>NC_091708.1:34876250-35553333 GCF_041296265.1 Equus caballus
TTCCCAGTCAAGGTGACAAGATACATGCACAAGAAAATTCCATAGAATAACTGCTGTTGCTCTGGTGACTCAGATATTCCTCGGAGGAAAAATTCAGAGATGCTAGATTGGTTTTCCATGACACCGCAGGATCTGGAAGCTAAAAAGTTCAGTTAGAATCCTAGATTTCAAAGAAAATCTAACAACTGGGAGAAGATATTTGCGAATCATGTATGTATCCAAAATATGTAAAGAACTCACAACTCAACAACAACAGAAAATCAAACTACCCAGTTGAAAAATGGGCAGACGATTTGAACAGACATTTTTCCACAGAAGATATACAGATGGTCATCAGGCACATGAAAAGATGTTCAACATAATTAACTATGATAGAAATGCAATGAAAACTACAATGAGATGCCACCTCATGCCCATCACAATGGCTCTTATTAAAAAGACAAGAAATAGTAAGTGTTGAAGAGGATGTGGAGAAAAGGGAATCCTCATTCACTGCTGGTAGGAATGTAAAGTGGTGCAGACACTTGGAAAACAGTATGGAGATTCCTCAAAAAATTAAGAATAGAAATACCATATGATCCAGCTAGTCTACTTGCAGGTATTTATCCAAAGAACACAAGAACACTAATTTTAAATGATAAATGCACCCCTTTGTCCACTGCAGCATTATTCACAATAGCCAAGGATTGGAAACAACCTAAGTGCCCATCAACAGATGAATGGATAAAGAAGATGTGGTATTTATATATGATTGAATGCTACTCATCCATAAAAATGATGAAATCGTGCCACTTGCAACAACATGGATGGACTTTGAGGGCATTAAGCTAAGCAAAATAAGTCAGACAGAGAAAGCCAAATACCATATCATTTCCTCATATGGAGAAGATAACAACAACAACAAACAAATGCATAGACACAGAGAAAAGATTGGTGGTTATCAGAGGAGAAATGGGGTAGGGAGTGGACAAAAGGGGTAAAAGGGTACACATGTGTGATAACGGACGACAATTAGACTTGGGGTGTTGAACACCATTTAGGCTTACAGGGAAGTCAAAATATAATGATGTACACCTGAAACTTACATAATGTTATAAACCAATATTACCTCAATAAAAATTAATTAAATAAATGCTAGATTTCTTCTAGAATCTAAATGTGCTGACTCTAAAATCTTCCAATTCCCAATTCTCCCTTTAAATTCATTTTCGTCGCCAATCCTGGTTTCACCCCCAATCTTACCCTATGTCCTTCCTTTCTCTCTTTTTTAGGAATATCATAGTTTTTTTCTGTCCTCTCTCTTTCCCTCTGATCAATCTTTTATACAGAGAGTACTCTTCCAAAAAGGCTCTGGGCATGTTCAGCTCTGGTATTACCAAACCTTGGTGAGGTCTACAGCCCCATGTCAATTTCATCATTACAGTAGCATGGATACATGAATAAAAAGAGATGAGCTAAATCTTACGTTTTCTTGTGAAGTAGTCTCAAAATCTGTGCAGAATTCTTTTAGGGGTCAGCCCAGTGGTATAGCAGTTAAGTTCACGTGCTCTGCTTCAGCGGCCTCTGGTTTGACGGTTTGGATCCCAGGTGCTGACCTACACACTGCTTGTCAAGCCATGCTGTGGCAATTGTCCCTCATATAAAGTAGAGAAGGATGGGCACAGATGTTAGCCCAGAGCCAATCTTCCTTAGCAAAAAAGTAGGATTGGCAGCGGACACTAGTTCAGGGCAAATCTTCCTCAAAAAAAAAATCTTCTTTTAAAAAATCCTCACAATGCCATTTGCAACAACATGGGTGGACTTTGAGGGTATTATGTTAAGAGAAATAAGTGAGACAGAGAAAGAAAAACACCGTGTAATTTCACTTATTTGTGGAAGATAAACACATAGATAGGGAGAGCAGATTAGTGTTGACCAATGGAGGAGGGGATGGGGGTAGGGAAAGGCATAAAGGGGCACACATGTATGGTGATGGACAAAATCTAGTCTATTGATGTTGAGCATGATGCAGTCCGAATTGATGCAGACAGAATTCAAGCCAGTGGCATTGTATACCAGAGACTGCATCATCATCAATCAATACAGATAGAAAGTGATTTTTCTATCACCACATTTATATTGAATCTCTCAATAGTCCTAGTTTAATGTCTTTAGCCTCACTTGCCTTTCCTATCTTGTACACTTTCTTTTATAGAAGAACAATGAAGTTTAAGAACTAATAGAACCTACAAGATCGTCTGGTCCATAGGTCCCCAAACACTGGTCTATGGACCAATTGATCATAATCAAGTGAGACGACTCAAAAATACAGAATCCTCATACCTACCTAGTTAAATTTTCTAGGATACGGTCTGGGTACCTGTGTTTAAAAATGAAAACAAAAACTAAACTCTCCTCAGGCACCTTGATGCTCAAGAGGAATTAAGAAAAATTAACTTAGTTCAACTCTTCCATTTAATTCACAAATAAATAAGCTAAGGCTCAGAAAATTTAAGTGATTGAAAAGTTTACCCTGTGCCTTAGGAAGACAGTGTAGAAATCCAGGGTATCCAGGCTCTCCAACTAGCACACTCTCTGCTAAGTCAGCTATCTTTCCTTTTGTCATTTTTTACCAATATCTTATAGATCTAGATATATTCTTATTCCCATTTTCTGTTTAAACTCCACAACTAAAGAAAAACTTACCTCCAAATCAATAGAAGATTTACTGAAGCATCGGCCATATTTTGAAGTTAATACTTCAGACTTTAGCAAAAGCACTGTCTGAGAACTATTGCATGTTTATCTACCACTGAACCCTATGCTAATTGAGGAACATATCTTAGAGCAATAAAACTTTTTCTGAGAGATCAGAAAGTTACAAGCTAAGTTATTTTCTCCTCTGCTCCACCTCTTGGTGGGGAGTATAATGCCTCACAAAGACTGACTCTTCTTACAGGGCACATTTTAATACCCATGTCCTGGAGGGCAAGAAACTCTCTTAAGACTCAACTGATTGTATCTCTCTTCAAGAGGAGAGTAATGTAGAGCAGCAGACAACTCCATGCTTTCCAGACATCCACATTCTGCCTTCAGTGAGTAAGTCCATTCATTTCCATTGAGGCTCTCATGAGTACTGTAAGATATTTTAGGGCAGAGCTGCATCTCTTTCATTTTCTCTGTTGATGTATAATGCCTTGACCATGCTATTCCTATAGAGGTGTCTCAGTCTATTGCATCAACCAGTTAACATCAGGAAACCTCTCAAATCTTCAAAAAAAAGTGTCCACAGTTGTCCATTATAAGCCTAGTTTTTATGTTTTGTCCTTTTTATTTCCCTCTACTCAAGGGTCCTATGCTAATATCTCTTGCCCTATCCACTGGTTCTTCATTGCTCTTAAAGAACTTCTCATCTTTCATCCTGTCATAGCCTCAGAAAACTCTGTAGATCCTAGAGACAACAACAAGGTGCTTCCATGAACCTTGGGGCAACCTCGCCTCTGTCATCTCAGGGTGATGAGGTCCCTTTACTTACCTCCACTGCTTCTTCATCTACTACATCTGCCAAAAAGTAAGAGCTGGATTGGACATGATGGAGAGAGTATTCCAAAGGCAGAACTTGCCTGCCTGCCACTGTTTGACTCAAATTTGTCTTCTTACTCTTACCCTGGTTACCGAGAAGAAAGTATTGGAGATGTCTTTAATTTTGGAGGCAAGAGGGAAGAGTTCAGATTCTTCCTTACAACATTTGTCATGGATTAACTGTAATCAGGGGTCAGAGTCAAGAGTAACAAATAACAAAATTTTATAACTATGTAGGGTGATGGATGTTAAGTAGACATTGTGTTGATCATTTTGCAATCTATATAAATATTGGATCATGTTGCATACCTGAAACTGGTATAATGTTGTGTGTCAAGTATAGCTCAATTAAAAAAACAGAATAATAAATACAGATGACAAATACCTGGAAGCAAAAGTCAGGTTTCTAAATAGGTTATAAATAATTTCAAGGGGGGAAAGGGAGAGAG
Organism: Equus caballus; assembly: GCF_041296265.1. NCBI lineage: Eukaryota > Metazoa > Chordata > Mammalia > Perissodactyla > Equidae > Equus > Equus caballus. Next base: position 34,880,261 of record NC_091708.1, read on the forward strand.
AGAGAAACACTAGGATTCCAGATGAGGAACACAAGAGATCAACAATGGATTGCAAAGCCAAGCCAAGGCTAGATCTGAAGGGGATGTTGGAGTATCATAGTTATGTTTATCAGCTGAAACAGAGAAGACCCGAAAGATGAGGGTCTGTACTGAGTACTTAAGATGATCTAGGACCAAAGCTACTCTGCCCCACTGAACCAAGGTCTTCAGAAATTTTGAAGTATTTTGTATTTCTATTTTGAAACCTGAACTGAGAGACTCAGAAACAAGAAGCTACTGGATCTCAGGCTAATACCAGGAGGAGGCTGAACAGGGCTCTGCTTTTGGCTTCTACAGACAGGGAGTCATGGGACAGAGTTTCTTAGAGCCTTGTTAGTGTTAACACTCATAATTGCCCAATTTTCCCTCTGTATCTCTCATAGCAGACCAAATTAGTATGGTGATGGCTTCATTAAAAAACAAAGTGGAAGCTCTACTTCTGTCTCTATCTTAAGTGGCAGCATTAAGGAGTTATGCTATTTGTATTGATTTGTAACCATAGTCCATGGCAAAAATGCAATTTCTAAGTAAATAAACTTCCTTGCTGCCCCCTTGCAACAAGATTCCTGTCCCTAAACTCCTTCTTTAAGGAAATCCAGAAGCTTCCAAAATCCACATCTACAGAGGGTTTAAGTGGCATATGCCATATCCTTTTTAAAGAATTCTCATACTTCTGTTTAAAAACATTATATTGAAGTCATGCATCTAATTCCATTCTCTGCTAGGAAAAGTAAAGTGATTTTTAAACAAGACTTAAACCCAACAAGGAGAGAGAATGGAAAGCAAACATCAGTAACAAAATTTTTGTAGTGGAAAACCATATGGATAAGGGAGTGGTGATCACGACAGTCTTAATATTGCCTTCAACTTGACTAAATTTTATATAGCTTCTTCTTGACTGTGGACCCCTAACCTCTGTTTTCTTAGAGCTTTACTTTAGAAAACTTGCAATGTTAAATTTCTTCTCTGCCTCCTTTAGATGTAAATCTTCTCCTAGGTTCTTAGCAGTTTCACAATTTAGGAATGTCTTTCTCAAGTGCCCGGGAGCCATACCTTTGAAATGTAATCAAGACAACACACCTATCTCTAGGTCTTTATAGGAGGGCAGGAGCCTAACTTAGCAAACACGGATGGCTTTATCACATTGACCAAACTTCTCTCTAATGCCGTCCTTTAGTACTTTTCTACCACTTTGTCCAGGCACGTAAAAGTCTTCCTGCCTTTTGTTTCTGTGGAGTTGAGTTTAATCTCTCTTCCCTGTTGCAATAGTCTGAATAAAGTCTTCTTTGCCTGTACTCTGTGCAGTACAATTTTCCTTTGATGGTGATAAATGAATTAACAGAGTTGGAAAAGCTGAATCCTAAACTGACAATAGATAAAATAAAAGAATCAACCTTGTGAACACCAAGGAGTTCTCAAAAGACCCAGAAACTGGAAGCCCTTGGAACTTCTGGATCTGAGAGTAAAAGGGAAATAAACAATTTCAGAAAAAGTTGGAACCCTAGATTCCCTTTTTCACTCCATACAACTAGAATTCTGTCCCTCTCTTATCACAGCAGAAGCTGTGAAGTTTAATTTCTGGTGAAGGTTGAGACTGGGGGTTGCCACATACAGCTCAGATTAGTGAATCATACACAGGTCAGGGGAATTACAAAATTATATATACACATCAAATGCTGAATGCTGAAGCCCACAGCCCTTTATCAAGATTTTGCTGCCAGACTTATATCTTGAGTCCAGAATATTTTAAGAATTTTCTTTGGAGTCTAACTAACTAAACAGGAAAGAACTGAAGATACTGACATTGGGGGTCCCTTCCTCAAAAATGGCTTCCCAGCAAGATCATCCTACAGTGAAATTCAATGTTTCAGCTGCATCTATAAGCAGAGAGCTTCCAGCCAGTCTCCAAAAATTTTATTGGCTTATGGCATATATCAGTGAAGCACATAAATCTGAAGTGCACAGCACAATTAATTTTCCATATATATATTCACCAATATAATCACCCCCACAAATCAAGATTTATAATATTTCCATGAAGCCAGACAGCTCCCTCTTGTCCCTTCTGAGGCAGTATCCTGACCACTCTTGTGATTCCTATCACCATAAGGTTAGTTTTGTTTGGTTTTAACGTCCATGTAAAAGAAATCATGCAGTAGAGCTCTTGGATCCGGCTTCCTTAGAGCAACATTACATCTGTCAGGTTCAATCATGTTGTGGCATATAGAAGTTTGTTCTTGTTATTGCTGTACAATATTTCATTATAAAAATAACCCATACTTCATTCATTTTTCTGTTGATGGATATATGAATTGCTTTCAATTTTTGGCTATTATGAGTAAAGTTGATAGGAGCATCCTCAAACATGGCTTTTGTGGGCCATGTGTACTTATTTCTCTCAAGTATACCCCTGGAAAAAGTGATATTTCTGGGTAATAAAGTAAGCAACATTTAGCCTTACTATCTGTAGACAAACTATTTTCCAAAATGTTTATACAAATTTACACACTCACCCCCAAAAATTGAGAATTCCAGTTGCTAAAAATTCGATACACTAGTGTCAGTCTTGTTTGCCAACATTTTACTACAAACATTTTTGAACATACAGCAAAACTGATAGAACTTTACAGTGGATACCCCTATACCAGTCACCTAAATTTAATCTTTAAAATTTTATTATACTTGCTTTAACATTTATCCATTTATCAATAACTTTATCCATTCTGTAATCTGTCTTATTTTCATCACCATTGATTGCATTAAATCAGTAGGTTAAGTGTTGGCAAACTATAACTCATATCCCAAACCTGGCTCGTTTCTATTTTTGTACAGTCTGAAAGCTAAGAATAGTTTCTAAATTTTTAAAAGGTTGAACAAATAAAAAGGAGAATAATATTTTGTAACACATGTAAATTACATAAAATTCAAATTTCAGTGACCATAAAGTTTTATTGGGACACAGTCGTGATCATTTGTTTATGTATTTTCTATGGCTGCCTTTGTGCTACAATGGTAATATTCAGTAGTTGTGATAGAAACCACACAGCTTACAAAGTCTAAAATATTTATTATATTACTCCCTACAGAAAAAAAAAAATGCTGATTCTTGCAATGAATCAACTAGAGGATAACGGAAATCTTAACCATATTGAGTTTTCCAATCTATGAACATGGAATATCTTTGTATTAGAGTTCTCCAGAGAAACAAAACCAACAGGACGCACATATATATAAATATATATAAGAAAGAGGGGGAGAGAGAGTGAGAGATTTATTTAGTTTAAGGAATTGGCATATGTGATTGTGGAGGCTTGGTAAGTCCAAAATCTGCAGGGTAGGGAGACAGGCTGGAGACTGAGGGAAGAGCTGCAGTTCCAAAGGAGGTCAGCTGAGAGAATTCTTTCTTGCTCTAGTGAGGTCAGTCTTTGTTCTATTAAGATCTTCAAATGATTGGATGCGACCCACCCATATTATGGAGGTTAGTCTGCTTTACTCAAAGTCCACCATTTAAACACATAATATATCCATAGCCCTGTTGTCCCCGTTACATGCAAGGCAGATAATTTCTTCCATTCTGTGGCTTGCCTTTTCATTTTCTCAGTGGTGTGTTTTGATGAATAGAAGTTCTCAGTTTTAGTGTAGAATAATTTATCATTTTTCCCCCTTTGTGGTCACTCCATTTTGTATCTTATTTAAGAAAAAATGTTCTATTCCAAGGTCATAAAGATCTTATTTTATGATATTTCCTAGAAAATGTGTTGTTTTATCTTTTACACTAAGATCTACAAGTGTGAATTAACTATTTTATATGGTGCAAGATAGGGATTTCCCCCCCTACATGGATATCCAAGTACCCCAGAACCAATTCTTAGAAATATATCCTCTTACAATTGTTTTGCAGGGCCACCTTTGTCATGACCAAGCATCTATATACGTGAAAGTCTGTTTTGAGTGTCTCTATTTTATTCCTTTGGTCTATTTGACTACGTCTGAGCCAGTATCACTCTAATATAATGATCGTCTTTTTATGTGATAAGCGTTGATCTTCTGTGGAGTAAGTTTCCCATATTGTGCTTCTTTTTCAAGTCAGTTTCAGCTAATCTTGGTTTTTTGGCTTTCCATATAAGTTTACGAATCAGAGTACCAACTCCTCCAAAAATACCTGCTTGGATTTAGAAAGGGATTTGACTGAATCCATTGTTTAATTTGGAGAAAATATCATCATTAAAATATTCTATGTTCTAATCTGTGAACTTTTGTGTATATCCTCCCAATCATTTATGTCTTATTAAGTTTCACTCAATATGTTTTATAATTTTCTGTGTAGAAGTCTTTCACATGTTCATTGGATTTATCTTTAGGTATTTGATTTTTAGTGCTAACTTAAATAAGATCTTTTTGAAAATCATTTTTGTAGCTATAGTGGAAATACAATAGATTTTTGCACATTGATCTTGTATCCAGAAACTCTGCTGAACTCACATTAATTATAATGATTTATGTGCAAAATTTCTGGATTTAATAAATTTATAACAATGTTATCTGTGAATAAAGGCAGTTATGTCTTCCTTTCAAATCTTTATGCCTTTTTTTCTTTTACTTGCTTTACTGTATTGACTAGGAATTCCAATAGAGAACTTGTAATACTGGGCATTCTTGTCTCATTCAAAATCTCAGGGAAAAAGAATTAAATGTTTCATCTTTAAGTGTGGTGTTTGCTATAGTTTTGGTAGGCACTCTTTATCAAATACAGAATGTTCTCTTTTTTTCCTAGTTTGCTAAGAGTTTTTATTTTTGTTTTTTGTTAATTATAAATTGATGCTAAACTTCATCAAATATTATGTCTACATTTGTTAGATAATCTTATGATTTTCTACTTCATTCTATTAATGCTATAAATTGCATTAATTGGTTTAGACTCTTTAAACAACTAGGCCTTATTGAAAGAAATCCTACATGCCATGACATACATTAATTTTTATATCTTGCTGTATTTCACTCACTAATGTTTTGTTTAGGATGTTCATGAGTGAGATCAGGCTCTAACTTTCCTTGTTTGTAACAAACTTTTCAGATTTTAGTATTGCAATGGCTATTCTGCATGACCACCAAGGTGGGATCTTATATAGGGACCAACAATCAAATTTGTGAGCCACAAGATGCTTCACCCTGCACCAAATTGACATAGCTTTCTAGTAAGATAAATGATGAATAACATATTATGCGCTGCAATGGAACTATAAAAGTCTTGTTTATCCCCTGTGGATCTTCCTATGTCCACAATAATTTCATCCTAGAATGAGAATGCTTAGGAGACATGAGACAGACTACTCTAGGTCAAGAATTGCACCAGATCTGTGGTCCCTTTGGCTTTTATATCTTGATGATTATGTAGCCCTCTCTGGGATGTATTTCCAGCTCATATTTTTCTGTGCAGCTGCCTCTTGTCAATTACTGGTTACTCAATAGGCAATCTTAACAAATAGGCATAGCATGCTGGTTCACTACATAGCAGGATCCTAATTTGTCTTATATCTAGCATATGCTTATAGATTCTTTGGAACCAGGAGTCAAATCCTCAGATTTTCTGGAGGATAAAGAAATGATTATAACCCACCTATTAATTATTCCTTCTAGTTTTCCTCTGACAGTTTTCAACACTTCTTTGTCATACCTACCTCAGGCATTTAAAAAATAATTCTTACTACAGTAACTTCTACAATATTTGATGTACAAAATGGATGTTTCAAAACTCTGCAACACTAAGACCTCTATGAGCCAGTAAAGAATTGGAATTCCTTCCCAACAATCACATCAAACTATCAGTACACTCTCTTAGAAGATTTCTGACATATCTTTTTCAATTGGACTATTTCTCTCTTTCTTTTTTCTCCATTACCATCCTCATTTTTAATAGGCTTCAACAGATACATTCAGTTGCATATATAACTTTGCTAAAGCTAAATTTACTTCCTTTACTGGCCAATAAGTATCCATGAGTATTACATCAATTGGAAATTTCAGTTTGAATTCCCAAAAGCTCTTTTAATTCTGGCAACCATTTTACACGTATGTTACGTTTTCATTTATTTTTATGTTAGTCTTAAAATTCTTTATTATGCCATATACCTGTGGCAGACAGATTAAATAATGTTTAACACATCCACATTAGTTATTATAACAATGCCAATTTCCTATTCTTGCCAATAAAAATACCATTTTCTCATATAATATTCATTTCCCATAACAGATGTATTGCCCCCGCTCCGGACCTCTCTCCTCCATGGAGGGCTCCTACCTTAGGGTGGCTCCCGCCTGGCCAGCTGAGAAGCTCCGCTGCTCCCAAAGGTTGCTTTTTTCCTCTCCAGCCAGAGTTACTGCCTCTTTTGCCTTCGTCAGGACTGTCCCTTTTCATTAGGGTTCTTTTTATCCAATTTTCAGTTTTCAATCCAGGGTGATTCTTCCCAAAATTGTTGTAACCTGGTTGTGTTCGTGGGAGGAGGCGACTTCAACGTCTGCTCACAGCGCCATCTTGACGAGATCCTAACAGATGTAATCAATAAAGGTAATTGCTTAGGTCATTGTATTAACTCAAAATTTAGTTATCATTGTGGAGCACTGCCCATCTGTCTCCCATGGGGATGATCTAAGCTTGATCATTAACCTGTTAAAACTCTAACAATTATATCACAGAGAGTTAAGGTTTCTTTCTACTTTTTGATACTGTGGCTCGGGGGAGTATCAGTAAATATCAGGCTTACCAGTAAAATCTAGCTATAGTTTAGGCTGGCCTAATGTTCTTTCCTCTTGCCTGAGCCTGTGACACAACTGGCCACTGTAGCTTAAATATGTCAGATGCTATTGCTATCAATATGGCAATTACTTCTTCCTAGGTGAGAGTATGCGTTTTCTCTCATAGTTATTGACAAGCAAGTTGCTGAGTCAATTTAGTAAATGCATAGTCCATTTAAATATTGCTTCATCATATTTCTGGGCCAAATGCCAAGTTCAGTCAGTTTCTTGGAAGAGGACCCCCTCTAGTGACCATTTAGACCATAATAGTGAGTCTCCAGGAAAGTGATTTCCACTTGACTCAGCACATTTAGTCAAGTTCCCAACTCCCTAAGTCCCTCCTCTTCCTCTGGGTCAATGTCATGTGATCAAAGTCTTGTTGCCATGACTGTTCACAGCATGAGACTAACTCAAGTACACTATATGCATCAAAAACATTTTATGCTCCTCAAGGGATTACCAGGTGAGCATATTCACTTAGCCAGGACAGTATCCCAAAGCTTTCCCACAATCTTCATGTTTGTTTGTTTTGGAAGTTCCAGAGTGAAATCATCATTGATATGTGACAACTCTGTCATGCCAACATTCCCTTCTTGGACATCATTGTGATTCCTTAAATGCCTCTGGTATACTTTTCCAACCATATTCATATCTAATGTAGTTAAAAGAGCAAGTGAGATTCTTACATGCTGGGCAGACAACAGCAATGCATCTCCCTCATACTGAGGTACTTGCTTTAACCAGGGTGTCATCCTGCTTTACAGAAACATAACATAGCAGTTGTTAGCTGACAGTCACAGTATATCCAGTGAGGCTCAAAGGCAGGAATCCTCTTAGGGCTACAGAGAATCAGCATGATAAACACAACAACAAAAAATGACTAAAATGATAATCTCAATCTATTATTATCTAGGCAGAGCAACAAGGAACACTGATTGATGTCTTCTTTCCAAATTGTATACATACAATCTCAGGAAATAGTTGTAGTGTGACTTTTGTCCACCCCTCCTTTTCAGGGGAAAATGAATCCTGGGACATGTTCTTGTATTGACCATGACTCAACACTCCATATGAGAGAAACAAGTGAGAATATTACTCTCTTGTTCTGAGGTAGTTTCTCAAGAAAAGAATGATGACTCCCTTTTCTGCCTTTATTTCCCACTAGGTGATTTCATTTCAACTGCCACAGTTCTCCCACTTTTTCCAATTGCTTCCTGTCTTAACCCAGACTGGGCTTCTCTGGATAGATGTTTCTGGGTCAGCTATACTGACCTCTACAGGGATGTAGCGGGATGAGGCTCTCCAGAGCTGCTACTTTGTCCATTTCTAGGAAGGAGTAGAAAGGCAAAGGATGAAGGGGCCATCTCTACCAGGAGAGAGTGAGGTGTCACCCGTAGTCAGTCTCAATTTAACCCCACTAGGTGAAGTCAATGTCACCTTCATTTTTCCTTTAGGAATATGTGCAAATTTAGAGGAATTTAAATAGAATTCTGAGAAGCAACCTCACCTTCTGTCTAGGCATGCGAATGCTATCCTAGACTCAAGTCAATTGGATTCACAAGAGAAAAAGAAATTTTGTGAGATGGAGATAGTTTTTGTGAAGTAATCGGTAGCATCATCCCGCCCCCTCTCATTCCCACCTCTGCATCCTCCAAAATTTCCAAAAATGATCCCCTTATACTATCCTTTATATTCAGATGAAGCACGCATTTGTCTGGTGTTAACCTATATTGTGCATCAGTGCCCAATAGCCCCAAAAACCTTCACTTACTATCTCCAGGTCGTCTAGCTTCTATTAAAACTGAAGCAAGGCTGGCCCGGTGGCACAGCAGTAAAGTTTGCACATTCTGCTTCAGTGGCGTGGGGTTTGCGGGTTCGAATCCCAGGTGTGGACCTATGCACCTCTTGTCAAGACGTGCTGTGGCAGGCATCCCACACAAAATAGAGGAAGATGGGCATGAACGTTAGCTCAAGGGCCATCTTCATCAGCAAAAAGAGGAGGATTAGCGGCATATTTTGGTTCAGGGCTAATCTTCCTCAAAAGAAAAAAAACCACAACTGAAGCATAATTTGCATCTGGTAAAATGACTCAAATCTGAAGTGTGTAGCTTTCTACTCATGATTTGTTTATCTATTTCCTGTTTGTGTACATTTGAGTTGTTTTTAGTTTGTCCTCTTATGAATAAACCTGCTATGATTTTTTGTACCAATTTTTTTAAATACCCATAGGGTAGTTGCATCTTTAATTTTGTTAGCAATTGCCAAACTGTTTTCCAAAGTGATTGCATACTTTTACCTTCTTACCATCAGTACATGAGCGTTTTCAGTTGCTCCAAATCCTGCAAAACTTTTGTATTGTCTTTTTAATTGTAGCCTTTCTATTGAGCGTTCAGTGGTATCACATCGTGATTTTAATTTACATTTCCTTGATAAGGAACAATGTTGCTTGCCTTTTCACGCTTGGTATTGGACATTTGAGTATCTTCTTCTGTAAAATGTCTGCTCAAGTTTTTCCACACTTTTAAAAGTTGAGTTGTGTGCTTTTGCTTATTGATTTGTATGAGTTATTTGTATATTCTGCATATGTCTTTTGTTTTATGTATACATTGTGAATATTTCTCCCCTTTCACTTTCTTAAGCTATCTTTTGATGAATAGAAGTTTTATTTTTATGAAATCCAATTTAGTAATTTTTCATTTATAGTTAGTCCTCTTTATTTCCTCACCAAGAATTCTTCACTCATCTCTAGGTACAAGTACATTTTTGTATATTTTTTCTGTTTTCTTCAAGAAATTTTATAGTTTTAGCCCTCACATTTAGACCTATGAGACACTTTGAATTAATTTTCGTGTGTGGTGTGGAGAAAGGGGTCAAGGTTTGTTTTTCATGTGTATATCCAATTGTTCCAGCTGGATATACTGAATGGGTCCTCCTTTCACCATTAAATTTCATTGACACTTTACCAAAAATCAAGCGATCATATAAATAAAGATACATTTCTGAGCTCTCTCTTCTGTTGCATTGATCTATTTATGTATTTTTATACAAACACTGCACTATACTAATTATTTTAACTTCATGCTAAGTTCTTGAAATGTGGTAACGTGTCTAGTACAATTTGGTGGGTTTTCTTCAAGGTTGTCTTCGCTGTTCCAGGTCATTTTCATTTCCATTTCCATTTCAGAATTGACTTGTCAATTTCCAAGGACAGCGACCAGGCTCCTGTTCCCAGGCTTGGAGTGAAGTGGTTAGAGTCAGGGTCTGCTCTCCCAAAGCCTAAGCTGTGGCAGCATGGCCTCATTTGCTGTAAGATATCTATGGACTGTGGTTAGGGACGAAGATCACAAAGGATCACATTAAAACGACCTCTAGTTTCTCACTGAAAACGCCTGATGCAGTTGGACGATGCAGATATGTCTTCAAAGTTCCAAAAGGTTTGGTACCTGGAATGCTATATCCTATCAAATTATCATTTAAGCAAAAGAGCCAAGTAGTGATGTTTTTCGGATATGCAAGCACCTAGAAAGTTTTTCTTCAGCTGGTGCCTTACAAAGAATGTCTTTCATTGGTCATCTGATTTATTAATAGTTTTAAATTCCATGAGCCATAAATATTTATTTGAACTAATCCAGACATTACAAATGTGTATAAAGTGGAAATTTTCTCCCTGTCTGTCCCCCCATGCATTTCCATTCTTACTCCACTGACTATACACACACATATATTTATACATTTTAAACATAATGAATTCATACTTTTATACTTTGTTCCACATATTGATTTTTCTACTTAATGACTTTTCAAGGAGGTAAAGGGCATCCATTTGATTCTTTGAACCTGCTGCATGCATACCATTATATTCTATGTAAATAATCATAATTAATTTCTCCATTCCCTATTGATAGGAATTTAGATTGTTGCCAACTTTTATCTGCCATAAACTGAGGTCCACCGAAAATAAAAGATATCTCAATATTCAATATACATTTATGACAACATTTCAATAGGTTAGGCTCCGAAGAGTGAGAGTTCCTAAAATAAAATATTAAATTACTTATTTAAAAAAACTTTTGCTTTTACTAAAAAAACGCCACTAATATCAGATTTTACAAAACCTTTTAAAATTAGAATCAACTATTTTTAAACAGATAACTTTAGGGATAGATGGAGGGAAGAAAAGTTCCAACCTCCCTGGTATGGAATGGATACATTTCATGTTATCACTCTTCATGCTTATTCTTTATGGCCATTAGCATTTTTTAATTATATGGTAGAAAAATAAGAGGAAATTAACAAGAAATAAAGCCAAAGCAATACAATAAAGTAAGAGTAGAAAGAGAAAAGAAGAGTAAATGTAAAAACTTGATTTCTAAACAGGAAAAATGTCTTTTAGAGAAAAAATAAATTACAGAAATCCTCAAAATGAGAAAATTAGCTAAAATGTAATCATGCCCTTCCCTCTCTGCCTCCATTCTTTTCCTCTTCTAATGTTTGCAAAGACATTCAACAGCTATAAATTAAGAAATTGTGTTAAGTAATACACTGGAATTTGAAGGATTTTGGATGATAAATCTTAATAAAAAGAGAGAAATTTGTTCACGAAATATTTTTGGGAAAAGAACTAGTTTAATGCAGTGTTTGGAAGATGAGAAAGTGATGAATCTTCGTAGGAAAGAGGAAGAATAGTGAGGATGATCATCATGATTTCAAGAGAGTCAAGGCCAACTGGTGGGCCATCAACAATTGATGTAAGTACTCTTAATAGTCTTGTCTCACATGAGTTAAAAATGCTAACCTCCATCAGCTTGATTGTTTACCAAGAACAAGGGGAAACTAGAGTTGAGTGGAGCCAATTCCACTTGTGGGCTTGTCATGAGGGTGCTGCCTGGGATTACTTCTTTCCCATCAGCTTCCTCAGGCCCCGTTTCAGGTCTTTGTTTCTCAGGCTGTAGATAAAAGGGTTTAGCATGGAGGACAAAACTGTGTAGACAATTGTTGCTATGTGGTCCCTGACAGCGTAGGTGGACAGGGGCTGTAAATAGACATAGAAGATGCTTCCATAAAACAGTGTTACCACAGTGAGGTGAGAACCACAGGTGGAGAAGGCTTTACGTTTCCCAGCAGCTGAGGGAATTTTGAGAACCGCAATGAGGATTAGTACATAAGAGAAAGCAATGAAGAGAAAGGGAGTCACCAAAACAACAGATCCTTCTATCATTATCACAATTTCATTGACAAATGTGGAGGAACAAGACAATTTCAGCAGAGGGCCAATGTCACAGAGAAAGTGATGGATAACATTGGAGTCACAGAAGATGAGATGATTCAGCAAAAGTGTGTGTAGGAATGAGTGGAAGTGAGGAAATGAGCAGGAGAAGGCCACCAGCAGGACACAACGGCGGTGGCTCACGGTGGTGACATAGTGGAAGGGGTCACAGATAGCCACATAGCGGTCAAAGGCCATGACTGCCAGAAGGAAGCTGTCAGAGTTGCCCAAAGCATAAATAAAATACATCTGTGTCAGACACCCAGCATAGGAGATGGTCTTCTTTGACAGGAAGTCCACTAGCATCCTGGGGACTATGGTTGTTGTAAAGCAAATGTCAGTGAAAGACAGGCAACTCAAGAAGAAATACATGGGAGTCTGAAGCTGGGGGTCAGAGTAGATGGCCAGGATGATGAGTAGGTTCCCTGTTATGGTGACCAGGTATATGGTGAGGAAGAGGATAAAGAGTGGCTTCTGGTCCTCAGGCCGGGAGGAGAGTCCCAGGAGGATGAACTCAGAGACACTGCTGGTTTGGTTGACATTTTCCATTGACTTGGGTCTAGTTATATATGAAGTTTTCTTATTTAATGTACTTCAATGCCTTCACCCAAATCATGAGAACCCAGCAAGTCTTTGTTTTCTCAGTTTGGTCACAATTAGCTGTTGTGCAGGGACAACTTGTCAACCTCATTGTCCTTGATGTCATCCTCTCATCCCAAATCCGTGAACATCATAAAGGCCTTATCTTGAAAGCTGGGGAAACAGAACAAGAGCTTTCCTTTAGAAACCATCAGAGGTGGATCTCTCTGATTCAAGTTCATTAGTTCTTATTCTACGCAAAGCACTGTTCCCCTGCTGAAGACACAGCAATAAAAACAGATAAATCTTTGCCTTTGCGAAGCTCGTGTTCTAGTTGGGGAGACAGATCATCAACAAACAAAATATGTAATATAATATCAGGTAGGGATAAATTTTCTGTACAAAATAAAGCAACATACAAGGGGGTGGAGATGGATGGAGAATGTGGGTGGAGGTATTTTATACAGGGAGGTCACAGGACACACATTCCCTATCAAAACAAATTCAGTTCTGTCATTCTAAAGTTCATCTTTCCATTGTCATGGGAAAAAATAAGCATTTGTCAACATAACCAATAAGGCAAATCTAGGAGGAATGTTGAACCAGCTTCAAAAACAATGAGTTTTTTTCTCTTCTGGGGACACGATGAGAGATTCATCCTCCTTAGCTCATGGCATGCTATCTATCATCATCAGACTGTACAAGTTTCCTCTTTTTTGTAAATTTATTTTCCTTTCTTTAACACCCTTTCCTACATAATCTTCGTACAAGATGGTCATGCATTGCTGAGTATTCAATTAATGCTTTTAAAATTCATCTCTCATATATGGATCCAAAAATATCTATGAGAAACTTGTTAATTTTTAAAATATACTTGTGTTTTTTAAGTCATTCAGTTACTTAGTGATGGACATCAAAGTGACCTACATTTCTTGCTATTACAAAAACTCTGCAATGAGAGATCTTGTATCTGAAAAGTGTTTTAAATCAATTTTAGAGTCAGCATATCCATCCATACCTTATGAATGGGCAAAGTACATAACAAGTCTCAAGCATTTTGTGCCATTGGTTATTTACGTATTCTTGGTTACCATAAAAAAATCCCTACAATGAACATACTTATATCCTCGAAGTGTTTAAAATAGTTTCTTTAGAGGTAGCAATTCTTTTACACATTTAGAGTGGACCTATTACATTGGACTTGTCATGCATTTAAAAACATCTTACATCTATATTAATGTATATAATAATATATTAATTCATTTAACAATTAATTGCCTACATTTTAGTTGTAAGTTACTAAACAGCTTTAAACTTCAGTCTTTTTGTGTATAATATTGGACACAGATAGCCACATTCACAGGAAGATTTAGTGAGATAATGCAATTTAAGCAATGGGGAAAAAGATCTTGTAAGGATCTTGTAAACACTCAGGAGAAGCTAATGATCCTCCTAAATCCCAGTGTCATCTTCCCTTATCTGCTATTCCTGTATGTTCTGAAAAGCAGTTAACTCACATGCTTCAAATATATCTCTCATTGCCAAATTGTCAGGCTAATTTCATGATTTTGTTATATTTTATATTCATATTTGTTTCTGCATTGAATAATTTGAGTGAATCAATAATTGAAGTTAATAATACTCAACCATATTTATTGAAAATGTGTTACATGTCAAGCCTATGCTAAGAATCTCATTAAATCCCATGATAAGCAGTCATGAGTCACGTGTTGTTATCAGAAGACTGAGGCTGAGAGATGTAAAGTGGTTTGCTCAAGGTCACTAAGGAGTGAAGAGCAATCAGGATTTGAACCCCAAGCTGACTCATTCTGAAACTCATGCTCTCAATCCTGATGCTTCGCCTCCTCATGTTTTGGTATATGCATTGTCTATCATGATCACACACATGCTTTGTCTTCCTCGCTGTGATAATTTCCTACATTAACTACCCTTCTATCCCCCTTCTATCCCCCTTAATAACAAGCTTTCTTCCCCCATGTTCAGAATCTGTCCTTGTAATTGCAAGAGAAGTGACATGTCTTCCTGTGTTGTACAGATGGTGGAATTTGAAAATTTGAATACCCATGTTAACTGGACAAAATCAGGTGGAAAAAAATTGACTATGCATGGCTGGAGTGTGTCTGGTGTGTGGAATTGTGATCGTGCAGCAGAGAGTGCCCTGGACATAAGACTTTTGATGTGAGTTTGATTTGTCCTCCATCACCTGCTCACAAGCAGATTCCTGATGTTTCATGAATAGCAAGTGTGATATCATATCTTAAAAGCAATTTGTCAGTCATAGATCAATACTCAAAAATAAGTCATTTGTGGAGGGGCTGCCTGGAGAATGCTGAATACAAAGCATTAGTGACCTGAGTTAATTAATGAGATTGGGTGCTCCAGGTTGTAGACATGAGGATCACCCACGTTGATGATTAGAAAAAAGGAAGAAGGTTTTTGATCTGAGAATCAGGAAAAATAGTTCTAAAAGCACAAGGTGAATGGATGAGGCTGAGAATACAGTAGATTTTTTTTTTTTTCTTTTCTAGTGATGGGGTTTTGCTTCCACCAAAACATACAGTGTAGATGACCTAGAGGTCAAACTTGATGGACTTAAAACAAAAAGCTAGGTGAAAGTTTTAGTTGGACTCTATGAGTTTCTAATCCATGAAATATCTGAAAGTACCATGGAGGAAGGAATAAGTACCAAACTGGGTTGGAGAAGTCTGGAGGGTGTCAAGATTACTGAAGCTCACCTTTATATCTAGATGTGTTTCTTTTCTTTCCAGTTTCTCCAGAAGCTGATGTGTACCACATCTGCTAATCGGCTCCAAGTCTGCTTCTAAGGAAAAGCTCAGCTACTTCATGTTTCTCCCATGTAATTCTGGGCTGATTAACAAGGAAAGAGACAGGAAAGAAGGGAGGAACTGATACACTGTTTTAACACGATAACATGTTTCCCTTTTAGTGGCCTCAATCCTGTTTCTTTCCTAACATCTGGTCCCCAGTGTGATGCTGCCCTAGCTCCATCTCAGAAGGCAGAAATGACCTGACTCAAGTGGCAAGGACTCTCTTGATTCTGGAAACCCAGGCAGCTTCTCATGAGTCTGAGCTATGCTAATGGCCTCTGGGGTCCTTGTTAGGTGGATGTAGTTGTGGAGTGATGACCTCTCAGGGGACTTTGTCTTGTTATCTCTCTAAGCAGAGAAAGTAGAATAGGAATCAGTTAGCAGAGCCGACTTGAAGGGGATAAGGGGACACTTGAAGCTTCCTGTTAAAATGTTGGGGCTAATCTCAGAGCTTCTTAGCCTCACTGCAACGTCTCAATGGCATGCTTCAGTTTCCCCAATTATGGGTTATCAAGGGTGAACAAATGTTTCTGTAGATGAATATCTTTATGGTTGGGGATTCAGATGTAGCTTGAGGTATGTTCTAGAATTGGGCAGGTCTTAAGTTAATATGGGGAGGTTGAAGTTTTCAGGCTATTCAATGGGAGTAGATCAATGGTGTGTATGTGCATTCCAGTGTCTGGGGAGGCATGTGGATTAGATTTTTTTTCTGTGTGGGATTAGGTTAATCTTAGTTTTTGCATGGTTAAAGCACAGGGGCAGGCAAAGGTTATCGTCACATTTAGAAAAGTTGCTTTAGAAAAAGAAGGTATATGTTTTCAGAGTTCATGCTCAGAGTAGTGTGCTGAGGGTTAGTGCTGAGGAAAGGAGATATTTATTAGAATGCTGGTTGTGCCACTTAGTCGCTTTTTTTTATTGTTATTATTTGTTATCTTTTGAGGAAGATTAGCCCTGTGCTAACATCTACTGCCAATCCTCTTTTTGCTGGGGAACATTGCCCGTGAGCTAAAATCTGTGCCCATCTTCCTCTATTTTGTTTGTGGGACGCCCGCCACAGCATAGCTTGATAAGCAGTGCATATGTCCACGCCCTGGGTCTGAACAGGCAAATCCCGGGCCCGCTAAAGTGGAGCACATGAACTTAACAGCTACGCCACTTGGTGGCACCTACCACTTCGTTGCTTTTAGCAAGTTACGTTGCCTCTAAAGCTTCAGTTCTTCATTTGAAAAATGAGGACAACTCTTCTTGGCACTAAAACAAGAGAGAAAATGTCCTTTCGGATTTTATAGAGAGAATATTGTGCTTTTTGGTGAACATCATCCACAACTATATTACAGGAAATACAAAAACATTCTGCTATTGCTCTCAGTGTAAACCATTGCCTCACATAATACGCTTGTGTCTTTTTTCTTAGCTTTGAATTTAATTTTTAAATTTTAATCTCTTTATTAACAGTAAGTACTACAGAGACAGAAAGGCCTGGGTTTGAGTCCTGCCTCCTCCACTTACTATTCATGTGACTTTCCTTCTTTCTGTTCATTTATTAAACAAACATTTATTTGTTTATTTCCAATTTTATTGAGATATAATTGACATATAACATTGTGTAAGTTTAAGGTGTACAATGTAACGATTTGATGTACATATATATTACAAAATGATTACCACAATAATGTTAGTTAACACACCCATCACCTAACACAGTTACAGATTTTTTTCTTGTGGTGAGAACTGTTAAAATCTACTCCCTTAGCAACTTTCAAATATACGAAACTATAACTATAATCACCATGCTGTAAATTACATCTCTAGAATTTATTCATCTTACAATTGGAAGTTTGTAACCTTTGACCATCTTCATCCATTTCTCCCACCCCCATTCCTCACTCCTGACAACCACAAATCCACTCTCTGTTTCTATGAGCTCTATGTTTTTAGATTCCAGATATAAGTGAGAATATGCATTATTTGTTTTTTCACTTAGCATAATGCCCTCCAGGTTCATCCATGTTATTGCACCTGGCAGGATTTCCTTCTTTTTATGGCTGAATAATATGCTGTTTTATATAGATTTTTTATTTTATTTATCCATTCATCAACTGTTAAACACTTAGGTTGTTTCTATGTCTTGGCTATTATAAATAAATCTGAAATGAATTTGGAAGTGTAGATATCCCTTTGAGTTAATGATTTCATTTTCTTTGGATATATACCCAGAAGTGGGATTGCTGGATCCTATGGTAGATCTATTTTTAAGTTTTTGAAGACCGTTCATACTGTTTTCCACAATGGCTGCATCGATTTCAATTCCCACCAATAGTGCACAAGCTTTCCCTTTTCTCCACATGCTCACCTGCACTTGTCCAACTGGTGGGAGTGTGGTGGGTTCCCATTGTAATTTAATTTGAATTTCTCTGCTTATTAATGAAACTCAGCATCTTTTCATATGCATATTGACCATTTGGAGTTCCTTCTTTTTGACGAAATGTTTGTTTGATTATTTTTCACAGTTTTTTCCCACCTGTTTTGTCTGTCTTATCGTTACTGATTTCTAGGGATATTTATGTATTCCTAATTTGAATGTTTTGTTGGTTTTATGAATTTCAAATACCTTTTAACATTCTGTTATTTGTCTTCTTCCTCCATGATGTCTTTTGATAAACAGAACCAAAGAATTTAATTTCAACATGGTCCAATTAATGTTATTTTCTTTTGTGGTTAGTGCCTTCTGTCTGTGACTCACTTGAGAAATTATTTCCTACCTCAAGGAGACAAAGATATTTTCCTATACTATTTGCTAAAATATTAATAGTTTTTGGTTTTTGTATGCAAATTTATGATTCATCAGGAGTTAATTTTTGCATATGGTATGGGGTAGGGACCAATTTCATTTTTCCATGTGGATTCCCAACTGTCTTTGCTCCATTTATGAAAAGATGCTCTCTAGTGCCTCATTCATAAATCAAGCGTATACCAATGTGTGAATATGTTTCTGTGCTCTCTATCTTGTGGTATTTGTTCTGTTTGTCTACTCCTTCAACAATATCTGTATAGTCTTAATTACCATGGGTCTACAGTAGTTCTTGATATCTGGTAGACTAATGATTCTCAAAGTACTGTTTCTAAATCAGTACACCAGCATCACCCGGGGGTTTGTTAGAAATGCAAATTCTTGTACCTTAATCAGATTTACTCAAGGGTCATAGTCATAGGTCTATGGCCATGCTCAGCCTTGGAGGAAATGTTAAGATCAGGATTTTCTCTTCCAAGTCCAAAGTGTTGATAGTAATATAGGACAACTATAGGTTATGTGGAGGTGAGATTGCTTCCTGCATTCTGTGTTTCCTCTTTATCTGGTTCTACTACAAAGTAAGAATTAGGACATTGAATGGGGTATTCCTTTGGTGACCTAACCTCCTTTATATTACCCCTCTCCTACCGTGACATGATATTATTGCTATTTGAACAAAAAACAGAGCAATAGATTATGTTACATTTGTCTTACTGATTAGTAGTTTTAATTCTACAAAAAATACATGTCCTCTTTTAACAAATTCAAATATTCAGATATATACAAACAAAAAAGCAAATGTTATCTCCATCTTCCTGGAAGAATCACCTAGAATTAACCATTTTTAATGGCAGGTTTTCTTATTGGATATATAATCTCACCTATTTACCACACTCATGTACACACTCACTTATTCATATTTTTCACCTTAATAGGTTTATTCTTGAGCATTTTAATTTGCAACCTGCTCTTCATACATAGTGGCTTTTCAGGGCAGTGATAGAGATATAATTTATTATTGGTAACAATACATATTATTTTTTTCTGTGGAAAAATTGAACTATTATTGATCTATTTCTGTATTGATGGACATTTTGGTTGTTTCTAATTTTTCACTATTACAAACAATGCTGAAGTCAATGAATGTGTATGTGCAGCTTTATATGGTTGATAAAGTGTTACTATAAGCATGAGTTATAGAAATGCAAACATAGAGACATAAAGAATGATCAGAAATTGTCAAACTTCCATCTTCTCACATAAAGATCAGGTTAATTTTCTCTGGGAGTAGGGGGGGCGCTGATTAAAATCCACATTCACAAGTCCCTCATGAGACCTACTGAATGATATCTCTAGGAATAATATAGGAGAATAGTAAATGGTAAAAATATTAAGATATAAAACATAGCAAAGTCTAAAAGCACTAAGAGAAGTATAGAGAATGAATGAAGGAAGGAAGGAAGGAAAACAAAAGTGAACAGAATAAAGTCCTTGCCTGCAGCACTGGAGGACTATTTACATCACGGAGCATCCCAATATGTCCACGTCTGCTTCTGGAAGTTCCTAGTTATATCCGTCTTCAATGCTCCCGTATGGCTTTTAATTCTCCCTTTAAAAGATACTGAGGATAATCCTAAGTACATACAACAAATCTTTCCCTGGGAAGTGGATAGGTTTCTGAATAGTAGTGATGGAGGAAATAGGGGAATCTCTAAGAGAAATTGAAGCTAAGAGAGGGCTCAAGAGGAGTGAGCACCTGTGAGTGACAAATACCAGACCCAGAGCAACTCAGCCCCATGCTGTACCACTGGCCTGATCACTGGGGCAGGTGAGTGCTAAACTACTAAGTCACTAAGCTCACCAGGGCTAAGAGTTTTTGCACTACAGAGCCCAGAACATTCTGCTGTTGAAGATATGGAAGAAGGAAAGGGTGTGATCCCTGTATAAACTGATGGGCCAGATACATTCATGGCTTTGGTGGAAGTTTCAAAGGTATGGGTGTCTCAATCTCTGTCTCTGTGTCTCTCTTCCTGAGTTACTGTAATGACTTTCAAAAAGCTAGGAAAGCTGATTAATGAAGTTCATTAAAATAAGAAGTTACTAAGGGAACAAAAGTCATTGAGTGGATGTAAATTAGTTCCAGCAAATTTTGTGGAAAACAAAGATTTCAACAACACTTAGAGGGAATGAAAAAGATGTGGTTTCCTGGAGAAGAGGAAGATGGGAAGAGAAAGGCAGAGACATGAAAACTGGAAGCTGAGATTTTGTTAGACTTCAAGCCAATTACTGAATCATAAAACAGTCTCAAAGGTATAGTCACATGTAAAGAAATGAAGGAATAAAACCCAACATCCAGGACACATATGAGTTATATCTGTTGACTTACAGAGTTTGCTGCGTGTATCAGGAACCAGTAGAAATGGGGTCAAGAGAATCAGAGATGCTCATGAACATGGTTACAGAGGTTCTGCCTAGGATTTCCTCCTGCTCATCACCTTCCCCAGGCCCCTGTTCATGTCTTTGTTTCTCAGACTGTAGATAAAATGGTTTAGCATGGAGGATAGAACTGTGTCGACAATTGTTGCCAGTTGCCCCCTAACAGTGTAGCTGGACAAAGGCTGTAAATAGACATAGAAGATGCTTCCATAAAAGAGGATCACCACAGTAAAGTGGGAACCACAGGTGAAGAAGGCTTTGCACGTCCCAGCAGCTGAGGGGATGGTGAGAAATGCAATGAGGATTCGTACATGAGAAAAAGCAATGCATAGAAAGGGGATCACCCAAACAACCAGTCCTTTTGCCTCTATTGTGATGTCATTGACAAATGTGGAGGAGCAGGACAATTTCAGCAGAGGGTTGATGTCACAGAGGAAGTGATGGATAACATTATAGTCACAGAAGTTGAGAAGTTTCAGGAGAAGCATGTGTGGGTGTGTGCAGAGGTGAGGAAATGAGCATAAGAACAGTAGCAGGACACAGTGGTGGCGGCTTATGGTAGTGACATAATGGAAGGGGTCACAGATGGCCACATAGTGGTCAAAGGCCATGACTGCCAGAAGGCAGCTGCCAGTGTTGCCCAAAGCATACATAAAATACATCTGTGTCAGACACTCTGCATAGGAGACGTTCTTCTCTGACAGGAAGTTTACTAGCATCTTGTTGACACTTGGGAAGCAAGTGTAAGTGAAAGACAGTGAACTCAAGGAGAAATACAATGGGATCTGGAACTGAGGGTCAGAGCGGATGGCCAGGATTATGAGCAGGTTCCCTGTTACGGTGACCAGGTACATGGTGAGGAATAGGATAAAGAGTGGCTTCTGGTCCTTCACCTGGGAAGGGAATCCCAGGACGATAGAGTCAGAGACACCACTGTTTCCTCGACATTTTCCATGCCGTGATCATGGAGTGAGCTAAAATAAAGAAGATCCAACCATTTAACACACATGTCTTAACTGTAATCATAAGCAAGCCAACAAATCAATGCTTCTTTCTCCATTGACTTTCCACCCATAGGGTCATGGTTACCTACCATGTGGGCAACTCATCAACTTTGTGGTCCTTGATGCTGCCCTCCCTTCCCAACTATACGACTTCACAAGCTTCTTGTGTCTATAACGTTGACTTAAGAGGAAGAATGTTCTTTCAGGAACAGAAACCATCCTGATTCAGTTTAATATTAAATGCTAAAAATAATTCTTTACTGAGCACTTGCTCTGTGCAAAATACTCTTCTGGGAGTGAGGACACAACTGTGAATAAGGTAGTGAAAGGTCTGGCTTTGTAGATGTTGCATTCTAATGCAGGTTCTATCTATCTATCTATCTATCTGTCAGTTATCTATCATCTGTTAATTCTCTATCATCTACCAATTATTTATCATCAGTTATCTATCTTACCTATCTCTCATCTATCTATCTGTCATCTATATCATCCATCTATCTATCATCTATCATCAAATAGTTCTACATTTTGTGAAGAAAAATAAAGCCACATGAAGGGATAGAGACTCACAGTAGTAAGGTGGAGAATTTGTTTATTTCAGATAAGGTGGTTTTATTTTTCTCTGTCTATGTGAAAACACATTTTCAGTTATCTCATGTGAAGTTTTATCTCAAATTCCTTGCCAAAAAAGGGGCTTGATAAAATAATCAACAGGGGAATCCGAGGAATAATGATCCCAGACCAACAAAGTTTTACTGATGTGCTTCCTTTATTTTCAGAGACACTTATTTAGAAGTTCATACTCCTTAGTGAACAACAAACTATCAGTCTCAGTCCACACAAATCCTTATTTTTAAATTTGCTTTTTCCTTATTTTTCCTTTAATTTCCTAAACCTGTCATGTTCCCACATCTGGGACACTCAACCATTAAGCAAGCAAAGGTCCCTCCATGCCATCATCCATTTGTTTATTTATCTATGTATATATCTTTGAAAATATATAGTATTGCTTTGTTTATACATCTTTTTGTTCCGTTTACTTCAACAATAATGTGGCGTATATCTCACTCTGTTTTTTTCTCTATATATACAATTTGTTTTAGGTCTATCTATGTTTTGATTCTTTACTTTTCACCCCTCGTTGTATGCATGCAGCACACTTGACTTAATATGTTTCCCTAGATTCCCTCTAAATCTATACTATCAAGAACAACATTGATTCAAGTATCCTCATTCCCACAAAGTGTTTTAAATTCTTCATCCAGACATTTAGAACGTGCATATTGGATAGGCCCTTTTCATAGTGGTTCAAGGAATGACCATTTATCCATTCCTTTACACAACACTTAAAAGCCTATTTTCCAGGTGGTTAACATCAGGCACTTTATTAAATATCTTTAAACTTCAGTTTTCTCATCTGTAAATAGGGTATACTAACATTTGCCTCAGAAGATTTTTGCGAGGTGTTCATGATACTTAAAATGGCTCTAAAGACCGAGCAAATATACCAAATGATACCATTCTCTTCTCCTCCCTCTCTTCATTATTGCCAAGGAATTTTTCCCTAAATAGGTACTTGTACATGTTCTCATGAGTAAAAAACCTGAATATTAAAATGACCTTAGCCCTCACACTCCAATGCTCTAATGGTCAAATTAACCTTACTATAAATTTAGAAAGCTTTCTTAGATGGGATATTTTCTGATGCTTTGAATAATATGAGAGCGAATCAGTAATGAAGCATTTACCTTATACAGGAAGTAGTTTGTTTAATCCTCACGACACTCTTATGAAGCATAAGCTAGTTTTATTCCCATTTCTTTCCTCTGGTGAGGAAATAGATATAGAGACAACATAATTTTCTAAAACCACACATCAAGTAAATAGCAGAAAGAAGATTAAAATTCAAGACTAATTCTGAATCTCAAGATTTAACCATGATACATCTTTTCATATTTTTGTAAAGCTATAAAAGTATACCTAAAACAATCATGTGTAGGATCTATTTTTCTTTTTTCTTTTTCTTTTTTTTTTTTTTGCCTAAACTGTCTATTCATTTATTTAATTTATTTTAATTTTTAATTTTTTTTAGCTTTCAGATTTCCATAGTAATATATTTCAAATTCTATGTAGATTACGTGATGTTAACCACCCAAAAACTAATTATAGTCCAACACCTCACATGTGAGCCTAATAACCCTTTTTGCCCTCCTCCCTCCCCCCTTCCCCTATGGTAACCACCAATCCAATCTCCATTGCTATGTGTTTGTCATTGTTATTATCTTCTACTCATAAGTGCAATCATATGGTATTTGACTTTCTCCCTCTGACTTATTTCACATTGTACTGGAAGTTGTAACCATTGCAATAGAGCAGGAAAAATATATAAAAGGCATCTACATTGGAATGGCAATTAAAATGGTTTTCATTGCAGAGGACATTATCACCTATGTAAAAAATCCAGTGGAATACACAAAAATGTTACTAGAACTAATAAGTTGACTTTGGCAAGGTTTTTGTTTATGTTAATAGTGAGCAGTTAGGAATGGAAATTTAAAACAGTACCATTTAAATAGTATCAAAAATATGACATACACAGAAATAAATCTAATGAGAACATAGAAGACTTTTATTCTAAAAAGCACAAATCATTGCAGAAATAAATTAAGGAAGATATAAATAAATGTAGAAATATACCATGATCATGGGTAGGAAGGCTTATTATTGTTAAGTTGGTAATTCTCTCTATATTGGTCTATAGATTCAATGCAGACCCATTCAACATATTGTCAGTCTGTCTTTTTTTTTGGTGGAATTCGATGAACTGATTCTAAAACTTTTGTGGAAATGCAAACAATATGGAAGAGCCAAAACAATTTTGAAAAGAGGAACTAAGTAGGAAGATTGCCTGATTTAAAACCTGATCGTACAGCTATAGTAACCAAGACAGTATGATATTAGAATAAAGATAAAAATAGATCAATGGAACAGAACAGAGTCCATAAACAGATCCATACATGTGTGCACAACTGATTTTACACTAAGGACAAAGGCAATTCAGTAGAAAAAAATACAGACTTTCAGCAAATGATGCTGAAAGAATTGAATATCCACATTCAACAAAATGAACATTTAGCCAAACCTAGTAGTGAATACAAAAAGTAACATAAAATGAGCAATACATCTAAATATAAATCTAAAGCTGCAAAAATTTTAGAAGACTATCTGAGAAGAAATCCGTAGGGTCTTGGATTAGGCAAGCTTTCTTATAAAAACACTAAGATCACAATGCATAAAAGAAAATTTTGAAAATTGCACTACATCAAATGGGACTTCATCATATTTTTGGAATAACACTGTTAAAAGAATAAAACTAAAAGACCAGATAGGTAAAAAAAAAAATGTTTATAAGTAATTTCTCTGATAAAGGACTTGAATACAAAATATAAAAAGAATTCTTAAAGAAACAGTGATGAGTAGAAAAAAAATTATTAAAAAAATGAGCAAAATATTTGAACAGATACTTCACCAAAGAAGATATACACACAAGAAAGGAAGCTGCACAAAGTTAGTCATTAAGGAAATGCAAATTAAGACCTGAAAGAGATACCACTACACAACCATTGTGACGTTAAAACTAAAAAGACTGACCATACCAAATGTTGACCATATGTGTTAGAGTGTTAGAAGTCCTCATCACAATAAAAAAGATTTTTGTGTAATTATATATGGTGAAAGATGTTAACTAGACTCATCTTGGTGATCATTTTCCAATATATACAAATACTGAATCACTAGATTGTACACCTCAAACTAATTTAATGTTATATGCCATTATACCTAAATACAAAATGAAAAAAACAAAACAAAATGCCATTGACCACACTAGGACTCTGTGAGGGAATTCAAACTCTTGCACATTGTCTGTGAGAGTTAAAAATGATGCGGCAGCTTTAAAAAAACGCCATCAATTTCTTACAACGTTGATTATATTCTTACCATATGATTCATCTGTTACCCTCTTAGCTTTTTACCCATGAGAAATGAAAGCATATGTCCATTCAAAGGCTTATTTATAAATGTTTGATTTAAGTTTGATAGAGCAAAACTGTAGACAACCCAATATTAACCACCAGGTGAATATACAATGGAATATTATTTGGCAATAAAAGTAATGAAGTATTGATACACTAAAAAATTTGGATGAATCTCAAAATAACATGCTAAGTGAAAGAAGACAAAAAAATAGAGCATGCTACATGATTCCATTTACATAAAATTTTAGAAAGGCAAACTAATGCATAGTGATGGAAAGCAGATCAGTGGTTGCATGGTTACCATGATGGGGGTTGGAGAAGGCTAGTATGGCAAGGAGAGGTTACAAAGTGGGGCAAGGCATTCTTCAGGGGGAACGGATATTATCTCTACTTTTTGATGTGATAGCTTCATGAGTGAATGCACACGTCAGAACTTATCAAATTGTGCATTTGATTTCTTATTTATTTTTATTTTTGAAGTATTTTATTGAGGTCATATTGTTTTATAACATTGTGTAATTTCAAGTGTATATTATTATATTTCAGTTTCTGTAAAGCTTGCATCGTACTCACCACCAATAGTCTAAATTTTAGCCATCATCAAACATATGTGCCCCATTACCCCTTTCACCCACGCTCTACTCCTTTCCCCTCTGGTAACCACTAACCTGTTCTCTTTATCCGTGTGTTTGTTTATCTTCCACACATGAGCAAAATTGTATGGTGTTTGTCTTTCTCTGCAGACACAGAAAGACTGGCTTATTTCGCTTAGCATAATACGCTCAAGTCCATCCATGTTGTTACAAATGGGACATTTTGTCTTTTTTAATGGCTAATTTGTATTTCATTGCATATAAATACATATGTATACATCTTCTTCGTGCGTTCATCAGTTGATGGGAACTTGGGTTGTTTCTATGTCTTGGCTATTATGAATAATGCTGCAATGAACACAGTGGTGCATAAATCTCTTTGAATTGTTGATTGCATGTTCTTTGGATAAATACCCAGTATTGGGGTAGCTGGATCATATAGTATTTCTATTTTTGTTTTTTGAGAAATCTCAGTACTGTTTTCCATAGTGGCTGCACCAGTTTGCTTTCCCACCAGCAGCATATGAGGATTCCCTTTTCTTCACATCCTCGCTGACATCAGTTATTTTTTTCTTGGTAATTGTAGACATTCTGATGGGTGTGAGATGAGATCTAATTGTACACTTTTTTTGTTTGTTTGTTGTTGTTGTTTGCTGGGAAAGATTTGCCCTGAGATAACATCTATTGCCAATCATCCTCTTTCTTTTTCCCTCCCCAAAGTCCCAGTGCATAGTTGTATATTCTAGCTGTTAGCCCTTCTATGTCTTCTATGTGAGCTACCACAAGAGCACAGCAATTGAAAGATAAGTAGTGTGGTTCCACAACTGGGGTCTGACACGGGGCCCCCAACATGGTGAGAGCACAAACTTTAACCACTAGGCCATCAGGGCTGGCTCTCATTGTAGTTTTGATTTGCATTTCTCTAAAACTTAGTGATGTTCAACAACATTTTTTCATGTGCCTATGTACACCTGTATATCTTCTTTCGAAGAATGTCTTTATATCTTCTGCTCCTTTTTTTTTTAAAGATTTTATTTTTCCCTTTTTCTCCCCAAAGCCCCCCAGTACATAGTTGTATATTCTTTGTTGTGGGTCCTTCTAGTTGTGGCATGTGGGATGCTGCCTCAGCGTGGTTTGATGAGCAGTGCCATGTCCGCACCCAGGATTCGAACCAACGAAACACTGGGCCGCCTGCAGAGGAGCACGCAAACTTAACCACTCGGCCACAGGGCCAGCCCCTTCTGCTCCTTTTTTGATTGGGTTGTGTGATTTTTTTGTTGTTGAGTGTTAGGAGCTCCTTACATATGTTGGAAATTAACTCCTTATTTGGTATAAGATTTACAAATATTTTCCCCCAGTTTTTAGGTTGACTTTTCATTTTGTTCATGGTTTCCTTCGCCTTGCTGAAGTGTTTTAGTCTGATGTAGTCCCATTTGTCTATTTTTTCTTTTGTTTCCCTTGACCTAGTAGATATGTTATTTCAAAAAAGCTGCTGTTAAGATCGATGTCAGTGTACTACCTATAATTTCTTCTAGAAATTTTATGGTTTCGGGTCTTACATTCAAGTCTCTAATACATTGTGAGTTAATTTTTGTGTATGGTGTAAGATAATGATCTACTTTCATTCCTGATAGTTAATGATGTTTAACATCTTTTCATGTGCCTCTTGGCCATCTGTATATCTTCTTTGGAGAAAGGGCTGTTCAGATCTTTTGCTCATTTTTTAATTGGGTGGTTAATTTTTTTGCTGTTGAGATATATGAGTTCCTTATATACTTTGGCCATTAATCTCTTATCAGATATATGGTTTGAAAATATCTTCTCCCAATTGATAGGTTGTCTTCTCATTTTGTTGATGGTTTCCTTTGCTGTGCACAAGCTTTTTAGTTTGATGTAGTCCCATTTGTTTATTTTTTTCCTTGCCTAATAAGACATGATCCATGAAAATATGCTGCTAAGATTGACATCGAAGAGCATACTGCCTAATTTTTCTCCTAAAAGTTTCATGATTTCAGGTCTTACATTCAAATCTTTAATCCATTTTGGGCAACTTTCTGTGTATAGTGTAAGATAGTAGTCTATTTTCATTCTTTTGCTTGTGGCTCTCCAATTTTCCCAACACCATTCATTGAAGAGACTTTCATTTCTCCATTATATGTTCTTTGTTCTATTGTTGAAAATTAGCTGTCCATAGATGTGTGGGTTTATTTCTGAGCTCTCAATTCGGTTCCATTGATTTGTGTGACTGTTTTTGTTTCAGCACCATGCTGTTTTGATTAATATACCTTTGTAGTATATTTTGAAATCAGATAGTGGGATACCTCCAACTTTGTTCTTTTTTTCTCAGAATCCCTCTGGCTATTTGGGGTCTTTTGTTCTTCCTTATAAATTTTAGGATTTTTTTTTCTGTCTGTGAGGAATGTTGCTGTAACTTTGATAGAGATTGCATTAAATCTGTAGATTTCTTTGGAAGTATGGACATTTACAATATGTTAATTATTCCAATCTAAGACCATACAATGTATTTCCGTTTATTTGTGTCTTCATCCATTTCTTTCAACAATGTTTTATGGTTTTCAGTGTACAGGTCATTCACCTCTTTGGTAATGTTTATTCCTAGGTATTTCATTCTTTTTATAGCCATTGTAAATAGGACTGTATTCTTGATTTCTCTTTCTTTTACATTGTTGTTAGTGCATAGAAATGCAATTGATTTCTGTATGTTAATAATGTATCCTGCAACTTTACCATATCCATTTATTATTTCTAAAATGTTTTTTGGTGGATTCTTTAGGGTTTTCTATATGTAAAATCATGTCATCTGCAAATAGTGACAGTTTCATTTCTTCCTTCCAAATTTGGATCCCTTTTCTTTTTCTTTCCCGATTGCTCTGCCTAGGACTTCCAATACTATGTTAAATAACAGTGGTGAAAGTGGATATCCTTGTCTTTTTCCTGGTCTCACAGGGATTACTTTCAGTTTTTCTCCATTAAGAATGATATTAGCTGTGAGTTTGTCACATACAGCCTTTGTTATGTTGTTATGTTGAGGTATTTTCCTTCCATACCCATTTTATTCAGAGTTTTTATCATAAATGAATGCTATATCTTGTCAAATGCTTTCTTTGCATCTATTGAGATGATCATGTGATTTTTATTCTTCATTTTGTTAATGTTGTGTACAATGTTGATTGATTTGTAGATGTCCAACCATCCCTTCATCCCTGGATTAAATCCCACTTGATCATGTTATATGACTTTTTAATGAATTCTACTTGATCTGTATTTTCTTGGGAATTTTTGCATCAATGTGCATCAGTTATCACTGATGGCCTTTAATTTTCTTTTTTTTGTGTTGTCCTTGTCTGATCTTGGTATCAGGGTAATGTTGGTTTCATACATGGGTAAAACTACATAATGATAAAGGGAGCAAACCAACAAGAGTATATAATACTTGTAAATATCTATGTACCCAACAAAGGAGCAACTAAATATATAAAGCAATTATTAACAGACGTAAAAGGAGAACTCGACGGTAACACAATAATAGTAGGAGAATTTAACACTCCACTTACAGCACTGGACACATCATCCAAACAGAAGACCAATAGGGAAACATTTGGCTTAAATGACACATTAAACCAAATAGACTTTGTAGATACATGCAGAATATCCCATCCAAAACCCACAGAATACACATTCTTTTCAAATGCACATGGAACATTCTCCAGGATAGATCACATATTACGCCACAAAATAAGTCTCAATAAATTTAAGAAGATTGAAATTATACCAAGCATCTTTTCTGACCACAACAGTATGAAACTAGAAATCAACTACAGGAAGAAAATCAGAAAAGCCACAAATATGTGGAGATTAAACAAAATGCTACTGAACAATGATGAAATCAAAGGAGAAGTTTAAAAAAATTCCTGGAGACAAAGCACCCCAGTACATAGTTGTAGATTCTACTTTTGAGTGCCTCTGGTTGTACTATGTGGGACACCAGCTCAGCATGGCCTGATGAGCAGTGTCATGTCTGTGCCCAGGACGTGAACCAGCAAAACCCTGGGCCACCGAAGGAGAGCATGCAAACTTAACCACTCAGCCATGGGGCTGACCCTCTAACATTTTTATGGAAGAAATATTTCCAATTTATTATGCTTAGTAATTGTATAAATGGCCAGTTTCTGAAGAGTCTGAGAGGATCCAACAGCTATCCAGCCTGTGGGGGTGTCTGTTAATATGTGTTAAACATAAAACGAGTAAACTTGGATTGACTGACCTACTAAAATTTGTATCACATGTTTGTATTTTTCTGTGGGGACAGCTGGGTCTTTTTCATGGAGGAGTAGGTATTTATAAGTTTTGATGAATTTTTTAATCAATTAACTGAGGCCTTTGTTCACTCTGAATACTATATCAGCATCAATGATTATAGATATATTTATCTTTCATTAGAATATACAAAGATAATGACAGTAAGAGCTGACATTAATTGTATTTTTATCATGTGCTTTAGCATGCGTCTCATTTAAACCTAATAATAACTTCATAATGACAATAATATTACTATCTACATTTTCAAGTTGATTAAACAAGGTTGAGAGAAGTTATTTTACTTGCTCATAGCCAACAATGAATGGCTGGCACAACCCAGCATCCAGTTCTGTCTGACCAGTCCATTGGCAACATCAGTTTTGGAGGATAACTAAAGCATTCCTGCTTCCCAGCTGGAACTATGGGCAGGCAGAGAGGAGCCCAGGGCATTCTTGCTATCAGGGTCAGCATCTCAGGTGGCTCCTGCAGCTCAGTCCTTCCAGCCTCTGCACAGTCTCCTCCCCAAGGTATGATAGGAATGGGATGCAATTAGTCTACTTTGATTTTTTTTTTTTAACCAGGAGCTTAGGGACATTTTCTGACCCCTTTCTGTGGCTTATGAGATGGCATCCTCCTACTTGTTGCTCTGAAGCTCAAGGACAGACACAGAAAGCTCAGGAGGTCATGGGCACACAAGGCTTTCTTCTTACATTTTTGTTCCTAGTGTTGACAACAGAAGCTGAGAACTTAGGAAGCTGTTTGGATTAGAAGGTGCCTAAGCTCACCAAGAACTGACACAGGTCAAAGTGACCTGGAAATTTTAGGTGGGTGAAGTATGTCTCTGTGTGTAGAGGTCTGCATAAGTATTCCACATGGGTCTGTGTGGTGTTTCACTGCTCTTGTAATGCGGTTATATGTGGATAATATGTATAATATATACGTATATATATGTGTGTGCATATATTATATATATATATTTGAGACAGAGATTTAAATGACTCACAACTTGATTCTTCTCTCTGACCCAGAGTACACAACACCAAATAAGCCCTCGTTAAGAAGTACAGACCATTTCAGAGTATAATTTGGATCTCCGAATCCGTCCTTTGATCTTAAACATTTTCCACAAACTCCTGCAATAACTCCCGCATTTTCATACTTGGACAGACATCATAGTTAAGGCTATGAGACTGTACAGTCTGAAGAGAGACAGATGTGCTCCCCAATCTGGAGCAGATTGTTCCTGAGTTTACCTATGACCAGAATGGGGAGAGGACTTGAAATCTCTATTCAGTGATGTGGCTGTCTGATCTTGCATTCTGCTTATGAGCTACAGTCATGTGTGAGTTCTTGTGTTTAGAGTGTGTGTTGTGTGTGTGTGTGTGTGTTGTGTGTTTTGATGATATTTTACCTGCAGGTTGTGTTTTTGCTGTGGTTCCTGTGACTAAGTGGGGCCCAAGTGCCTCACTCACTGACCACCTTGAATATAGATTAATGGGACTGGAACCTCTACTTCTGCAATGAGTGTGTACGTGTGTGACAATGTGTTTTGTTTTTTTCTTGACTGTGAAGAGGTACGTGTGTGCAGTGGTATGTTTCTTGTCTTTTTTTGTGATGTGTGGGACTTTTATGTTCTTATTTTGTGTGTATGCTTGCATTCCTCAGTCTAGGCTCAGAATATGAGTTATATGCATGTGCTATATGATTTAGTTGTGTTACTGTATGTTTTATGCTTGTGTTGTACTGTGCAAATATTTGTGTCGGTGTGTGGTTGCATGGATTCTTTGTTGTTGTGTCCAGTCTGCAGTATTATTTCTGATTTGTGTTCATTTGAGTGTGTGGGTAAATAAACTATAGAATTACTGTCTCTTACTGAGGGTTGATATAGGTTGCAGGTGGCAAGAAATCACAAATGAGCCATTCAAATGCATGTATGCATGCGTGTTTCCTGGACGTTATTTAGGGGCTTCCCGGTTGCACCTCTGAAATCATGTTTCCTTAGCTGTCTTTCCACGGTTGCCATATTACCGCATTGAGCAGGCAGATTCACATGCATTTCCACCGCTGGTCAGGTGTCATATACAAAACAATATAAGCTCCGTGTCTGCCGTACGTCAGATTGGGGCCCTGTCCTCAGTCTGGTCCATATATGTTTTTGTGATCTTGGGAAGTTACTTGAGCTCTCTGAGGTTCAGATTCCTCAATGGTAAAGGAGAGGTAACTATTCCTACTTCACAAAGCTATTTTGAGGGTTAACTGAGACAATGTATACAAATCACTCAGCACCATGCCTGGCACATAATTGGTGCTCAGTAAAAAGGAGATATTTTTGTTATCTTTCTCCAAACCTGATGTTTGTCTCATGGAGGTTCCTTATTCACCATCTTCTGGTGCAGGACAAGTAGAAGTCAAAGAAAACTCATCCATGCAAAGGCTCCCTCTTGCGCTTCACCATCATGTATGACCTCCTTTCCATGGCTTGTGGCCCAGCTGCTTCCTTCACAAGGTCCTGCCTGAATCAAGGTTCCTAGTTGGTTCTGGTCCTCTTTGCTTCTTCTGGTTTCTTGGTGGGGACTGACACAGCATATGTCAGTGAGCAACTGGGCTTCCCCATAAGGGTCAGTCATTGTCCTCTTTTGTGGCCATGAATGGAGAGAACTGGTGCCGCTGTGCAAGTTTGCAGTCCATGAGGAAGACTCGCTGTCCTGCTCCTATACTTGAGGAAAATGTCAGTCTTGATTCCCCCTTCAAGGGTATGTGGTTGGTAATCCTTGCCTATAACTTAATATCCAAAGTAATATTAAATCTGGAATCCACTGTCAAACAGTTCAGGAACCTCCAGTTGGTCATTTATCTCATTGGTCTGAGATTTTTCACATCTATGAAATGAAGGACATAGTATTTGCAGTACATACTACACAGTCTCTAAATACATGGCTATTATTTGAAGTTAAAGTGTGGGGAAATCCTTTGTAAATGATATGACGTGTAAATATGATTGATACCTCTTTTGGACACAGGTAGCTGACATTACACAGCATGTCTCCTTATTCTAGTGAAGAGAATGACTTCTA
The DNA here is from genome assembly GCF_041296265.1 of Equus caballus. Lineage (NCBI taxonomy): Eukaryota > Metazoa > Chordata > Mammalia > Perissodactyla > Equidae > Equus > Equus caballus. The sequence goes on from NC_091708.1 coordinate 34,914,041, forward strand.
TGTATAGTGGTTAAGTGACAGACTCTGGTCAGATATACACCATGATTTCACCTGTTTTTACTTATGAGCAAGATATCTTTGCACATTAAAATAAAGCAGCCTTTTGTTCTCAGTTAAAATAGGTAGAAAAAATAACTATTTATTATGGTATTTTGAGAATTTAAATAGAAAGTATATGTGATAGGCTTGGTATAGTGCCTGCCATAGTGTATGCTAGTAATAAATATTTGGCATTATTATTAATGTTGGTTTGGGACCTGGAAGGACACTTTTGGTAACAGGGAACATTAAATATCTCTGATCAGTTAGGATGCAACCAATTACACTGTAAGCCTTCAACAATGCATAGCTATTTTAATCCAAGTTAGAGATTTTCACATCTATTTTAAGAGGAAATGAGCGATGTCTGTCTCCTAATGCACATCTCATGTTTTACCATAGTTAATTACTGAGGTTTAACCTGCCTGGGTATGAATATATAAACTTCTCGAATGTAGAGACTTTGCCTTTCTTGTTTGCTATTACGTACTTTGTGTTTTGCATAGTAGCTGGGACAATGTTCTTGTTCAATATATATTTGTAGAATAAAGAAAAAGATGTCTTTTGGTTTCCATGGAAGGAAATCTTGTTAGGTATTTGATGATGTGAAGTATCATTTGAACCTGAATGGGGAAGACTTGTGATTCATGTATCAACAGGCATGAGAAATAAACAGAAGTCTACTTTAAAATTAATCATTTTCATACAAAAAGGACATAACTATAACGTTATGGCTAATTCTAGGTCCCTGACTTTTCCCACTTTCCTTCATTCTGGCAGAGAGAAGAGCAGCATGAGGAGGGAGAAGCAGACCAATGTGTCTGAGTTCTTCCTTCTGGGCCTCCCCATCCCACCAGGGCAGCAGGACATATTCTTCACCCTATTCTTGGGCATGTACCTGATCACAGTGCTGGGGAACTTGCTCATCATCCTGCTCATCAGGCTTGACTCTCGTCTCCATACCCCCATGTACTTCTTCCTCAGTCACTTGGCCTTCACTGACATCTCTTTCTCATCTGTCACTGTCCCCAAAATGTTGATGGACATTCACACTAATCACAAGTCCATCCTCTTCACAGGGTGCATTTGTCAGATGTATTTTTTCATATTGTTTGGTTGTCTTGACAATTTCCTTCTTGCAGTGATGGCATACGACAGGTATGTGGCCATTTGTCAGCCACTCCACTATACCACCATCATGAGTCAGGAGCTGTGTATCTCACTAGTAGCTGGGTCCTGGTTCCTCTGTTGCGCACATGCCCTGTTGCACACCCTTCTCCTGGTCCAACTTTCATTCTGTGCTGACAATATCATTCCCCACTTCTTCTGTGATCTCCCTACACTCCTGAAGATGAGCTGCTCAAACATCTCCCTCAATGAGCTGGTCATTTTCACTGAGGGAGGAATGATTATCATCCTGCCTTTGAGCAGTGTCTTGGGCTCTTATATCCGGATAGGTACCACTGTTCTGAGGGTCCCCTCCACCAAGAGATTCTGCAAAGCCTTTTCTACTTGTGGCTCCCATCTCTTTGTTGTGTCTTTATACTATGGGACCATTGCAGGTGTTTACTTTTTCTCCTCACCATCCATCTCCAATGATAAAGACATAATTGCTTCTGTGATGTATATGGTAGTCACTCCAATGCTGAACCCCTTTATCTATAGTCTGAGGAACAGAGATATGAAACATGCCGTAGAAATATTAGTTAATAGGATTAAGGTTTTAACTCACAATCACTAAATCTGTAACAATTACACATCCAAATGAACAAGGAAACTATTAGACCTGGATAGACATTCTGAGTGTCCAGCTGAATCTGGCCTGCACATACATCTCAGGGTTGTTGGGCTTTCCTTGTCCCTCTCTGCTGACAAGATTTCATTACCCAGACTGACTCCAATGATTATAAATTTTATTAAAAATTTAGAATATATTATGCCTATTCCAATATGCATAAGGCTTGGTGGGGTAGGGGGGCAGTAAGGATGCCGAGTGGCAGGAGTGAGGAAGGAAGCTCCTCCAGTCTCACTGTCTCCAAGAGAATCATGTCTTGCTTCCCTTGGCTTCTCAGAGTCAAGGAGGCAGTACAAAAAGTATAACAGAAAATTTTGCTTATATAAATTGAATTTCCAATTTTTGAAAAGCTAATTTTCTCACAGTAAACTTTCAATGACTTCTAACTTAATTTAAAAGTATGCGGGGGCCGGCCCAGTGGCCGAGTGGTTAAGTTCTCTCGCTCCGCTGCAGGCGGCCCAGTCTTTCCTTGGTTCGAATCCTGGGCACAGACATGGCACCACTCATCAAGCCATGCTGAGGCGGCATCCCACATACCACAACTAGAAGGACCCACAACTAAAAATACACAACTATGTACCGGGGGCTTTGGGGAGAAAAAGGAAAAAATTAAAAATTAAAATTAAAAAAAAAGTATGCGTTCATATGAGTTTGTCTATCTTTAATAAATATGTGGAAATGATGTCACTTTGGAAAACTGTTGTTTTATTCATCATTTAATTACTTCTACGAAAGGAATATGAGGAAACCTTCTGGGGTGCTATACAGTTTCTATATCTTGGACCATGTGGTAGTTACAATGGATGTAAACACTTGTAAAAATTCATCAGGTGAAACATTTCAGATTTGCACACAGCGTATGCATGTTAGACAGTAATACAAAAATGGAAGAGAGGGGAAATGCAACAAACAATTCTGAGTGGAAGTGAAAAAATAAATATAATGAATGTCAAGGTGTATATATATATATATATATATATATACATATAAATACACACACATAAAAAATGTCATTGTCTTGGTGAAGAAATGCTACCATTTTTCCTACTTGTTTTCTTCTTTTCTCTCTAGTGTTTCCTGTCTTTGTTTACATCATAACTCATCTAAACAAAAGTATTCTTTCTTCTTGCACTATTCTCAAACATTTACCAGCAGGTACTCTCCAAGTGCATCTTCTTGGGGGGGGGGGCCTCTCACGTGGGCACAGGTGTGGGCAATGAGTATAATATGGTGCTGAGTTATTAAGGCCTAGCTAGGAGGCTAAGAAGCTGGAGCAGCTGGAAGAATAAATGAAACCAAGTTTTTGAGGGAGAGCTGAAGATCCAGAATGAGAAGTGACTGTGTACACACAATCATCACATACAAATAAACCCTAATAAGAATGAGAGCAGACTTTTTTAAAATTCTGTCAACCTAGAATACTACATCAGCGAATATATCCTTCAAAATTGAAGGTGAAATAAAAGCATTTTCAGGAAAATCAAAAACTAAAAAAATTGCCAGCAGACTTTTACTAGTAGAAATGTGAAGGGAAATTCTTTAAGCAGAAAGAAAATGATTATAGGAGAAATTTGAAAATTCAGAGATATTCATAAGATTGATAAATATAAAAAGAAATACTGAATGGACTAAAAACACCAATAATAAGAATATCCTTTGGGGATTCTGAATAATCCTAAACTCACACTTCTGTGAAAATAAGTTTGAAACTCAGTTAAATTAGATAACTTCCCGGGGAAATAAATATTACCAAAATTGACTACTCATGATATAGAAAGATTAAACACGTCAATTTCTGTAGAATAAATGGAGAAAGCTATTAAGCAACTACTCCATGATACAGAACCAGGACCATAGTGTTTCAAAGGGGAATTCTATTAATGGTGAAAGCCCTAATAGTCTGAGTGCTGCATGAATTGTCCCAGAGCATTGAAAATAAAGGATAACACCTTAATTTGTTTTGTGGATGAAATAAATAAAACATTGATGCATAAGCATGATCAAGAAGTTCAAAAATAAAATTTCAAGTTGACCATACTTATGACTATTCATGCAAACACAGTCAATAAATATCAGCCAGTACAATTCAACACCACATTAATAAAATAATGCATATAATCAAGCGGGATTTTTTGAGGAATTTGAAATTACTTCCTTATTAGAAAATCCTTAATATAATACAACATATTAATAAATCTTGGGTTAAAAATACTATGTCTCCCCATAAATGCTAAAGAAGACTTCAACAGATTTTGATAACATTGATAAAAAAAGAACTGATGGATTCTCTCTTAATAAAGTATATATTACAGCAAATATATATGATACATATAAACATACTTTTATTATGCATGATGTTACATTAAGTATATTATACATAATAAAATATCTTTATATATCAAATATATTTCATGTAAAATATATATTGTATTATGTATATTATTATAGATAATAAAATCTATATTCATTAGTTGTACAGCCAACATCTTACTTGATGGGATTCACTAGAGATATTTCTTTTAAGATCAGGACCCAAATGAGAATGCTCATTAATCAACTTTGTGGTGAAAATATTAGCTAATGCAACTATAGTGATGATATCAATTAAAGTCATAATAATTGGAGAAGAAGAATTAAAATCTTCTGAAGACTGTCTACATACTTTAAAAGCAGGAAAAAAAACATTCTGAAAGTAGAAATTGCATGTAGTCACTGTAACTGCATAGTCAGTTCAAGAGAATGTGAAGGGGCATCAGGAGTTGACATTTGTCAACCCTGCCTTCTTCCTTCTTGATCTTTCTTCACCAGCAAACACACACCTTGGCAGACTGAACTCCCCATTCACAAGTTCCTCCTCTTTTAGAGTTCAAACTGAATATGAAATGGATCATACATAAACAGACATCTCTAATCTCCTTACAAAAATGGACAGTTGTTTGTTATCTTTACAGTTAAATTGATTCGGTTCAATATTACAGCACTGTTTTCTTGTGATATAATCTGATTTTCAGCATCTCCCTATGACTTGCTACATTCTCGCAGTGCAATTACTCTTTTAAAATGAAGTTTTACTTTATTTATTTCTTGAGACATTCATTCTAAGTTTCTATTTGTAGTACCTTATTGAGTACATTTCTTACCTAGGCTCAGTCTAATATTAGTATTCTGTTTTCCCTGCAAAAATATTGGTGTTCTACCTTTGAATTCAAGCTCATGCCCTGCTCCACCGGGATAAGTCTCCAGGTGTGAAATGTTTGAGTGAGTCTTTTTTTCTTTTAACTTCTATAACCCCAGTCATTATGCCACACTGGGCATGGTGTTTGGAACAGGATGCGAATTGTTTTTCTGAATTCACATGAGAGATTGCAATCACTTTATAGGCAATCACTGTTACAGAGGAGACTGATACAATGAGGCTGCCCCTCCAACCTGTCAATAACTATTCTCAGGCCTCTAGCCCTTCCTTTCTCTCCTTTCTTGTCTTATTTGGGTAAACATCTTTCAAATCTCCAAATACGGCATCTAAACTTTTAAAGAATATTCCTCCTTCAGCTGTTAATAGCTAAAGCAATTAATAGATTCTACTTTTATAATTTATAATCTTATCTCTTATGTCATTATTCTCCAGGTGACAAAGATATCTGTGAATCTATATGGAATGATTTCCAAGATACATTGTTAATGTAAAAAAAGCAATGTGTCCAGCAGTATCTGTAGCATGCTACTGTTTGTTTAAAAAAGAAAGAGAAATAAGGAAACATATTTGTATCTTCTCATTTTAGCAAAAGATACACAGGAAGAAGTCAGAAACTAATGAGTGTGGTTTCTTACAGGGCTGGGTGGGAATGCATGGGAAGGATGGGGAGATAGGTATACCTATTTGTACGTTTTCTCCAAATTATCTTTTACCTGCTAAAAAACGAATAACTGAAAAGAATGGGAAACAAAAAATACAGAATAAGAAGAAAACAAACTAACTTAACTACTCTATTTCAAATGAATAACATGATTAAACTGAAGGAGAAATTAAAACAACTTACCCATGTAATTCTTGAACACAATACTTTATACTCTCACAATAAAGAAGAAAATATTTTAAAAATTGAGCTGCAGTTAGTAGTTTTGTCATTCACAGTGATATGGGTTCAATATTCTGAAATTACTTAACATGTATTCTAGGATTCAGTGAATGAGTAAACATATTGTTGAAAACGGAATGACTCTGCACTATCTGGGGAAGGTATCATATACATGGAAAGGAAAGACTGGAAAGAACTTTTTGGTGTCAAACTGGTATTGGAGGTGTCAGTTTGAACTTATGGGTTTATATATGCTAAAATTTATGAACTAAATATCAACATTTATACTATTCTTATCCCCGATTTTATTCACTCTATTCCCAACCCACCTCCCATGAGTAACCATGTCTATTAGTCTATTAGATTCTTGTTTATGCATCCTGTGTTTCTCTTATATGCCTTTCTCTCTCCACACATGTAAAGCCTTGTACGCAGTGAAAATAACCTAACCAATTTTCTCTCTACATATAGTTATTCTCTAAAAGGAACCCAAGTTACTTAGAAAGATGGCTGATTCCAGGGCTGGGGCCAGGAAATACAAAGATGATCTGGGAAAGTTTTGCAAAAACTGAAAGTGAGGAAGTGATCAATGAATGATGAGGACACATGAGCCAGCTCAACAGGGCTCCCCATGGCCAAATCTGGAATAATTTTAGCTTCAAAAAGAGTAAGAGCAAACAAGCAAACACATAGATAAGGAAACAGATTGGTCATTACAAGATGGGAAGGGAATGGAGAGAGAGTGAAGTGGGTAAAGGGACAAATATGTATGGTGACAGATGGAAACTAGACCGTTGGTGGGGAACATTGTGCAGTCTATAAAGAAGCTTAAATACAATAATGTCTACCCAAAATTTACATAATGTTATAAATCAATGTAATCTCAATAAAATTATTTTAAAAAATAATCCAAATGAATTACAACTCAGAGATTAAATGAGAATCTATGACTCCATAATGATATAAATAAATTAATAAAAAATAAGTGTTAGAGAAGGGAAATTTCTCTCTTACAGAGAACTAATACACATAGAATGATTGATGCATGAGAAAAATCACCATTTGGTCACCACAATTGCAATAATTGTTTCAGGCAAGAATCACTTGTTTCTTATAAAGTATGACGTTTTATATGTTGGTTGAAATTTTAAAGAGAAATAGCATGATTATATAGTCTCAAAATATCTATCCAAGTTGTATTTATTAATTTCAAAGAAAAAATAGTAATTATACAACAGAGAACCTGGTAGACACCACCTTAATCAATTGGCCAAGAATAACACCACCAGTAATTGGAAAAATTGATATCAGCTTCCTTCTCATAATATGCACTGTGGTATACCCACCAAAGACCTATAGGCTGAGTCTGAGATACGTTTGTAACTACGCATATGTAGATATGCAGAACTACGTAATAATAAAGCAAACGTGGTTATATATTAGCTTTTGGGCAATCTGGGTGAAACACCTATTAGAACTATAATTTTTACTTTACTATAAGTATGAAATGATTTCAAAATAAAAAGTTAGGGGCTGACCCAATGGAGCAGTGTTTAAGTTCATGTGCTCTGCTTCAGCAGCCCAGGGTTCCTGGATTTGGAACCCAGGTGTGGACCCATTTGGAACCCATGGTGGCATCCCACATACAGAATAGAGGAGTATTGGCACAGATTTTAGCTCAGGACCAATCTTCCTAAAGCAAAAAAGGAAGATTGACAACAACTGTTATCTCATGGCCAATCTTCCTCAAGAAAAAAATAAAGTAATATCGAATAAGTAAAGTAAATAAAAAGTTAAAAAATGTTTTGTACATAATTACTCAATAGGAGAGAATAGAACATCCTACAAGTCTATTACTAAATTTAACATTGGCATCCAGGCAGACAATTGTGATCTTCTAAAATATTTTCCTTGTAACCTATCTCAGAGATTAAATATGAACTGCTGAACCATGGGCAAGACACAAAAAGGTAATTCTATAAAATGTCATCCCTGACTTTAAGGATTTACAGTCTCTAAAATGAAACTGCAGAGGCAATTTTAAACCAAGAAAAGAAGTGTATCTGTAGAATAAAATGCATATGCGTATTTGCCATCCATAAGTTGGCACACAAATGTGTAAGTAGAAATTATTATCTTTAGCAGTGTTTGATAGATAGTCTCCATTTGCCCCTCCAGGACCATTCTCCAGCTTTCTCCACACTGTTTTCTATCAGGAGTCTGATGTTTATGGATTGTATCAACTAGGAACCCTGGCCCTTTGGATTTGGTCAATGGAAACAAAAGCAAGAGATTAATTGCCTAAGAGAGAGGTTGGAGCATTTATTCTGTTTTCCTCTCTGCCATACCATGGGTTGACAGTGGCTGTCCACAGTTCCTGTCCAGGTGTCCTCTCCTACCCCTACGTGTCTCATCAGTTTCTCATAAGCACTCCCTCTCCTTGCACCTGTTTCCCACTGCTGCTGGCCCTGGGTGATTCACCATCGCTTAATAGTTTCCCTTAAACCACCAAGACCTTTATAAACAAGCCATTATGACAACTTTTTTAAAAAATCCTCTATCCCAGCTGGAACCATGCCCAAGAACAAAGACATTGCTGGCATCAGAAACAACATCCTGTGGGATTCCAGGGCCCTCTCGCTCCTGGACGTGCAGCTCCACAGAGGGCAAGAAGACTTGGTCAACTAGCCAATGGTGGCTCCTCCCTGACCCAGAAGCCTGGGGACATTGTTTCTGTCCTCTTACTGGTAATTAAAATATTATATTTTTGCTCATTGCTAAATATTTGCTTCTTGCTGTTATGATGGGACATTTCACCCACTAGGCAGATGTCACAGCTCAGCAGATGAGAGCTCAGCATCAGCAGTAAGATTGTTGTCTCTGCTGCTGGAGAATATGTCTGACCTCACCAAAGAACCGAGATCAGAGAGGAATAAAATCTCTGCTAAGCAGTGTGTGTTAGTGTTTGTGCAAGCTATGTTTGTGGGTGACACACCCATGTGTGAGAGCAGGAACATGTATTGTTTGCCTTTGTCTGTGTGTCTGTTACCATGTGTGTTACCACATGCATGGGTCATTGGTGGTTTACTGATGTGCCTATGTGAATAGGCTTAACTGCCCGATGTTGACTGCTTCCCCCTGGGAAGGGTGTGCATCAGAAGGAGCCAAAGCAGGCCTCTCAGTAATGGGAGTGGATGTGCTACTTGTTGTAGTGGGTGTGTGGCTGGGTGGCATGGGTGTTTTTGGTGTTGTTTCTTGAAAGATTTTTACATTGTGTGTCCTTGTGTGTTTTTGCTGATGTGTGTGTATAGTGATGGGCTATGTATATGTGGTGAGTTGAGTGTTTACCAGGTGTGTCATGTGTCAGGTGTGTCGATGTACTTTGTGAGTGTGTTTGTGAGTGAAAGATACACCATTGTGTTTTATGTATGTCTCACTTTATGTGTTTCGACATGTATATGATGTTTATGAGCTGAACCATATACTGGCTATCCTTCCCTTAGCATGGGAACTAGTCACAGGTTACTGGAATCCTCACATCAGCAATGTGTGTGTGTGTTTATGTGTGATTTGTACGGGTGTTTGGGGCTTCTGATTTTCCCCTCTGACTCAAATATTTCCTTCAGTACCGTCCTATGGAACACCACTCACTGAGATAACCAAAGCTCCAAGCAACTGCCTGTTTCTGAAATTGAACTGTCGTGATTTTCATATACCTGAGTATGACTGAGTCATTTCGAGGTGTGCTTTTTTTTTTTTTTTTTCAATCCTTACAATGTGGTTTTGGCCTGATTCTCAGGCATAGCTACCCCATGGACACACAAGATAAAGAGAAATATTTCTATTTAAGGCACTCTGGAGCCACTCTGAGGTTTGTCCATATTTAAGGTTTTGGGGTTTTTTGTTTAGTTATATTCTTTGGACAGTCACAATCAGCTATTCCACCCCATAAATGTTGAGATTATTGTTGTCATCTTAGTTATCATGTTTTAAGAAACATAAAAAATAGCCTTCAAAATTATATCAAAGAATTCAGAGAAAAGAAAAAGTGGTAAGTCACCTTGATAGCAGTGTCAAATGGTTTAACTTTGGAGTAGAGTAAATGAGCCTCTCATATTTGGGGGCAGATACATATGTTTGAGGGTTGATGACTTAAGAAGCTTCTTAGATTGAGAGAGAGCTTTGAGCAGGACCTAGAAATCCATGCATTTTTGAGAGGTTGAGAGGCAGCCATCCCAGCAATTACAGTGGAGGCAGCTGTGACTGGGTTGACATCGGGAATGGTACGGCAAAATGTGGATTTCATATATTAGTCAATTTTCTGTGGATTTAGTAAATTTTTGGTTGGAGTGTGAGGTTTCCTCCTCTGATAATGAAAGGTTAATGAGAACATTCCCATTTTTATTGACCATTTTTTAATTTGTATCTCACCTTCTAAGGACACCCAGTTTGGCAACCCTATTTAAATCAGAACTGCTTCTTGTCACTCCTTGTACCCTTTCCCTGCTTTGTTTCATTCCGCAACACTTTTCACCAATTGCCATGTCATGACTTTACTATTTTGATTTTTGTGTTTTTGTTTTGTTGTACAGCGATTTGTTTATTTTGAGGTTTTTGGGGGTTTTTTGCTTCGTTCCCTTAAAATGTAAGCTCTACCAGATGACCTATTTCTATTTTATTCACTGCTGTGCTCCATCACCTAGATTGTCACCTTTATGAAGTCTTTAATAAATATTTATCAAAAAGAATAAATGAGTGAATGAATTCATTTAATAATTTCCCATGCTCATTACATGCCCTGAGATTAAAAAATTATTGGTGAGATAGCTTAACATTTATTGAATGTTTTCATGTACCTGGCACTGTGATAAGAATTCTAATATGCGTCTTCCCATTTAATCCTCACAACAACCTCATGAGGAAGGTACTATTCTTTTTATTTTTAATCTCTTTTCTTACTTCAATTAGACTTTTTGGTTTTTATATTTTTTATTGAGGTTATGATAGTTTACAACATTGTGAAATTTCAGTTGTACACTATTTGTCAGTCACCATGTAAGTGTGCCTCTTCACTCTTTGTGCCCACCAGCCACCCCCCGTACCCCTGGTAACAAGTAAATAGTTCTCTTCATCCATGTGTTTGTTTATCTTCCACACATGAGTGAAATCATACAGTGTTTCTCTTTCTCTGTCTGGCTTATTTCGCTTAACATAATAACCCCAAGGTCCATCCGTGGTGTTGTAAATGGGACGATTTTGTCATTTTTATGGCTGAGTAGTATTCCAATGCGTGAGTAGTATTTCATTGTGTGTGTGGAATCCATAGATTCCATATCTTCTTTATCCAGTCATCAGTCAGTGGGCACTTGGTTTGCTTCCACATCTTGGCTATTGTGAATAATGCTTCAATGAACATAGAGGTTCATAAGTCTCTTTGAATTGTTGATTTCAAGTTCTTTGGATCAATGTCCAGTAGTGGGATAGCTGGGTCATATGGTATTGCTATTTTTAGTTTTTTGAGAAATCTCTGTACTGTTTTCCATAATGGCTGCACCAGTTTGCACTCTCACCAGCAGTGTTTGAGGGTTTCCTTTTCTTCACAACATCTCCAACATTTGTTATTTTTGTCTTGGTGATGATAGCCATTCTCACAGGCGTAAAGTGATATCTAAGTGTAGTTTTGATTTGCATTTCCAGACTCTGTGATAAGAATTCTAACACGCATTGCCTCATTTAATCCTCACAACAGCCTCACAAGGAATGTATTATTCTTATTCTCAGTTTACTCTTAAAGTTTCTGAATGTTGTGTTACTGAATTAAATTGTTCAGGAGTTCACAACAAGTGGCAGAGTCCAAACTCAATTCTAGGAATATCTTCGTCAAGACACGAAGGGGTCCATCTTTTCATTATTCTACCTTCTAAGCAAGGCACAGACTCTGCCCTACAGGAGCCTCGCAAGTAGTGAGAGATCTGTGAGCTTTAGAAAAGGCTTGCATAGGAGGTACAAGAGCCTTGCTCTGTGACATAGGGACAGGCTTACTTTCTCACTGTGGACACTTAAGAGGCCAAGACTGATGTTGGCCTCTCCTGTCACCCACCTGGAACCTCTAGATCAGACAGAAAGGAGCCCAGAGTGACACTAACAAGAGAGATGTTGTCCCCAGGGATTCCAGTGGCTCAGCCTCTCTGGTCCCTGCACAGGCTCCTCCCCAAGAGGCCACCAGGAATTTGTTCAATTAGTGCAGGGTAACTGTTTCTTATTGATAGTCCTGAGTGTCTTTCCCCCTGTGTCTCCTTTCTACTGTAAAATAAATCTCTCCTGCCCATTATTGTGTTGCTGGTAAACAGACATGCAACACTGTGAAGGTCTTCAGGCCACAGAGGCTGGATCTTATCCTTTGGCTCCTAGGTCTCTTGGACAGAAAGCAAGGACTAAGGTAACAACCCAGAGCAAAAGTATTTGAACTTATTAAGGGTGAGAGTAGATCAGAAGGGGCCAGGATCCTGCCCTTGCAAACAAGTGTGGGTGTGAATATTGGACTGGTTGTGTGTGTCTTGTGTATTTCCACATATGTGTGCTGCTGACACACACATGAAAAACCTCCATTTAAGATGTGCATTGATCAGGTAAGGCTAGAAATCTCCTGTGAGAAATCCATGCGATTTAGTGGTTATGTCTATGTTGTCTGTTCATTGTTGTGATTTGAATATCTGAGACTGTCTGGGAGCGCCCATATGTATGCATTTCTATTATGTGTTGTTTGCCAGTTCTTTGCACGACTCTTTGTGCATTGAGAGCATTTGGCATATAAGACGGTATGTTTATTTGTGAAATTTGTGTGGAACAGATTTGTACCCTGACCATGTTCATCTAGGGCATGCATATGTCAGACAGAATAGGAAATCATCCTTCAACAAAATGTGTGTTGAGGTGTGTATGTGTGTGAGAGAAAGAGAGACAGAAGGAGGAGACAGAGAGAAAGAGAGAGAGAAAGGGAGATGGACCTCAAGTGTAGAGGTATCTGTATTGTATTTAACAAACTTGCACCTCTACCAAATCCCCCTAGAAAGGATAGGGCATGGAATAGTCTCATTTTCTGATGTTCCTCTTGACTCAGATCAGAACCCAGTGAGGCACTTTCAAACTGGATCCTCATTAATCCCTTTTGGGGCCATTGGACTACGTGAGTAGAATGTTCCAACAATGCACACAGAACCCTAAATGTTTCTCACTCTGGCCTTTAGCATTGTCCATATATACACTTTGGGAGCAAGGTAGCCTGATTAAATGTCCAGATTCTGGTGTCCTTGGAATATGGTAGTTGCCACACAACAGTTTTTGCCCTTACCTTTGAGCTCTCTGAGGCCAGCAGCCTTAAGTGTAAAAGAGGATAATAATAGCTTCTGTAAGATATTGTCTGCAGCAGTTTAATACATTTTAGGCACATATTAAGCATCCAGTAAAGGGTAGCAAGCTGTGTAATTTGCGTTCCCCAAATGGAGGCAGACTTACCTGATTCTCCATTCAGGTACCTCTAAGATGGGAGAATATGTTGTATCAGTTAGGACAGGAAGCCCATGCAAAGATTCTCTCTCACCCCTTAGGTTACAGCTTCATTACTGAGCAGAAGTGACACTTGCATTTATACCCAAGTTGAAGGTTCCATTCCTGCTGGTTCACACCTTGACACTGCAGCACCTGTGAGTGTACCAGGTTTTCTGCTCCACCCCTGCATTAGACCTACAGAGAAGCTGTTCATTTAAATATCCCTCAGAAATTGTCAATAAGCAGCCAAGCCTCATGGGGAAGTGAGGTCACTTCTTTTCTCCTACTATCCCTGAAAATCACCCTGTCTGGAAAAATAATTTACTATCAGATATGGATTCGGTGTGTTAACGTCAGTTTCCTCTTCCGGGCATATGGATATTTTAAGTCTCTTAGCCACTCTCCCTCAAAGAAATGAAAAGTGTCTGTCTCTAGTGAAAAGAGTATCAGAAGACTTGCATTTGAGATCAATTTCCACCACCAAACACATTGTGTAAGTGACTGAACTTCTCATATGAGTAAAATGAAAGAAAAAAGTCAGTTTTCTCTCCTTCTCAGGCAAAAATGTATACTGAATACTTATGATTAAAAGCATATGGAAGCCATTTGTAAACTGTAGGCTGTTGGAATATAAGGGGCTGTATGAATGAGTGGTGGCAGACATCTGAGCTGGTGGTGGAGGTAGTAGTGGGCACAAAAACACTCCTTCAAACAGTAAAATAACATGTCTCAAAGCCTTGGCTCTTCTGCTAGATTAAGTAAGGGGAGGAAGAATATGTTTAATAGGAGAAGAGAATTAATAAAGACATGAATAAAGAATGATGACTATAGCAGTTACTGCCTATGTGACCAGGAGCTGATTTCTTAACATCTCTTAGCTTCATCACACATACATGCACACACACACTATAAATAAATGAATAAATAAATATATGTATATTTACCCAGAAATTCCTTCATTTGACCTCATTCGTAGTAGACTACATGTTTAATAGATGTCAATTATATTAAGATTGATACTGGGAAATAGTCATGTTAATCAGATAACTATTAATTTTAATAGGCATGACAAATCTCACAGCATATACCAGTTATCAGGTTCTAGGGAAAATGTTCAGGTGTCTTACAGCATATGAATACTTAGATCTGAGCCAGTTTGATTCGCTGAAGATACATGCAGAGAAGTGGACAACAATGGAGATGGGGAGGCATAATTTATTTTTTTCCAAACTAAATAAAATGCATCAAGCTACGTTCCATCATGAAAATAACCACAAGGTATAGGGTGTGTGTCTCTGCACCTTCCTTAAGACTTTGAGAGCTCACCTATGCGAACACAACTTTTATCAGCCACCTGCTTCTTTGTAATGCCTACCTCACATTTCTGGTGTGTTGGATTCCTAAGGATCAATCCAGGATTTATCTGGAAATTCGCACTGGCATGAAGACATTAGATGACTATTTGTGCCCTTACTGTATGAATACCTCTATTCTAATATCAGAACTAACACTGAATCATTTAATTATTCCACAAACCCTAATGTAGGTATTATTGTGTTTATTTAGTAGAGGTTCAAAATGAGGCTATAAGAGAGTAAGTTGTTGAGGCTAGCTAGGAAGTGTTGGAATCAGAACCCACTAGAAGTCGAGTTGCAGATAGACTGATCTGAACCAGTTCTGGAAGAGGTTACTCCCTAGAATGTGAGCTCCTTGAAGGAAAGAACTTTGTCTTGCTTTCTCCAGGAAAGAGTGTAGTGTCTAACAAATTGTTTAATTAATAAATAAATTACCCCTGGTTTCCATTGAATTAATCTTATTGGCCGTTGAAGCTCTAATGGCTCCCTCCTGCTCAGCTAGGGCAGAGTGGGGATTCAGCCAAAAGCATGTGAGAAATATACTGAGGAATTCCTCAGTATAAAGTAGATACCCTTATTGTGATTGCCCTCATCACCATGCATCATCTGAGACATTCCCAATATTCCTTCAATCTAAGCAGAGAGAAGAGCATGAGAAGGGAGAATCAGAGCAGTGTGTCCAAGTTCCTCCTCCTGGGGCTCCCCATCCAGCCAGAGCAGCAAGGTTTGTTCTTTGTCCTGTTCCTTGGCATGTACCTGACCACAGTGCTGGGGAACCTACTTATCATCTTGCTCATCAGGCTGGACTCTCGCCTCCACACCCCAATGTACTTCTTCCTCAGCCACTTGGCCCTCACTGATGTCTCTTTTTCATCTGTCACAGTCCCTAAGATGTTGATAAACATGCATATTCAGGATCAATCCATCCTTTATGCTGGGTGTGTGACACAAATGTATTTTTTCATATTTTTTGGCTGTGTTGATAACCTTCTTCTTGCACTGATGGCATATGACAGGTATGTAGCCGTTTGTCACCCTCTACACTACACCACCATCATGAAGGAGGGGTTGTGTATATTTCTGTTGGCTGGATCCTGGCTCCTCTCTTGTGCCAGTGCCCTGTCTCACACCCTCCTCTTGGATCAACTGTCCTTCTGTGCTGACAACACCATCCCCCACTTCTTCTGTGACCTTGCTGCCCTGCTTAAGCTCTCCTGCTCAGACACCTCCCTCAATGATATTTTTATCTTCACTGTTGGGGGATTGGTCATAATCCTGTCATTTATTGGCATCCTGGTCTCTTATGGCCACATTGGGGCCACCATCCTGAGGTTTCCCTCAATCAAGGGGATCTGCAAAGCCTTGTCCACCTGTGGCTCTCACCTTTCTGTGGTTTTTCTATTCTATGGGACAATTGTGGTATTGTACTTTTTCCCATCATCAAGCAACTCCAATGACCAAGAAATAATTGTTTCAGTCATGTACACAGTGGTCACTCCTATGCTGAACCCTTTCATCTACAGTCTGAGGAACAGGGACATGAAAAGTGCCCTAGGAAGACTTTTCAGGAGAGAGATCTTTTTCTCCATGTGACAGTACCCTATTCTTGCTCTTATCTTATCCACTGACCCTCTCAAAGAGAGCTCCTTGAAAAATGTGTAGTTAGATGACCAACCTTGTTCCTTGCTCCCTGCACATTCTCCTTTTCATAGTTTCTCTTATTTTTGGTCCTCTGCAATCCTCAGGAATAGAAGTGTGAAATATAATTGCAGAAGGTACCTTCCCGGTCTTTAAATTCTTGACTCCCAAGTTGAAGGAGATTGGAAGTATCAAATGTTTGAGATGGTACTTTTTAAATACAGAGTGAATTGTACATTTGACCCCTTATTTGAGTTAGTTTTAATGCTTATAAAATGCATTGTTTTAGAAATTAAGGTGTCATAATATAGCTGCATGAAAATTAATGACAATCTATAGTTTAGTTTCTCTATTTTTCTCCACAGCTTTAAAAATATAGCCTAGTTCCTAGTTTTCAAACAAGGATGTTCAAAATGCCTGTCTTCCTAATGAGGTAGCTGACTCATAAAGTGTTTTCTTATAGCTTCCTAAAACCTAAGCAAAATGCAAAGCTTTTGACCTTGCTAGCTAATTTTATTCTGTGTATGGTGGAAATAATCTAACAGAGATGCACAGGGCAATCACTGCTACTAACAATTTCCCAGTTCTAAGCACTTTTCCTCTACAGGAATTTTCTTGGTGAGATGGTCTATATACTTCTTCCTTCTAGTTTGGAAAAATGAGGATTGTTTATTTCTGCCCAGACTAAGACAATACATTTCTAGTTGAAGAAAAGATAAATGTATGCATGGGATATCACTCATAAATTTGTATTCTGTAACCACTATTTGCAGTCACTCTTATATACAGATGAATCAAAATGTCTCCCTTTGAGCAGTTTACTAATGTAGCAGGGAGACATTGTCAATAAAAGTAAATATGTAAAGTATATGCTATATTGTAAGATAATGAGTGTTATATTATTGACAATGACACAAGTAGTGGGAAGGGGGAAAATGAATCTTTTGGGTGGCACTGCAATTGTAAGTAGTCCAGTGGTCAAGGTAGGCTTCCATAAGAAGAAAAGATTTAAGCAAAAAGCTTAGGAGAACAGGGAAATAAGAAATCATTTTTATCCAAAGGGAAGAACATTCCAGACAGGGGGAGTAGACACTACCAGGGGTCTGAGATGAGAGATCACTTGGTACATTAAAGAAACAGAAAAGAGGCTAGATTGACTGTCAGAGAGTGAGCAGTGTACTGGTTGGACTGTAGTAGATAAAGGTTAGAGGTAACAAGTGATCTGTTTTTGTAAGGCTTTGTAGGCAATTATAAGGTCTTTGTTTTAACTATGTGTGATTTGAGAAACCAATAGAAAGTCATCAGCAGAGGAGTGATACGATCTATCTTAAGCTTTCAAAGTATCTTTCTGGCTCTTTTGTTGAGAATAGACTTGAAAGAAGGCAAGTGTGAAAACAAGGAGATTATGAGGCTATTGGAACAATATACACAAGAGATTCTGGGCTCTCACACCAGCATAGTAGCATTAGAGGCTTGAGGTAGAGTTCTGAGCAACCTAACAAGTCTCAATGAATTCAAAGGGATTTTAATCATACAAAAATTGTTCTCTGAGAACAACATAATTAAATTAGAAAACAATAACAAAAAGATATCTGAAAACTACCCAAATGTTTGGAAACTCAGTAAAACATTTCAAAATAACCCATGGATTGAAGAAGAAATAAAAAGTGAAATTATAAAGCATTTAGAATGGAGTCAAAATAAAAACAAAACATATCAAGCATGTGAGATGCAGCTAAACTAGAGGAAAAGGGGAAATTTATAGCAACGAACACTTGTGTTAGAGAAAAATAATGACCTCAGTATCCAACTTAGAAAAAGAAGATCAAATTAAACACAAAGTAAGCAGAAGAAACAACAAAGATAATGACAAAATTAATAAAACAGAAAACAGAAAAAATAGAAAGAGTTAAGTAAATAAAAAATTGGTTCTTTTAGAAGAAGAATAAAACCAATGAGCCTTTAGCCAAACTAATTGGGAAAGATAAGAGAGATGACGTAAATTACTAATATTAAGAGGAGAGATGATATCATGTGTGTATAAAGTCCATATGGGTTCACTTTTGGTGTATGTTTTAAGATATAGATACAGATTAGTTTCATTCCATATGGACAGCCAATAGATATAAAAGTTATTACAAATTCCATCCTTTCTCTGCAGTATTGTCTTTCTCATAAATTAAGTGATTGAATATAAGTTATCTTGGCTACTTTTTCATCTTGCATTTTCATTTTAATTTTAGATACTGCTTGACAATTGAAAAGACAACAAAACTATTGATATTTTATTTGGGATGGCATCAAAATATAAAACAGATTAGAGACAACTGTCATTTTAAAAGTAGTTAATCTCTAACCTGGGAGTATGCTATATTTCTTCAGCTATTTATATCTTCTTATTTTCTTTCAATACAGCTTGTAGTTTTAGGAGGACTTACACATATTTTGCTCAACCTTTTAGTGGATATTTCATATTCATGTGCAATTTTAAAATGTTGCAATAATTTAAATTTCTTATTCAGTCTTTTCTACCATATAGAAATATAATTGACTTTCTATGTCAAAACCAATATACAATTCTGCTAAATTCACTTTTTTCATCCTGTAATTTGTCTGAATATTGTTTTGGATGTTTCAGATAAATCATAATATTTTCTGTGAATAATAAAAATTGAGTTCTACCTTCTCAATGCTTGGATTCTTTATTTCTTTTTATTCACGTAATGTACCAGTTAAGATTTCTGATACAATCTTTTATTTCTACAAGTTTATATAATAAAATTCACCTCAATGAATTTTAGTAAATTTCCTGAGTTGTAACTTAAAAGAAATTGATAAATTCCAAGAAGCATATCTCCTACTAAGATTGGATCATGAAGAAATAGAAACCTTGATGAGATCAATAACATATAAGGAGATTGAATCAGTGATCATAAACCTCCCAAAAAAGAAAAGCCCAGGACCAGATGACTTCACTGTTGAATTCTATCAAACATTGAAAGAAGAATTAACACCCACTCCTCTTAAATTCTTTCAAAAATTAAATAACAGAGAACACATACAAACTCATCCTATGAGGCCAATATTACCTTGATGCCAAAGCCAGTCAAAGATACTACATGAACAGAAAACTAAAGGCCAATGTTCTGAGGAACATAAATACAAAAATCCTCAAAAAAATACTAGCAAACCAAATTCAACATCACATTAAAAGGTCGTACACCGTGACAAAATGAGATTTATTCCTGTGGTGCAAAGATGGCTCAATATATGCAAATCAATCAGTGTGATACATCACATTAATAAAATGAAGAATAAAAACTGCATGATCATTTCAATAGTTGCAGAAAAAGCATTTCACAAAATTCAACATCTTTCCGTAATAAAAACTCTCAAAACCAGGTATAGAAGTAAGTTGAACACAATGGAAGTTGCACGTGAAAACCTAGAACAAACATCATAATTAACAGGGAAAATCTGAAAGCTTTTCCTCTAAGATCAGTAACAAGAGAAGGATGTCCAATCTTGCCACTTTTATTCAACATAGTACTGGAAGTCCCAGTTGTAGCAATTAGGCAAGCAAAAGAAATAAAAGGAATTCAAGTTGGAAAGGAAGATGTAAAATTGTGTCTGTTTTCAAATGACATGATCTTCTATAAAGAAAACTTTAAAGATTCCACCAAAAAACAGTTAGAACTGATAAGGTAATTGAGTAAAGTTGCTGCATACAAAATAAGTGTGGAAAAATCAGTTACATTTCTGTACATGAACAACAAACAATCTGAAGACTAAATCAAGAAAACTAACATTTACAATAGCATCAAAACCAATAAAATACTTAGGAATAAACTTAACCAAGGAGGTGAAGGACTTATACATTGAAAATCACAAAACACTGATGAAAGAAATTAAAGAAGACACACATAAATGGAAAGACATCCCATGCTCATGGACTGGAAGGCTTAATATTGTTAAAATGTCCATAATGTCCAAAGTGATCTACAGATTCAAAGCAATCCCCACCAAAATCTCAACGGCATTGTTCACAAAAATAGACTAAAACCCTAAAATTTATATGGAAACACAAAAGATCAAGAATAACCAAAGCAATCTTAAAAAACAAAAGAACAAATTTGAAGGCACCAGCCTTTCTCTTTTTTTAATATTTATTTTTTTATTGCAGTAACATTGGATTATAACATTATATAGCTTTCAGATGTACTTCGCAATATATTTCAAATTCTGTGTAGATTACATCACGTTCACCACCCAAAAACTAATTATAGTCCATCCCCTCACATGTGAGCTTAATCACCCCTTTTGCCCTCCCCCATCCCTCCTTCTCCTATGGTAACCACCACTCCAATCTCGGTTGCTATAAGTTTGTTTGTCGTTGTGTTTATCTTCTACTTATGAGTGAGATCATACAGTATTTGACTTTCTCCCTCTGACTTATTTCACTACACATAATACCCTCAAGGTCCACCCATGTTGTCACAAATGGCCGGATTTCATCATTTCTTATGGCTGAGTAGTATTCCACTGTGTATATATCCCACATCTTCTTTATCCATTCGTCCCTTGATGGGCACCTAGGTTGCTTCCAAGTCTTGGCTATTGTGAATAATGCTGCAATGAACATAGGGGTGCATGTATCTTTATGCATTTGTGTTTTCAAGTTCTTAAGATAAATACCCAGCAGTGGAATAGCTGGATCATATGGTAGATCTATTCTTAATTTTCTGAGGATACTCCATACTGCTTTCCATAGTGGCTGCACCAGTTTGCACTGTCGCCAGCAGTGTACTAGGGTTCCCTTCTCTCCACATCCTCTCCAATACTTGTTTCCTGTCTTGTTAATTATAGCCATTCTGAATGGAGTGAGGTGATCCTCATTGTAGTTTTGATTTGCATTTCCCTGATAGCTAATAATGTTAAGCATCTTTTCATATGCCTGTTGGCCATCTGTATATCTTCTTTGGAGAAATCTCTATTCAGATCTTTTGCCCATTTTTTAATTGGGCTCTCAATTCTGTTCCATTGATCTATGTGACTGTTTTTGTGCCAGTACCATGCTGTTTTGGTTACTATGTCTTTGTAGTATATTTTAAAATCAGGAAGTGTGATACCTCCAGCTTTGTTCTTTTTTCTCAGGAATCCTCTGATATTTGTGGTCTTTTGTTGTTACATATAAATTTTAGGATTCTTTGTTCTATTTATGTGAAAATTGTTGTTGGAACTTTGATAGGGATTGCGTTGAATCTACAGATTGCTTTAGGAAGTATGCACATTTTAACTACGTTAATTCTTCCAATCCAAGAACATGGAATATCTTTCCATTTCTTTGCATCTTCCTTGATTTCTTTCAACAATGTTTTATAGTTTTCAGTGTACAGATCTTTCACTTCTTGGGTTAAGTTTATTCCTAGGTATTTTATTCTTTTTGTTGCAATTGTAAATGAGATCGTATTCTTAATTTCTCTCTGCTACTTCTTTGTTAGTGTATAGAAACGCGACCGATTTTTGTATGTTGATTTTGTATCCTGTGACTTGACTGTATTCATTTATTATTTCTAAAAGTTTTTCAGTAGATTCTTTAGGGTTTTCTATACTGAAATCATGTCACCTGAAAAGAGTGGCAGTTTCACTTCTTCTTTTCCAATATGGATCCTTTCTATTTCTTTTTCTTGCCTGATTGCTCTAGCTAAGACTTCCAATACTATGTTAAATAAGAGTGGTGAAAGTGGGCATCCTTGTCCAGTTCTTGTTCTTAGAGGGATAGCTTTCAGTTTTTCTCCTTGAGAATGATATTTGCTGTGAGTTTGTCATATATGATCTTTATTATGTTGAGGTATCTTCCTTCTATATCCATTTTATTTAGAGTTTTTATCAAAAATGGATGCTGTATCTTGTCAAATGCTTTCTCTGCATCTACTGAGATGACCATGTGGTTTTTATTCTTCATTTTGTTAATGTGGTGGATCACGTTGATAGATTTGTGGATGTTGAACCATCCTTGCATCCTGGCACCAGGCTTTCTGATTTCAAATATATTACAAAGCAACTCTAATGAAAACAGTGTGGCACTGACATAAAGACAGACATATAAACCAATGGAAAAGAATAGAGAGCCCAGATTAAAATCCACGCATGTATGGTGAACTGATATTTGACAAAGGTACCAAGAATAGACAATGGGGAAAGGATAGTATCTTCAATAAATGGTGCTGAGGAAGCTATATACTCACGTGCAAATTTTTACAAGAGCCAAGACATGGAAACAACCTAAATGTCTATCAATGCACTAATGGCTAAAAGAAGTTGTGGTACATATATACATTGGTTTATTATTCAGCCATAAAAAGAAGGAAATGCTGCCATTTGCAAAAACATGGATGAACCTGGAAGACATTATGCTAAGTGAAATAAGCCGAACAGAGAAAGACAAATACTGTATGATATAACCTATAACTGGAATCTAAAAAAAGAAAGTGAAATTCATAGAAAAGGTGTATCGTTGTGGTTATCAGGGCTAGACGTGGAGGAAATAGGGGGGCAATCAAAAATTACAAAGTTTCAGTTATAATATGAAGATGTTCTGGTAATCTAATATGAAGCATGTTGACTATAGTTAATAACACTGGATTATATACTTGAATTTTTCTAAGACAGTACATCTTAGTGTTCCCACCACACCAAAAAATAAATAAATAACTATGGAGGTGATGGATGTGTTAATTAACTTAAAGAAGAACAAAGTGAGAGAAATTTCACTCCTTGATTTAAAATTTGCTGTAAAGCTACAATAATCAAGAAAGTGTAGTGCTGGCATAATGATAGATATGTAGACCAATGCAACAGAATTGAAGGTCCAGAAACAAACATCATAAGGAATAAACCTTATATTTGTGTTCAACTTGTTTTTGACACAGGGCTGAAGGCAATTCAATGGGGAAGGGATAAACCTTTCAAAACATGGTGATGTGAAATTGAACATCCTCATGCAAAATTTTATACTTAGACCTTTACCTCATGCTATACACAAAAGTCAACTCAAAATGGATCATAGACCTAAGTACAAGAGCTAAAACTATAAAACTTTTAGAAAAAATATGAGAAAATCTTTGTTTCCTTGGGTTAGACAAAGATTGCTTAGATGATCCATAAAAGAAAAAAATGACAAATTGGACTTCTTCAAAGTACAAAAGTCACAGCATGTGATGTCAAGACAGGAAGAAATGCAAGTGTACACACAGTGAGACATGACTGTCAGAGAACAAGTTGTGAATGAATAGAGTTTACAGGGCTTCTGTGCTCTACTGGGTACAGACAGCTTAGGTCACCTCCTCCTCTAACTCCTCCTCAAACTCACCCACCCCATAAAGCTGCCCCCATTCTTGACTGGCCATGGTGTCCTGAAACTGCTAGTACTCTGACACTAGCTCTTTCCTGTTGCTCTCAGCCTCAGTGAACTCTACCTGCTCTATGACCTCACCTGTGTACCAGCAACAAGGCAGTGAACTGCTCCAAGATGTACTTGAAGGACTCTTGGATGGCCGTGCTGCTGCTGATGAGAGTGGCGGACATTTTTAGTCCCTGGGGCAGGATGTCACAGACAGCTGTTTTCACATTGCCAGGGATCCACTTTCATTCTTTTTCATGTGGATATCCATTTTCCCAACACCATTTGTTGAAGAGACTATCATTTCCCCATTGTGTATCCTTGGCTTTCTCGTCGAAGATTAGTTGATGGCATATGTGTGGGTTTATTTCTGGGGTCTGTATTCTATTCCACTGTCTGGTTTTTGTAACATACTGTGTCAATTACTATAGGTTTGTAGTATACCTCCAGCTTTGTTGGCACAGTCAGCATTTGTGGTTCTCTATGAACGGAATGAATGGTGGTAGTGAAAACTGTGTTCTAATATAGTCTGGAGTCAGTGGTGTGGGTGTCTACAAGGGCCAGTACTTCTCCGTCTGGGCCTTTCTGTGATGTATGAAGAGGCAGATTCCCTTGCTTTGTTCTTCAGAGGTCAAAGGTGTTCATGGCCTCTACTTCTTTGCATGACCAGAAAGAGGGAAAACCAACACATGACTGACACTAGGAACACCTGATCCTCGGTCTCCTGTGATTTGGCCCCTTTGGCTCCTGCACAGGATTCATCTCAAGAAGAAGGCAAGAAATTGGTCAAGTAGCTCTGTTGGCTTCTTCTCTAACCAGAAGCTTGGGGTTGCATTCCCTTGGGTCTTAGTCCTTTTGTTAAATATGGATCTCCCTGCTCATTGTTTTAGGGCTTATAAACAGGCCAGGAAGGTACTAAAGATGCTTAGGCGTGGAGGCATAAGAGATGAGTTTTCAAGCAGCAGCCTGGACGAGCAAGAATTGGCATTGATCAAACCAAGGTGAGGAACCATCACTTGGCCTACATATGTGTGTTTTTGTGAGGACTAAGAGGGAAAGAAAAAATATGTGTTTACATTGCTTGGATAACCATGTGTTTTTAGTGGGTAACTGACTCAGACACTGACTTGTATGATGCTACTAGCCACATAGGGCTATGATATTAAAATTAACTGAGATTAAAATTAGTTCCCCGGTTGCACTAGTTATATTTCATGTCCTCAGTAGTCACATGAGGCTAGTGATGCTGTATTGGATGATGCAAATATAGAACATTCCATCGTTGTATAAAGTCCTTTTGTATAGCATTGATAGCAGAATATGGAGAGCTGGAAATCTCTTTAAAATGCATGTGTGTATGCTTGTGTTGGCGTATTTATATTGTTTCTTTTTACATTATTTGTGTGTTGTGTTTGACTATATGTGACTCTTAGTGTGTGTAGGGGAGTTTGTTTGTGTGTGGTCTGTGAGTTGTCTGGGTGACTGGATGTGATGTTTGCATATTTTTAAAACATCTTTTTGAGATTTAATTGATATACAAAAAAACTGTACATATCTAATGTAGACAATTTGATGAGTTTGGACATGTGTATACACACGGGAAACTGTCACCACAATCAAAGTAATAGACATCCATCACGTCCAAAAATGTCCTTATGTCTCTTTTTTTGCATGTGGTTATGAAACTTAAGTTTTACTCTTTTGGTAAACATTAAGTGCACAGCATAGAATTATTGACTATACGCACTGTTCTGTACAGCAGATATGCAGAACTAATTCATCTTGCATAACTGAAACTTGGCATCAATTGAATATCAGCTCTACATTTTCTCCTTCCCTTAGCTGTTGGTAAGCACCATTTATTCTCTTCTTCTATGAACTCGACAATTTCAGACACCTCATAAAAGTGAAATCATGCCATATTTGTCCTGCTGTAACTGGCTTATTTCACTTAGTATGATGTCTTCCAGGTTCATCCATGTTGTTATGAATGGAAAGATTTCCTTCTTTTTAAGGACAGAATAATATTCCATTGAATGTATAGACCACATTTTCTTTATCTAATTATCTATTGATGCACATTTGGGATGTTTCCATAACTTAACTATTGTGAAGAGTACTGCAAGGAACATAGGAGTGCAGATATCTCTTGGAGATGGAAATTTCATTTCTGTCTGGTGTACATCCAGAAGTGGGATTGCTGGATCATGTGGTATTTCTATTTTCAATATTCTGGAGAATGTCCGTACTGCTTTGCATAGCATCTGCACCATCTTACATCCCCATCAACAGTGTAGAAGGATTCCTGTTTATGTGTGTTTTAAGCTATGTGTGACAAAGTGCTACTTAAAGTCATATGTAAGTTGGTATGAATCCATGCAAACCTGTGCACTTTCCACCAGGATGAGTATAGTTCAGAGAATGTCAACAAGCAGCACCTTGGGTTTCTTCATTTCTGTGTCAGTGTGTGTCACTCTGTGTGTTTGTTTTTCTGTACAATGCACTCACATTCTAATTCTCCTCACCATGAGTGGGTGTGGAGCAGGGGGCTGAGTGAGTGACATACCAGTATGTGTATGCATTTGACCTGGTGAAACAGCCTCACAGCCTGATTCTTCTCTCGTCTCAGCTCTAGACATAAACAGGCAGCTCTAGGCAAAGTCCTCTTTAAGCTAAGCTGGTGGCAATTTGTCTTTGTGGCTTAAAGGCTACTGGACTTCTGTGGGGCCCCAAATTTTCTTCACTAACTTTCAATGATTTCTACATTTCCCCTCTGGGAAACATAGTGTAGACAATTTGGAAGAGTGTCTAGTTAATCAGATGACTGTGAATTCTGATATAACTCCTCAGTCCTACAGCGTCTGTAATAAGTCAGTTCTCACGTCACATCACTGGGCAGAGTTTCACGTCACTCACTTTGCTTTTATGCTCAGAACTCCATTTTTTTGGAAACACTGGAGATGGAAATGGAGAGAGAGACAATTTCATATATGAAGTAGGCTGTTTATTGATAAATTTATTAAAAATTCAGTAAATCAAGTACTGTAGATGTACTAATCTTCAGAGGACATGGTCTGGGCTTTCCTGTTTCCCTGATGTAGGAGAGAGAACACAGAAGTAAACACACATTTTCAGGAAGCTATTTGATCTTGCTTGGTGACCTCCTCATATCTTTATATTTAACTCTTTTTTTTTTAAGATTTTATTTTTTCTTTTTTCTCCCCAAAGCCCCCCAGTACATAGTTGAATATTGTTCGTTGTGGGTCCTTCTACTTGTGGTATGTGGGACGCTGCCTCAGCGTGGTTTGATGAGCAGTGCCATGTCCGCGCCCAGGATTCGAACCAATGAAACTCTGGGCCGCCTGCAGCGGAGCACGTGTACTTAACCACTCGGCCACGGGGCCAGCACCTATATTTAACTCTTGATGAGTGATCTTGGTCACTCAATTTGCCAAAATAATGAGTTTATTTTTAACTTTTGCTCACTCTTATTTTGACTGGTATATTTAGTCAACAAGTTATTGAATCTTGTTGACATATTTACTCAATTAAAAAATGTATATGGTGGTAAAATATACGTAAATAAAATTTACCATTTAAATGATTTTTAAGCGTACAGTTTCATGGCCTTGAGTACATTCACATTGTTGTACAACTGTCACCACCACCCACTTCCAGAACTTTTTTATCTTCCCAAACTGAAACTGTACCCATTCAACAATAACTCCTCATTTTCCTTCCCCTAAGCTCATGGCAACCACCATTCTACTTTTTATCTCTATGAATTTGATGATTCTAGGAATCTCATATAAGTGGAATCATATGTATTTATTTTCTGTGACTGGCTTATTTTACTTAGCATAATGTCTTCGAGGTTCATCCACATTGTAGCCTGTGTCAGGATTTCCTTCCTTTTTAAAGCTGATAACATTCTATTGTATGTATGTACTACATTTTGTTTATCCATTCATTTGACAACAGACACAGATTGCTTCCATCTTTTGGCCGTTGTGAATAATGCTGCTCTGAACATGGGTGTACAGATATCTTTTTGAGATCCTTCTTTTAATTCTTCTGGATATACACCCTGAAGTGGAATTGTTGGATCATATGGTAATTGTATGTTTAATATTTTGAAGAAGTGCCATAATGTTTTCCACAGTGGTTGTACCATTTTACATTTCTACCAACAATGCACAAGGGTTCAATTTCTCCACATCCTCACCAACACTTATGTTCTTTCTTTCTTTTTTATAATCATGATACTAATGGTGTGAAGTGTGTTTACATGTTGAGCACTTGTTTTGTACACCATACATTTCTTTAATCCTCCCAATAATTGTGTAAGTGGTGCGTTCACACACATGCATGTGTATGTGTGGGTTAGTGGGTGGGTGGGAGAGAGATTAGGAGAGAGAGAGTGAATGAGTGCAACAATTGGGATAGTAAAGAATCAGACACAGGCACTTAAGCAGTCTGGCTGCAAGGCTGTGTTCTTTTTTTTTTTTTTAAAGATTGGCACCTGAGCTAACAACTGTTGCCAATCTTCTTTTTTTTTCTGCTTTTTTTCTTCCCAAATCCTCCCAGTATATAGTTATATGTTTTTTAGTTGTGGGTCCTTCTAGTTGTGGCACATGGGACGCCATCTCAGCATGGCCTGATGAGCGGTGCCGTGTCCATGCCCAGGATTCGAACCAGTGAAACCCTGGGCCCCCGAATCAGAGCATTCAAATTTAACCACTCAGCCCTGGGGCCGGCCCCTAAAGCTGTGTTCTTAATGGATACTCTATGAGGTTGCTCACTAGGATGTGGACTACCCCAAAGGAAGGGACTGTGTATTATTTAGTGTTCTCTCCCTAGTGCTTATCATAGTGTCTCCACATGCGCAAAGAAAAAAAAAAGAAGAGGGATAAATCCTTCCAGATTTCTGGAGAAGGTGAAAGCAATGCAGTGAGATTTGTGTGTACATTGTCACAGTTACGTGGAGAAAGTATGTGACCATACGGTAATTGCTATGCACAGTGTTTCTAAGTTACTGGCATTTCCCGTTTCTCTTCATTCCCAGAAGAGAGAAAGCAGCATGAGGAGAGAGAACCAGAGCAGTGTGTTCAAGTTCCTTCTCCCGGGACTCCCCATCCCAACAGAGCAGCAGGGCGTGTTCTTTGCCCTGCCCTGGTCATCTACCAGACAATGGTGCTAGGGAAACTGTTCATCATTCTGCTCATCAAGCTGGATTCTCACCTACACACGCCAATATACTTACTCTTCAGCCACTTGGTCTTCACTGATGTCTCTTTCTCATCTGCCACTGTCCCCAAAACGTTAATGCATACCATCAAAAGACCATCACCTTCACAGGGTGCATTTACCAAATATATTTTCTAATATTGTTTGCTTGTCTTAACAATTTCCTTCTTGGAGTGATGGCATATGGCAGGTATCTGGCCATCTGTGCTCACTCCACTACACAACAGTTACGAGGCAGGAGCTGTGTGTCTCATTACTAGTTGGGTCCTGGTTCTTCAGTTGTGCACATGCCCTGTTGCACACCCTCCTCTTGGTCCAACTGTCCCTCCATGCTGACAATACCATCCCCAACTTCTTCTGTCACCCCAGTGCACTCATAAGACGAGCTGCTCGGACATCTCCCTCAATGAGCTGGTCATCTTCACTGAGGGAGGAATGTTTTTCATCCTACATTTGAGTAATGTCTTGGGCTCATATATCCCAACAGGGACCACAGTCCTGAGCATCCTCTTCACCAGGAAATTCTTTAAAGTCTTTTCTACCTATGGCTCCTGTCTCTTTGTAGTGTCTTTGTACTATGGGACCATTGCAGGTGTTTATTTTTTCCCCTCATAAGCCATCTCCAAAAACAAAGACATAATAGCTTCTGTGGCCTATATGGTTGCTCCTGTGCTGAACCCCTTCACCTATGGCCTGAGGAACAGAGATATGAAACTTGCCCTAGAAATATTTTTAATAGTTTCAAGTTCTTTATGTCACGATCATTCAATGTATAGCAATTACACATTCAAATGAACAAGGAATCTATTAAACCTGAGCAAACATTGTGACTGTCCAGTTGAATCTGGGCTGCACATACCACACAGGGAATTTGGCCTTCCCCATGTCCCTCTCTGCTGATATATACCAGCTTTCACTACCCATACTGACATCAATGATTCCGACATCTTATTAATTCTTAGAGTACATTAGGTCTTATTCCAATATGCATAGGGCTTGGTGAGATGAGAGGGATAGTGAGGATGCCAACTGTCAGGAGTGAGAAGGGAGCTCCTCCAGTCCCACCATCTCCAAGAGAACTCTGCATTTCTCCTTGGCTTCCCAGAACCAAGGTAAAGAGGCAGCTAAAATAAAAGAGTGTCACAGAAAGTTTTGCTTACATAAATTGAATTTCCAGTTTTTGAAATCTGACATTCCCACAACAAACTTTCAATGACTCAACTTCATTTCCTGAGAAGTATGGGTTCATATGAGTTTGTCTACCCTTAGTAAATATATATAAATGATGGGATTTTGAAAATTTGATGTTTTATTCAATATTTTAGTTACTTCTAAGAAAAGAATGTGAGGAAACCTCCTGGGGTGTTAGAAATGTTCTATATATTGATCTAGCTGGTAGTTACAATGGATGCATACATATGTAAAAATTCATCAGGCCAAACATTTTAGATAAATGTACTTAATATGTGCATACTAGACATATATATAAAAAGAGAGAAGGGAGACAATGTAACAAACTATGACTATGATTTTCTGAGTGAAAGTAAAAAAACATATACAATATAAGTCAAGATATACATGTATAAAATGAGTGTCATTGTCCTTGTTAGGGGATGCTCCCATTTTTCCTACTTGTTTTACTCTTTCCTCTATAATGAGTTCTGTCTTTTGTTTGCATCATAACTCACTTAAACAAAAGTGTTCTTTCTTCTTGCATTATTCTCAAATATTTACCAGCAGGTCTTCTCAAAATCCATCATCTTGGGGATCTCAGGTGAGCACAGGTGTGAGTGATGAATAGAACATGGTGCTGAGTTATCACAGCCTACCTAGGATGCTCAGAAGCTAGAAGAGCTGGAAGAGTGAATGCAGCCACGTATTTGAGAGAGAACTGAGGATCCAGAATGAGAAGTGACTGTACATACACAAGCATCGCACTCACATAAGCCTTAATAAGAATGAGAGCTTACTTTTTAACAAAAGCAGCAACAAAAGATTGAATAAATCAAAAGAAGAAGTGTGACATATTTACTAGAGTGGAAAAATAAGAAAATCTGTCAACCTAGAATTCTACATCAGCAAAGATATCTCTCAAAATTGAAGGCGAAATAAGGACATTTTTAGAAACAAAAACTAAAAAAATTGTCAGTAGACCTATAGTAATAGGATTATGAAGAGGAATTATTTAGGCAAAAGGAAAAAGATTATAGGAAAAAGTTGAAAATTAGAGAGATTCATAAGATTGGTAAATATAAAAACAAATATTGAATGAACTGAAAAATACCAATAATAACAATATCCTATGGAGATTATCTGAATAATCATAAGGTCACACTTCTGTGAAAATAAATTTGAAAATTCAGTTGAATTCAATAATTTCCCAGGAAGACACATATTACCAAAATTGACTTCTTCTGACATAAAAAGCCTAAACACATCAATTTCTGTAGAAATTACTCCTCACTATCTTGGAAAGGTATCACATACCTGGGAAAGGAGAGGCAGGAGAGAACTCTGTGGTGGCACTGGAATTGGAGGCGTAAGTTTGTAATCATGGTTTTTAATACATATGTGAATAGGCTAAAATGTATGAGTTACTCATCAATACTTATTCTATTCTCAACATTCATTCATTTAACTCTATTCCCAACTCGCTTTTTGTGAGTTACCATTTTTGTTACTTTACTAGTTTCTTATTTATACTTCATACATATATATATATTTATCTATATATATATATATATATATATATGAAGCCTTGTAAGTAATGAACATCCTTAAAAATTTTCTCTGTTGCTGCCATTCTTCTCTAAAAGGAATCCAAGTTTCTTAGCAAAATGCCTGATTTCAGAGCCAGGGCCAGGAAATACAAAGATGATCTGGGAACATTTCGTTGAGCCTGAAAGAACGAAGGGCTCAAGGAATCATGGGGACACAGGAGCCATCTCAAGGGGCTTCCAAATCCTTAACGTGGTATAATTTGAGCTTCAGAAAGGATAACAACAAAGAAACAAACACATCAAGAAGGAAAACAGGTTGGTAGTTACCTGAGGGGAAGGGAGTGGGATGAAGGCGAAAGGGGCAGATGTGTACAGCGACAGAGAAAAACTAGACTATTGGTGATGAACATGATGCAGACTATACAGAAGCTTAAATATAATAATGTACACCTGAAATTTATAAAATGCTATAAACTAATTAGACCTCCATAAAAAAATTAAAAAGAGGCCCAGTGGTGTAGTGGTTAAGTTTGCACACTCTGCTTCAGTGGCCCGGGGTTCACAGTTTCAGATCCCAGGCTTGAACCTACATACCACTCATCAAGCCACGTTGTGGCAGCGTCCCATATACAAGAACTAGAGGAAGATTAGCAACAGATGTTAGCTCAGGTCCAATCATCCTCATCAAAAAAAAAAAAAGAAAGAAAGAAACCACAACCTAATGGATTATGACTCAGAGATTAAATGAGAATCTATGAATTCATAAAGATATAAATAAACTTAAAGAAAAATAAATGTTGAAAAGGGAAGCGTCTCATACAGAGAACTAATACATGTAGAAAGATTGATGGAATGAGAAAAATCACCACTTGGCCACCACAATTGCAATAATTGTTTCAGGCCAGAATTGCTTGATTCTAATTAAATATGATGTTATATTGAAATTGTAAGGATAAATAGCATGTTTATATAGTCTCAAAATATCTATGCAAGTTATATTTATTAATTTCAAAGATAAAAATGGTACCTTACAGTAGAGAAACCTGGTAAACACCACCTTAATCAATTGACCAAGATCTAAATTGCCATAATTGAAAAAACTGCTATCAGCTGCCTTCTGATAATATGCACTGTGGCATACCTGCCAAAGAGCTATAGCCTGAATCTGAGATACATGCATATTTATTTAATAATAAAGCAAACATCATTAAACATTAATGTTTGGAGAATCTGAATGAAATGTATATGAGAATTTTTTGTACAGTATTAAATTTTCTCTAAGTCTGAAATGATTTCAAAAAAGGTAAAAAAAAATTGTCCATATTTACTCAATAAGAGAGAATAGAATATACTACAGGTCCAGCACTAAATTTAAAGCTGGAAACAAGGCAGACAATTATGATCTTCCAAAATATTCTCCTTGTAGCCCCTGTCAGAGACAGAATATGAACTGCTGAACCATAGGCAGGACATAGGAGGAGAATTCTATAAAATGTCATCCTTGCTCTCTAAAAGTTTAGATTCTCTATAATGAAACTGTAAGGCAATTTTACACCAAGAGAAGTATGTCTGTAGAATAAAACATATCTACATATTTGCCATCCACAAATTGGCACATAAATGTGTAACTAGAAAATGTTATCTTTGTGAATGTGTGCTAGATAGCCTCCATTTGCCCCTCCAGATCCATTCTCCAGCAATCTCTACCCTGTTTTGTCTCAGAAGTCTGACCTTTACAGATTGTATCAACTGGGCTCCCTGGCCCTTTGGATTTGGCCAATGGAAACACAAGCAAGAGATCAAAATGCAGAAGCAGAGAGAGGTGGGGGCATTTATTCTGTTTTCCTCCATGCCTGGCCATGGGTTGACAGTGGCTATCCACAGCTCCTGTTCAAGGTTCCTCACCTGCCTCTACACGTCTCACCAGGTTCTCATAACCACTCCCTCCCCTCGCACCTGTTTCCCACTGCTTCTGGCCCTGGGTGCCTCACCATCCTTTAATAGTTTCCCTTAAACTTTCCAACAGTTTGGAAACAAGCCATTATTACAAATTTTATAAAAAATCCTTTGTCCCAGCTGGAGCCATGCCCAAGAAGAAAGGAATCCAAGGCATTTCTGGCATCAGGGACACAATCCTCTCTGGCTTCTGGACATGCAACTCCCCAAGGTGCAGCAAGAACGTGGCCAATTAGCATATGGTGGCTCCTCCCTGACCCAGAAGCTTGGGGATTTTGTTTCTGTCCCCTTGACTGTACTTAAAACATTACGTTTTTGCTTATTGCTATGCACTTTTTTACAGAACATGAAAGTCCATAGAAGAGCTGAGGTCACAGATATATCTCCTTTTTGTCTGGATACTGAGTCTCCTGAAGAGAAGCTGAGGATTTGGGCAACAGTCTGGAGCAGAAGGTGTCTCAGGTCACCAATGATGAGCACAGGTCAGAAGGAATGGGAAATCTGCACTTGGCAATGGATCTGCATGTGTGCTTGTGGATTTGTGTGACTTTGTGTTCATGGATGCGTGTGCACGTGTGTGTATACTTGCGTTTATGTTGTTTGATAGGTGTGTGTGTCTGTGTGTACTCTGTACCTGACTCAGACCCTGATTCTTTTCCTGAGTTAGACCCGATCTGGGCTCTGTTTTAGCACATGCAGAAGTTATCAGCCTCCTAACACGTGTTGAAAGCCCTCTGATTCACGCCTGTGTTCTTATATACTTGTATCACAGCTCAGGAGATGAGAGCTCAGGATTGGGATTGACATTGTTGTCTCTGAGGCTGGAGAAGAGGATGCCCAACCTCACCATGGAACCCAGGTCAGAGAGGGCTCAGACCTCTGCTCAGCAGTGTGTGCTGGTGTATGTGTGAGCCATGTTTGTAGGTAGCACACCCATGTGTGAGAGTAGGAACATATATTTTTTGTTTTTGTCTGTGTGTTTTTTACAATGTGTATATTACCACATGCATGGGTTACTCATGGTGTTTTAATGACTGTGCCTCTGACTGAATAGGCTTAACCACCCCACATTGACTGCCTTCCCTGGGAAGAGTAGGCGTCAGAAGGGGCCAATGCACATCTCTCAGTGATGGAAGTGCATGTGCTACTAGTGGTGTGAGTATGTGCCTGAGTGCATGTGTGTTGTTGGTGTGTTTCTTCTATGTGGGCTTGTATGTTTTCGGTGGCATGTATGTATAGTTATGAGCTATGGATATATGGTGAGTTGAGGGTTTACCAGGTGCGGCATGTGTCGTGTGTTGATGCGCATTGTGTGTTTGCAGGTGAGTGGTAAATCATTGCGTGTTGTGTATGTCCCACTTTGCCTGTTATTTATGACCTGTATGCACATATGTGTTTTTACTGAACTGAACCACATACTGGCTATCCTCCCCTTATGATGGGAACTTGTCACAGGTGACTGGAATCATCAAATCAGCTGTATGTATGTTTGTGTGTATGCTTTGCATGTGTGCTTGGGGCTTCTGATTTTCCTCCATGACTCAAACATTTCCTTTAGTACCTTCCTCTGGAGCACCACTGACTGAGATAACCTTAGCACCAAGCAACTCCCCATTTGTGAAATGAATCTGCTATGATTTTTATATACCTGAGTATGGCTGAATCACTCAGAGTTCTTTAAGCCTTCACTTAATGTCCCAGGTAAAGACACATTTGGCATCATGCTGTATGAAGTTAGAGTGAAGAACCCACATCAAATGGCAGGGAGAACTTGGGAAACTCATGTAATTTCTTGGCCTCAGTTTTCAGTCTATAAAATGGAAAGAATTACATTTGCCTCATGAAACTTACAGGCCCTCAATAAATATTATTGTTTTAATAAATGATAATGAATGAGAGAGTCTTGTGTCAATTGGAAAATAGGTAATAGAAGTGAAGGGAACTATCTAGGCAAGGAACTAACAACATTTTGAACTACTTTGGCTTCTTTATAGCCCTAAAGCAACACCGGGTGTCTTGTACTCCTAATCAATGATGGGGGAAGTTTCCCTGTGCATTGGTGAGGGCACAGGCTCTCATAACACAGATATATTAGATAGAACTGCATGAAGAAATCAATATGTTATAATTTTAACCTACAGGAAATGGCAAGATGTAGAAATTATATCATTTATCTTACTGTTTCCTAAGAGTTAAAATAGGTGAGAGAACATTCGTTCATAGTGCAAATGGAAAGATTTTTTTTAATCTGGTATTGTATGGCCAATGTATGGATTTAGTTAGGAAATGTAGGTAAAGTCCTTAGCCTAGTACTCAAATGTTCACCAAAATGTTCACCATTCTTATGAAAGATAGTTTGTGGGCTACTCTGGTTTGGGAGCTATTCTGGCATCAAGTGGCTTTATATGTCCACACACTTTTATAAGGACCATGAGTTTACACCTGTAGGTCACTGGTACCCAGCCAGGTTCACAGGAGGAGCATGACAATGCTCCAGCAAGCCCACCTCAGCACTGGAGTGTCAGGTTACTTTAAAGCAGAAACAAATGATACCAGTTTTCTGAGACTCATCTACTATTTCTGCCACAGTGAATTGTTACAATTTGGCTCTGTCTTGCTATAGTGAATTATCCCTCTATGCTCATCAAGATCTACATTCACAGAGGACAGGGACCTTGCCTTTCTGTTCACTGCTGCGATCTCAGTGCTTAGTACAGGTCAATGTTCAGACTCAATGTTTGATAAATAATGGTTGAAGGAAACAGTGAACATTCTCTTGCTTCTGTGCAACAAGTTCTTGTTGGCCGCTTTTGGACATAATGTTTTCATTGAGCCAGAATGGGATAAAGCAAAGAAGCATGCATCCACAGGCGTGAGAAATTAATAGGAATGTATTTAAAAATCCATTGTTTTCCCAGAGAATTACAGTATGAGATATGACAGTTGTGATCATTCATTCTCGGGTCCTGTGATTCCCAAACCTTCATCATCCCCAGCATGTAGAAGAATACTATGAGGCTTGAAAACCAGAGCACCACGACTGAATTCCTCCTCCTGGGGCTCCCCAACCCACCAGAGCAGCAAGACATGTTCTTTGCCCTGTTCCTGGGCATGTTCCTGACCACGGTGCTGGGGAACTTGCTCATCATCCTGCTCATCATGCTGGATGCTCGCCTCCACACTCCCATGTACTTCTTCCTCTGCCACTTGGCCTTCTCTGACATTTCCCTTTCATCTGTCACAGTTCCAAAGATGCTCATAAACATGCAAACTCAGCAACAATCCATCTCCTATGTGGGGTGCATTTCTCAGTTGTATTTTTTCATAGTTTTTGGTTGTCTTGACAATTTACTTCTTGGAGTGATGGCATATGACAGGTATGTGGCCATCTGTCAGCCGCTCCACTACACAACTGTTATGAGGCAGGAGCTGTGTGTCTCATTAGTAGCTGGGTCTTGGTTCTTAAGTTGTGCACATGCCCTATTACACATCCTCCTCTTGGTCCAACTGTCCTTCTGTGCTGACAATACCATCCCCCACTTCTTCTGTGACTTCACTGCACTCCTGAAGATGAGCTGCTCAGACATCTTCCTCAATGAGCTGCTCATTTTCACTGAGGGAGGAATGCTCGTCATCTTGCCTTTGACTAGTATCTTGGCTTCTTATGTCAGTATAGGCACTACCGTCCTGAGGGTCCCCTCCACCAAGAGACTCTTTAAAGTCTTTTCTACCTGTGGCTCCCATCTCTTTGTGGTTTGTTTATACTACGGGACACTTGTAGGTGTTAATTTTTTCTCCTCATCATGGGGCTCCAATGACAAAGAAATAATTGCTTCAGTCATGTATGCAGTATTCACTCCCATGCTGAACCCCTTCATCTATAGCCTGAGGAACAGAGATATAAACCAGGCCCTAGGAATATTTGTCAATAGGGCTAACTTCCTTAAGCAACAATCACTAAATCCTTTTATTGCAGTCGTGAGCAGGGTGAGATGCGCCTCCTAAAATTATTGTATAGTTGACAACTCCATATAACTTTAAAAGAATATGCATTCTATTGTTGTGTATAGTGTTGTTAATATGTCAATTAGGTCAAGTTTGCAAACTGAAGTGTTAAATATTCTTTAATGCTAGTTATTTTTTCTGCTTGTACACCATCATTCATAAGATATGTACAAAATCTTATGCAAAATATGTCACACAATTATAACTGTGGAGTTGTCTTTTTCTCCATTTAGATATGTCAGTTTTTGCTTACGTATTTTTTAAACTATGTCATTGAGTACATGCAGATTTAGCATCGTGGTCTTCTCCTGGTGGACTGATTCTTTGATGTAGTGGTTTGCTGAAGCTGGCTTGCATTGGCTTCAAGTTGATTGTGCGTATTTCTTCCCAACTCCACATTCAATGAAATCATGTTGGTAGATTTAAATCAGACATAATAGGAATAATGATGCTATGGAAATTGTCAAATGCTACTAAGTAAGGCTTCACGAAAGAGAGAGAGAGAGAGTCATTGTTTATGCATTTAATAGTACATCGTTGCATTTATAATTAAGATGTTATAACTAGGAGATATTTCTCTTAATTTCTGGCAATAGCTCCTACTTTAACATCTCATCTACTTCTTCTGATATTAGTATAGATATATAAGACTTCTTTTGGTTAGTGTTTACATGGTGTTTATTTTCCATCACTTTACTTTAAGCTTTTCTATGTCCTTATGTCTGTTAAGTGTCTGTTGTTAACAGTGTAAAGTTGGGTTTTGCTCATTTTATGTAGATAGACAATCATTATATTTCTGGAGAATTTCATCTATTAACCTCTAATGTCATCAGGATGTACTTGAATTTACATTCTCCATCTTACTATACATTTTCTATTTGAGACATCTGTTTCATATTTATTCTTTCTCCTTCTCCTTTTTTTGATTAAATATGTATTTTGTTATTCCATTCCCCCCATTAACTTATTAATCATACATTATTATTATTTTATAATTTCTTTATAATTTATAATTTCTTTATAATTATTTCTTACTTTCTCTTTAATTTTTTATTGTAGTATAATATACGTAAGATTAAATTTACCATTTTAACCATTTGATGTATATGATTCAGTGGCATTTAGTACATTTATCACCACTATTTCATTCAAGGACTACAAAAGGAAACCCTATAAAACATCAATTCAGTTGAGTACTTTGTAGCTGTGATAAAGTAATGAGAAAGATATCTATGAAGCAATATGGAGGGATTTCCAGGATATATTGTTAAGTGGAATAAATCAATGTGTAAAAGAGCCTGTACAGCATGCCACTGTTTTTTTGTAAAAATTAAGGGGAAGTAAAAGATACATGTATCTGCTCATTTGAGCAAAAAGAAACACAAGAATAAATCAGAAACTAACAAAGTTGCTTACATGCAAGAGGTGGGTGGGAACAGGGCAGAAAATATGGGGAGATAAATGTATTTATTTATATAGTTTTGACTATGTTATATTTTATCTATTAAAACATAAATAGAAGTGGGTGGGGAATAAAGCAAAGCAGAATAAAAGAAAAGAAGTGAACTTAACTGTATTGCAAATTACTACCATAATTAGACTAAATGG
Organism: Equus caballus; assembly: GCF_041296265.1. Classification (NCBI taxonomy): domain Eukaryota; kingdom Metazoa; phylum Chordata; class Mammalia; order Perissodactyla; family Equidae; genus Equus; species Equus caballus. The sequence goes on from NC_091708.1 coordinate 34,953,433, forward strand.
GAAAATAAACTAACTAACCTCTGTAATTCTTGAACACAGAATTTTGTGCATATACTTTCACAATAAAGAAAAACTGTAAACAAGCATTTTGAGCTGCAGTTAGCTTGTCATTAACAGTCATACGGCATCAAGATTCTGAAATTGCTTAGCATGTATTTAAAGATTCATCAAATGAGTAAATGTATTGTGGAAAGGGAATACTCAATTTTGGTGAAAGGTGCCATTAACATGGAAAAGGAGAGGCTGGAAAGAACTCTATTGTGTCGAGTAGAATTGACGATATCAACTTGAATTATGATTTTTAAAATGTATAGATTCAAGAGTATGTACTGTACATCAATATCTATACTATTCCCATCCCCCATTCTTTCTACTCCATTCCTGACCCACCTCCTTTGGGTAACCATTCCTCTACTTTATTAGTTTCTAGTTTCTACTTAGTGTGTTTATTTTTTATATATTTCCTAGCTGCATCCTCTTACGTCATTTATAAACCTTGTAAGCAATTAACACACCTAAGGCCAATTTACCCTTTATTATTTTTCTCTAAAAGGAACCAACGTTACTTAGAAAAGTGGCTGATTCCAGGCCGGAGCCAGGATGTGAGGACTGTCCAAGAAAATTTTCCTGAGCCTGAAAGTAAAAAGTGCTCAATAAATCACGGGAACACAGTAGCTAGCTTGAAGGGGCTCCTACAGGGAAATCTTGAATAATTTGAGCTTCAAAACACCAAGAATGGATTGTGACCCAAATAAATAATAATTCACAAGTCTATAATGATATAAATAAATCAATGAATAAAACAAACGGGGTGGAGCTGATGGAAAATTCTTTCTTATAGGACAATACAACTGATAAATGTAGAAGAAATGATAGTGTTAGAAAATCACCATTTGGCCACCACATTTCTTCATTTAAAAATCACCAATGGATGTTAAATATAGTGGGAGAAAATTTATAAGAAAAAGGTTATGGTTATATAGTCTCAAAATATCTACCAAAATTATACTTATTAATTACAAAGGTTAAAATGGTAACTTTAGAGTAGAGAACCTGAAGACGCGACCTTAACAAATTGATCAAGGATAAAAATCACTAGAAACTGGAAAAACTGATAACATGTGCCTTCTGATAATATGCACTGTGGTAGATATGCCAAAAATATACGCCTGAAATATGCATACAGACATAAGTAAACATAGTAAAGTGTTAACCATTGGGAAATCTGGGTGAAGCATGTGTAGGAATTTTTTCTATCATTTTTACAACTTTTCTATAAGTCTGAAGCAATTTCAAAATAAAAAGTTAAAAAATCCTTGGTCCCAGCTGGAGCCATGTCCAAGAAGAAAGGAGTCCAGGGCATTGACGGCATCAGGGACACCATCCCCTAACACTCAGTCCCTCTGGTTCCAGGACATGCAGCTCCCCAAACGGCAATGAGAAATTAGCCAGAAGATTGGGGACTTCATTTCAGTCCTCTCACAGATAATTAAAACATTATCTTTTGACTCATTTCTCTGGAGCTGCTTAAGGCTACGAAAGTCTGATTTTGTAACCCTTTGCTTTCACTGAATTCCCAGGCAAAAAAACTCCAGGCATCGTGCTGTGTGAAGTTAGAGTGCAGAATCACCATTAAATAGTGGGGAGACCTCGGGAAAGTTACCTAACTCCTTGGTCTCAGTTTCCACACCTATGAAATGGAAAGAATTACAGTTGTCTCGTGAACCTTATAGGCCCTCAGTAAATATTTATTGTTTAAATAGAAATTCATATACGTGAGAATTTTTTGTGAGTTGGAAAGGACATAAATATGAATGAATGAAATTATCTAGGTAGGGGACTAAGAATATTTTGGGCAACTATATTTTCCTTGCAGCTCTAAAATAATATATGGTGCTTGGCTCCCCTGGCCAATAAAAGGGGAAGTTTCCACGTGTAATTGTTAAGACCATGTACTCAGATCACACTGTCATATTAGATTGAACCACATAGCTAATATTTAATAATTTCTAATTTATAGCAAATGGCAATACATATACAGTAATTTGAGACACCAGTGCTGAGCCTTTGTTTGAGCATTGTCACACTCTTCCTGTGAATTTCACTGGGTGCCAGTGACCAACAGCTGTAAACTCACGGTCGCTCTAGAAGTGGATGGTCATTTAAAACCGCTGGTTGCCAGAATAACTTTCAAACCAGAGTAGTGCACAATCTTTCATAAGAATGGTGAATATTTTGGTGAACATTTTGGGTACTAGGCTAAAGGACTTTGCCTACATTTCCTGATTTAATCCACACATCAGGCTTACATACCCAGATTTAAAAAATTCTTCACACCTACGGTAAGAGTTTGTGTTCTTTCACCCATTTTAGCTTTTAAGAAATAGAAACACAAATGATATAACTTCCACAGGCACACAATAGTACAGTAGAGGACAGAAATGGCACCCACACACACATCGACATATGTGTGTTTATAAAATCTCTAATATACATGGCAGATAATACATAATATACATAGTAGATAATATATATAACTATGTAACTTTGTTACACTAGGCCCCACTTATCCATTTGAAATGTGTTTCAAGACCCCCCCAGTGGATGCCTGAAACTGCAGATAGCACCAAACTCCACATATACTATGTTTTTTCCTATACATACATATCTATGACAAATTTTAATTTAAAAATTAGGCAGAATCAGAGATTAACAACAATAACAATAGAACAGAACAATTACAATAATACGTTATAATAAAAGTGCAGTCTCTCTTACAAAATATCTTACTATACTGCCCTCACCCTTGTATTGATGATGCGAGATGACGCAATGCCTACATGATGAGATGAAGTGAGGTGGTGTTAGGCTGCCATTGACCTTATGATCCATCAGAAGGAGGATCATTGAGCCATGACAGTGGTGATGGTTGGATGCCAGGACTAGACGATGTCTGGGGTTGACTGAGGGGAACTGAAACCACAGATAAGGGGGGATTACTATACTTTAAGGAGGAAACAACTGTTATTAGTTTGTGGAGGCTCATCTACTTTTCCGCCACAGTGAATTATTATGACTTGGCTCTGTCTTGGTGTAGTTAATTATCCCAGTTGCTCATGAAAAATATACTCATAGGAAAGAGGGACCTTGCCTTTCTTGTTCACTGCTAAATTCTCAGCACTTAGTAAAGGTCCATGTTCAGACTCAGTGTTAAATAAATAATGGTGAATGAAGCAGTGAACACCCTCTTACTTCTGTGCAACAAGGTCTTGTTTGCTGCTGTTGGGTGTGATGGTTTCCTGGAGCCAGACAGGGATAGAGGGACGATGCATGCATCCACAGGTGTAAGAAATTAATAGGAATATAGTTAAAAATTCATTGTTTTCTCAGACAATTACAATATGAAATACATGGTCTGGTCATCTTTTCTAGGTTCCTGAGATTCCCAAACCTTCTTCATCCCGAGCATAAATAAGCGCATTGTGAGGCCTAAGAACCAGAGTAGCATGTCCGAGTTCCTCTTCCTGGGGCTCCCCATCCCCCTGGAGCAGCAGGACTTATTCTTCACCCTGTTCCTGGGCATGGACCTGACAATGGTGCTGGGGAATCTGCTCATCATCCTGCTCATCAAGCTGAACTCTCGCCTCCACACCCCCATGTAATTCTTTCTCAGTCAAGCCACTTGGCTTTCACTGATGTCTCCTTTTCATCTGTTGCTGCCCCTAAGATACTGATGAACATGCAGACTCAATGCCAATCTATCAGTCATGCAGGGTGCTTGTAGATGTATTTCTTTGTAATATTTGGTTGCTTTGATAGCTTTCTCCTTGTAGTTATGATATATGACAGGTATGTGGCCATGTGTCACTCTCTCCACTACACCACCATCATGAAGATAGAGCTGTGGTTTTGTTGGTGATTGGTTCCTGGGTCCTCTCTTCTGCAATTGCTCTTTCTCATACACTCTTACTGTCCCACTATCCTTCTATGCTAATAGAATCATTCCTCATTTTTTACGTGAATTTGCTGTCCTGCTTAAGCTCTCCTGCTCAGATACCTCCCTCAATGATCTGCTCATCTTCCTTCTAGGGGTAATGTTTGTCTTCTCGTCATTAAGTAGCATCTTGTTCTTTTTTGTCCTTATTGGGGTCTCTGTTCTGAGGATCCCCTCTACCAAAGGGTTCTGCAAAGCCTTATCCACATGTGGCTCCTACCTCTCTGTGGTGTTTATGTTCTATGGGACAATCATTGAACTATGTTTTTAACCATCATCCAGACATTCAAACAACATTATTGCCTTCATAATGTACATGGTCATCACCCTCATGCTAAATCCCTGTATTTATAGCCTCAAGAACAAGAACATGAAAGGGACCTTTGCAAAACTCATCAAAAGGTTGAACTCTTATTATAAGTGGCGATCACTCAGCCAGGATAATTCCCCAAAGGGTCTGTTAAATTTCCTTCCTTAAGATATTGTGTGCTAACCATCCTTGCCATTGACAACTTCCCAATATTCATATCAAATTTGTTCTCCCTTTTTGACCTGATTAGAGACCGTTTCCTATCTCCTTACATTGCCACCTATATTTAATGATCCTGCACCAAATCTCCAGATACACTGATGTCCCTGTGCTACTTACTGTCATTCGGTGAACTTTGCATCTCACTCATTAGGGTTTTTGGCGATTTGCTTTTCTTTGTCATTCTTACATTAACTTGACTGTCGCGATACTCTTTCATATCTGTTTTCTTAAAGTACAAGAATTATTTATCTTAAGAATGAGGAATTATATGCCAGAACAAGTTGTAGAAATGTATCGTTTTCAATAGAACTAACAGTAGCTGGTATATGTATTATTCTCTAAGCCCTTAAAGCTCATTTAAGTCTCACCACAACCCTTCAAAGCAGATGATATTATGTTTCCCATTTTACAGGTGAGGAAATCAAAGAAAATATGAATGCACCAGAACTCAAACAGAAATCTGTTTGATTAAAACTCGTGCTTTTAAAGTGAACTTATTTTGCCTGTTCAAAGAGAGGACTTCACAATCCTCACCTCCTTCTCTTTCACCTCTTATTAGCTTTGTCAGTGTACCAGTCTCTGGGAAAAGGTTTCTTCAGACCAATTTTTTTTCCTGCATATAGCTAAGTGCCTGGTGCATAATTACCATGTCATAAATATTAGTCAATATTTTAATTGTTTTTCTTTCCTTTCCCGTAATTCCTTTTTTGCCTTTTCTTCTTTCCTTCCACAAATATAACTGAGTTCTAACTCAATGCCTGGCATCATAGTGAGCACAAAGAATAGATGGTCAAAAAGAGAGCCCACCTAGATACCCAACATGAAGCACAGAGGGAAAAGTGGAAATAAGACGGACAGTGACAATGTGCGACAACTTAAACAACATTTGTATATTGATATACTTGAAGGAGATGGGAAGGCGCAAAATATTTGAAGAAATAATGCCTGAAAATTTACAAGTTTGATGAAAATTGCAAACTCCCAGATCCAATAAGGTCAATGAATCCTAATCCATAAAAAAATCTGAAGAAAACTATAGTAAGGTACATCATAATGAAATGTTCAAAAGCAAAAATAAAGAAAAAGATCTTAAAAGTAACCAGAGGAAAAACACATATACACACAGTAGAATAAAGATAAGGATAACAAGAGATTTCTCACCAGAAAAATGTAGATGTGAAGACAGTTGAACAACATATTTAAAGCACTGGAAGAAAAAATTGACCTGTCTTCAATTCATAATCTGCAAAAATATTTTCAAAAATTAAAGTATCAGAAAGACTTAAGACATACAAAAGCAGAGAGAATTCACCACCACCAGACCTGTATTACAAGAAACGTGAAAGAAGCCCTTCTAGAGGGCCACAATGAATATCAGACGGAAATATGGAACCAAAGAAAGCTAAATAAAACACCAGAAATAGTGGTTATGTGGGTAAAAATATAAGATTACTCATTATTTAAATATTTTAAAAGATAATTGTTTAAACAAAAATAATAACATGGTACTGTGGGTTTTATAATTTATTTCTGAGGAAAATGCATGAAATCAACAGCTAAAAGTTAAGACCAGAGAAATAAGTATTCTATTTTAAGCTTGCTAGACCATGCATCAATTTGTTTAATATCATTTGAAGGTAAACATATAGTGTGCACATATGACTTTGCATATAACACAAATAACTATAGGTATTAAGCCAACAAAAGAGATAAAATGGAATGATAAAGGATATTTAAAAGAAGGAAGAAAAAGAGGAAAAATGGAACAGAAAATATATGAGACAGATAGAAAACAAATTTAAAAATGATAGACTTAGATTTAACCATTTCAAAATGAAGGGTAGAGATTGTCAGATTTATTAAAAAACAAAAACAAAAATGCAAGACTCAACTATGTTGCCTAAAACAAATCATTGTAAATATATAGCCATAAATAGTTTACAAGTAAAAAAATTGAAAATTATAAACCATATCAAAACAAATAAAAAAATCTGAAGTGGGTATATTAATATCATAAAAAGCAGTTTTCATAGCAAGGAATATTCTCAGGGATAAAGAAAGTCATTTCTTAATGTTAAATGAATAAATAAATCAAGACGATATAACAATCTTAAGCATTTGTACTACTAACATACTACTAATAATAGATCTGACAAAGACATTAAGGAAAAACGTAGCAATAAACCCCTATCCTAGCAAAGACAAAAAGTCTCAAATCATTGACCTCAGCTTCTACTTTAAAAAGCTAGAAAAGAGAAAAGCAAGCAAACTGCACCCAAATTAAACAGAACACACCAAAAAAAGTATAGATCAAAGCAAAGATCAGTAAAAGAAATAATGGAAAGCAACAGAAAAATGGTGCAACCAGAAGTTGGTGCGATTACAAGGCAACAAAATTGATAAAACTCTAGCAAGACTGGATCAGTGAAGACAAAGAGAAGATACTAATTACCAATATCAGGAATGCAAGGGGTCCTATCACTACAGATTCTAAGGATATTAAAGGAATAAAGAGGAAACGTAATGGATAACTTTCTGCTGATAAATTTGGCATCTTAGATGAGATGGAACAACAACAAAAAAAGAGACAACCTACCAAAGCTCCAAAAGGAAGAAATAGATAACCTTAACAGTCTTATATCTGATAAAGAAACTGAATTTATAGTTAAAAAAAATTTCACAAAGAAAAATCCAGGCCCAGTATTTTACTTGTGAATGTTATCAAACATTAAGATAGAAAGAATACCTATTTTGCACAAACTCTCCCAAACATTAAAGAGGAGAGAATCCTTTCCAACTCATTCTATGAAACTACCAATACTCTGATACCAAAACCATACAAAGACACTACCAGAAAACAAACAAAAAAAACACTACAAACTACCCAGCCATAAAAAAAGACAAATTCATCCCATTTGCAAAACATGGAAGGATCTGGAGGGAATTATGCTAAGCGAAATAAGTCAGTCTGAGAAAGACAAACGCCAGATTATTTCACTCATATGTGGAATATAACCAAATACATGGACAACGAAAACAGCTCAGTGGTTACCAGGGGAAGGGGGGTGGCGGGTGGGTTTGGGGGTGAAGAGAAGCGCTTATGTGGTGACAGTCAAGAAGCAATGTACAACTGAAATCTCACATTGATGTAAACTATTATGAACTCAATTAAAAAAAAGACTACAAACTAATGCCCCTCATGAATATAGATGCAAAAATTTTAAGAAAAATTTTGGAAAATTAAATCCAACAATATGTAAAAAGGATAAGATATCATGACCAAGTGGGTTTTGCCCAGGAATGTAAAGATTGTTTAAATTTCATAAATCAGTCAATGAAACTCATATCAAATTAAAAAAGAAAAAATGTTTATCTCAACAGGTGCAGGTATAGAATTTGACAAAATCCAAAATCCATTCCTAATAAAAACTTGCAGCAAACTAAGAACAAAAATAATTTCCTCCCCATGTTTAAGGGCATCTATGAGAACCTTACAACTAAAGTCATACTTTATAGTGAAAGACTACTTGTTCCCCAAGATCAGAAACAAGACAAGCATGTGTGTCACTTCTATTCAACATTGTACTAGCAGTTGTACCCACTGCAAGAGGGCAAGAAAAAAGAAATAAAAGGCATCCACATTGGAATGGAGCAATTAAAATTATTTTTATTGCAGAGGACATGATTATCTATGTAGAAAATCCAGTGGAATATAGAAAAATGTTACTATAACTAATAAGTGACTTCGGAGAGATTTTTCCTTACATTAACAATGAGCAGTTGGAAATGGAAATTTAATAACAGTACCATTTATATAGGGTCGAATTCATGAAATACGTAGAAAGAAATCTAACAAGATGTATAAGACTTTTATCCTAAAAATCACGAATCATTGCAGAAACAAAGTAAGAAGATCTAAATAAATGTAGAGATACACTGTGATCATGGGTAGGAAGACTCCATATTGTTAAGTCGATAATTCTCCCTAAATTGGTCTATAGACTCAATGCAGACTCTTTCAAAATCTTACCAGGCTTTCTTTCCTTTTTTTGGTGGAAATCGACAGGCTGCTTCTAAAATTTTTATGGAAATGCAAACAACATGGAATAGGCAAAACAACTTTGAAAAGAAGATTTAAGTAGAAACATTGCCCAGTTTAAAACCTGATAATAAAGCTATAGTAATCAAGACAGTATAATATTAGAATAAAGATTAAAAATAGAGAAATGGAAAAGAACAGAGTCTGTAAACAGATCTATACATGTGTGCACAACTGATTTTCCACAAGAGATCGAAGGCAATTCAGTGGAAAAAATACAGTCTTTCAGCAAATGATCCTGAAAGAAGTGAATCCCCGTATTCAACAAAATGAATTTTTAGCCAATCTTTCCACTGTACACAAAAAATAAGATAAAATGGACAATATACCTTAGTATAAAATCTAAAACTATAAAAATTATAGAAGAATGTATGGGATGAAATTTGGGGCTAATTAACAAGGTAGGGAACAGGAAAGAAGGGAGGAACTGATACACTGCTCTAAAGGGATAACACATTTCCCTTCACTGGCCTCAACCCCATTTTCTAACATCTGGTCCCCAGTGTGATGCTGCCCTACCTCTGCATCTCAGAAGGCAGAGATGACCTCACTCAAGTGGCAAGGACTCTTACTTGTGGAACCCCAGGCAGCTTCTCATGAGTCTGAGCTCTGCTCTGCTGGCCTCTGGGGGTCCTTGTTAGGTGAAGGGAGTTGCGATGTGATGCCCTTTCAGGGCAACTCTGCTAAAATCACATTAATTAAAATGATTTATGTGAAAAATTTTTGGATTTACCAAATTTATAGCAATGTTACCTGTGAACAAAAGCAGTTATTTCATCCTTTGAAATCTTTATGCCTTTTTTTCCCCCTTTCCTTACTTCATTGACTGGGAACTTCGACATAGAAGTTATAATAGTGGGCATTCTTGACTCGTTGCAAATCCCAGAGAGCAAGCATTAAATATTTCATCTTTAAGTGTGATGTTTGCTATAGTTTTGGTACTCTTTATGAAATAAAGGAAATTCCACTTTTTCCTAGTTTTCTAACAGTTTTTATTTTTGTGTTTTTATTTATTTTTTTATTGCAGTAGCATTGGGTTATAACATTACATAGCTTTCAGATGTACAGCGTAATATATTTTGAATTCTGTGTAGAATTCACCACCTATCATCATGTTCACCACCCAAAAACTAAATATAGTCCATCCCCTCACATGTGAGCCTAAACACCCCTTTTGCTCTCTCCCCTCCCCCTTCCCCTATAATAACCACCAATCCAATCTCCATTGCTATGTGATTGTTTGTGATTGTTTTTATCTTCTACTTATGAGTGAGATCATATGGTATTTGACTTTCTCCCTCTGCTTTGTTTCCCTTAGCATAATACCCCTAAGGTCCATCCATGTTGTCACAAATGGCCGGATTTCATCATGTCTTATGGCTGAGCAGTATTCCATTTGTATATACACCACATCTTCTTTACCCATGCGTCCCTTGAGGGGCACCTAGGTTGCTTCCAAATCTTGGCTATTGTGAATAATGCTGCAATGAACATAGGGGTGCATGTATCTTTATGCATTTGTGTTTTCAAGTTCTTTGGATAAATACCCAGCAGTGGGATAGCTGGATCATATGGGAGATCTATTCTTAATTTTCTGAGGATACTCCATACTGCTTTCCATAGTGGCTGTGCCAGTTTACACTCCCACCAGCAGTGTACGAGGGTTCCCTTCTCTCCACATCTTCTCCAACACTTGCTGTTTCCTGTATTGTTAATTATAGTCATTCTGACAGGAGTGAGGTGATATCTCATTGTAGTTTTGATTTGCACTTCCCTGATAACTAAGGCTGTTGAGCGTCTTTTCATATGCCTGTTGGCCGTCCATATATCTTCTTTGGAGAAATCTTTGTTCAGATCTTTTGCCCATTTTTTAATTGATTTGTTGGTTTTTTTTGTTGTTGAGATGTATGAGTTCTTTGTATAGTTTTGATATTAACCCCTTATCTGATATATGGTTCGCAAATATTTTCTCTCAATTGTTGGGTTATTTTTGTGTTTTATTAATTATAAATTGATGTTAAATTTCATCAAATGCTATTTCTACATTTGTTAGATAATCTTTTGATTTTCTTCTTTATTCTATTAATGCAGTAAATTATATTGATTGAGTGAGACTGTTTAAACAACTGTGCCTTATTGAGAGAAATCCTACATTCCATGATATACTTTAGTTTTTATATATTGTTGTATTTCGTTTGCTGATGTTTTGTTTAAGATGTTCACGTGTGGGTCTGGACTCTAATTTTCCTTTTTCGTAACAAACTTTTCAGACTTTCATCTTTCAGTGCCTATTCTGCCTGACCACCAAGGTGGGATCTTAGATAGGGACTGACAACCAAATTTGTGAGCCACAAGAGGCTTCCCCAGCACCAAATTGACATGGCTTTACAATATGATAAATGATGGGTGACATTATGTGCTTCAACCGAATTATAGAAGTCTTGTTTATCCTCTGTGCATCTTCCTGTGTCCACAATATTTTCACACTAGAATGTGAATGGTCATGGGAGGACTGGCCAGACTACTTAATATCAAGAATTCCACCAGATCTGGGGTCCCTTTGGCTTTTGTATCTTGATTAGCATGTAGCCCTCTCTGGGACATATTTATAACTCCTATTTTTGTGTGCAGCTGCCTCTTGTCAATTACTGGTTACCAATAGTCACTCTTAACAAATAGGCACAGCTGCTGACTCACTGCATAGGAGGATCCTAATTCATCTTAGATCCATTATACTCCTATACATTCTTTGAATTACCGTTGCAAGCTGTGGAACCAAAAGTCAAAACCTCAGATTTTCTGGAGAATAAAGAAATGATTATAGTCCACCTGTTAATTCTTCCTTCCAGTTTACCTCTGACAGTTGTCAATACTTCCTTGCCATATATTCCTTTGGCATTTAAAAAATAATTCTTACTATAGTAACTTCTGCAATATTTGATGTACAACAATAGACATTTCAAAACTCTGCAACACTAGGATCTCTATCATCCAATTAAGAAGTGTAATTCCTTCCCAATAATCGTATCCAACTATCACTATATTCTCTCACAAGATTACCAATATACCTTTTTCAGCTGGACTATTTCTATCCCTTTTTTCCCCATCATCACGTGCATTTTTATAGGCTTCAGAAAAGGCATGGGTTGCATATATCACTTTTCTAAAGCTAAATTTACTTCTTTTTCTGGCCAATAAGTCTCTACAGGTGTTGCATCGATTGGGAATTTTAGTTTGACTTGCCAAGAGATCTTTTAATTCTGGCAACCATTTTATACCCGTGTTCCATTTTCATTAATTTTTATAACTCAGTCTAAAAATTCTTTACTTTGCCATACAGCTGTGGCAGACAGATTAAATAACACTTAACATGTCGACATTACTTTTTATAACAATGCCAATTTTCTAGCCTCCCCAACAAGAAAACCATTTTCTCGCATACTATACATTTTCCCATAACTGGTGTAATTACTGAAGGTTGGTGCTCAGTAAACTTTAGGTTTGATCTGGTCTGGGGGCAGACTTATACTTTATCTACCAAATAACAAGTTTTATATCAATTCAAGATTTAGGCATCATTGTGGAACACTGCCCATCTGTCTCTCATGGAGATGATTCAAGGCCGATCCATTAAGGAACAGGTGAACTGTTTAAACTCTACCGATTGTATTACAGAGAGTCCGAATTCCTCTCTACGTTTTGACACTGTGGCTCTGAGGAAGTATCGGTAAACACCATGCTTACAGGTAAAATCTTTCCTTAGTTTAGGCTGGCCATAGTGTTCCCACAATTGAACCTCGTCTTGACTGAGCCTCTAGCACAGCTGGTCACTGCTATTTAAATATATCAACTGCTGTTGCTATCAACATGGCAATTGTTCCTTCCTGGGTGAGGGTATCTGTTCTCTCTGATAGTTATTGACAAGCAAGATGCTGAGTCAGTTCAGTAAATGCATAGTCCATTCAAATATTACTTCATCATATTTCTGGGCCAAATGCCAAGTTTAGCCAGTTTCCTGGAAAAGGACTCCCTCTAGTGACTATTTATAATAATGAGTCCCAGGAAGGTGAATTCTACTTGACTCAACACACTTAATGAAGTTCCCAATTCCCTAACTCCCTCTGAGTCCTCTGGGTCATTGTCATGTGATCAAAGTGTTGTTGCCATGAGTATCTGTGTCATGAGACTAATTCAAGGACACTATGTGCACCAAAAAAGTGTTGTGTCCCTCAAGAGATTGCCAGGTGAACATATTCATTTAACAGGTGCAGTTCAGTTTAAGTATCCAAAGCCTTCCCACAATCATTTTTTTGGAAGTTCCAGAGTGAAATCATCATTGATACGTGACAACTCTGCCATGCCAACATTTCCCTCTTGAGCATAATTGGGATTCCTTGAATGTCTGCCGGTATAGTTTTCTATCTACATTCATAGCTGGTATAGTTAAAAGAGCAAATTGGATTCCAACATGCAGGGCAGATGACAACAATGTGTCTCCCTCATTCCCAGGTACTTGCTTTACCAGGTGTCATCCTAGTTTACAGAAACATAATGTATCAGTTGCTAGCTGACAGTCTCAGTGTATCCAGTGATGGTCAAAGGCAGGAATCCTCTTAGGGCTATGGAGAATTAGCGCGATGAACATAACAATAAAATGTGACTAAAATGATAATGCAAATCTATTACTATGTAGGCAAGTCATCAAAGAACTGATTGATGTCTTCTGTCCAAATTGTATACAAAGGTCTCGGGAAGTTGTTATAGTGTGGCTTTGCTCCACTTCTCCTTCTTAGGGGAAGATGAATCCTGGGGCATCTTCTTGTACTGACCCTGACTCAGCATCCCATATGAGAGAAATAGCTAAGAATATTACTGTCTTGCTCTGAGGTTGTTTCTTAAGAAAAGAAAGATGACTCTCTTTTCTACCATTATCTCCCATTATGCGATCTGTTTTCAACTGCCACAGTTCTCCTGCTTTTTCCAGTTACTTCCTCTCATTAAGAGAGGACTTCTCTGGATAGACATCACTGGTTTAGCTATACTGCTCTCTGTAGGCATTTAGCAGGATTAGACTCTCCAGAACTGCCACTTTGTCCATTTCTAGAAAGGAGTAGAAAGGCAAAGGATGATGGAACCATCTCTACCAGGAGAGAGTGAAGCATCACCTATGGGTCTGTCTTAATTTAGCCCAATGAGGTGAAGGCACTATCCACTCCATCTTTCTTTTAGGAATATGCATAGTCAAATTTAGAGGAATTTAAATAGAATTCTGAGCAGCAAGGTCTCCTTCTGCCTGAACATGCAAATATTATCCTGGACTCAAGTCAATTGGATTCACAAGACAAAAAGAAATTGTGTGAGATGAGGATTACTTTTGTGAGGTGGTAGGTAGCAACATTCCTGATCCTCTCATTCTCACCTCTGCACCTCCCCAAATTCCCAAAGGTATTCCCCTTACACTAGGTTGTATATTCAGATGAAGCACGCATTTGCCTGGTGTTAATCTATAGGGTGCACCAGTGCTGAATAGTCCCAAAAGCCTTCACTCATTATCTCCAGGTCGTCCAACTTCTTTTAAAACTGAAGCATTATTTACATCTGGCAAAATGACACAAATCTTTAAATGTCCACCTTTTTACTGATGATTTGTTTATCTATTTGCTATTGATGAACATTCGGGTTGTTTTTAGTTTGTCCTACTATAAATAAACCTACTATGAATTTTTTGTGCAAGTTTTTTTTATAAACAGAGGGTAGTTATATGCTTAATTTTATTAGGAATTGCCAAACTGTTTTCCAAAGTGATTGCACAACTTCACACTCTTACCGTCATTATATGAGAGTTTTAGTTGCTCCAAATCCTACAAAAATTTTGTATTATCTTTTTAATTGTAGCCATTCTATTGAGATTCAGTGGTATCACATTGTCACTGTAATTCACATTCCCCTGACAAGTAATGATGTTGAGTGTCTTTTCACATGTGGTATTTGTCACTTTAATATCTTCTTTTGTAAAATGTTAAGTTTTTTTGTGCACTTTTAAAAATTGAGTTGTGTGCTTTTGCTTATTGATTTGTATGAGTTCTTTATATATTCTGGATATGTCTTTTGTCAGACATATGTATTGTGAATATTTCTCATTTCTTAAGGTATCTTTTGGTGAACAGCAGTTTTATTTTGATGAAATTCAATTTAGTAATTTTTCTTTTGGTGTTAGCCCTTTTCGTTTCCCGACCAAGAACTCTTCACTCATCTCAAGGTTGCAGATACATTTTTATATATTTCCTTCTGTTTACTTCAAGAAATTCTATACTTTTAACCCTCACATTTAGGTCTATGAGTCACTTTGAATTATTTTTTGTGTGTGGTGTCGAGTAAGGGGTCAAGGTTTAATTGTTTTCTGAGTGCATATCCAGTTGCTCCAGCTGAACATGTTGAATGTGTCCCCATTAAATTGCATTGACACTTTGCCAAAAATCAAGTAATTATATAAATAAAGACATATTTCTGGGTTCTCTCTTCTGTTACATTGATCTATTTACGTATTTTTATACAAATACTATAACTTACTAATTATTTTATCTTTATATTAAGTCTCGAAATTTGGTATTGTTTGTCCTACAACTTTGTGATTTTTCTTCAAGATTGTCTTGGCTGTTCTAGGCCATTTTCATTTCCATTTAAATTTTAGAATTGGCTTGTCAGTTTCCAAGGACAATGACTAGGCTCCTTTGCCCAGGCTTGGAGCAAACTAGTTGGAATCAGGTCTACTCTTCTTTTTCAGATATGCAAACATCTAGAAAGTTTCTCTTCAGCTGGTAACTTAGAAAGAAAGTCTTTCACCATTGCATGGGTGATCTGATTTATCAATAAAATTCCATGAGCTATAAATATTTATTTGAACAAATTCAGACATTACAAATGCGTATAAAGTAGAGATTTTCTCTCTCTTTGTCCCTCCCATGAACTTCGATTCTTACTCCAGTGACTATACACTCGTATATATTAATATAACTTTTAACATAATGAATTCATACTTTTACACTTCATTCCACATATTGATTTTGCTACTTAATGGCTTTTCAAGGAAGTAATAGACATCCATTTTATTCTTTGGACACGCTGCATGCATAGTGTTTCATTCTGTCTAATTAATCATAGTTAATTTCTCCATTCTCTAATGATAGGGTTTTAGGTTATTGCCAACTTTTATCTGCTATAAACTAGGATTCACTGAAAAAACATCTCAATATTCAATATACATTTATGACAACATTTCTATAGATGAGACTCCTAACAGTGAAAGTTTTTATAATAAAGTATTAAATTACATATTTTTAAACATATAACTTTAGGGATAGATGGAGGGAAGAAAAGTTCCAACATCTCTGCTGTGGAATGCATAACTATCATGTTATCACTCTTGGTTCTTACTCTTTCTGGCCATTAACATTTTTTAATCACATGGTAAAAAAAATTAGAGGAAATTCAAAAGAAATAAAATATAATAAACGAAGGAAAGAAAGAGAAGATTATAAAAGTAAAAACTTTATTTCTAAACAAGAAAATGTGTTTTTGAAAGAGAAAAATAAGGAATTATAAAAATCCTCAAAATGAGAAAATTAGCTAAAATATAAGCCTCCTCTTCCCTCTCTCCCTCCACTGTTTCCTCCTTCAAATGATTGCAGAGACATTCAACAGTTATAAATGAAGTGATTGTTTTCAGCAATACACTGAAATGTGAAGGATTTGGGAAGATGTCTTAATAAAAAAGAGAAATTTGTTCAGAAAATATTTGCGGGGAAAAGGATTCATTTAAATAAGTATTTGGGAGATGAGAAACTGATGAATCTTCATAAGAAAGAGGAGGAATACTTAGGAAGAGTGTTATGATTTAAGCAGAGACAGTGCCAACGGGTGGACCATCATAATGGATGTAAGTACCCACAATAGCTGTGTCTCACATGGTTTAAAAATGCTAACATTCAGGCTGGGCCAGTGATGTAGTGATTATGTTTGTAAACTCTGCTTCAGCAGCTCAGAGCTTGCAGGTTCAGATCCCAGGTGCAAGCCTACACATCGCTCATCAAGCCGTGCTGTGGTGGCATCCCACATGCAAAATAGAGGAGGATTGCCACAGATGTTAGCCTGGTGACAATCTTGCTCAAACAAAAATAGAAAGACTGGCAACAGATGTTAGCCCGGGGCCAATCTTCTTCAGCAAAAAAAAAAAAAGCTAACCCCCCAACAGCTTGATTATTTACCATGAACCAGAAGAAACAATAATCAAGTGGAGGTGCTGGCTGGTGGCGCAGCAGTTAAGTTCACACATTCTACTTCGGTGGCCCAGGGTTTGCTGATTCGGATCCCGGGCGCAGACATGGCACTGCTTGGAGACCCATGCTGTGGCAGGCATCCCACATATAAAGTAGAGGAAGATGGGCACAAACGTTAGTTCAGGGCCAGTCTTCCTCAGCAAAAAGAGGAGGATTGACGGCAGATGTTAGCTCAGAGCTAATGGGCCTCAAAAAAAAAAAAAAGAATCAAGTGGAGCAGATTCCACTTGTGGGTTTTTCAAGAGGGCGTGGCCTGGGATTTCCTCTTCCCCATAAGCTTCCTCAGGCCCTGTTTCAGGTCTTTATTTCTCAGGCTATAGATAAAAGGGTTTAGCATGGAGGACAAAACTGTGTAGACAATTGTTGCTATGTGGTCCTTGAAAGAATAGGTGGACAGGGGCTGTAAATAGACATAGAAGATACTTCCATAAAAGAGGGTTACCACAGTGAGGTGAGAACCACAGGTGGAGAAGGCTTTACGTTTCCCAGCAGCCGAGGGAATTTTGAGAACAGCAATGAGGATTAGTACATAAGAGAAAGCAATGAAGAGAAAGGGAGTCACCAAAACAACAGATCCTTCTATCATGATCACAATTTCATTGACAAATGTGGAGGAGCAGGATAATTTCATCAGAGGACTGAGGTCACAGAGAAAGTGATGGATAACATTGGAGTCACAGAAGGTGAGATGATTCAGCAAAAGTGTGTGTAGGAGTGAATGGAAGTGAGGAAATGAGCAAGAGAAGGCCACCAGCAAGACACAGCGGTGGTAGCTCATGGTGGTGACATAGTGGAAGGGATTGCAGATAGCCACATAGCGGTCAAAGGCCATGACTGCCAGAAGGAAGCTGTCAGAGTTGCCCAAAGCATAAATAAAATACATCTGTGTCAGACACCCAGCATAGGAGATGGTCTTCTTTGACAGGAAGTTCACTAGCATCCTGGGGACAACGGTTGTCGTGAAGCAAATGTCAGTGAAAGACAGGCAACTCAAGAAGAAATACATGGGGGTGTGGAGCTGGGGGTCAGAGCAGATGGCCAGGATAATGAGTAGGTTCCCTGTTATGGTGACCATGTATATGACTAGGAAGAGGATAAAGAGAGGCTTCTGGTCCTCAGGCCGGGAGGAGAGTCCCAGGAGGATGAACTCAGAGATACTGAGTTTGGTTTGATTACCTCTTTCCATTGACTTGGGTCTAGTTATATACAAGAAGTTTCATTATTTAACATGCTTCTGTTCCTTAACCCAAATCATGAGAACCCAGCAAGTCTTTGCTTTGTCTATTTGCTCCTAATTAGCTGTTGTGCCAAGACAGCTTGTCGACCTCACGGTCCTTGATGTGGTCCTCCCTTCCCAAATCCATGGGCATCACCAGGACCTGATATTGAAAGCTGGAGGCATAGAATAAGAGTTTTCCTTTAGAAATCATCAGTGGCGGACCTCTCTGATTCAAGTTCATTAGTTCCTATTCTGTAAAAACTCTGTTCACCTGTGGGGGACACAGCAATAAAAATGTGCATTTATGAAGCTCATGTTGTGGTTGGGGAGACAGATTGTCAAGAAACAAAATGCATAATATAATATCAGGTAGGGATAAATTTTGTGAACAAAATAAAGTAATATATAAGGGGTGGAGATGGATAGGGAACAGGGGTGGAGGTATTTCATACAGGGTGGTCACAGGACACACACCCCCATCAAAGAAAATTCAGTTGTGCCACTCTAATGCTGATCTTTGCATTATCCTGGAAAATGATAAGAGTTGGCCAAAATAACCAACAGAGCAAATCTAAGAGGAGTGCTGAACCCAGTTTAATAAAATAATTTTTTTCTCCTCTGGGAACATGATAAGAGATTCATCCTCCTTAACTCATGGCATGCTATAGTCAGTCTGTGCAAGTCACCTCTTTTTTGTATATTGATTTTCCTTTCTTTAATCCCCCATCCTACATCCTGTTTGTAGAAGATGGGTATGCATTGTTGATTTTTCAATTCCTTCTTTTAAAATTCAGCTCTCATAGTTGTATCCAAAAATATCGATGAGAAACATGTTAAATTTTAAAATATATATAAATCTGTTTTTTCAGTCATATTTAGTTACTTAGTGATGAAATCAAAGTGGCTTCCATTTCTTGCTAGTACAAAAAACACTGCAATAGAGATCTTGGATCAGCAAAGTGTTTTAAACCAATTTTTTAGACAGCATATTCATCCATACCTTATGAATGGACATATTACACAAAGATTTTCAAACATTTTGAGATGTTGATTGTGTCTGTATTCTTGGTTACCATAAAAATCTCTACAATGATCATACTCATATCATCGAAGTGTTTACAATACTTTCTTTAGAGGCAGCGTATTCGCTCACACACTTTGAATGGGCCTTTTACATTGGAATTTTCAAACATTTTTTAAAACCTTACATTTATATTAATGTATATATTAATTCATTTAACAATTAAATGCTTACATTTTAGTTGTAGGTTACTAAACATCTTTAAACCTCAGTTTCCTCATGTGTAATATTAGACAAAAATAGCTGCATTCTCATGAGGATCTAGTGAGATAATGCACTTAAAATGCTTAGAAGAGAGACAAGCATAATGTAAACACTCAGCGGAAGCTGTTGATCCTCAAGAATCCCAGTGTCATCTTCCCTTATGTGCTGTTCATGGATGTTCTCAAAATCAATTAATTCACGTGCTTCACGTATCATAGCTCTCACTGCCAAATTCTCAGACAAATGTCAGGATTTTGCAAGATTTTATGGAAAGAATATTTGTTTCTGCGTTGAATGATTTGAGGATATCAATAATTGAAGTTAATAATAATCACCAGTATTTATTGAAAATTTATTACATGTCAAGCCTGTGCTAACCACTTCTTTAAATCTTATGATAAGGGATTACGAGGCATGTGTTGTTATTAGGAGACTGAGGTTAAGAGGGGTAAGTGGTTTGCTCAAGGTCACTGAGGAAGTGAATAGCAATCAGGAGTTAAACCCCAAGTTGACTGACTCTGAAGCTCATGCTCTCAACTCTTATGCTTCACTTCATGTTTCAGTATATGCATTGTCTATCACCATCATGTACAGGCAATGTCTTCCTCACTGTGATGATTTCCTAAATGAACTACCCTTCTATCCCCTTTAATGACAAGCTTTCTTCCCCTATGTTCAGAATCTATCCTTGTAATTACAAGAGAAGTTGCATAGCTTTCTGAATTGTACAGATGGTAGAATTAGAAATTTCGAATACCCATGTTAACTGACCAAAATCAGGTGGAAAAAAATTGACCATGCATGGCTGGGGTGTATCTGGTGTGTGGCGTTGTCACTGTGCAACAGAGAGTGCCCTGGACTTAAGACAAAAGATGGGGGTTTCATTTGTCCTCCATCACCTGCTCACAAGCCAATTCTTGATGTTTTATGAACAGCAAGTGAGATACCGTGCCAATCACAGATCAATATTCAAAATTGAGTCATTTGTGAAAGAGTTGCCTAGGGATGCAGAATACAAAAAATTAGTGATTTGAGTTAATTAATGAGGTGCTTTAGTTTGTAGACATGAAGATCACCCATGCTGATGACTAGAAAAAAGAAAGGTTTTAGATCTGAGAATCAGGAAAAAGAGTTCTAAAAGCACCAGGTGAGTGAATGAGGCTGGGAATAAAATAGATTTTTTTCTTCCTTTCTACTGATGGGGCTTTGTTTCCACTAAAACATACATCATAGGTGGCCTAGAGGTCAAACTTGATGGACTTAAAACCAAAAGCCAGATGAAAATTTTAGTTGCACCCTATGGCTTCTTAATCCATGAAATATTTGAAACTATAAGGGAGGAAGGAGCAAGTACCAAACTGGGTTGGAGTAGCCAGGCAGGTGGCCAGCTTATGGAAGCTCACCTTCATATCCAGATGCTTTTTTTTGCTTTCCAATTTCTCTAGAAGCTGATGTGCACATCTCCTAATCAGCTCCAAGTCTGCTTCTCAGCCAAACCTCAGCTCTCTCATGTTTCTTCCATGAAATTCTTGGCTGATTAACAAGGAGAGGAACAGGGGAGAAGGGAGGAACTGATACACTGCCCTAAAGGGATAATACATTTCCCTTTACTGGCCTCAACCACGATTTCTTCCCTAACATCTGGTCCCGAGCATGATGCTGTCCTAGCTCTGTATCTCAGAAGGCAGAGGTGCCCTGACTCAAGTGGCGAGGACTCTCTTGATTGTGGAAGCCCAGGCAGCTTCTCATGGGTCCGAGCTCTGCTGTACTGACCTCTGGGGTCCTTATTAGGCAGAGAGAATTGTGGTGTCATGACCTCTCAGAGGAGTTTGTCCTGTGATCTCTCTAAGCAGAGAAAGTGGAATGAGAATCACAGTTAGCAGAGCTGACTCCAAGAGGGTAAGGGGACCCCTGAGGCTTCCTGTTTAGAATTTGGAGCTAAGCTCAGAACTTCTTAACCTCACTGCAACATCTCAATGGCATGCTTCAGTTTCCCCAATTATGGGTTATCAAGGGTGGACAAACATTTATGTGGTTGAATATTTTTATGATTGGGGATTCAGATGCAGATCGAGCTATTTTCTAGAACTGGGCTGGTCATAAGTCAATATGGGAGGTTGTAGTTTTCAGGGGATTCAGTGGGGTTAGATCAATGGTGTGTATGTGCCTTCCAGTGTCTGGGGAGGCATGTGGATTAGATTTTTTCTATGTGTGTTTGGTTAATGTTAGCTTATGTGTGTTTAAAGCACATGGTCAGGCAAAGGTTATTGTCATGTTTATCAAGGGGCTTTGGTATAAGGATATATTAGAGTTTAGGCTCAGAGCAGCGTGCTGAGGGTTAGTGTTAAGGAAGATGTTTATTAGAGTGATGGCCTTGGCACTAAGTTGCTTTTACCAAGTTAGCCTCTACAAGTCTCTGTTTCTTCATCTGAAAAATAAAGATAACGACTCTTCGTGGCACTGAAACCAGAGAAAAAATGTCTTTTCAAATTTTGTAGAGAGAATATTGTGTTATGGTGAACATCATCCACAACTATATTACAGGAAATACAAACACATTCTACTATTGCCCTCAGTGTAAACCACTGTCTCACACAATACTCGTGTGTATTTTTCTTTAACATTGGGTTTAGTTTTTTAATTTTAATCCCTATGTTAAGAATAAGTACTACAGAAACAGAAAGTCCTGGGTTTGAGTCCCACCGCCTCCGCTTACTATTCCTGCGACTTTCCTTCTTTCTACTCATTCATTCAACAAGTATTTATTTATTTCTAGCTTTATTGAGATATAATTGACACATAACATTGTGTAAGTTTAATGTGTACAACACAATTATTTGGTATATGTATATATTGCAAAATGATTACCACAATAATGTTAGTTAACACATCCATTACTTCATAAAGTTGCAACATTTTTGTTGTTGTGAGAACTTTTAAAATGTACTCACTTCGCAACTTTCAAAAATACAATACAAGACAAATACACAAAGTCTTGTTAACTATAGTCACCATGCTATAAATTAAATCTCCAGAACTTTTCCTCTTATAAGGAAGTTTGTACCCTGTGACCACCTTCACCCGTTTCTCCCAACCCCTACTCCTCGCTCCTGGCAACCACCAATCTACTCTGTTTCCATGAGTTCTAGTTTTTCAGATTCAACATATAAGTGAGAATATACAGTGTTTGTCTTTTTCTGTCTTATTACACTTAGCAAAATGTCCTCAAGTTTCGTCCACATTGTTGCAAATAGCAGGATTTCCTTCCTTTTTATGGCTGAATAGTATTCCATTATATATATATTTCCTATTTTCTTTATCATTCATCCATTATAGACACTTAGGTCATTTCTATGTCTTGGCTACTATGAATAAAGCTGAAATGAATGTGAGGGTGTAGTTATCTCTGAGCTAACGATTTTATTTCCTTTGAATATATACCCAGAATTAGGATTGCTGTATCCTATAATTTCTCTTTCTGCTACTTTGTTGTTAGTGTATAGAAACGCAACTGACTTTTGTATGTTGATTTTGTATCCCGTAACTTGACTGTATCCCTTTATTGTTTCTAAAAGTTTTTTAGTGGACTCTTTAGGGTTTTCTAGATATAAAATCATGTCGTCTGCAAAGAGTGACAGTTTCACTTCTTCTTTTCCAATGTGGATCCCTTTTATTTCTTTTTCTTGCCTGATTGCTCTGGCTAGGACTTCCAATACTATGTTAAATAAGAGTGGTGACAGTGGGCATCCTTGTCTGGTTCCTGTTCTTACAGGGATAGCTTTCAGTTTTTCTCCATTGAGAATGATATTTGCTGTGGGTTTGTCATATATGGCCTTTATTATGTTGAAGTATTTTCCTTCTATACGCATTTTATTTTAATTTTTTGAGGACCCTCCGTGCTGTTCTCCATAGTAGCTGCATCAATATTCATACCCACCAACAGTGCACAAGGGTTCCCTTTCTCCACATCCTTGCCCACACTTGTGTATCTGGTGGGTATGCAGTGGGTTTCCATTGTGATTTAATTTGAATTTCTCTGGTTATTAATGAAACCTAGCATCTTTTCATATGATTATTGGTCATGTGGATTTCCTTCTTTTTGGTGAAATGTTTGTTTAATTCTTTTTCATAGTTTCCCTCCCACTCCAGCTTTGTCTGTCTTTTACTTACTGATTTCTAGGGATCTTTATGTATTCTTAGTGAGTGTATTTCTTTCCATTGTTTTATAAATTTCAAACACGTTTTAACATTCTGTTATTTGTCTTTTTCCTCTACAATATCTTTTGATAAACAGAAAGGAAGTATTTAATTTTGACATAGTCCAATTGCTATTCTTTTCTTTTATGGTTAGTGCCTTCTCTCTGTGTCTTGTTTGAGAAATATTTTCTTACTTCAAGGAGACAAAGATATTCTCCTACATTATTTTCTAAAAAATTAATAGTTTTTGGTTTTCATATGTAAGTTTATAATTCATCAGGAGTTAATATTTGCATATGGTTTATGGTAGGGGCCCAATTTCATTTTACCATGTGGATTCCCAACTGTCTTAGCTCCATTTTTGAAAAGATGTTCTCTAGTGCCTCATTTGTACTCAAGTGTATGCCAGCGTGTGGATATGCTTCCGCGTTCTCTGTCTTGTCGCATTTGTCTTGTTTGTCTAGTTCTTCACCAATACCCATATAGTCCTAATTACCATAGGTCTATATTAGGTCTTAATATATGATAGACTAGTGATTCTCAGAGTATTGTTTCTAAATCATTATGTCAGCATCACATAGGGACTTATTGGAATGCAAATTCGGACCTCACTCAACCTCTCTGTCTCTGTGTCTGTCTTCCTAAGTTTCTGCAATGGCTTTCAAAAACTAGGAAAGCTGACTACAGAAGTTCATTAAAATAAGAAGGATATTAAGAGAATCAAAAGTCATTGAACAGATATAAATTAGTTCCATGAAATATTGTGGAAAACAAAGGTTTCAACAGCTCTTAGAGGGAATGAAAAAGATGTGGTTTCCTGGAGAAGAGGAAGATGGGAAGAGAGAGGCAGATACATGAAAACTGGAAGTCAAGATTTTGGTAAACCTTGAGCCAATTAGTAAATCACAATAAAGTCTCAATGGGACAGTTACATGAAAATAAATGAATGGATACAACCCAACATCCATGACACATGAGTTGTATCTGCTGACTTACAGGGTTTATTGTATCAGGAACCAGCAGAAATGGGGTCCAGAGGAGCAGAGATGCTCATGAACATGGTCACAGAGGTCCTGACTAGGATTTTCTCCGCTCATCATCTTCCGCATGCTTCTATTCACGTCTTTGTTTCTCAGACTATAGATAAAAGGCTTAGCAGGGAGGACAGAACTGTGTATACAATTGTTGTTACGTGGTCCCTCACAGTGAAGCTGGACAAAGGCTGAAATGACGTAGAAGATGCTTCCATGAAACGGGATCACCACAGCAAAGTTGGAACCTCTGTCAGAGAAGGCTTTGCATTTCCCAGAAGCTGAGGAGATCCTGAGAAACGCAATGAGGATTAGGACATAAGAGAAAGCAAAGCATAGAAAGGGGGGGGTCACCAAAATCCCATTTCTGTCTTTATTGTGATATCACTGGCAAATGTGGAGGAGGAGGGCAATTTCAGCAGAGGGTTGATGTCACAGAGGAAGTAGTGGATAACATTAGAGTCACAGAAGGTGAGAAGTTTCAGCAGAAGTGTGTGTAGGAGTGAATGTAGATAAGGAAATGAGCAGGAGAAGACCAATAGCAGGACACAATAGTGGTGGCTCATGGTGGTGACATTGTAGAAAGGGTCACAGATAGCCATAGAGCAATCAAAGGCCATGAATGCCAGAAGTCAGCTGTCAGTTTTTCCCAAAGCATACATAAAATACATGTGTGTCAGACATCCAGCATAGGAGATGGTCTTCTCTGACAGGAAGTTCACCAGCATCTTGGGGAGAATGGTTGTTGTTAAGCAAATATCAGTGAAAGACAGAACATTCAGGAAGAAATACATGGGGGTCTGGAGCTGGGGGTCAGAGTAGGACAGCCAGGATGATGAGCAGGTTCCCGGGAGGATGAATTCAGATACTGCTGGTTTGGTTGACTTTTTCCATGATCACAGAGCCAGCAAAAATAGAGAAGATCCTATCATTTAAAACACATCTCTTTTATAACTGTAATCACAAACAAGCCAACAAGTTTATGCTTCTTCCTACCTTGACTTTCCACCCATAGGATCATGATTAGCTAACAAGTGGGTAAATGTCAGCTTTGTGGTCCTCGATGCTGCCCTCCCTCCAAACTCTAAGACTTCACAGGCTTCTTGTGTTGATAGCATGGACTTGGGAGGAAGAATTTTCTTTCAGGAACAGAGTTGAAACTCCCTGGTTCAGTTTACTACTAAATCTTAAAAACAATTGTTTATTAGCACTGCTCTGTGAAAAATACTCTTCTGGGAGTGAGGACACAACTGTGAATAAAGCAAGAAAGGTCTGGCTTTGTAGATCTTACATTCTAATGCAGGATCTATCTATTAATCAACTACCTATCATCTATCAATTATTTATCCATCTCTCATCTATCAATTATCTATCTATCTCTCATCTATCAATTATCTGACTATCTATCACCAGGTACTTATCCATCTGTGTATATATCTTACTTATCTGTCATCTATCATCTATCTATCTATCAATTTGTTATCTATCTTCTATCCATTTTCTATCTGTCTATCATCAGGTAGCTATCTATCCATCAATCTATGTAGCTTACCTATCTATTATCTATTTATCTATCTGTCTATCTATCTATCATTTATCTATGTCATCTATCTATCTATGATCTATCATCAGATAGCTCTACATTTTATAAAGAAAAATAAAGCTACATAAAGAGATATAGATTCACAGGGTTTAGGTGGAGAATTTATTTATTTCAGAAAAGGTGGTTTTACTTTTCTCTGTCTATATGAAAACAAATTTTCAGTTATGTCATGTAAAGCTTTATCTCTGAACTTTCTTGCCAAAAAATGAGCTTGGTAAAAAGATCAACAGGGAAGTCAGAGGAATAATGAACCCAGGCCAACAAAGTTTTGTTGATATGCTTGTTTTGATTTCAGAGAGACTTGTTTAGAAGCTCATGCTCCTTAGTGAACACCAAACTATCAGTATTAGTCCATACAAATCCTTATTTTTTAATTTACTTTGTACTTATTTTTCTTCTAATTCCATAAACCTGTTACGTTCCCACATCTTTGATGCCCAATCATTAAGCAAGTATATGTCCTTCCATGCCATTATCCATTTGTTTGTTTACCTATACACATAGCCATGAAAAAAATACATTATTGCTTTGTTTGTGTGTGTTTTTCTTCTGTTTACTTCAATAATACTGTGGCATACATATCACTGTTTTTTTTCCTATACATGCAATTTTTTTAGTTAGCACGCTTGACTTAAAATGTTTCCCTAGATGTCCTCTAAATCTTTGCTATCATGAACAACATTGATTCAAATATCCTCATGCCCACAAAGTGTTTTAAATTCTTCATCCAGACATTGATAATGGACACATTGGAAAGGGATTTTTTTATAGCAGTTCAATGAATGACCATTTATTTATTCATTCCTTCTCGCAACAATTACAGGCCTATTTTCCAGCTGGTTAACATCAGGAAGGTTATTAAATATCTTGAAACTTCAGTTTTCTCATCAGTAAATAGGTTATACTAACAATTACCCCATAAGATATTTATGAGGTTTTAATGATACTTAAAGCATTTAGAATGGCTCCAGCAAAAGAGTAAATATTTGATACGACTATCTTCTCCTTCCTGTCACCATCATTGCCAATAGCTTTTTCCCTGAACAGGTATTTGAACATGTTCTCAAAGGAAACGAATCTGAATATTAAAACGACCTCAGCCCTCACACTCCAATGCTCTAATGGTCAAATTAACCTTATTATGAGTTTACAAAGATTTTTTAGATGGAATATTTGTCTATGCTTTGAATAATGTGAGTGTGAGTCAGTAATTAAGCACTCATCTTACATGGGCACTACTTTGTTTAATCCTCACAACAACCGTACAAAGTATAAGCTATTTTTATTCCTATTGTTTTTTCCGATGAGGAAACAGATATAGAGACTTAAAGTAATTTGCTAAAGTCATACATCAAGTAAATAGCAGAAACAAGATTCAAATTCAAAACTAATTCTGAATCTCTAGATTTTACCACTATGCATCTTCTCATATTTTTGTAAACCTATAAAAGTATATCTAAAGCAATCATGCATATGATCTATTTTTTCCTCCTATTTGATCATTTTCTATGTTAAGACACACACACACACACACACATGCCCCACACATTGTTTACCTTAAATATTTTTCATCCCACGTTAAGAACAAACAACCAAGGGGATTGGGAAGCCATGGGGATATTTGCAGGAAAAACATTTCAGGGAGAGGCAACAGCAGCTGCAAAGCTCTGAAATGTGACAGTGCCAGCTATGTCCCAGGAACAAAAAGGAGACTAGAGTGACTGAAGGGGGTAAGCATGTAGAAAAGCAGTAGGAGATAACTTTAGAGCTAACTTGGGGTGTATGTCCTTTAAACTTTGTAATTTGATTTTCACTGTGAATTATTTGTGCAATCTGTAGAAGTTTTTCAGCAGAAGGCTAACATGATTCAGCTTTAAAAATGATCACGCTGGCTTCTGTATTGAAAATCGACTGAAGAAGGGGGCTGAGTGGAAGCATGGAGCCTACCTAGGAGCTATCGCAACAGTGAGGTTAAGAAATAGAGCCAGGCTAGGATGGTAGCAGAGGAAGTAGTAAAAGTTCAGTGAACACTGTATTTAATTGTAAGTTATAAGCTACAAAAGTTGCTGACAAATTGAGAGGAGTGTGAGAGAAACATAGGAGTCAAGGATTCCTATATTTTAGTTTGAACAACTTGGAGTCGTCTTTAACCGCTGTGGTAAAGAAATAGTGTATGTATGTGTAAGCAGCTGAAGGTCACGAGTCTGTAAACAACAATAAAATAACCCACGTTTACTGAGGACTTGCAAAATGCCAGACAATGTTCTGAGCACATTAGGTGTTTTACTTCATTAAATCAACGACTTTAAGAGAAGGATTCAACTATCACTCATCCTGAGCAATTCCAATGAGAGAAATGCTGAAGTCATGGCTTATCTAAATCAGGAGTGCCAATGAAAAAACACTGGCACATGTCACAGAGAGACACTCTCCACAGATGAATGTTTGAGAGTTCTCAGATATTACATAATTTTCCCTAATGACCCAGCTGGCCTGCTCTAGGTGCACTGTCTAATCTGGCCACCTTGGTACTTTCTGGCCAATAAGCTTAGCCAAACTTTCTCCAGTTTCCCTTCTCTCTCTATTGGTATGCATCCTGTTTTTGCTACTTCAATAATAGTTTACTGTTTGTTATTTCCTGTGTATTTTAGCAAATGTCTGAAACAGCAATCGAAAACCTCCCAAAAAACAAAAGTCCAGGACCAGATGGCTTCTCTGGAGAATTCTACCAAACATTCATAGAAGATATAATACCTATCCTTCTCAAAATATTTCAAAAAATTGAAGAGGATGGAATACTTCCTAACTCATTCTATGAGTCCAACATTACCCTGATATCAAAACCAGACAAGGACAACACAAAGAAGGAAAACTACAAGCCAATATCACTTATGAACTTAGATGCAAAAATCCTCAGCAAAATATTGGCAAACCAAATACAGCAATACATTAAAAGGATCATATACCACGATCAAGTGGAATTTATTCCAGGGACACAGGGATGGTTCAACATCTGCAAATCGATCAATGTGACATACCACATTTAAAAACTGAGGAATAAGAATTACATGATCATCTCAATAGATGCAGGGAAAGCATTTGACAAGAACTAAAATCCATTTATGATAAAAACACTCAATAAAATGGGTACAGAAGGAAAGTACCTCAACGTAATAAAGTCCATATATGACAAACCCACAGCCGACATCATACTCAATGGTGAAAAACTGAAAACCATCCCTCTGAGAACAGGAACAAGACAAGGGTGCCCACTCTCACCACACCTATTCAACATAGTACTGGAGGTTTTGGCCAAAGCACTTAGGCAAGAGAAAGAAATAAAAGGAATCCAAATTGGAAAGAGAGAAGGAAAACTTTTGCTATTTGCAGATGACATGATTCTATATATAGAAAACCCAAAAGGATCCACTAGAAAACTGTTAGAAATAATCAACAACTACAGAAAAGTGCAGGGTACAAAATCAATTTTAAAAAATCAGTTGCATTACTATACACTATGAACTAGCAGAAAGAGGAAAGAAGAATACAATCCCATTTACAATCACATCAGAAAGAATAAAATACCTAGGAATAAACTTAACCAAATAGGTGAAAGACCTATACACAAAAAGCTATAAGACATTATCGAAAGAACTAATGAGGGTATAATTTCTATGTTGACAGGTTAAGAGACGGATTCTGGTTAGACAGAAATAAGTTGTGATTCCACCTGTCCCACTTGTGTGTACCTTTGCACATTTCAATAATGTATACTTTTGTTGTCTCATAGTTAAAATCATAATAATAACATCGATTTATTAGGGCTATGTTGTGGATTTAATTTGAAAGTGCACATAAAACATTTGGAATAGTGCCTGGCACTATTATTAATGATGATTTGGAAACCTGGATTGGACACTTTTGGTAACAGGCAATTTGAAATGACTCAAAACAGGTATGATCCAGGCAATTTCACTGAAAGTTTGTGACAAAGCTCTAGTAATTCTGTTCTAACTCAGGGAGTTTCATATTCCTTTTAAGAGGAAATGGATGATTCCTCCTTCCTGGTGCCTCCTTCAAATACAATCTTAGTAAATTAGTAAAGTTTGAACCTGGCTAAGATATAAAGATGTAAACTCCTGAACATAAAGACTTCATGTTTCCTTTTTTTTGTTGTTTTAAGGAATATTAACCCTGAGCTAACTGCTGCCAATCCTACTCTTTTTGCTGAGGAAGACTGGCCCTGAGCTAACATCCATGCCCATCTTCCTCTACTTTATACGTGGGATGCCTACCACAGCATGGCTTTTGCCAAGCGGTGCCATGTCCACACCCGGGATCCAAACCAGCGAACCCCGGACCACTGAGAAGTGGAACATGCGAACTTAACCGCTGCACCACCGGGCTGGGCCCTTTAAGCCCAGATTTTTACCTTTGTCCTCTTTTTCTCTACTCAAGGGTCTTGTGATAATATCTCTTGCCCTATCCTTTGGTTCTTCTTTTCCCTAAAAGGTTTCTCATCCTTCATCCTGTCTATAGCCTCAGAAAACTCTGTAGATCCTAGACACAATAGTGAGGTGCTTCCAGAACCTTGGGGCAACTTCTGCCTCAGTCACATCAGAGTGATGAAGTCCCTTTACTTATATCCACTTCTTCTTCATCTACTCTGTCTGCCAACAGGTAAGAGCTGGCTTGAACATGTTGGGGAGAGTTTTCTAAAGGCAGGACCTGCCAGCCACAAACTGTTTATAAATATCCTGAATTTTGGAGGAAGGGAAGAAGAGCTCAGATTCTTCTTGACATCCTTTGTGATGGGATTAATAGGAATCAACGTTCAGAGTTGAGAATAATAAATACAAAAATTCTGTAACTATGTATGCTGATGGACATTAACTAGACGTGTAGTGATCATTTCACAATATATACAAATATTGAATCATGTTGTATACTTGAAACTAATATAATGTTGTATGTCAATTATACCTCAACTTAAAAAAATAATAAATACAGATAGCAATTCACGGGAAGAAAAAGTCAGATTGCTAAACTGAGGTTTAAAACAAGTTTAGGGTGGAAAAGGGAGAAACAGAAAGAGAGAGAGATAATAGGATTCCAGATGAGGAACCCAAGAGATCAACAAAGGATGGCAAAGCCAAGCCAAGGCCAGATCTGAGGAAGAGTTTGGAGTATCAAAGTTATGTTCATCAGCTGGAACACAGAAGACCAGAGAGAAGAGGGTCTATACTAAGTACTTAAGATGATCTAGGACACATGGTGCTCTGACCTCACTCAACCCAGGTCTTCAGGAATTTTGAAGTATTTTGTATTTTTATTTTGAAACCTGAACCAAGACTCAGAAACAAGAAGCTGCTGGCTCTCAGGCTAATACCAGGAGGCTGAACAGGGCTCCACTTTGGGCATCTGCAGATAGGCAGTCATGAGACAGAGTTCCATGGAGCCTTGTTAATGTTACAGCTAACACTCATAACTGCCCATTTTCCTCTCTATATCTCATAACAGACCAAATTAGTACAGTGATGGTTTCATTAAAACACATTTGGAAGCTTTACTTCTTTTTCTATGTCATAAAGAATTTCATACCTCTGGTTAAAGGTGTTATATTAAAGCCATGCATCTAGTTTCACTATCTCCTAAAACCCTACTAAAATTAAAGTGATTTTTAAAAAGACATAAAACCCATAAGGACAGAGAAGAGCGGAAAGGAAGTGGTAACAAAAAAAAGCAATGGTAACAAAATTTCAAAAGTGGAAAACCGCATGGATGAAGGGGTGATTATCAAGATCAAGTCTTAACATCACCCTTGACTTGACTAAACTTCAGATGGTTGCTTCCTGACTATGGACCTCTGACCTCCATTTTCTTAGAGATTTACTTTAAAAAACTCATTTCTGCTCCTTTGAAATGTAAATCTTCTCCCAGTCTCTTTCTAGTTTTTCAACCTAGGAATGATTTTTCTCAAGGACCTGGGAGCTATATCTTTGAAATATAATCATCAAGAAAGCATACCCATCTCCCAGTCTCTGTGGCAGGATAGGAGCCTAACTTCAATGGATGCCAATTAGCAAATACAGATGGCCTAATCACATTGACCAATCTTCTCCAGTACTTTTCCTTTAACTCACCTCAGCTCTAAAAAGTTCTCCTGCCTTTTGTTTCAGTGGGGTTGAGTTCAATCTCTCCCCCTATTGCAATGGTTGTGAATAAAATCTTCCTTGCCTATTTAACTATGTGTGGTACAATTTTCCTTTGACAATGATAACTGAGTTAACAGACATGGAAAAGCTGAATCCTAAACTGGCAGTATATAAAATAAAAGAAATCAATCTTGTCAACACCAAAGAATCCTCAAAAGACTCAGAAACTGGAAACCTTTGGAACCTCTTGATCTGGGAGTGAAAGGGAAGTAAACTATTTCAGCAGAAGTTAGATCCCAAAATTCTTTTCACTCTAGACTACTGGAATACTGTCCTTCTCGTATCCCAGCAGAAATTGGGAGGTTTCTTTTCTAAAAAATGTTGAGACTGGGAGTTTCCACATACTCAGTTTAGTAAGTCATACAAGAAACAAGGTAATTACATGACTATATATGCACATCAAATGCTGAACGCTGAAACCCACAGACCTTTATCCAGATTTCGCTGCCAGACTTCTTTCTTTAATACAGAATATTATAAGAATTTTCTTTGGAGTCTGACTAGCCAAACAGGAAAAAAACTAAAGATACTGGCATTGGGGATACCTTCCTCAAAAAATGTTTCGCAGCCAGATCGTCCTACAGTGAAATTCAATGTTGACAGCTCCATCTACAAGCACAGAGCTTCCAGCCAGTTTACAAAAATTTTACTGGGAGCCAGACCTGATTGCCTAGTAGTTAAAGTTCAGCACGCTCCTCTTCAGCAGCCCAGGTTTGGTTCCTAGGCACAGAACCACACCACTCCTCTGTCAGTAGCCATGCTGTGGCAGCAGCTCACATAGAAGAACTAGAAAGACTTACAACTAGAATATACAACTATGTACTGGGGCTTTGGGGGGGTGGGGAATAAAAGGAAGATTTGTAATAGATGTTAGCTCAGGGTGAATCTTTCCCAGAAAAAAAAAGTTATTGGGTATGGCATGTATCAGCAAGACACATGAATCTGAAGTGCACAGCTCAATGAATTTGTCATATGTATACACCAATATAACCACCACATATATCGAGATGTATAACCTTTCCATCAAGTCAGAAGGTTCTTTCTTATCTCCTCTGAGGCACTATCCTCTTAGAGGTAACCATTCTTGTGATTCATATCACCTCAAGGTTAGTTTTGCCTATTTTTAAAGTTTTACATAAAAGGAATCATACAGTAGAACTCTTGTTTCCGGTTTCTTTAGAGCATATTCAATCACGTTGCTTCATATAGCAGAAATTTGTTACTTTTATTTCTGCACAACATTTCATTATACAAATAACCCATACTTTATTCATTTTTTTGTTGATGAACATATGGGTTGCTTCCAATTTTTGGCTATTATGAGTAAAGCTGATAGGAACATCCCCTAACATGCCTTTTCATGGCCATATGTACTTATTACTCTCAGGTGTACCCCTAGAAGTGATATTTCTGGGTAGTAGGGTAAGAGATATTTAGCTTTAGAATATGTATTCAGTCTATTTTCAAAAATGTTTGTACAAATTTACACTACCACCCAAAGCAATTGAGAATTCCAGTTGCTAAAAATTCCCAACAAAACTAGTAGTGTCAGTCTTTTTTCCCAATATTTTTCTACAAACATTTTCAAACATATAGCAAAGTTGAAATAATTCTACAGTGAATATCCTATACCAGCCACCTACATTTAATCTTTAACATTTTATTATACTTGCTTTAGCACTCATCCATATATCCATAACTCTATCCACTTCTAACTTTATTTTAAAATCAACTTATTGAATTATAACTTACAAGAAATTAAATTCATCCATTTTATGTGCACATTTCAAAGAGTTTCAACAAATTTATATACCTATGTAAACAATACCACAATCAAGATATAAAATATTTTCATCACCCCAAATAGTTCCCTTGGTTCTACATCCTGACCAATCCTCTCTCCCACTCTCATTCCCACGCAGCCAGCAACCTGAATTCTGTCATCATAGATTCCTTTGTCTTTTCCAGAATTTTGAATAAATAGAATCTTACAGTATTTACTGTCGTGTCTAGCTTCTTTTGCTCAGCACAAAGTTTTTTACATTCATTGATGTTACAGTATATATCAATAATTTATGTTTTCATTATTGAATAGTATTCTATTGTATTAATACACCACCATTTGTTTATGCCTCCTACCGTTGATGCACACTTTGGCTGTAACTAGTATTTGGCCACTATGCATAAAGCAGCTATGGACATCCATGTACACATCTTTGGGTGGACATATGTTTTAAATGATAACTGTATGTTTAACTTTATAAGAAACTTCCAAACAGTTTTCTGAAGTGGTTGTAGCACTTTGCATTCCCACCAGTACTATATGAGAGTTCTAGTTTTTCATATTCTCACTAGCACTTTATATTGCCAGTCATTTTTATTCTAGTACTTGGGGAGGAATGCAATAATATTACATTTTAGTTTTAATTTTCACTTCCCTGATGATGAATGATATTGAACATCTGGAACCTTGACCTTGAAACTCAGCCATCATGTTGTGAGAAAGCCTAGACTACGTGGAGTGACAATGAATAGCTGTTCCAGATGACAGTCCCAGCTAAGGACCTAGCCAACTCTCAGCATTAACCACCAGATACGTGACTGAACAAGCCTACAGACGGTCCAGCCCCCAGCCTCCACACCACCAAGATGACATTGCATAGAGCAGAGATGAGTTATCCAAACCAAGCCCTGCCAAAACTGAAGATGAGTAAAATAAATGAGATTATTGTTTAAAGCCACTAAATTTTGGGGTGGTTTGTTAAACAGTGATAGAAAACTGGAACTGATTTGGGTTATTATCTTTGCAATTTTCCTTTTGTCAACTTTTTTTTTAAAGGTGTGCTTTTTATTGTTGTTGTTTTTTGGGGTTGTTTTGATGAGGAAGATGGGCCCTGAGCTAACATCTGTTGCCAATCTTCCTCTTTTTTCATTTTCTTCCTCCCCAAAGCCCCAGTACATAGGTGTATATCCTAGTTGCAAGTCACTCTAGTTCTACGTGGGATGCCACCACAGCATGGCTTGATGAGCACTGTGTAGGTCCTCACCCACTATCCAATCGGGTGAACCCTAGGCCGCCGAAGTGGAGCATGTGAGCTTAGCCACTGGGCCACGGGGCTAGCTCTCCTTTTTATCAACTTTTGCTAGCTGCATAAAATGAATTTGGAACTGCTCCCTTTTTTATCTACTTCCTGTAGCATTGGTGTAAGATTAATTTCAATTTTTCTTAAAATGATTAAAATAATTAAATGGTGAAACCATCTAAGCCTGGATTTTTATTTGTGGGTAGGTGTTAATATTAATTTAACTTCATTAATAAATATAAGGTTATTATTTCCCTCTGAGGTATTATTGAGAAAGACTGGGGTGATGGAAATGTCCCATATTTTTTTCTGTATAGTGGCTACATGGATATATACATATATAAACATTCATTAATTTTTACGGGTTTTATTTGTGGTGCTCACTCTCCTCAGTTTTTTAAAAAATGTAAAAACATTATGAAGCTATTATGAGCAACTTTAAGCTAATGAATTTCACACTTTAAGTAAAATGGACAAATCCTTTTACAAAAATATATTAAAGCTGACAAAGGAAAAGAAAATCTGAGTACCTTGATATCTACTAAAGAAACAGAATCCTTTATCAAATTTTCCCAAAATAGGAATATCAAGTCCCAGATGGTTTCACTGATGAGTTCTTCCAAACATTTAAGGAAGAAATAACCACAGTCTTACATAAACTCTTCACCAAAATAGTAAAAGAGGAAACAGTTTGTAACTCTTTTTATGAGGCAAGCATAGCCATAATACCAAAATCTGATACAAGAGAAGAAAGGAAAATCAAAGACCAATCTCTCAAGTTTCAAAATTCTAAACAAAATATTAGAAAATTGAATCTAGGGAAACACAAAAAGCATCCTACACTGAGCCAAAGGGTCTATTTCATGATGAAAGTTTAGTTTAACATTTGAAAATCAGTCAATGAAATTCATTACATTAATATAAAAAGGAGAATAATCATTTCAAAATTTCAATAGATGCAACAAAAGCATTTGATAAACTTCAACACCCATTCACGGGAAAATCTATAGAAAACTAGGAATAGAAGGTAACATTCTCAATCTGATAAAAAAAATTTCTACAGAAATCATCATATTCAATGGAGAAATACTGAATGCTTTTTCCCTGGAATCAGAGTCAGGAACACTTTTAACACTACTACTTCTATTGAGCATTTACTGGTGGTCCCAAACAGTATAGTGAGGCCAGGGAAAGAAAGAAAAACACGTAAGTATTGGAAATGAAAAACTAAAACTGTTGAGGTCGGCCCTGTGGCCCAGTGGTTAAGTTTGTGTGTTCCACTTCAGCGGCCCAGGGTTTCACCAGTTCAGATCTTGGACATGGACATGGCACCACTCATCAGGCCATGCTGAGGCGGCATCCCACATAGCACAACCAGAAGTACCTACAATTAGAATATATAACTATGTACTGGGGGACTTTGGGGAGAAGAAGAAGGAAAAAAAAAAGAATAAGATTGGCAACAGATGTTAGCTCAGGTGCCAATCTTTAAAAGTAATTGATTAATTAAAACTGTCATTATTATCAGACAACCTGATTGTATACCTAAAGGTTGCCCCAAACCTACAACTTATTGAATTAATAAAAGAATATAGCAAGGTCACTGGATACAAAGTCAATATAAAAAAACCAATTGTATTTTTGCATACCAGCCATGAACAAATAAAAAACAAAAATTTTAAACACACTATTTACTTTAGAATAAAAAAGCATAGATACCTAGGAATAAATTTATGGAAAAGTGCAAGACCTCTTTCTAAAATTTATAAAATATTGTTGAAACATTATTGAAATGAATTAAAGAAGGCATAAATAAAGAGATATACCATATTCACAGATTGAACAATTCAGCATTGTAAGGATGTAAATTCTTCCCAATTAGCCTATCTATTAATGAAACCACATTCAAAGTCCCAGCATGTTTGGGAGTGTGTGTGTTTGTGTGTGTGTGAAAATTGACAAGATACTTCTAAAATTCATATAATACCACAAGGCAACCTGAAAGGCAAAAACAAATGCAGGGGACTTAAAAAACCTCCAATAAGACTTGTTATAAAACTGTAGTAATCAAAACAGTGTGGTATTGGGCAAGGACAGCAAACTGACCAATGGAACAGAATACAGCCTAGAAATAGATTCACATAAAAATGATCACCTAAATTATTATAAAGTTGATATTTCATCATAGCAGGGAAAACATGATCTTTCCAACAAATCAAGTCAGTTAATTGGATATCCAAATGGAAAAACAATGTAATTTGACTTTAACCTTGTGCCGTATATAAAAATCAATTCCAAACATATTCATATATAAACAAAAGATAAAATAATAAAAATTTCAGATGAATACATAGGAGAATATCTTCGTAATCAAGAAGGATGCAAATATCTCTTAAATAGGACACAAACAGCATAACCTCAAATAAAAATAAATTGGACTATATTAAAATTAAGAACTTCTATTTATCAAAAGACGTCAATAAGAAAATGAAAAGTCAACCCTCAGAGAAGGAGGGGATATTTGCCATGTGTACATGTCACAAAGTACCTGATCACAATATATATAAGACCTTTTTCAAATCAAGAAAGAGGAAGGAAACCCAATATACTTGAAAAGATATATCACAGACCATAATGTCATACGCTTTAATAATTATATGAAATGTTTTCAACCTCATTAGTCTTCAGGACATTTTAAATTTAACCTACAATATGTTATTACTACAAACCTACCAGGTGAGCCAAAATGAACAAAAGAGACTTATCAAGTAGTAGTGGGATAAGGACAACAAGAATTCTCATATCCACTGTTGCCTCCCTATGGCAATCCCTGAAAAACTAAAGCTGAAACATGCAAAAACAAGGACTCCAAAACTCTACTACTAGGCATATAGTCAACCCAAATGTGTACATATATTCCCCAAGAGGCATGTATAAGAATGTTTATATCACCACTACAGAGCTTCCTCAACTTATGAAGGGGTTACATCCTGATAAACCCATCGTAAGTTGAAAATATCTTAAGTGGAAAATACATTTAATACTCCTAACATACTGAACATTATAGCTTGGCCTAGCTTACCTTAAACGTGCTCAGAACACTTTTAGCCTACAGTGGGCAAAATCATCTAACACAAAGCCTATTTTATAATAAAGTATTAAATATCTCATGTAATTTATCGAATACTGTACTGAAAGTGAAAAGCAGAATGGTTGAATGGGTACAGACTGGCTGCAAGTGAATCCTTTGTTTACCCTCATGATCACGTGGCTGACTGGAAGCTGTGGTTCACCGCCGCTGCCCAGCATCCTGAGAGAGGACCATACTGCATAGGGCTAGCCCAGGAAAGATCAAAATTCAAAATTCAAAGCATGGTTTCTACTGAATGTATATTGCTTTCGCACCACATAAAATTGAAAAATCATAAGCTGGGGACCATCTGTATTTGTAAAATACCCAACTGGAAATCATCTAAATGACTAACAACAGTAAAATGGATAAATTGCGGTATATCTATGAGTGGAATATTAGCAGCAATGAGAATAAATGAAACATTGCTATATGCTTCCTGTCCACTCCCTGTCCTACCCTGCCCGACCCCACCCCAATGATTTGGAGTGTCTATGTCAGTCATCCACATCTGTGTCACCATGATGTCGGCCATGTGTGTGGAGGGGTAAGGGAATAACTTGTCTCTCGCGTTCCCAGGTCTTCAGATTAAGAAGAACAGTACAGAGGGAAGTGCATCTGAAGATATGCATTTTAACCTGGACCTCATTTGGATGACAAAATCCTGGACTTGACCCAATGCTGCAATGGGATGAGATTTTGAGTCTCTTGCAAGATGTGAGTCTATATTGAATGTGGGAAGAATGTACATAACTTGTGGCAAGAGTGCAAGCTGTGGTCAATTAAAGAGGCACAAAAATTCTTTGCTATTCTTCCTATGGAGTCATGGAGCTTAACTTCCTTCCCTTAGTCACTTCTCTGTTCTTATGACTTGTTTGACCTACAGAAGACAGTGAAAGTGAGATTCTAGGATTTCTAAAGCTAGGTGTTGGGAAGACCATGCAGCTTCCACTTTGACCTCTTAGATTGTTTGCTTTCAAAATGCTGCCTTTCAAAACCCTGCTGCCATCCTGTGAGCAGTCCAGGTGATATGGAA
Organism: Equus caballus; assembly: GCF_041296265.1. NCBI lineage: Eukaryota > Metazoa > Chordata > Mammalia > Perissodactyla > Equidae > Equus > Equus caballus. The sequence continues at coordinate 34,993,193 of NC_091708.1, forward strand.
AGGCCAGGTATAGGGGCTCAGACCTAACAAACAAATGGAGAATACATGAGTTATTTAAAAATGGTACTCAAAAAACTACCTACCTGTGAAAAATTAAAATAAAAGGAAGATCCTTTTCTCTCGTCATACCACAACATAAACTGCAGGTAAATTAAAGATTTAGATATAGTATTTAAAATTTAGAAAAAATAATTAAATGGAATTTCCCTGATTTATGAAAAGGAAAGTATAAAAGTAATGTAAAAAAGTCACATGGCCAAACAGCTGTCGATTTTGACTGCAAAAGTAATTTTTTAAAACAATTATACATAATGGGATGGCAAGGACAGAACAGAAACACCCAGAATAAAATGTTTTAATTTTGGTTTATTGTCTTTAATATCCATTCAAAAAGGCATGAACACTCCAATGAAAAAAAAAAGTACAAATATATCAACAGGATAATTTGAGAAATAATTTCCATGGTTAAAAATCAGCTGAAAAAAATATTCAATCTTACCAGTAAGCAAAGACATGCAAGTTAGAACAATTAGATTATTTTGCACCTATGAAATTGTTAATGATTAAAACCATCAAATATACTTGGACAAAGTATGGTGGTTAAGAGCATGGACTCTAGAGTCATGCACACCTAGGTTGGAATCCCATCAGCTCCATTTAGTAGTTGTATGACCTTCATCAGGTCATTATCCTCAGTTTTCTCATCAGTAAAATGAGAATAATAACAGTTCCTTCATCCTAAGGTTGCTGTGAGTATAACTTGAGATCCTGTAATGAAAGTGTTCAATAAGTACCAGCTAGTATTAATAAAAATATAGGAGATATTTTTAGCAGCTGCTGTGTATCAGACATTATGGCTGGTGTACTCTATATAGGCTATCTCATTTAATTGAGAGTTTAGGACTGAAGGGGACTGCTTCATATTAGGATTAATCTGCTTAGAGAAACACCAGCAGAAATACTCACATTATAATTTTGATTCTGACTTCTCCCTCAATCTAGTTTTACCTAGGGCATGGGAGAGACACTGAATTATCCAGTGCATAGGCAGGGGTTCCTAGGAGACCTGTTGGTCAGGCTGAAGGCTGCATCCTAGCAAGAGGCTTCAGAATCACACTCCTGAGACCCACATCTGAGAGCTTAACCCCTGGGAATGAGATGCCCTCGGTTCCCCCAGGACTCTGCCAGAGCTGGCTGGAGAACAGGCTGCACAATGACACTGATGTTGGCTGTAATGAGCTTTGGGGGATGGTATTCTAGGAGCCTTTAAAACCTCCAGGAAAGATTCCTGTCTTCCCAGGCCTAGGGAAGCTGAAAATGAGTCGTACGTTCCAAGTGTTCCTAATGAACCTTGGACTCAATAGACCCCAACTGCACTGATTGAGTGGAAAAAAGGTCTCAGACATTTCCTTATTGTGAATTTTCCATCCAGAGGACAGAATTGGAGAATCTGAAGATGCCTGAAACTAATCCACACTCTGACAGGTAAGAATCTGGAAAGGGTAGGACAAACACACACCCAAACACAGAAACACACACACACACCTCCCTTCCCAGCCCAACAACTAGGCAGAAGTTTTTAGGGTAGATGATCTGAGTGTCTGCCTAAGATCAGAAGCCTCTCTATGAACCAAAGAATAAACAGAGGAATAAATATTCACGAAAACTACTAAGGTCACAGTTTCTACAAGGCCAACATGAAATGAGGTTTTACACCAGTTTGCTCTGAATCCTAGCAGAGCAGAATAAAGCGGCTATTTTCAAGCCCAGAGAGCAAGAGCCTGATTCGTTTCAACTTTCCTTTCTCTGATGAAGAGTAAATATCAGAGAGATACAGGAGAAGTGCGGGGGTGAAGGCACAGGCTTTGCAGTAAGATACATCTGCATTTGAATGTCATTTACCAGCTATCTGATCTTGAGCATGTCAAATATCTCTGAGACTCTATTTCTTTTTTTTTTTCTTGTCGAGGAAGATTAGCCCTGAGCTAACTGCTGCCAATCCTCCTCTTTTTGATGAGGAAGCCTGGCCTTAAGTTAACATCCATGCCCATCTTCCTCTACTTTATATGTTGGACACCTACCACAGCATGGCTTGCCAAGCGGTGCCATGTCCGCACCCGGGATCCAAACCAGCGAAGCCCTGACTGCCGAAGCGGAAGATGTTCATTTAACTGCTGCGCCACTGGGCCAGCCCCCTCTGAGACTCTATTTCACCATTTGAAAAATTATGGAGGATAATAATACCTACTTCATACTATTGTGAAGAATAAAACACTATCATGAAGGTGCCTGGCACTTATAAACGTTCTACAAATAGGTACTGATCATGTTGATGTCCAAGAGACCAGGAGGACTGAAATCCCAGTTCCCAGAGTGAATACAGGTGGAAGGAGCAAGAGGAGAGTGGACAGGGACAAAAAAAGAGGGTGATGGAGGGGCAGGGGTGGCCTCCTGTCCTGTTTGCAGAGGGGAAATTCTAACAGCAGATGGGGAGAATAGGACCTCGCAGACATTGACTGCCCTCAGTCAACACATCTTATGCCCCCCAGTTAGGGATGAGTACAGGTGCTGGAGCTGAATGGGTGAGGTCAGGTTCTAGGATTGGGGAGGCAAGAAGAGAGGAAGCTATCTTGTTCATCAATATCATTTTCAGGCTCCATGCAGAAGGCTATCGTGTGTGTGTGTGTATTGTGTAGGGGCAGCGAGGGAGATCATCTATCTGCTTTTCCATTGGGAAGCATCAACGTCTTTTCCAATCTTGCCTTCAAGGATATGCTCAATTCTCACCTCATCCAACAGCCTACATTGACTTCTCTGGTCATACTGTTCTCTTTTCTCTGGACCCTATTACAGCATAGAAAGTACAATTTGCATTTGAATGTATATTATCTTGACTCTTTTCTAAATGTCCCATGGGTCTTGTCTTGTATCCTCAATGAGATCCAGAGATTCTCATTGGCAGGGTCCATTTATTCTCCTTTTTTCCCAGCATATTTCTAGCTACACAGAGACATCTGTGAATTGATTAAATAATTTAATACTGACTCTTTAAAGGATTTTATCTGCACGGATAACAAGAACCACAGGGATGGGGAAACCAAGCAGAGTGAACCAAACTGCTATTTCAGACTTCCTCCTTCTAGGACTCTCTGAAAGGCCAGAGGAACAGCCACTCCTATTTGGCATCTTCCTGGGCATGTACCTGGTCACCATGATGGGGAACCTGCTCATCATCCTGGCCATCATCTCTGACCCACACCTCCATACCCCCATGTACTTTTTTCTGGCCAACCTATCGTTAACTGATGCCTGTTTCACTTCTGCCTCAATCCCCAAAATGCTGGCCAACATTCATACCCAGAGCCAGACCATCTCCTATTCTGGGTGCCTTGCACAGCTATATTTCCTCCTAATGTTTGGTGGCCTTGACAACTGCCTTCTTGCAGTGATGGCATATGACCGCTATGTGGCCATCTGCCAGCCACTCCATTACAGCACAGCTATGAGTCCCCAGATCTGCGCACTAATGTTGGGCATCTGCTGGGTGCTAACCAACTGTCCTGCCCTGGTGCACACATTGTTGCTGACCCGTGTGGCCTTCTGTGCTCACAAGGCCATCCCCCACTTCTACTGTGATCCCAGTGCTCTACTGAAGCTTGCCTGCTCAGATACCCGTGTTAATGAGCTGATGATCATCACCATGGGCCTGATGTTCCTCACGGCTCCCCTCACGCTGATCATCCTCTCCTATGTCTGCATTTCCTGGGCTGTGTTTGGCATCTCCTCTCCTGGAGGGCGGTGGAAGGCCTTCTCCACCTGCAGTTCTCACCTCACCATGGTCCTGCTCTTCTATGGGTCTCTTATGGGTGTGTATTTACTTCCTCCAACAACTCACTCTGCAGAGAGGGAAAGTAGGGCTGCCATTCTCTATATGGTGATTATTCCCATGATAAACCCATTTATCTATAGCTTGAGGAACAGAGACATGAAGAAGGCTTTGGGTAAACTATTTGGCAGTGGGAAAATCTTCTTCTTACCATGATGGTGATGCCTGGTCCTGCCTCCCGATCAGCCTCTGCTCGCCACCAATTCAATGATTCCACCACTCTCAGATTGATTTTACAGGAAGGTTCTCATGTAACTCTGAGTTATGGATGTAACAAAAAAGATATTTCCACTCCTTTAGTTGACTGTGGAATGAGGTGTTCTGCCTCAGTCTCTCTCCTGATCCCAGTGAAGCAACCATTCCTAAGAGCAGGACACCATTCCTCCTTCTTCATCTCTAAAGCCAGTATATTAGCCAGAGTGTGCTAAGGTATATGATGTATGCCAAGTAATTCTGCCCTTGAGGGCCGTGGTTTGAGGTGAAGGGATGAGAATACAAACATTTATTCATCATCTACTATGTTCCTCATTGTTCTCCACATAAGTTCTTTGAGACAGAATTGTGAAACAATGACTCAGAATGTGAAATAACTTCCTCAAACCAACTAAATACAATTACAATACTCACCCTCTTTCTACTATACCACGTTATGGAGATCACAACAAATATTGAATAATTGTAATAGGAGATAAAGAATTAAGTGAATATATATTTGTAGTATTTCCTTAATATTGTATTTCTTTTTCTTGAAAGCACTGCTCTCTGTTATTGTAATAGATAGGTGAAACAGAGCCAATATTTATGTGTGCGTACTGTTGCCAATTTTGTACTAAGTACACAATTCATTCTCTGGGTTCTTTCATAAAATATTCCCAAAAATACAGATGATAAATCAAGTGTGCTGGAAGTTTGAGGGACATAATTTGATGAAAAATAGTCCAGTGAAAACTGGTGTTTTAGGAAGTCACAAAGTTTGACGGTGGTTACCTTTTTGCAACAGGTTTACAGGTTATTATTATTGTTTTTATTTCTACATGTTTCAAAACATATAGATATTTTTAGAACCAAGAAATGAGATTTGGGGGTTCGCACAAAAAATGTTCCAATAATTAGAAAGTCACCCCAAAGAGATAAGGAAGCATCTAAACAGAGCTCTCTGAAGTCTCAAGAGCAAGTTCATCCTGGACCAAGTTTTTTTTAAAAAGATGGTATGACTTTTGGATGTATTGTACATTAGATCTTGTTTATAGAGGAAGAATATTCTAAAGGAAGAAGATCATATCTGTATGCATTCCCTTTTGGCCATCCTCCCTTCCACCCACTGTCCCTTCTCCTTGGTGATAGAGGTGGGAATAAGGAGACACCTGGAGAAAGCACACTAGACCATCCTGGCTTTGAATTAGTTTACTCAATCCTGACCACAGCAATCTACTACTGCAATTTCTAGTACCAAAGCAAAGATCAGAAGAATCAAGTTCTGTGTTTGTCAATAATATCCCTCCTTTTTTCTGAACTAATTTCTTACGTCTAAAATTCCCACCATTGGTGTCCAGTCAACCAGGTACACCATGCCCTGTGAATAGACTATCCTAGTGATCCCAGTCAAAATTCCCATTCCTGGAGCACTCAAGCAAATATGATTATATCCCTTAAAAGACATGCACTCAACTTGTGAATAAGGTTCATTCTTCCACAGGACCATTTGCACTTTCAACGATGAATTTTATAAATCAAATGAATTTCAAATGGATAGGATATTTCCAGAGATATTTCTAAGTCCAGAAAATTTTAGGTGAAGGAATATAGTACCATTATACCTCATCCATTTCTCCTTTTATCCTGTCCTCAGCCACCTCTACCCCTCATGAGACTCAGAAAATAAAGGGGATATTGTTCAGGCAGAGCAAATGAGTTGGAAAAGAAGAGTATATATACTCTATGCGGACTCCACAATTTAAAAAGTGACTGTTGTTTCACTCTTCCGGAAGGTATATGTGCTTCATTTGACATTTTGAATCTATAATCAAACTTTAATTTGTTTTCATTAGGAAAAGTATTTCTTTTGTAAATGGAAATTTAGAGACTTTACGTGGTACCTAAGTATCCCACTATATGCTGTGGGATGTAGATAGCTAATTACAACTAATAAAATTCTGAAAGTGGAAATAGTCCTTTACATAGTACAGAATCACAACATAAAGACTTTTGGAAATAACAACATCCAAAATTTATGTTTTAAAGTACTGTTAGATGTTGTAATTGGGTTTTTAAATGACAATAATTGATGCTGTATGGAGGAGGAAAGGGACACACTCTCAAATGCTACAGGTAGTGGGAATATAGATTGACATAGATTTCCAGGAATTATGTTGATAATATATATTATGAGCACTAAAAAGATTTGTATCCTATGACTTACTCATTCACTTCCAGGAGTTTGACCAAGTAAATACTAAAATAATATTGTCGGGACCAGCCTGGTGGCACAGTGGTAAGTTCACATGCTCCACTTCGGTGGCGCAGAGTTTATTGGTTTGGATCTCTGGTGTAGACCTACAAACCACTTATCAAGCCATGCTTTGACAGGCATCCCACATATAAAGTAGAGGAAGATGGGCATGGATGTTAGTTCAGGGCCAATTTTCCTCAGCAAAAAAAAAAAGAGGAAGATTTGTGGTGGATGTTAGCTCAGGGCTAACCTTCCTCAAAAAATATGCATATTGTCAAGAATTTATGGATAATGGTACTATTCATAAGAGAAACAGAAACTACCCAAATTTTAGTCATTGGGGCTTTGTTAATTAAATTGTGTTATGTTGATATCTTGGGCTATTGTATGAGCCTTCCAATTATTTGATAATGCACTTTTAACACAGAATAATCTTAATATGAAATTCATTATTACTGAATTTATTATGAATTTATTATACATATCACTTTGCTAAAAATGTTTGAATAAATACACCAAAATATTAAGAGTGGCCATCCTGGAGACAATGGAATTATGCATGATCATTGTTTTCTTTCTTCAACATCCATTTTTAACTTGTATTTTTCACATTCTCTGCAATGAAATATTGCTTTGATAATCATAAATTTAAACATATTTTAAAATTTTTATCAACTTATTTTGGCCAATACCTATATTTTGGTTATCTGGAATTTGCTCTAGAGATAAAATCAATCTTTCTCTTCTTCAAGAGACAATTGATAGAAAATTCCATGCTGTCAACAAACAGATGCTACATGAAGTTATTATATATTCTGCTACAAGGGCGAGAGGCAGAAGACTTCTAAAGAAAATTGTTTTTAAAAAATAAAAGTAATTCTTTCTCTGTATTAGAAATCAGCTGTGATATTTTCATTTGGGGCTGATGAAGTTTTCTGTCTATCCACATGAGCACAAGGGGCCTGGTGTTATAATTATTCCAGGATTAAGTCTACATTTCCTTATCTATTGTATTAATCAAGGTTCTTCGTAAGGGAAAAGAAATGACTGGTGGTATTTTAAGCAGAAGTAAAGTTAATTCAGGGAATTGGGTGCTTACAAAGTCATTGAAAGTGTTATAGAATCACAGGCTCTAAGATGAGTTCCCCAAAATAACCTCAAAAACAATAATAGTCTTACCCACATGGAGTACTTCTATCTTGTGCAGTCAGGAAGGAGGAGAATCAGAAGATTGTGATTGGAGATATTGAATTCAAGAGCATGTCAGCGCAGCTGCAACCCAAATATCAGAAATTAACATCAAAACTACCTCTTGATTCCCACTAACATGATGACTGGACACAGAAAAGTGGGCTCCAGCTGCCAATGCCAGTGCAACTGCCTCTTGGCATCTATCTACCTACTGACTGGATACGGAAATTCTACTGCAGAAAAAATGCTTCATGAATACACGTGACAGTATAAATGGCCAAAAACAAAACAAAACAAAACAAAACAGGATGCCCTCTACCTTATTTCAATATTTCAAATTTCACTCAAGCCCATCTGTTCAATAGAACCTAATTCACATCCAGGACCTGAAACTGCAAAGGAGTCTGGGAAAAGTATCCCTTTCTTCTTTCCAGCTTTTGAAATATAGAAAAGTGCACTAGCACAAGGTCAGAATGGATGCAGAGTGCCAACTGATTATTCTCAAACATTTACTAATAAAACCATTGAAAAATCACTTTTCTCTTTCCCTAACTTGATATGTCTGATCTACAGTAACTTAATTTCATATGGTCAAGGCAGAGGAACACCAGTGCTAAGATATTTAGTTCAGTCTGGATCTTTCAGGACATATGGATTGATGCTGAAGATCATAAAATGCCAAGAGCACTCAAGGAACATATGAGAAAGGAATTCCAAGAAAAAGGGTAAAGGTTTCAATGATCAAGCTAATGGCCATGCTCTAAGTGCTGATAATATGTACATGAAAAGATGCTCGATATCCATTAGTCATTAGGGAAATGCAAATTAAAACCACAAAAAGATATCACTCCACATCTACTAAGACGACTAAAATAAAAAAGACAGAAAATAACAAGTGCTGGTGAGAATGTGGAAAAATTGGAACTCTAATACATTGCTGACGGGAATGTGAAATTCTATAGGCACTCTGGACAACAGTTTTCAGTTTCTCCAAAATTAAACAGATTTGCCATCTGACACAGAAATCCTACTCTTAGGCACATATCCAAAATAACTGAAAACATATATCCACGCAAAAACTTGCACATTCATTTTCATATCAGCCCTATTTACAATATCCAAAAAGGGGAAACAACTCAAATGTCCATCAACCGATGAACGGACAAATAAAATGCAGTACATCCATAAAATAAAATACTGTTCAGCAATATAAAGGAATGAAGTACTTATTCTTGTTATGAGATGGATAGATCTGGAAAATATTAAGCAAAATTAAAGTCAGTCAAAAAGGATCTCATATTATATTATTCCATTTATATGAAATTTACAGAATAGGAAAATCCATAGAAGGAGTAGGTAGATTGGTGGTTTCCAAGGGCTGGGAGCAAAGGAGAATAAGGATTGACTGCTAATGGTACTAAGCCACTTTTTGAGTTATGAAACATTTTAAAATCAGATAGTGGTGAGGAGTGTACAAGTCTGTGAATTTACTATAATTTACTAAAATTCACTGAATATACACTGAAATTACACTGAGTTTTATGATATGTAAATTATATCAGTAAAGCTACTGTTTTAAAAACTATGAAAAACAGTGATCCCCAAGAGGGTGGAAACAAATGGATGATCTCTGATTTCCAACCCTTCTGTCTGGAGAGTATTTCCAGACTGCAGTGTTGAGAGGAAAACACAAAGAGCTCAGCAACCTCTTTTAGTTAAGGAGACGATGTGTGGAGATCAGGGAAGCCAAGACAATTATAATTCTTGGGAGAAGACTAGAAAGAAGGGAATTGTACAGAGAGAAATATCAAATATCTGCAGATGGGCTTCCTTGGGCCTTTGAGTGGGACAGGATGTGAACATGTGTGTAACTAAACTACCTGAGGCTGAAGAAAAACATCACTGGAAAGGGCTGAGTGGATCATTCACTGGAGCTCATAGAAGACTCAGGATATTTTGTGATTCCAGGAACCAGAGTAGACAGAAACCTTGGACTGTGTGTGTAAATGGGTATTCCCACAGTAGCGGAGTCAAACTATCCCCTGGTGGAAGGTTGCTCCAGAAGTTTCCTAACAAAGCTTAAGAGTAAGCCTTGGTAAGATCAAGTATATTCCAAAAAACCTGCATCTAAGAACAAAGGCCAACAATATTTAAAGGAGTAAAAATAAACTTAAAATCTAAAAATCTAAAATTTAGATATTCAATAAAAAATACTAGGCATACAAAGAAGCAGGCAAATATTAGTCATTAGCAAGGGAAAAATCAATCAGTGGAAACAGACATGGAAATTACAAAGACAAAGAAAATCAGAAGACAAGAGCATGGAAAGAGTCTTGTAAATATATTCTATATATTCAAATGGTAGAGGACAACATAAATATCCTGAGGAGAAAAATATACAATATAAAAAACACAAAATGAACTTTTGTGCTTGAAAATATATATATATACAAAATGAAAAATACACTTGATGGATTTACCAGAAAGTTAAACAACACAAAAGAAAAGATTCATGAACTTGAACATACATGGAAACTACCTATTAGTTTTCTAGGACTATCATAACAAAATACCACACACTGGGTGGCTTAAAAACATAAATTTATTCTCACATTTCTTAAGGCTGAAAGCCCAAGATCAAAGGTGTCGGCAAGGTTGATTCCCTCTGAAGTTTCTGACAGAGAATCTCTTTCATACCACTCTCCTAGTGATATTGAACCTGAAGTGAATTCGCTCACCTGTTGCACAGCAAGCCAATCTCTGACACCGGGTGTAGTGGAAGAAAGTAGGAATTTTATTATTGCACAGCACTGAGCAAGGAGAGAAGGCAGCTAACGCTGAAATCCCAAACTCCCTGAAAAGCTAAAAGGAAAGGTTTTTATTTGGGGTTTTAGGTAGGGGAAAAGGGAGCATATGGCCTTGCTGGTCAGAGCTTTCCCACCAGCCTGTGTTTGGCCTTGAGACTACTTGCAGAGAGGAGGGAGCCTGTGACCTTGCTGGTCGGCAGCTTTTCTACCAGCCTGTATCTCTTTGCAGGGAGGAGATAATGAATCCAGGTGCTTGTTCTTGGCAGTGTCTGTCTCCGTGGATGATAGTGGATTCTGGAGCCAGGAAGCCAGGGAGTAAGCAAGGAATGAGTGTTTTGATTTTAACCCCACATATGCTGGGTTTAATGTGGGGAAACTGATATCAGGGTCGGTATCACTAGGTTTTGGTGGTTTTCTGGCAATCTTCGTCATTACTTGGCTTGTAGAAGCAACACTCCAATCTCTGCCTTAATCTTCACGTGGTGTTCTCCCTGTGTGTGTGTGTGTGTGTGTGTGTGTGTCTGTGTCCAAATTGCCCCGTTTCTTCAGGACACCAGCTGCATTGGGCTAGGAGCCCGCCCTATTCCAAAACAAATGGATTTAACCAATTACATCTGCAATGACTCTATTTCCAAGTAAGATCACTTTCTGAGGTACTAGGGTTAGAACTTCACCATATGATTTTAGGGAGGGGGACACAGTTCAATCCCATTACGCTATCCAAAATGAAACACAGAAAATAGATTAAGAAGAAAACCAAGCATCATTGACTTGTGAAACAATTTGTGGCCCAGAAGGAGAGGAGAGTGTAGAAAAATTATTTGAAGTAATACTGATTAAAGAAAACCTTACAAATTTTATGAATACTATAAGCTTCAATATTTAAGAAGGTCAAAAAAATCCAAGCCAAAGCAACATAAAGGAAATCATATCAAAGTGTATCAAAATTGTTTACGAAAATGTTATAAAAACCAAAGTAAAAAAGATATGTATATATGGAGAAGCAAAGATAAAAATTCCATCAAAAACTATCCAAGAGAAAAGAAAATTGAATGTCATATTTAAAGTTATGAAAGACCAAAAAAGATCAACTTAGAATTATAAACCCAGGGAATATCTTTCAAAACTGAATTTCAACAAATGAAAGACCAGAAAATTCACAACCATCACTAAACTAGCACTAAAGAAATGTAAAAGGAAGTTCTTAAAGCATAAGGAAAAGAATAACAGGTAGAAAATTTGTTCTTCTATGCAAAGAAATGAAGAATACTAGAAACGGAAAAAATACATTTTCACATTTTTAATCTATATTAAAGATAAGTGATTGTTTAAAGCAATAATAAATATGTAGTGAGATTTGTAACACGTGTAGAAGTAAAACCTTCGTGAAAACACAAAGGGTGTAGAAAAACAATAGAAACTTCTAAGAGTTTTATAATACATATTAAGAGGTAAAATCATGACTGAAATCAGACTAGAATAGGTTAAAGACATATATTGTAAACCATAGAGCAACACAATAACCAAATAAAGGACATATACCTAATAAGCCAATAATAGAGATAAAAAGAATAATACCAACTAAATTAATCTAAAAGAAGGCAGAAAAAGAGGGCAAAGAAAACAAAAAATCTCCCCCAAAATCTATTTGAACTAAGGGAGTTTAGCAAGGTAGCAGGACGCAGAATTAATGAACAAAAAACAAAAATCAATGGTATTGCTATATCCTAGTGATGAGCAACTGAGAATTAAAAATTTTAATATACAATTTATAACAGTATAAAGGCTAAGAAATACAAGCAGATAAATTTAACAAAATATGTACATTAAAAACTATAAAACATTCATGAGTGAAATTAAAGAGGAATTAAATAAAGAGATATGCCTTGTACATCGTTTGGATGATCCACTATGATTACAGTGCCAGTTCTCCCCCAAATTGATCTACAGATTCAATGCAATCACAGTCAAAATGTCAGCAGACTACTTTTAAAAGCTAATTCTTAATTTCATATAGAAACGAAAAGGAATCAGAATAGCCAAAACGACTTAAAAATGAAAAACTGGCAGACTTACTTTACCTAATTTCAAACACTTTATAAATCCATAGCAATGAAGATAATTAATAATTGCATGAGAATAGGAATATAGATGAATGAAAAGAATGAATAATCAGTAAGTAATCAATACATATATAGTCAATAAATATTTTGCAATTGCACCAAGGCGATTCAATATACAAAAATATTATTTCAACAAATGGCACAAGCATGATTCAATATCAACATGTCTTAAATGAACATAGACTCTCATGCTGGACCACATACAAAATGTAACTTGAAATGGGTCAGATGTGGAGGAATTATAACTATAAAATTATTAGAATAAAACTTTGGACAAAATCTTGATAAACGTGGAGTAGGCAAAAATCTCTTAAACAAGACTCTAAAGTCATGAACTTGTAGTTTATTTATAAAATTTATTCATTTATTTATTTTAAAGATTGGCACCTGAGCTAACATCTGTTGCCAATCTTCTTTTTCTTTTGTTTTTCCTTCTTCTTCTCCCCAAAGCCCCCTAGTACATAGTTGTATATTTTAGTTGTGAGTGCCTCTGGTTGTGCTATGTGGGATGCCACCTCACCATGGCCTGACAAACAGTGACCTGTCCACACCCAGGATCCGAACCAGTGAAACCCTGGGCCGCCAAAGCGGAGCACGTGAACTTAACCACTCAGTTAAGGGGCCGGCCCAAAGAAAAATTTATAATTTGAACTTCACGAAAATAAAATATGTCTGCTCTTCAAAAGAGACTTTTAGTAAAATAAAAAAGCAAGCCTCAGATCGGCAGAAAATATTTGCAAAAAAAATTTCTAATAAAGACTTGAATCCAGAATATATACAGAAGACAAGCAATCCAAATATTTAAAAAGTATATGCAGGGGCTGGCCCCGTGGCCGAGTGGTTAAGTTCGCGCGCTCCCCTGCAGGCGGCCCAGTGTTTCGTCGGTTCGAATCCTGGGCGCGGACATGGCGCTGCTCGTCAGACCACGCTGAGGCAGCGTCCCACATGCCACAACTAGAGGAACCCACAACGAAGAATACACAACTATGTACCGGGGGGCTTTGGGGAGAAAAAGGAAAAAATAAAATCTTAAAAAAAAAAATAAATAAATAAAAAGTATATGCAAAACATTTAAACATATTTCAGCAAAGAAGATATATAGCAAATCAGCATGTGTAAAGACACTCAACCTCATTAGTCATTAGATAAATGGAAATAAAAACCACAGTGAGATACCACAACAAAGCTGCTATAATGGCTAAAATTCAAATGACTGACAATACCTACTGGTAGTGAGGATGTAAGGAATTGTAACTCCCATGCATTGTTGATAGTAATGCATAATGTAGAGCCATTTTGGAAAACAGCTGGGCAATTTCTCATAAAATTAAACGTACAATTGTCTTAGTCTTTCCAGTCAAAGGTATTTACCCGAGAGAAATAAAAACTTCATCATACAAAGATTTGCACACATAGCTATACATTTATACATATATATGTGGCAAAGGTGATACCGCAAAGCAGTGAGGAAAGGATGGCCTTTTCAACAAATGGTGCTGGGGTAATTGAATATCTATAAGGAAGAAAGATGAATTATAACTCACACCATAAACAAAAATTACTTCCAGAAGGATTATAGATCTAAACATAAAAGGTAAAAAACAAAAGCTTTTTGGAAATAACATAGGAGAATATCTTTATATATTTGTTAAAACAAAACACAAAAAGTACTAATCATAAAGGAACAAATAGACAAATTGGACTACATTAAATTTACTGTCTGTTGTTCATGAAAATACGTCATTTAGATAGTGAAAACACAACTCATAGAGTAGAAGATTCTATCATCTATCTATTTTCCACAAAGAAATCACATCCACAGTATACAAAAGATTCTTCAAATCAAAAGAAAAAAGGGAGAAAATGCAATAGAAAAATAAGCAAAAGATTTGAATAGCTACTTCACAAAAGAAGATATCCAAATGAATAATAAACAAAGGTGTTCAAATTCAGAAGTTAATATCAAAGAAATGCAAATTAAAATCACCATAAGATACTATTACACATCTAACAGCATGCCTAAAATTTAAAAGACTAACAATCTGAGTCTTGCTGAGGATGTGGAGCAACTAAAATCCTCTTATGCTACAAATGGGGGTTTATATTAGTATAAAACCTCTGGAGTCCCATTGGGTAGGATCTGTTGACGTCTTCCCCATGACCCAGCATTTCCAAAGAAGTGCACACATGCGCTTATCAAAAGATATTTACAAGGGGGCCAGCCCGGTGGTGCAATGGTTAAGTTTGCATTTCCACTTCGGCGGCCCGGGGTTCGCTAGTTGGGATCCCAGGTGTGGACATGGCACTGCTTGGCAAGCCACGCTGTGGCAGGCCTCCCACATATAAAGTAGAGGAAGATGGGCCTGGATGTTAGCTCAGGGCTAATCTTCCTCAAAAAAAAAGATATTTACAAGAATATCCACAGCAGCTCTATTCATAATACTGTAAAACAGGAAAAAAACCTAAATGCCCATTTACTTTATAATGGATTAAAAATTGTGGAATGGGGTCGGCATAGCAGTTAAGTTCACGTGCTCCACTTCGACAGCCCGGGGTTCGCTGGTTCAGATCCCAGGTGCGGACCAATGCACTGCTTATAAAGCCATACTGTGGCAGGTGTCCCACATGTAAAATAGAAGAAGATGGGCATGGATGTTAGCTCAGGGCTAATCATCCTCAAAAAAAAAAAAAAATTCTGGTGTATTTATAGAATGGAACTCTAAACAGAAAGAGAATAGATAAACCAAATACACAGTGAACACTGATGAATCTCACAAACAAAATGGTAAGCAAATATATCAGATAAAACTGATAAATTGGTCTAAATTAAATTTAAGAACTTCTGTTCCACAAAAGACACCCTAGTTGCACTTGGTGAGGATAATAATACAGAGAAGAGTTAGAATATTGGCCAAGATACTTTGGGCTAAGACAATGTCAAGTTCAGATGAAGAAATAGTTGCCTCATCTCTGCTGTCTCCATCTGAACCTGTTACCCAAGTTCCTCTTTGTGAGTCACAGATGGAAGTGAATAGAGGAACAGTAGCGAGCCCAGAGCAGCGCCTCCCAAATTGATGGACAAGGGAACATCGTCTGAGAGTCTGCAAGTAGAACAGGAATCCCACTTGAAAACAGCACTGCTCCTCCTCTCTTTAGGGATTCAGACAATTAGTCTCTGTTCCCACTAGTGAGAACACTGGGGCCTCCAAACCTGGTAAATATTCCCAGCGTGAGGCCCCTGAGGCCGCCTCAGTTTCATTTCTTTTGACTCCAGAAATCCACTCCACAGTTGCCTACAACACTAGAATTCATTTCCGTTCCATAAGGGAAAGAGGCCAAGTCTCCACACGGAGCTGTAATGTGAATTTGCTGTCGTCCAAGGGGAAAGTGTTAAGGCTGCAGAACCCCACTGCTCCATAACATCTGAGACAGGTTAAGATCTGGTGCCTAAAAGCTGAATCAGGTAGGCCCGGGTTAAAGTCTGGGCTTGACTACTTACCAGCTGTCTCATTTGGGATAAATTACTTCATCTCTTCATACCTCAGTCTCTTATCTGAAAAATAGAGAGTTCATCTTATAAGACAGTGAAAATACAGTGAGATAAGACAAGTAAAGCACTTTTAGCACAGTGCCTGGCAGGATGTCAACGGTCAATACTTGTTAACTCTTCTCACTATTGTTGTTACCATCATTGAGATGTTTGTAATTTATCCATAGGTAATAGATGACAGAGGAAGGAGGGACACAAAGTCTGCCTTATCTGAGAGTCGGCCCTCTTGAGCACTAAGTCATTCCACCATTTGTTATGGGGGGAAAAAAGACTCAAGAGAATGAAATTACACTGGAAAATCAGGCGGCAGCTACTCTGTCTTTCTGGAACGCCACACCTCTTGGCTGCTCTTTTCTCCAAGTTTGTTCCACTTCCAGTTCTCTCCGCAGATATATCTTAGATTCCGTTCCTCTTAACAAAGGTTTACACAGGGCTCTGGTGCCCAGGATGCTGCCTCTTTTCCTAACTTTACAGGAACTTCAATTTCTACATGAACTTATATCTTCAGAACCCAAAACAAACTGGCTAAATTCTCTATATCACTAACTCCAAGTAGTGAAAACACAGCTCAATTGACTCAGTTTGATTCAGCTGACTCCCTGATTAAATAACCTGTGGCCAGAGAGCCCAGGCTATACTTTATGCAACTCTTGCTCACAATTCTCTAGCCACACTGGTCTTCCCGCACCAGCCAGGCCCTTTATGACCTTGGAACCTTCACGTATGCTGGAAAGTTTATATCCTTACTCTTCTTTCTTTTACTCTGGATATAGCTAATTACTACTGCAGGTCCCAAATTATGTTTAACCTTCCCCAAGAAGTTTTCCCGGAACTCTAATCTAAAGTAGGCCGTCCAATGAAATTCTCTCAGTCACACTACCATACCTCTCTTTTTCAATACTAATCAGAGTTTTTGACTATATATTTACTTGCTTGACTGTTTATTGTCGGTCTCCCCCATTAAGCACAGGAACTATGCCTATTTTGATTAAGCTTAAATATCCAGTGCCCACAGGTATTCCCGGCATAAGGTAGGTAATCAATCAGTATTTGAATAGATGAAAAATTATAAACATGGCTCCTATACCCACTGCGGAGGCTTCTAGAGGATGGGTCTACTCCACATGGTTACATTTCCAAAGTAGTTGATAATATATCTATAGTACACATGAGAAAATAAAGGTTTGCTTGCCTTCGGAGGTGGAATTGTGTGATGGACCAACTTCCAGGTTTAGTAGAAGACAGATCTTGGTTTGAATATTGACTTGTCTTCTTATTGGCTGTGTGATCTTAGGCTGGTCAGTTTGCCTCTCTGAGCTCCCTGTTTTCTTACTTGAAAATGTAAGGAAATATACTTAACATATACGTTGTATGGATTAAACGATAGACGTCATTGGCACAGAGTAAACACATTATAAATGATTTTTGTGTCTACAACCCTGTAAATGGTCCTGGAGCTTTTGCCTTTTCCTTTCTCTCCTTTTCTGAGAATAACTCAGAGTTATCCATATCTATGACACCCTCCTTTTAGTCTTCTTCTGCATCCAAAACGTTCCAGGGATTCTGCCATTTGAAAAATATTGTAGAGATCATTTCTCTGATTCTTTTCTTTACGTCATTTTTAATTGGGCCCTATTGATGAAGGAAATCATCTTAATTCTTTTCTGTTTACTTCAGAGAGTTTTACTATTTGTACCTCTAAGGGTGCAGCTGGAGGAGTGAAGGGCCTTTTGCTATAGAGCCCAGATCCACCACTTGTGGTTCCCTGGGCAATTCACTCAACTCTCTAACACAGCCCCAACCCACCCACTTCACCCTATCTCCCTGCCCTAGTCCCATATGTGTTTCCTTACTGGCCTCTCTGTTTGCACTCTGGCTGCTACAATCCTTCTGTCCATAGTACTAGAATGATCTTTCCATACCACAGATCATGGCCATCCGCTGCTTAATCACCCACCTGTGCCCACAGGTGTCTGAATTGTACTGAAAATCTGCGCTTCAGATTCTCAGGCTGTATACACCTGTTCCTACCCCCCTGCTTTGCTCACTGCACTTGAGCCACACTTGCCTTCTTTCTGTTTCTTCAAATACATATGCTCATCCCATGTTTGCACTTACTATTCCTTGCACATGAAACGCTCTTCTAGTCATTCTTTACTTGGCTGGCTCTTCTTCTCCAATCCTCAATAATGAGTTTTTTTTGACCACTCAATGTAAAGTAATACGCTAGTCGTTGCTATATTTTGTTTTAATTTTAGGACTTATTTTCTTGTTTATGTAAATGTTTATTTATTACATGACTCCTCTGAATAGAATATTATCTACATGACAGCAGGAACACTGTTGTATTTGTTACCATTGTTTCTCTGGTACCTAGAGCAGCAGCTAGGACATAGTAAATACTCATTGAATGTAGAATGAATAAATGAGTTAGATCTGGGTGCCTCATCAGAAGTAGATTAGTAAAGAGGTTAAGATCACAGACTCTGAAGTCAGAATTGCTAGATTTAAACCTTACCTCTGTCTCTTTCTAGGAGACTCAGTTCTTTCATCAATAAAATGGGCATAATAACTATTTCATAAAGCTTTTTCAGGTTTCAGTGAGATAATGCACAGCTATTAATATTCTGATTCCATATTATTTTATGTCTTTGTGTCCATCTAGACAATATTAGGGCAAGAATAATTTTTGAAGCGTCATCTCAATTTTATTCCTTGGTTACACTAGCGACACAAAACCAGGAAACCACATGTCCAGTGCCTCTGAATTCCTCCTGCTGGGCCTGTCTGAGCAACAGGGAAAGCAGCCTCTCCTCTTCAGCATCTTCCTGAGTGTGTACTTGGTCACTGTGGTGGGTAATGTTGTCATCATCATGGCTATTGGCTCTGATCCACACTTCCACACCCCCATGTACTTCTTCCTGGCTAACTTTTCCCTCAACAACCTGTATTTACCATCTAGCACGGTCTCCAGGGTGTTGGTGAACATCCAGGCCCACAGGCATACTATCACCTATGCTGGATGCCTGTCTCAGATCTACTTCTTCCTGTGGTTCATTGGTCTAGATGTTTTCCTCCTGGCGGCGATGGCATATGACCGGCTTGTGGCTATCTGCCACCCCCTTCTCTATACCTTGGTCATGAGTCCCAGATGCTCTATCCTGTTGCTGGTCATGTTGCTAATCCTTCCTCATTCATACTCTCTAATCCACACCATTCTGGCTCACTTATCCTTCTGCACTGACAACATCATCCACTACTTCTTTTGTGAACCTCTCCCCATGTTAAAGCTCTCTTGCTCCAATACTTATGCCAACCGATGTGTGCTGATATACTCGGGAGGGACATTAACCATCTTGAGCCCCTTGCTAATCATCATTTCTTATGTCCGCATTGTGGCTGCCATTGTGAGGATCCCATCAGCAATTGGGAAGTGGAAGGCCTTCTCAACCTGTGGGTCCCAGCTCTCGGCAGTTTGCTTGTTCTATGTGTCTGCTATTGGGGTGTACTTCATTTCCTCCACTGCTGATTCAGCCAGCAAGGACAGGATTGCAGCAGTGATGTATGCTGTGGTGACCCCCATGCTGAACCCCTCCATCTATATCCTGAGAAACAAAGACATAAAGAGTGCCTTGGGGAGACTCCTGAGCAGAAGGGCACTACAATATCCATGAGGCCAAATACACCATTTTGGTCAGGGGAAATCAATTTATAGAGTTATCTTGATACCTACATCCAAATCCTGCATCTGCCTCTTGCTAGCTTTCCAACCTAGGACAAATTAAATAACCTCATTGAGCCACAATCTCCTCATTCATAAAAGGATGTAAAATAGTATCTATCATGTAGTGTTTCTGGGAGATTTAGAAGAAAAAAAATATACAATATGTAAAGTTATTTTTTCCCGGTCTTATGCTTAGATCTTCATTATCTTCAGCAGTATTCAACATATGTCTCTGGGGAAAATATTTTCATCGTACAGAAGAGTAAACAAAGGCTCAAAAGATTAAATTACTTGCCTGAATATAAACAGCTAATAAGTGACATAGCCAGAATTTGAACCAAGATATCTGATTCCAAAATGCATACACTTAATGGTCACACTCTGCCTAAACTGACATGAAATCCACATATTCCTCTCAATTACTGGTTTTCTCTCTTTTCTTGCCTCCTTCACACTGTTCATGTACAGGGTTCTAACCAACAACTTCTCCCAATACTAACAATCTGAAGATAAAGCAAGGCAAATAAGAAACTAGAAGATGGAAGTGTGAACAGCCTCAGATGCTGATATCTTCCCAAGAGAGCATGCGCTTTGCTTGAACATAAGTCTCTAGTGAGATACTCTGAATGACTTATGAATCAAGCCACATGATCATAGAGAAGGATACTTGGACCACATTATTTGGGACTCTCATCAAATTTCTTTTACTGAATCATCATTCTTCAGCACTATGCCAACAGTCTATGTTTAGATGTATTTTAAAATATAACTGTATCAATTTCATTATTGCATCTCTGCTAGGGATGGATGCTAAAGATATATCCTCAGAACCCACAGAGAGGATTTTTCAATAACTCACAGGAGAGGAGCCTGACTCTGACATCAAGACTCATCACAAATGTTGCCTTCTGAGTGAAGTTCTCCTGGATTCATCTATCCAGAGGGAATTATTAATTCACCCCTGTATGTGCCCACAGACTTTTGCAACCATCTCTATAAAACATTTGTCTCATTCTACTATAAATATCTGTTAATATTTATCTATTTTGGGGCCATATGTGTAGCTTCTTGAGGATAGAAAATGTCTTTAAATGCTGTAATTAAAGCAGTGTGGCACTGGTGAATGAATAAACAAGTAAACAAGTGAACAGAAATAAAATTTAGTGTATCATAAAGATAAAACTTCAAATTGCTGGTACAAAGATACATTGTTTAATACATGTACTAGGACAACTGGGTGGCCATCTGGCATATAAGTACTAGAAGAAAACATGGCGATTTCCTCTTAATTTCAGCTTAGAGAATAACTTTCATTCAAAATCATGGAGCAATAAAAATTTGATAAATTTGACTATATAAAAATTTAAAACTTTTCATGGCAAAGCAACGCTGTAAACAAAGTAACAGAAAATTGGTAAACTGAAAAAAGATATTTGCAATTTTATCTCAAATAAAGACAAACAGCACTTTAGCCAAGAGACCAAAACAAATAGCACCCGGTAATGAAACATACCAACCCTACTTACTTCCTGATATGATATAATAAGAAGGATACGATTTCACTTTTGTGATAGGTCAAAATTGTATAATCTGAGTTCAATCATGAGGAAACACCTGACAACTCCAAACTGAGGGACATTCTACAAAATAGCTGTCCAGTACTCTTCATAAACATCGAGGTCATGAAAGACAGACAGAAAAACTATACAAAATTAAAAGGAATTTCGATACTGAAATGCAATGTGTGATCCTAGACTGGATCCTGGCCTGAAAAAGGACATTACCGGGACAAGTGACAAAATTAGAATGAGATCTGCTGATTACTTAATAGAATTTTATCGACACTGAACTCCTTGATTTTGATAATTACACCAAAGTAATTGGGGGACCTGGCTATAAGGTATATGAGGATGCTTTTAATTATTTTTGCAATATTTTGCAAATCTAAAATTATTTCATAATAAACAAATTTAGAAAACAAAAAAGCAAAAAGTCGGTAACAATAAACTATGTAGGAAAGTCATAAATATTTGAAAATTAACCATCACACTTCTAAAAACGTATGTCAAAAAGTCAAAGAATAAATCACAAAGAAAACAATACAATATTTCGATTAACAAGATATTGAAAAGACATCGGGGGTGTCGGCCTGTGACCCAAAGGTTAAGTTTGTGTGCTCCTCTTTGGAGGCCAGGGTTTCATCAGTTCAGATCCTGGGCACGGACGTGGCACCACTCAACAAACCATGCTGAGGCAGAATCCCACGGCACAACCAGAGACACTCACAACTAGACTATAGAACTATGTATCAGGGGGCCTTGGGGAGAAGAAGAAAACAAAGAAAATTGGCAACAGATGTTAGCTCAGGTGCCAATCTTTAAAAAAAAAGAAAAGACAACGTATCAAAGTTGATGAGCTTCAGTTAAAGCAATGCTTAAAGGGTAATTTACCTTTGAATATTTACATTGAAAGAGAAAAAAAACATCAAATACATGACATAAGGTTTTGCCTTAGGAAGGCATAAATTGAAGGACAAGATATACCAAAAGTAAGCAGAAGAAAGGAAATAATAAAGATAAATACAGAAGCCAATGAGATATAGTACTGATAAGAAATAGAAATAATTAACAGAAACAAAGTTGATTCTTTGAAAAGATCAACAAAATCGATAAACAGCTACTAGACTCATTAGGAAAAATGAGGGAAAGCAAATTAGTTCTATCAGGAAGGAAAGAAAGATTATCACAGCTAAGTGATGATAAACTTATGTGAACAAATATGTCAAAGTGAATGAAATTGACAAATTCCTTGAAAAATACAGCTATTCAAAATTGACACAAGATTCAATAGCTCTGTGAATACATTTAAAACCATTTAATTGTACAATTTAAATGGGTGAATTGTATGACTTGTGAATTATATCTCAGTAACCAGTTACCAAAAAATAATTAGGTGATTTAACAGCAAACTGAACTCACAGAAAATAAGACTAGTGAACTCATAACTGAATCATAAAGAGAAAAGAAATTGAAAGAAAAAAACATAACAGAGCCTAAAATCCATAAGGAAGACACTCAAAAGGTGTAACATACACATGTATTCATTTAAAGCCCCAGAAGGAGATGATGGAAATAATGGAGCAGAGGCAAAATTCAAAGTGATAGTGTCTGTCTGGGAAGCACTTTATCTCTCCTTCCATTCTGAATGACAACCTTGATGGATAGAGTATTCTTGGCTGTAGGGTTTTTCCTTTTAACACTTTAAGTACATTGTGCCATTCTCTTCTCGCTTGTAGGGTCTTGGCTGAGAAGTCCGCTGATAGCCCGATGGGCTTCCCTTTATACATCACTTGTGGCCTTTCTCTTGCTGCTTTTAGGATTCTCTCTTTGTCTTTAATTTTGGACATTTTAATTATAACATGTCTTGGTGTTGGCCTCTTTGGGCTTATCTTGTTTGGAGCTCTCTGTGCTTCCGGAACTTGGATGTCTGTTTCCTTCCTCTGGTTAGGAAAATTTTCGTCAATTATTTCTATAAATAAATTTTATGTCCCTTTGTCTCTCTCTTCTCCTTCTGGGACACCTATAATCCGAATGTTAGCATGCTTGATATCGTCCCAGAGTTCCCTTAGACTGTTGTCATTCTGTCTAATTCTTTTTTCTCTTTTCTGTTCTGCTTGGGTGATTTCCTCTAGTCTTTCGTCTAGCTCCCTGATCTGTTCTTCTGCTTCCTCTACTCTGCTGTTGAATCCCTCTAGTGAATTTCTCATTCTTCATTTCTGACTGGTTTTTTCCTTTATATCTTCCAGTTCTTTGCTGATGTGCTCACTGTGTTCATCTATTCTTCTCCCCATATCTGTGAGCATCCTCATGATATTTTGTTTGAACTCTTTGTTAAGTAGGTCACTAGTTTCTGTTTCATTTAGTCCTTTTTCTGGGTTTTTGTATTGTTCCCTTGCTTGGAAAGTATTCCTTTGCCTCCTCATTATTCCTCTTTCTCTGTGCTTATTTCCATGTATTAGGTGAGTAGGCTATGTCTCCTGATCTTGGAGAAGTGGCCCTAGGTATGAGATGCCTTATGAGGCCCAGCAGTGTGCTTCCCTCTTGTCACCAGTCCAAATGATCCAGGAGTGACCTCTTTGTGGGCTACTTGTGTCCTTCTGCTGTGGCGGGGTTGCTCCCACTGCGGGTACCTAGGGAGTTTAATCTTTCCTTCCCTGGTCAGCTGTTTGTAAATCCAGTTTGGGGAGCCTCAGCACTGTTGGCTACAAAGTCTATCAGCACAGTCCTATTGCAGTTTTCCTCTTAATTGGGTTGGGTTCCCAGTGTAGCTTGTTGCTAGGCCCAGGGGCATACAGTTGTGACAGGCCTCAGGCCTACAAGGCTGTTGTCAGTTCTCTTGGGAGTGCAGCTGAATGGGGCTGGCCCTAGGCATGGGGCCACTCAATTGTTTCAGGCTTTGGAAGGTGGGGCTGATCCTTTTTATGGCTATTTGTGAAGCATGGGTCTTCTGCTGCTGATAAGCCTCACCCCCCACAGGACCACATACACCATCAACACAGTCCTGGTCTGTGCACACTTCTCAACCCCCTGGAGCATACCCCGACACCACACTGCAGGGGCCCCCACTTCTCCACCACTGCCCCCTACAGTTCACCTGGTCCTCACACAGGCCCTGCCCCACAGAGGCAGACACCCTTGCCTGCCTGTAGAGGATCAAAGCACCCAGTCAATGCAGGCTGAAAAGTAGTTAGAGGGCTTGCTGTTAGGTGAGGCTGGTCCCTAGGGCAGGTTGCCTGCCTTGGCTGAACTGGATTAAATCTGTGCTCTAGTTGGGGTGGCAGACCCCTGGGCTAACAGGCCAAGGGATGAACCTCAATGGCACCCACTGGGGTCCATGTCAGCACGCCTGGACCAGCTCAGAACAATGGCCCCCACCAATGTCTCAGTCTCTGGAGAGGTCCCTCCTCTCACCAAGATGCCCCCAGAGCCCACCAGGTGAGTCTCGTTTCACCAAATGACTGGCAGCCTTCTCTCTGGTGATTTTAGGTTGCTGCAATGAGTGAGTTTGTGCATGGGCCCTTTAAGACCCGGGTCTTTTCCACTTTTGGCTGTTAGCTTTTCTGGGGGTATCCTTGCTGCACTTAATAGCCAGCAAAGCCAGACAGTAAGACCCCTGTCTCAGTGAGGCTGACTCTGAAGGATGCTTATAGCAGTATCACCCTCGCTCCGGACCTCACTCCTCCAGGGAGGGCTGTGTACCTTAGGGTGGCTCCCCCCTGGCCAGCTGAGAAGCTCTGCTGCTCCCAAAGGTGGCTTTTTTCCTCTCTGGCAGGAATTACTGCCTCTTCTGCCTTCGTCAGGACTGTCCCTTGTTGTGAGGGTTCCTTTTATCCAGTTTTCAGTTTTCAATCCTGGGTAATTTTTCCAAAAATTGTTGTAACTCTGTTGTGTTCATGAGAGGAGGCGAGTTCAATGTCTGCTCGTGCCGCCATCTTGACAAGATCTCCAGGCTCCTCTATAACAAGCTACATAGTGCATCCAGTCTCCTCCTCCTCAGAACCCTGGTTCCCAAGGTGCAGAACCCACTGTTCCATTCCCTGATCTAACACGATGGCAATCTCCTCAGCCTCATCAGGGACATGCCATGCCCCTGGGATCCTGGCCACCACCTAGGGACAATCCTCTTATACAATGATGGTGGTCCATTCATAACCACTAAGCAACATTTTATGGCCTTGATTAATCCTGGTTGTCAAATCTCAGCAATCCCAGACACCCTACTAAATTTAAGGAAGGAAGTCCCTGTGTTCTCTAAGGTAATATTAGACATAGATTGAAGGGAAACAAGTCTGCCCTACCCTGACCATTGGCGGAATAACTTTGTCTAATTTTTCTGTGGTCATAGCTCCCACCCTGCCTTGGATTTCCCATCATGGGGATGGATATTATAACTGGCTATGTGGCCACCAGAATAAAATTAAAACTTTGGCCAAAACTATTGGCTCCACCAAATGGGATACTGTGCATCTGCCCTCACCTCTTAATATTGTTAATATGGTTTAATATAAACTGAAAAAAAAAGGCCTTCAAGGATTGAAACCCATTATACCAGATTTTTTAAGAGAAAGGATACTTATCCCTGCTGTTTCTCAATTTAATAGCCTAATTTGCCCTTTTCTTAAACCTAGAAAGAATGAATGGTCTCTTGTGGTAGATTACACTATCCTTAATGCAGTGGTCCCATCCATTAAGGCCCCTACACTTAACATAATTGAAATAACCAAGGCCATTCAATCTTCCTTGGCAAATACTTTGTTGTTATAGATTTGTCTAATATGTTCTAAGTGCCAAATTTAACAGCCTCTTGGCCTCAGTTTGCATTCACCCTTGAAGGAACACAATACACCTTTACTCAGGTACCCATAGGGTACCTCAGTAATCCAGTCACCACATGCAACCTCTGCTGGCAAGGCTTTAATCAGATCTAGCTGCCCCCAGGCATCCAAGTATGGCAGCACATTGATAACATCCTCTTAAGAGGAAATTTATTAGACACACACAAGACATACAAACACTTGCCACTGCGCTTACTAAGAGGGAATGGGATAGTCTCTACCTAAGGTTCAGGGACCTGCCATCTCAATTAAATTCTTAAGCATCATCTGATCCACTGAGGGCCATTTCATTCCTGATGTGGTTAAAAGGCAACTCCTAACTTTATCAGCTCCTACCACTCTCAAGCAAGCCCAACACCTATTAGATCTCTCTGGGTTCTGAAGGCAGCATATTCCTCATTTACAAATACTACTAAGGCCCATTTATGCAATCACAAGCAAATCAGCCCACTTTGAATGGGGCCCATTACAACAGAAGGCCCTAGATTTGGTACAGGTGGCTATATGACAGAAACTTCCTTTAGTACCTCCTGGAGACTCCTTTACAATAGAAGCTCTGGCAACCACCTCCTATGTTTCTTGGTGTCTCTGAACCACCCACAATAGCTGTAAGTTTCCCATGATGTTCTGGTACAAAAATTTCCTGCTTAGGCCCCGTGTTACACACCATTAGAGCAGCAATTTCTGGCTGTATACTGGGCTGTCTTGGAAACAGAGGTTCTCACAAGATCTGAAACTATGTACCCAGTTGCCCACTTTGGGCAGCATCTTAGAAGCTCAGCATGGACATGGACGCCTTGTGGCTGAAATGGAAATGGTATCTACAAGATGGAGCAAACCTGAGCCCTCTAGCATATTCCAGAAGGTAGCCTCCCCTGTTCTCAGTTCCTTGACAGATATCTCAGTGCCAGAGGAGGTCAGGTGACCCTTCTCCTGGATCCCTTGGCTACTTAGGGAGCCCCTTGGTATCAACTAAGTGAACAGCAAAGAGAGTTCACATGTTATATGAATGGTAGCACCACCATCACACATGATAGAGCTCAGCAGAGGGCTGCTACTTTTCATCCCTCAACTGGGATATCACCAGTCAAGGATGGGATCCAAGGGTCAGCAGAATTGGCAGAACCCTAGGCAGTCATCTTGGAATTGGAGGATTCCCTGGGCAACAGTTGACACCAATTACACATCTTCAGCAATTGGCCATTTCCAATGGTCTAAGCATTTGGTCTGACCAATGGCAACAACAATTTCTCATTCAGAGTTGCCCACTTTTGGGTAAAGAACTCTGAGAATTCCTTGCCTCTCAAATATCAAAGATATAAATTAAGATCACACGTGTCTCTGCCCACACTAAGGCTCATTCTACCATGTCCCAATCTAATGCCAGAGCTGGTACAAAAATTTTAGAGACCAGGGTAGGAACCTCAGATGACATTCCAGATTGCATTCCTTTCCTTTTGACTCAGTTGACCTATGAAACATCAGATCATAGGGGAGCCTCTGCCCTTGAGTCTTGGATTGCATGCAGAGTATTCCGTCTCTTCTGTCATGGACCCCATGGTAAGAAATCTATGCACGCTGTGTGAGAAGACGCATCATTAGCTATATAATCCCTGGGGTGACATTCCACGGAGATTCCATACAGTCATTGGCAAATAGATTTTGTTGAGCCACTGCCCCCAACTGCCAGTGCCACTAGTTATGTCTTGACTTTGGTAGATATCTACATTGGCATCTTACTCACCCACCCCACGAGACCTGCCACTGCTCAAGCTACCATACAGGGCCTCATTAAACCACTCCTCATTCCTTTTGGAATTCAAAATAATGCTGACAGTGACAAAGGCACTCACTTTACTTCTTATAAATGTACAACATTAGGCTCTTGGACAAAGCATTCAGTGGAATTTCTACCTTCCCTTCAGGTCCCTGACTGCTGGTTTTATGGAATACCACAATGACTTGCTTAAACTAACCTTACTGATATTACAAAATAACATACAGTCTTCTAAATGGATATCCTTCCTGTCAATGGCCTTCATTATACTAAATTCTGACTCTCTACTCCATGTCAACATGTGCTGAAAACACCCTAATTGCCTTTCATTGCCCTCTGTGGTAGCATCTCACATGTCATGGCTTTTGAAGATGACTTTGAACTAGGAATTCCTTTCATCAACTCCCCTTTCAACTATCCCTTTTCAGCCTTGATCCCATTCCAACTGGGTTGGAAGCCAGACTGATGACAGATTGTTAGTTATACACCGCCCACTATTTAATGCCCCTCTAGCTGTACACTAGAGCTATTCTGACACCTTGATGATTTTCCTAAGTAGCAAGCTCTGCCAAAATTTTCTGACTCTAAAGGATATTTAATTAATAATGCCGATCATGATGTCACTCAGAAAGTTGAGATCATTGCTTCAACTCACACCTGCAACATTGTGGACAGCAGAGAGAGGTAGAGAAAGGTTAAAATTAGTCTCATCCAAGAGCATCTCCCGTTAAGGAATGCAGGTAACTCTGAGTCAAATAGATCTGGAAAGGGAATATCAACTGGTCCACACTATGCTTATATTAGTCAGCAGCCCCCCAGTGCCTCAGGTCATAGCACCCATATAGTACAAATTATTTCATGTTACAAATTATTACTATTACTTATCCTTCTGGATTTTCATAGCTTGGATATGACTACTTTGGATAATAACTTTGGCCTAGCACACTGCAAGTTGACAGGTGGACTGCACCTGGCAACGTGACACCCTCTGGGCTATATTTCACCCATCCTTCCACTCATAGTTATGTGGGCCTTTCAACACCACTGCCACAGCCAATCATTAGATGATGCCATAATTGCAGTCCCATTTTGCTGAGAAATTTTTCTACAGTGTTTAAAGCTATTGACCATCCTAATCTCACAAGGGAGTCACATCATACAGGAGGTAGCGCATTTGCTTGCTCCATGCCCCACTGTTAAGCCTCTTGAATTAATGCCACTATGCTCAGATCTTGCCTCTCAAAATGCCAGACCATTATTTAAAGGGCAGTGGGAAACCTAATGTGAGGATGCATGCAATGAGCCCCTTTGGAATTATTATATCTTCAGTGCAATGCCAATATAGCAGCATCTTTCCTGGCTCATTGAGTCCCACATTTTCCAACTACATTTGTACATTTCTGTGACTTCATGACCACTTTATGCCTCAAAATCCTAAATTCAGTCCAAAATCATTATAAACCAAGGAAGATCCATGACCGCACCCTCAACAAACACCATGGTGGCCTGGTGGACCACCAGATGATATCTGACCCACAGCTGGACCCATCTCTGATGATGACAGCAGACTCCTAGCTGGACCCATCCCTGATGGTGACATCAGACCCACAGATGGACACATCCCTGATAATGACATCAGACCTGCAGCTGGACCCCTCTCTGATGATAACATCAGATCCGCAGCTAGACTGAACCCTGATGATGACATCAGACCCACAGCTGGAATCATCTGTGATGGTGACCTTGATCCACCCATTGGACTCATCCAGGTGGAAGTTTCCTCCATCTTGAGTCCTCTGCATATCTTCTGTCCAATACTCCCTTCACTCTCTAAACCCCCTCCTGCTCGTCCTATCCCTTCTTTCCCAATCCAACCCCAACTATCACAAGCTACTCTCCCCTCTCCTTCCATCCTTGTATTTCCTATTCCTTCCCCAGTTCTCCGCACTTCTAGCTCCACGCTCTGATATACCACTAAAACTCAATGTTGCAGTACAAAACAATTTTTATGTAACCTTTACTGAGTGAACAGCCATGTTTTAAAGCATATGAATTTCTGGGAATGCCATAAGGCACCCTCTCAACTGTTTGACCATGTCTTAGCTTATCTAACTGATCTTAAACCTTCACAATAATACAACACACTGCCTATCCATCTATCTGGTGGGCCATATCTCTGAGCCTAAACCTTGGTTGTTCTCCAAGTATTTCCTATAAAATACTAACTCAGACTATCCGGTATAGCCCCATATTATGTCCTGATCAAAATGCTTACTGGCAACATGTTAGCTCTTTGTTGCCCATGCCAAATGCTAAGTCTAAGATTTTAGCCCGTGAGGGTTATTCTTTTATTCCCCCAGTATCCGTCCCTCCTGCACTAATTTATTCCTCTAATTCAGGCTTCTTCTCACAATTTGACTTGCACTATCTGCATTTTGGGCTCCTGCCCCTAAACAAAGCTCAGCAACTTTATTCTCACCACCAAGTGTGTTATATTTCTGCCAATCGCCTTTATTCTGCTGACCACATTGGGGGTCAACTGGCGCTGCCTTGCAGGCCACAACATTACACAACAAAATAAAATAATTGATGCCAATCAGGAAATGTCCAAAAAATTATCCAAATATGTGACTCAAACTACCACAGCCCTCGAAGCCCTAGATGAGAGGCAGAGCACTCCGACAACTGTGGTTGCTGATAATCACCAGCCTTAGGTTATCTGTTGACCAATCAAAGGGATATTTGTTCCCTTAAGAGTGCTACATGTAGATAAACAACACAGGCAGAGTTGCTCAGATAGCATAGCACATGGTCAGTTTCTCCAGGAGAAGCTTTTCCCCATCCCTTTCTCTTAATTATAACAAAGTCCCAAATCCATTCCCTCTGCTTTTCACAAGCCAACATGGGCCTGTTTGCACCATCCAGCTCTCTCCAGGAAGGCTTCCTGTGAGAAATAAACTTTCTCTTAAATTCTCTTCCTGTGTAAAGTGTCATCAACTTCTGACATCTGAACAAAATCATGTGCCTTCTGTTGATATACACTATAGTATGCCTACCAAAGATCTATGGCCTGAATATTCGATATGCACATACACACAAAAACATGCACACATGCACACACACACACGTCCACAAATGTAATGAGGGAAACACAGTAAAACGTTAGCCTTTGTGGAGGGTAGGTGAAGGGCATACAGGAATTCATTCTATCATCTGTACAACTTTTTTCTAAGTCTGAAATCATTCAAAAATTGAAGTTTTGAAAAAATTCTGAATCCCAGATGGAAGCATGCCCAAGAAAAGTTTGAACTTGGAACCATGCCCAAGAAGAAAGGGTTCCAAGACATCCCTGGCATTAGGGACGCTGATCCCTTGACTTCAGTCCCTCTGGCTCCTGGAGCCACAGATCCCCAAACGGCAGTGAGAAATTGGCCAATTAATCCACCATGGCTCCTCCTTTATTATGAAGAGAAGCTGAGGATTTGAGTAACAGTCTGGAAGAGGTGTCTGAACTCATCAATAATGAGCACAGGTCAGAAGGAGCTAGAAATCTGCACTTGACGACGGATCCACCTGTGTGCTTCTGGGTTTGTGTGCCTTTGTGTTCATGGGTGTGTGTCTGCATGTATTGTGTATGGTTGTGCTCGTGTTGTTTGATAGTTGCATGAGTGTGTGTGTGTACTAGGTATCTGACTCACAGCCTGATTCATTTCCTGAGTTAGACCCAACCTGGGCTCTGTTTTAGTGTCTGTAGACCAAGTTATCAGCCTCCTAGTGTGTGATTGGGAACCCCTGATTCGTGCCTTCAATCTTAAATATCTGACTCCTGTTGTTATGATAGGGGCATTTCTCCCACTGGGTGGGCATTACAGCTGAGCAGATGAGAGGTAAGCATCAGGAGTGAGATTGTTGTCTCTGCTGCTGGAGAAAAAGATGCCCAGCCTTATTAAGGAACCCAGGTCAGAGGGTGTTCAAACCTTTACCCAGCTGTGTGCTAGTGTATGTGTGAGCTATGTGTGTGGTGACTCACTCATGTATGAGAGCAAGAAAGTATATTGTTTGCTTTTGTATGTTATATTGTGTATGTTACCACTTGCATGGGTTGTTAGTGGTTTAATGACTGTGACTATGTGAAAAGGCTTAACTGCCCCATGCTGATTACCTTCCCCCGGGAGGGGTGTGGGTCAGAAAGGGGTGAAGCACATCTCTCAGTAATGGGAGTGTGTGCACTTCTTGGTGTAGTGAATGTGTGGCTGGGTGTGCATGTGTGTTGTTGGTGTATGTTTCTTGCAAGATTTTTGAATTGTGTATGTGGTCTTGGGTGTTATTGGTGATATAAATAGTAATGAGTTGTGTATATGTGGTATGTGAGTTGTGTGTTTTGCCAGGTGTGTCATGCCTGTGTGTCAGTGGTGCATTGTGAGTGTATTTGTGGGTGATACCTTATTGTGTATTGTGTATGTCTTACCTTGCATGTTATTTATGACTTGTATGTATGTATATGAGTGTTTATGAACTGAACCACATAGTGGCCATCCTTCCTTTAAGATGGGAACTGGTCACAGGTGACTGGAATGCTCAAATCAGCAAAGTTTGTGTGTGTGTGTTTGTGTATGTGTGTGTGATATTTGTATGTGTGTTTGGAGGATTGTGATTTGCACCTATGACCTCAAATATTTCCTTAAGTGACCTCCTTCTGGAGTAACAATGAGATAACCAACGCCCCAAGTGACTGTTTCCTGAAAGGGTCTGCTCTCATTTTCATACATGTGAGCGTGATTGAGTCACTCAGAGTTTTGTAACTTTTCACTTTCATCTAACATCTCAGGCAAAGAAACGTTAGACATCATGCTGTATGAAGTCAGAGTGCAGAACCCTCAGCAAATGGCAGAAAGAACTTGGGAAAGTTATGTAGCTCTTTGGCCTTGGTTTTCATATCTCTAATGAAAGCTTATAGATCCTCAATAAATGTTTATGGCATGAACAGAAGTTAATGTATGTGAGAGCCTTCTGTCAATTGGAAAATAGACAAATATGAATGAAAGAAATTATCTGGGCAGGGCACTAAGAAAATTTTGGACAACTGAAGTTTCCTGGCAGCTCTAAAGTAATGCAAAATGTCTAGTGCTCATAACTAATGAAACAAGAGAGCTCCAGTTAAAAGCGTGGGTTCTGATTACACAATAATATTAGATTGAACTACATGAAGCACTCAATGTTTGATCATTTTTAACCTACAGAAAATGGCAATTATATATATGTATTGTCCTATGTAATATTCCATATATATTTGTGTGTTTATATATATATAGGACTATATTGATATATACAGGAATATTTATACACAATATATATCTTTATATATATTCCATCTATATGTATATACGTATGCATATATCCACATCATAAATGTGTGTATATAAATATACATATATATACATATATTCCCTTATATGTATATGGATATGTATGCATTTCCATCTCTGACAGCTACTGTTGTATGCCTATGGAATTTATAACATTTATGTTTCTATTTTCAGACAGCTTCAATGGGAAGACAACACTACTTCTTAGCACAGCAATGAAGATTTTTATCTTGTTCATGGATTTAATTAGGAAATGCATGTAAATCCCTTAGCATAGTACCCAGCACAGAATATAAGCCCCACAACGTACCCCACTATTTTGAAAGACAGTTCGTGGACTATTCTGCTTTGGGAGCTATTCTGGCATCAAGCAGCTTTAGATGACCTCCCACTTCTAGAGTGACCATGAGTTTAAAGCTGTAGGTCAAAGAGAGCTGGCCAGGTTCACAGGAGGAGTGTGACAACACTCCAACAACACCGCCTCAGCACTGGAGTCTCATGTTACTTTAAGGCGGAAACAACTGGTACTGGTTTGCAGAGGCTCATCTACTATTTCTGCCATAGTGAACTATTATAGGCAGCTCTGTCTCAGAGTCACAAATTATCCCAGTCTTCTCATTAAAAATATACTCATAGAAGAGAATGATCTTGCTTTTCTTGTCCACTGCTCCATTCTCAGTCCTTAGCAGAGGGCTGTTTTCAGGCTCAATGTTCAATAAATAATGGTTGAATAAAACAGTTAACACCCTCTTGCTTCTGTGCAATGAGGTCTTGGCTGATTTTGGGCGTGATGTTTTCCTGGAGCCAGACTGCAATAGAGGGAATATGCGTGCATCCACAGCTGTGAGAAATTAATAGGAATATGGTTAAAAATTCATTGTTTTCTCAGAAAATTACATTATGGAATGTTTCCCTATCATCTTTTCCAATATTTGTAACTCTTCTCTATCCCCAGTATCTAAAAGCACAATATGAGGCCTGAGAACCAGAGCAGAGTGTCTGAGTTCCTCCTCCTGGGGCTCCGCATCCCACCAGAGCAGCAGGGCCTGTTCTTTGCCTTATTTCTATGCATGTACCTGACCACAGTGCTGGGGAACCTGCTTATCATCCTGCTCATCAGGCTGGACTCTTGCCTCCACACTCCCATGTACTTCTTCCTCAGCCATCTAGCCTTCTCTGACATTTCCTTTTCATCTATCACTGTCCCTAAGATGCTGATAAACATGCAGATTCAATGTCAATCTATCACATATGCAGAGTGCATTTTACAGGTCTATTTCTTTATATTCTTTGGTTGCCTTGACAGCTTTCTTCTTGCAGTGATGGCATATGACAGATATGTGGCCATCTGTCACCCTCTCCACTACACCACCATCATGAGGAATGAGCTCTGTATCATCCTAGTGGCTGGATGCTGGGTCTCCTCTTGTGCTCAAGCCCTGTTGCACACCCTCTTCATTGACCAGTTATCCTTCTGTGCAGGGACTACCATCCCCCACTTCTTTTGTGATCTTGCTGTTGTGCTCAAGTCCTCCTGCTCAGACACCTCCCTCAATGAACTTCTCATCCTCACTGAAGGAGGATTGATCTTCATCCTGCCGTTGAGTGTTATCTTAGGCTCATATATCCGCATGGCACTCATCATCCTGAAGCTCCCCTCCTTAAAAAGAGTCTCTAAAGCTTTGTCTACATGTGGCTCCCACCTCTTTGTAGTGTTTTTATACTATGGGACAATTGCAGGTGTTTATTATTTCCCCTCATCAGGCAGCTCCAAAGATAAGGACATGATTGCTTCTTTGATGTACATGGTGGTCACACCCATGCTGAACCCATTCATCTACAGCCTGAGGAATAAGGATATGAAGCATGCTTTTCAGAAAATTTTCAGGACCGAGAACATCCCTTGGTGTCGTTAATTCAATTGCACTGTCAGGGGCACTGATGGGGGCAATAAAATACGTGTCCTTTAAAATAGTTGTAACTTAGACAACTCTTATCACTGACACCATTCTTCTCCCAGTTTCATTTTAAGTTTCCTCTCATCTTTTTCTTCACTTAATTCTTGTATTTTCCCCCACTTGCTCTCTGAATTCTGTGTATTAACGCTTCTGTATGTATTAAGTGAAATTCTAAACCCTTCCATAACACTGTGATGTTCACTGCAAGCCTGTGAGACTTTTGTGTATGTTTTAAGATATGGACCCAGATTAATTTTTCCCATATGGATATCCAATAGATACATAAGAATTTACTAAAAATTGCATTCTTTCCCCACTGAAGTACTGTCTTTTTCATAAATCAAATGACCTAATAAAAGTTATCTTGACTATATTTTCCCTTTGCATTTCCATTCAAATTATAGATTCTGCCTGACACAAACAAAACAAAACTGTTGTTATGGTGCTTGGGTTGTCATTGAACATATAAAACAGCTTGGTAACAACTGTCATCCTTAAATTAAAAAGCTGTAGCATGCATCAGTACTGCATTCCTTTTCATTGCCAAATAGTATTTCCTTATATGGATTGACTACATTTTATTTATCCATTCCTCAGTTG
The DNA here is from genome assembly GCF_041296265.1 of Equus caballus. Taxonomy (NCBI): domain Eukaryota; kingdom Metazoa; phylum Chordata; class Mammalia; order Perissodactyla; family Equidae; genus Equus; species Equus caballus. The sequence goes on from NC_091708.1 coordinate 35,029,018, forward strand.
ATAGACATTGGATTGCTTCTAATTTTTTTGGCTATTATGAATAATCCTGCTAGGAACATTTATGTGCAAGTTTTTCATTTCTATTTGATATATATCTAAGATTGAACTTCGTGGGGTTATATGTAACTCCATATTTAACCTTTTGAGGAACTACCAATCTGTTTTCCAAATTAGCCACACAATTTTACATTTTAACCATGTATGTATAAGGGTTCCAACTTCTCCACATCCTCACCAACACTTGATATTGTCCTTCTTTTTGATTTTTGTCATCGTAGAGGTATGAAGTGGTGTCTCATTGTGGTTTTGATTTTTAGTTCTCTAGTGACGAATGATGTTGAGCATCTTTTCATGTACTTATTGGCCATGTGTATATCTTCTTCAGAGATAATAAAGAAGGCAAAACAACCCTAAATGTGTATGAACCTAAAAACTGAGCTCCAAAACACATGAAGCCAAAATTGACAACTAAAAGGCCATATAGACAAATACATGATTGGAGATTTTAACATCTCTCTCTTGGTAACTGACATGACAAGTAGATAATCAACATTGGTAACTGACATGACAAGTAGATAATCAACAGGGATATGAAGATTTTTACATCACTATTAACCAGCCTGACCTAATTGGCAATTATTGAACACTAAAAGCAACAAGGTCAAAACATACATTTCTTTCAGGCCCACATGGAACATTCACCACAATAGACCATGCACTTGACAACTGAAGGATATGCTTTTATTTTTTGCTCATGAAATATATAACAAGAATGACTACATGATGGTTTACACAATAGCCTGAATAAACTTCAAAGAATTGAAATAACACAAAGTATGATCTTTAAGAACAATGGAATTCAACAGAACAATAACAAAAATAAACAGTAAATCACCAATTATTTGGAAATAAAGACAGACATTTCTAAATAGTCCAAATAACAAATATCAATGAAATTAGAAAATATTAAAAAACTGACAGTAATAAAAATATAACATACAAAATTTGTAAGATGCAACTAATAGAATGTTTGAGAGAAAATTTCTATCTTTAAATACATATGAAAGAAAAAAGTGAAAAATCAAAGGTATATGCTTCTGCATCAAGTAGGTAAGAAAATAAAAGGAATTTAAACCCACAGAAAATAGAAGGAAGAAAATAATAAAGACAAATGGGAAAACAATAAAATAAAATTAAGTATATCATAGAGAAAACACCAACTAAACCAAAATTGATCTTTTGAAAAGATTACTAAAATTAACAAACCCCTAGCAAGACGGATTGAGTTTAAAGGAGAGAACAAAAATCATACTTTCAGAAATGGCAAAGAGGATATCATCAAAAGTAATAGAAACATTAAAAGGACAGTAAGAGATTTTAAACTTACTAAAGATACAATATGCAAAAGTTAAAGCTACAATATGCAAAATAGTGCAATATTTGCATGAAGATAGACAATAAATTATTGAAACATAACAGAGTCCAGACATAGACCTACATTTACCTGGTTAATTGAAAAAAAAATTTATATTGTAAAATCTAAGTTTTAAAGCTCCTAGAAGAAAATGTTGAAGAATATCTTCACAACTTTGAGATAAATATATTTCATAAACAGCCCACATAAAATATTATCCAAAAAAGAAAAAAATGTGTAATTGGACTTCATCTAAATTAAAATCTTCTGTCTATCAAAAGACACTTTAAAAAAATCAAGTTCACAGACTAGAGAAAATATTCACTATATATAGCAGATGAAGGATTCATATCCAGAATACATGAATTAAAAATTCCTACATGTCATTATCAAAAGAGAATCAATCCAATAAAAATGGAAGATTCTTCATAAATGGAAGATATAAGAATGGCCAGTAAGTGCATGAAAATATGCTCAACATCCTTAAGGATCAGGAAAATGCAAAGTAAAACGATGACAAACAACTTCACACACCCTAGCATGACAAAAGTGTTAACGCTAAGATTTCTATTGTGAGAGAACGTTTTGTTTTCTGACTTATTTACCTGAGAAAGACAAAGTCCAAGGGGATAAGCAAACTTCACAAAGTCACAGAGAAGTTCATTTAGAGTTTGAGGACTGGGCTTGGGCAATGAACAAAGATTTTGCCCAAAATGAATACTTTAGAGACTGATAATCCCAGACGTCTCTGCAACTTCCAGCAGGGAGCTCTGGGGATTGTGCCAGAAACTGCATGTAGATAATCTCTTTTTTCCTGGATTCCTAATCAGTCTGGCTGACTCAACATCTGAGATGGCCTGTTCTCATTTCTCCTTCCTAAGAGCAGATGAGGGGTCCATATACCAGTGATCCCTTCTGTCTTAAATAGCAGGTAAGATGCTGTCTTTTCATCTGACCTTAAAATATGGCTTCTCTACTCTTTACAAGTGAGAAATGAGAGCAGAAGAGTCAAATTTCTATCTTAACATGAAGAAATGAGGAGCACCTCTTGACCCGACTCAAGACTGACCGTAAGTCATTGGCCACACTTACCTCTTCTCAGTCAGTCAAGAGAAGCAGAATTGTCCACTGAAAATAGGTTCAGGAATCCTGTTTTTGGTATCAGTTGTAGTGCTGAACTTGGACTGATTAGAGCAGCTCTTTGAGATTCTGTTTTCTCATTCATAAAATAAAGAGTTGTGTTAGATGGCTTAACATCCTTTCGTCCCTAAAGTGTAGAGTGGCTTGGTAGCTTTGATCCAGAGAACTATTTCTTCAGGTTACAAACCTAACCCCCTGAACCCTGAAATCACAGTTTCCTGAAATCTCCATATACTCCTGAGAGGGGTTTGACGTGTGGATGGAGCATATCAGGTCAGGTTGGATTTTTTTAAATATAGAAAAGCAAGAGATTTCGGGGATTATTTCTCAGCATTGAGAAGGGGCACAAAGGAACAGATTGAGACCCGTGAGCAGATCTGCTCATATTAAATCTGAATGGCAAGCATTAATTTCCCCTGCTTTCTGTTTAAATTAAAACAAAACAATATTTAGTTCAAATGTACAATATAAACAACCCATGCATTCAGTGTTTGTGAAAATATTCAGTTTATTAGACTTACGAATTCAACATCCACAATACTTCTTTTCATTTTCAGAAACAATTTTGAACACATTCTCGGTACTAAAATGCATCATAGGCAGCTTAAGATATTCACGTAAGGGTCATCGTTTTATTAACTATCTCTATAAGTAAAGGCAATGCTAGTGGCTAAATAATAATACCATACAGTTTCATCATAGCTTTAAAAATCATTTTATTGCCTATTTGTCCACTATTTTATTCAATAGATGATTACCAAGTATATACTAAGAAAAAACAAGATGAAAAATGAGTCCCTAGCATTGAGGGACACAGAGTCTAATAGGGATAAGCAATTAATCATAAGGCAATATGTCAAGTGTTCTACCAGAGACCCATATAAAAGGCTATGGGAGCACAGAGGATAAGGCAATGAACTCCCACAGGAGGATGTAAAATATTTTCAGCTATTGACACCTGAGCTCTTGATGGCTGGGGAGGAGGAGGAAAACATCCAGAAAGGTGGAATAGATAAGTAGCAAAAGCATGCAGGCAGGACATGATGAGTTGTTTGAGGACTGTGAACGGTTTCATGGGTGAGAATGTGGGGTGGCATGGCAGGAAGGGGAAGTGTCCTTGGATAGACAGATGGAGACAGAATCATGAGGGGCTGATTATGTCATGATAAGAAACAGCTTGGACATTCTCCTGATGGCGATAAGGAGCATCACAACAGCCTATGACATAGATTCAGTTATCCTTTACAGAGATGGAAGCTAAGGTTCAGAGAAGTTCAATGAATTATTCAAAGCCATATTTTAGGTTTGTTACATAAGGTGAATCAAGATTTTCTTAGTGCAAACTAAACATTTTTTTTCCTTTACTCTATGCAACCTAAATATTCTCCTCAGAAACAAATAATTGAGTCTAATGCAGTGGTTTTAAGTGTCTAGAGACAGTGGGGATTAGATTTTGAGGAGGATACAGGAAATGCTCCCCACGTAGCGGTGATATACTCCTCCAGCTTAGATACACTGGCCAGGGTGTTAGATCACCTGTCATAACAATAAAGTTGAAACCAAAGGACACATCTTTTTCCCGAAGTCACTTATTTCAAGTTTTATTAGTTTATTTGCCCAGAATAAACTAATTCATCTTTGTACATTTTACATTTGGAACCAGTGTAACTGTTTATAGCGGGCTGTATGTTTCTATTAAATAATGAGATTCCTAAAGCCTTTGAACAAGAAAAGAGCCAACTGGAATCAATGTACATTTATTCTCACTCTTACTGTAAAGGTGATAAAATTGAACAAATATAACAAAATATATCTCTGTACTTCCTGCTATTTGCTAAGCTCATGAATCTGGACGCAGTTGCTTGGGGGGTAGAGAAGATAGAGATACCAGAAAGCAAAGAGTCTGGATCTCTCAGTAAAAACCATGGTCCAAGGTCATTAGCTTTGTGAATATAGAAACTGGGTCTTATCCAAGCATTGGATTGGGTTGAAGCAGACTCATTCACCTCAGTCACACACAAAAGATTGATCCATAAGCCAAATATTTTAATATCCTCATTTGCCGTGAGAAGTGTAACTGCCAAATTGAATGGATATTTAAACTTCACAAGGTGATGGGTGTGTTCATTTGATTGTGGTAACCATTTTACAATGTGTGTAATATTAAAACGTCACATTGTACACCTCAAACACATACAATTTTTATTTTTCAATTATATGTCAATAAAGTTGGGGTGAGTGAAGGAAGGAAGGAATGAGTTCTCTGAGGGTGAACTTTCTCCTTATTGAAATGTGCAGGATGCTGAACTAGATCAGAAAAAGTGGTTTGGTGAATATTGAAAGCGGCATAGCAGAACTAAGAACTTAGGCTTTTGACTAAGACAAATTTTACTTCAAATCCTAAATGTGTGACCTTCAGCAAGCTTCTTAACTGCCCCGAGCCTCAGTTTCCACATCTTTAAAATAAAGCTATTCATGGCACTGCTGCACAGGGTTGTCACCTAAGAGAATCCAGAGGCTGGCACATGGCTAGTGCTCAGCCAATGTCGGCTATTATTATTCCTCTGACTTTTTCATTGAGTCAGAGCCAGGGCCATGGGTTGGATTAACTTAATGTCCAGTATTACCCACTTACGAGATTTCTAGGGTATCCTGCCTATGGCTGCTATGGAAAATAAATATATTCAGGTCTCAAGACCTCCTCTTCCATAAAAGTTCTAGAAACAAATTAAATTGTAGTTTTGAGGGCAAACTAAGGATTTGACGCCTTCTAATCAGGTTTGCAATATATGAATCTAATAAATAAATATAAGGAAGACTTTTTAGAGCAAAAAGGGCCCAGGAACTGGAATAGATAGTCTAAAACTCAGGTTTTTAAATCCCAGGGGCAGGAAGAAGAGGTTCCAAACTAGGTGGAGAAGCCCCTGTAAGTGAGAGCATCAATGTTGTCAGAGAAAAAGCACAAGTAATTACAAACCATGTGGGGGGAAGTTGGAGCAGTATTTTATGCACTTCCTACAGCCTTTTCTTTGGGAAACCTGGGAACATTAAAAGGGGCCTAAATGCAGTAGATATGGTGAAAAATCTTGATCCATAACATTTTTTTGTTCAAACAGGGTCAAAGGCATTTGATTTTTGTCCTCCTACTTGCTTGTCAGAGATTACACTGTGGTTAACTTGGGTCTCCTGAAATCTCCATGTTGGCTTCTGGATGATCGCTTGGATTAATTCAACCAGTCACATCCATCAGACTTTAAAAATAGTCTTTTAATTACAAAGATAATATGTGCTGGCAAAAATCTGAGTAGTGCAAGAAGTTGGCACCCACAACCTTCCAACCCACATTCACTTCCCAGAAGTAACTACTATTGACCTTTAGCACTCGTTCCTTCAGACAGTGTTCTTACTCATATACAAACATTTACATTTTAATTTTACAAAAATGGAATCATAAAACACACGTTCTGAAATTTTACCTTAAAAATTTTTTAATCATATAACATTCTATTTATAATTATAATTATTACATATTATTACATAATATTAATTTAACTTTAATTTTTAATTAAGTAAAACTTTATTTACTTAATTATATTATTATTCAGTGAAAAAAAAACAGTGTATACCAATAGAATGTGTGCAACGCAGAGCACACTTTTACATAGTACCTGCCACGTTCCATGGGGGTAGCTGAAATGGTTTGAAGGAGCCTTAGATATCTGATCGAGTATCTTTATATATCAATTTATATCTTTACAAATAGTCTGATCCAAACAGGTTTTTTTAACATGCATAATTATAAATTCATGCTTTACCAAAACAGAATTTTTTTTAAACAGGGGTTCGAAGTAATTTCAACACAGCATTATTTTACTTTTCTGCTATTTCTATTGTAATAAAATTTATTTCATATGGAATTCCAGACATGGACGGAAGAAACCAGACCAGCAACTATGAATTTCTTCTCGTGGGCCTCTCTGAGTGGCCAAAGCAGCAACTTCTCCTGTTTGTGCTCTTTTTAGGCATGTACCTGGTCACCGTGGTGGGAAACCTGTTCATTATCCTGGCCATTGGCTCTGATGTGCACCTACACACTCCCATGTACCTTTTTCTGGCCAACCTGTCCTTCTCTGACATTGGTTTTATCTCTACAGTAATTCCCAAGATGTTAGACAATATTGGCTCAGGAAGTAAACTGATTTCTTATGGTGGGTGCCTGACACAGCTCTATTTCTTTGGCCTATTTGCAGATCTGGACAATTTTCTCTTGGCTGTGATGGCACTTGATCGCTATATGGCCATCAGCTACCCCCTCCAATACACCATGACCATGAACTACCAACGCTGTGTCCTGTTGGTGGCTGGGTCATGGCTGGTCACTACCTTCCATGCCCTAGTGCATACTCTCCTAGTGACCAGGCTTTCCTTCTGTGGCCCCAGTATCATCCCCCACTTCTTCTGTGATCTGGTCCCACTCCTGAAGCTGGCCTGCTCCAGTACTTATGTCAATGACCTGATGCTCATCCTTGTGGCAGGAACATTGTTAATTGGACCCTTTGTCTGCATCCTTATGTCTTACTTTTACATTGCATTGGCTATCCTGAGAATTGATTCCCCAAAAGGTAAGCAAAGGGCCTTCTCTAACTGCACCTCCCACCTCTCTGTGGTCTCTCTGTTTTACAGCACAGCTATTGGGGTCTATTTGTGTCCTCCATCATCCTCCTCGGGTGGAAAGGACAGATTCTTCTCAGTAATGTATACAGTGGTGACCCCCATGCTGAACCCCTTCATCTACAGCTTGAGAAACAGGGACATGAAAGAGGCACTGGGAAAACTACTGAGAAGAAAAACACTCTAACACTCTTTCTCAGGACCTTAGGGTCCTGTCTTCAGGACTCAGAGCTGAGAGTTGAAAATTGGCCCTTTGAGAGCCCAGCTGCTGTAGCTTCCCTGAACCTGAGACTTCTCCTTTTCTCATGTTTATATTCCAAAGAATAGATTGACATCTAGGACAGGGAGGGAACCAGTGATATAAGCATCCTCTTAGCATCTTCATGAAGTGCCCATGCCCTGAGTAGTTTACTACCCACTCTCAGAATGGTTCTCACTTATTCTCACTGGATGCCTAAGAGAAGCTCACAGGTGGGGGTCTTGTATACATATAAAAGGAAAATGAAAGTCTCAATTTTTGTTTAGCTCAAATTATAAGGAACTATGAAAGATATCTCTAGCCCAAGAATATAGGATCCATTATGTCTAGTAGAATGAAATACGGAGGAAATAATCTGATACTCTACACTTCAACAGACAGTGTTCTATAGAAGAGTAAGAGTGGGGCTTCAAGTCCTGGGTTCCAGTGCTGGCTTTGCCACTAATGAACTATGTGACAGCTGTATGATCACTTAATGTCTCCGAGCTTTGGCTTCCCCAGTTATAAAATGAAATGATTGAATTGTGTTAGTCTATGCCCCAACACCCATATACCCAGTTCTAATAATATTTAGTGTTTTAGTGATAAGAACTCAAGACTTAAAATCAGAAATTACAGGTCAGAACCAAGTCTACCACTTTCACATTAGGTGACTTGAGGAACATTCTTTCTCTCTGAGTTCTGTTTTCTTTATTTCTAAAATAGGAAGAACAGTATCATCATAGGATTACTCTGAATAATATGTGAACATATGTGGTTCACAGTAAGTGCTCCATAAACATCTAATGAATCTAAGTCTTCTCATTCCATTATTATCCTAATCAATCTCAGGGCTTCCTTTCTCTCTCTTTATTAGGACAACCCTAATCACTCACACTTGTGGAAGCACTATTTACAGTCTTCTTATCTTTTATCAAGAATCTTCATGGTGGTTACTTTCTCTGGTATATATTTTGGAGATCTCTGAATGTGGAGGTGGAAAATTCTTTAAGGAGAATTCTTTCAGTAATTATTTAATTGCTCCGTAATTTGCATCACATGGGTCTCCAAATGCTCATTTAACATAGGTAGGAGAACATGCTAGTGTTGGGAGGAATGTTTCTCTACCAGGCTTGATCTTTTCTTTGAACTGAAAGAAACCCAATTAGTGTGACAACCGTCCTAGTTTTCTCCCTTACTCTGCCCCGAACACCTAACTGATTCATTTGGGCATGCTCCACCTAGACTCTCCCCGTGTCTTCTTGAGAACTGGCTCGCTTACAGGGAGACCTGCTGTGCACAACCAAGAGCAAAGCAGCCTCTCACACACACTTGGCAGGCCCTCCCTAATCCAGCACTACCTACTTCTGGAGCTGGTTAGGAAATCATTGAGATTCTCACTCCAAGTTGTGTCTCCAACTTAGACATTATCAGGAGGAAAGTGGAAGTTTGGCACCCATCTGTCTTTGTCCTTATCTTATTCATCAATTGATTAAGAACTCAACTGGGAAAGTGGGATTGTTCATTGGGCTCCCTGAAACACTCCCAACAATCTGAAAATCACGGCTCCAGCACTTAGGAGCTGAGTGACTCCAGAGTAAGTTATTTAACCTCTCTGAGTCTCCTTGTTTGTAATAAGAAAGTAATAATATAAGTTTTTATAATTTCAAAAAAAGTTAAATAACTGGGAAAATGTAACTAGCATGCTTGTCGTGACACCTGAGCCATGGGAGGGACTCAAAAAAATGATTCTGCTTTGTTGTTGTGCTGCTGCTGTTGTTCACATCCTTTTTCTTGTCGTTATTGTGGGTCTTGTTAGCTTGACCCCTCCCCCTTGCTGATTAATCAGTCGATTAAATCATATGCTTTCTAATGGTTGTCGCTCTTTGCATTCACTAAAAATTAGACATCTGGAATTTGGCAAGCATATTCTTAAGCTATTTTATGGCCAAATAGCATCCACCATGAAATGAGAGGTTCCAAAGGTCCTGGCCCAGTTCCCACTAAGAGAGATAGACCTTCAAAAGGTGTTTTTAAGCCATAATATTGAAATATGTCTTGGTTTGGGTTCACTCAGAGACAGGCCCTGTGACATGGGTTTGAATGCAAGCAGTTACTTTGGGAGATGACCCCAGGAACACCAGGAGGGAATTAGGAACCCAGACAGGAAAGGGAAGGTAGGCAATAAAGGGACACTATCAAGTGAGTTATCACTATGAATAATCGGAGCTTAATATGGCTGAGGAACTCTGGGACCAGTGCAAAACACACACTTCTAAGTTTTTCCACCCAACTCCCATCAGCTAGGTTGAAGGCTGCTCCCAGGAAGCATTGATTACTTAGGCCTTCTTCCCTGCTGTTCATGTATATCTGGAGCTCAAGGGACCCACAGGGACACCTCCAGCTGCCAGAGATAACTCTCAGACAGAGATGGAGATGCTGGCATCTGAAAGAGTATGGAAGAAATTCACATACATCCTGGCAGTGTTACTACAATGATGAGATTTGAGGGTCTAGGAACGGGGCAACAACAGCGTCTACTACAATTTACCCCTTACACCACTCAGACCCTCTCATGCCCTACATTAAGTTCACTACACTCTGTCATTGCTTCTTTAAAATAGTTGCTGGTCACAATTTCTCTTTCAAAAAAGACAATAGGAGGGTTAGTAAGACAAGTGGTAGTCTCCACCACTACAGTTTGCCCCAAGGTCGTAATTGATATGTCTCCCACCTCTATCAGTGATATATCTATCTCCCCTATTCTTGTTTAGTAGCTCTGCTGGTCTAGGTTGATAGGCATACTTCAATCAGACATCATGTTCTCAGACTCTGGTTGACATGCCCTTGTTAGCTGTGTTTGGCACAGTTTTTTGTTGTTGCAGAACACTATTGTAATTCCAAAGATCTTTGTGATATTTTTTGACAGAGGAAACCACAGATTGAAGTAGATCTGAATTCCAGTAATGCTGGGGATCCCCCAATAAAAGAGTTGTTTCTCTTACCTCCAGGGTAGTAAATCACATCTTCCCTAAGCATTTCAAGCAGAGATTGTGTGGACATGACATCCCTGAAAGCCTCAGCTGAGTACCGTAACTCAAAAGCACATATGCCTTATTACTGATTATGTCACATCGTTTATAAGAATTTACCTAACAATGAATCACTCTTAACAGATGCTCTGCATTCTTCTTTATATATATATATATATATATATATATATATATATATATATATATTTTTATCACTGAGCAACTCTGTACCTGTCCTGTGTCACAGCGTTGGATCCTCAGATGAACAACTGGAATCAGGATTCTCTGCTCATGATAGGTCTAATTCACTACAGCCATTCACAGTTATCACCACCAGGCATGGAAGTACCAGGTGGTGTCCTAGTGAATCCTATGTGTTCCAGACCTACACCTCCCTGCCCCCATTAAGTAGCAACAACCTTACTTCTGCATAATAATTTGGATCAAGTTCTGCTATGGTCTGAATGTTTGTGTTCCCCCCAAATTCCTTCTGCCTGAAATGCTTTCTCCTCCTTGTCTTCTCCCTAACTGCCACTAGTTCTTTAGATCTCAGATGAAACATCGCTTCCTCAGGAAGGTTAGTTTAGATATTTGTAATTTACATTTTCTAAACTCCCTGCATTTCCCTTTCACTGCACTTATCTCAATGATATTTCAATAAAAAATTGCCTAAGAAACTCTTTACTTTATTCTTCCATTCATTCTACAACTGTTTAGTAAGTTCCTATTATGTAACTGACATTCTGCTAGATCCTGGAGGTATCATAAAGAACAAAACATACCTTGCCTCTGAATTCATGGGCTTGTACTCTAGTGTATGACATCTTTCATATTTTGTTATAAGGTCTATGAAAGCAGGAATTCTGTCTTATTCACTACAGCATCTCCTGAATCCATGGGATTTAGCTAAATAAATGAATGAATGAAGAAATAAATATGAATAAATGAATGAGTTCTATTTGGAATGCTGATTTTTTTGAAATTTTTAAAAAATTATTTTAATTTCTGATTTTTATTTTCACACTTCGATGACTTACAAGAAAGCAAACACCTAAGTATCTACCACTCATTCAAGAAGTAGATCATTGCTGGCGTTCCAGAAACTGCCTTTGTGCCTCTATCAAGTTGCTACTCCTCTCTCTCCCATAAAAGTAATGACTATTCTGACTTTTTCTATTAATTACTTTCTTTTCTACCATATATACATGTGTGCCTAAACACTATAGTTTGGATTTACCTGTTTTTTAAATTTCTATGTTTTCCAGCTTTGTTGAGATGTAATTGACATATAATGTTGTGTAAGTTTAAGTTGTAGGACTAGATGACTTGATATATGTATACATTGTGAAATAATTACCATGTGAGGTTACTTAACATATTCATCACCTCGCATAGTTACTTTGTGTGGGTGAGGTGAGAACGTTTAAGATCCACACCCTTAGCAACTTTAAAATACACAATACAGGATTGTTAACTACAGTCACCATGCTGTACATTATATCTCCAGAAATTACTCATCTTATAACTGGAAATATATCTCTTTCGACCAGCCTCTCCCCATTTCACTCACCCCTCAGCCCCTGGAAACCACCAATCTACTCTTTGTTTCTATGAATTTGACTTTTTTAGATTCCATTCTAAGTGAGATCATACAGAATTTGTCTTCTTTGTCTGACATTTCACTTAGCATAATACCCTCAAGGTTCATCCATGTTGTCACAAATAGCACACTTTCTTTCTTTTTCACGGCTGAGTAATATTCCATTGTGTATGTATACCACACTATTTTTACCCATTCATCTGTCAACAAACACGTAGGTTGTTTCCATATGTTGGCTACCATGAATAATGCTGCAACAAACATGAGGGCAACTCGTATGGTTACTGTGAGGATTAAATGACATAAAAGCATTCAAGCGCTTTAAACAGAATGCCTAACACATAGTAAACACTCAACATTGGTAACCTATTATTATTGCCAAGTATGTGCATTCAATGATATCTGTGTCCGTGTCAGTTTCAAATCTTTAAAAGCTGACAGTTATGAGAGCTGATAAGAAACATCCTATCTCCCTTTCTAGGGAGACTAATGATTTATGTTTCCAGAATGAACAGATCATAAGTAAAAGAGAAAATGTCCCTCCAAGCTGGATACTGAAGACAGAGAGTTATGAGTCAGATCAAGAAGGAAAAAATAAGAGAATATTTCTTAAACACATCATAACCCCTACAAATCAATAATAAAAACACAGGAACTACGTAGAAAAAATGCACAAAGATATAGTTGGAAAATTCAAAGAAGAAAAAACTAAAATGGTCACAAAATATGAAAAATTGCCCCCAGCAATTAGGAAAATAAAAAGGAAAACTATCACAAAGTATTGTTTCTTTTGGGAAAGAGTTTTCAAACAGTGCTGTTAGGCTGTGTGGGAAAGCACACTCTCATATGCACTTGGAGGCTGTATAAATTGGTTCAAACTTTTTGTAGGACAATCTGGTGGTACTGATTGAAATTGACAATGCACATACACTTCCATTTCTAGAAAAATATTTGTAAACAAAGATGCCTGTAAAAGAATATCCATGTAGCACTGCTTTTGTAATAGTCAAAATAAAAGGAGATAAGCCTGTGGCATGAGTAGGGAAATATTTATAACTTGTGGTATGTCTAATATTCTATGAAATACTTTTAAAATAATGATGTAGGTCTGGTGGTGACATAGGAGGTCCATGATATATTGATAACAGAAACAAAGCTCCAGAACAAATGATAACATTTTTGTAAAAACAAAGTTGTACATATACATATGTACATAGAGAAATGTTACTGAATGGGTACAAGTCAAAACATTAACAGTGATTACACCTCGAGAGGAATGCAGAGGGTAAGAAACACTCTCATTCTTCACTTGATACATGTTTTACTGCTAAGCGTTTTTAAAAATAAGGTCGTATCACTGAAAAGAAATGTAAAACTATAGTCAATGTAACTACAGTTAATAATTCTTAACTACTAATATAAAATTAATAATTTTGTATATCTGAAAGTTGCTAAGAGAGTAGATCTTGAAAGTTCTCATGACAAGAAAAAAAATTGGTAACTGTGTGGCAATGGATATTAATTAGATCTATTGTGGCGATCATTTCTCAATATATACAAATATAGAATCATTACGTTTTACATTTAAAACTAATATAATGTTATATGTCAATTATATCTCAATAAAAAGCAAATGTGTATCACTTAAAATATATGTAAAACAAGAGGCTTCATCTTCAAGAACTCAGGCCAGGGAGATGCCCCATTCATGCCTTAACTGTATCTAAGTTTTTGTGGACTTTCTTCTCAGAGTCAAATTTTGGAGCACACATCAGAGAACACATGTCCAGGCTGATCTCCCAGGTCCTGGCCATCCTCCTGGGATCTGCTGAGCGGCCAAGCCACAGCCACTAATACTAACATTGGAAGCACTGCCCCATGGGCTCCACTCCCCAGAGAAGGCACGAAGTTTGGACAATGATACACTTAGGACTCCGTGCTAGTGAGAACCTTGGAATTCTTGAGGAAGCACATGATAAAACCTCCCAGCACCTTTCTCAGACATGCCTTCCTGTTGCTGACAAGCAGAACCACTCCCAAGGGTCTGGTTGTTCTTTCCCTTTAAATTCTGCCTGATGCATTTCTTTCTGTGCTGGGCAATTTCCTCTGTCTTCCTTGAGTGTACAGCTCTGAGCTGCTGTCAAAACAAGACATGACCACACGTGGTGCCTAAGGAAGGATGGAAGTGCCAAGTTCAGCCCATTCCAGTCCAGTCAGGGGTCCACAGTAAGGTGAGTATCTTCATTTAGGGCTGCACACCACATAGCAGTTTCTGACCACCTCAGAAAATTCCTACACACTCTCAGTAATTTCTGGAGGGAGGAACATCCGTCTCAAATTTGATCCTTTGCACAATATTGAACAAATTGTGAAGTTTGTCTTTGACTCTGTAAGTCTTCTTTTTTCTTTTCTTTCCCTTCATAGTGCCTCTTCCATATGCCATCCTCAGATGTGCTGTATCTTCAAGGACTCTCTTCCCTCCTCTTACTAAAATCGAGCCACAAAAAAAGAATGAATAATTTAGATAAAGAGTATTTCCTTTTAGGTAAATTTTCCTGAGCCCAAGACAACATATCTGATGGAATTGCAGACAGCTTCAATCAGTTGGGGAGGTATTACGGGTTACGAGGGTTGGATGATCCAAAAATCAGCCCCTGGACATTTTGATTGATATTTTGAGACTCTAGAGTGTACACTGTTGAAAAAACAACTGAATATTTATAGTATATTCTATTATTTCCAGCATCTTTGAGAACAGGGATTCTCAATGTGGAAGAAATAAGATACAAGTTAACATTAAATTAGAAGTATCAGTATGAATCATGAGGTATCTCATCTTTATACAAAAACACACAAAAAAATTGGTAACTTTAGAGGATGATAAAAAATCAGTTGTTTGTCTTTTCTTAACAACAGACCCCAGCTTTTCTTTCCACTGCTGGGAATTAATGATCAAACAGAGAAACGCAGAGAATAGACCAAGTCATGTTATCCAAGTGCCTCCTCTATTTACAAGGGTCACTTTGGAATGAGGGGCAACTCTATTATCAGGGAAGTCTATGGATCAAACTGCCAGAAATTACAGGGACCTATTGTGTGATAGAGAACCCAAGTACTCAAGATCCTGCAGGAAGTTAAAACAAACAACTTCTCACTGTTTCATAGGATTTGTTAAAAAGTTTTTATGTCCATAGTCTCTTCTGCTTTTTACAAAGCATTTGGATTGAAAGTCAGTATTCTTCTTCTCATTTCCCAGGTGAAGAAACTGAGGTCCCCAAGAGTGATTTTCCTAAGGACTCAGAGAAAATTTTCATGGCAGACTTGGGACCAAAGCCCAAATATTCCAATTCCTGGGTCAAGACCCATTCCCACGAACCATACTGCTTTTTCTCTGTCCACATCCTTATACAAAGCAAGATTCTTCTCTAGTAGCTCCCTATTCTTAGCTTCCCACCCCCTCACTCCACAACACATTTTTTCCCCCTGCCCACATGGAGCTGATATGCTCATATGCTGCACTTGAGTCAGGCAGGATCATCTCTGCCAGTTCCGAGGAAGACTAGGAGGACTCTGAGGTTCCAAGAAACTCACCCTCCAACCACTCATAGGGCCTTCTCTAGCCTTATGGACAGCCTTGTCACGGAAGCTATATGGATATCGGTAACAACCGTAGCCTGCTAATTGTCGAGTAGAGCTCAGTCCCTTCTTAGGCCTTCCCTGAGAAGAACTAAAAAGAGACATCCCATGTTTCCTAACCGTAAAATCAGGGCCACTTGATTTGATTTGGAGAGTCCAATTACAAGGACAGACTAACAAGGAGTGCCAGGGACAGTAAGAAAATGAAACATGGGTGTTAAATGGGTGAGGTGGGATAGAAAGAGCATCGCTTCTGAGTTAGCAAGATCTGTGATCAACCTGGCTCCAACCCTATGCTCTGTGACCTTGAGGGAGTTAATTCATCCCTCCAGTCCTTAATTTCATGATCTCAAAATGGGAATGATAATATCTACTCTCTACTTCTATAATGAGGATTAAACTAGAAAAAATATGATAGACTCTGATCAGTGGCCAAATGCACAAGATACCACAATGAAAAAGGAAGAAACAAAGAGAAAAGTAGAAACTGAAATAGTTACGGGAAACTTAAGAGGTGGCATAGCACAGTGGTTAAGAGCATAGGCATTGAGGTCAGATGGAACTGAATTGAAATTCCAGTTCTAGAACTCACCAACTCGGTGACATTGAGCATGTCACAAACCCCTCTGATTTTCAATTTCCTCATCTATAAAATGGAAATAATAATACCTATATCACAGAATTGCTACGATCACCAAATAAAAACACATATATAAAGCTCTTAGAACAGTTCCTGGTTTACAGTGAGTGCTCAGTAAATATGTCTAAAACTTTTAGTTTTCATTCGTCATCATACCATATTGAAATCAATTCAGGGTAGTTCAATAGCGTATTATGAATGTCCACATTTTTGTAATTGAAAAATCTAATTTTCACTCTCTTGAGTTGTGCCATGTTACTTCCTTTAATTTGAGATATGAAAGCAGATAGTCCAGGAGTACTGAATAGATCCATTTCTATGGGGAAGAAGCTAAGTAAACTGAACGGGCACTGCGATGTAACCAAACATGTAGAACACTCAAGGTATCCAGACGTCAGTGTGAAGTCCAGCCAGACCTCTTAACATCAGTTATGCTGAGTGAATCACTTGACCTCCAAAACTTTGGTTTCCTCATGTGTGAAACGAGAATAATAAGTGATTGTTGCAGCTAAGAGTATCTTGGGATTGCTATAAGGATTATATGAGATAATGCATGTGAAAATGGCTTAGACAGGGGGCAGTTCTTAATTGTTTGCACTTTTTCTCCCAACAACCTAACAGTGAAGTTTAAGAATTCTTGGGATAGCCATAGTTACAGTTCACTTTGGGACTGCTGACTCTGATTTCCACCCAAAAAGCTATGATTTATGACCAGACCAAACCCTTATGATTATCCTGTGATGAAAGAGCAGATTCATAGAACTTTGCTTAGTTCTGTGAACCACATTTTAAAGACAGTGACAAAATGAAGCAGGTTCACTGAAGAGATCTAGATGGCAGAAACACTGTTCTCCCCGAAAAATCTGAAGACTCTGTAGAAAAAGACTGAAAAATTGATAGGAATAATGGCCAGCACCTACTAAACACTTTCCAAAGCATTTAACCCTCATAACAACTTTATGAGTAATGTGTCATTAATAGTCTCCACTTTACATGTGAGAAAACCTAGGTTCATGGAGGGTAGGTGACTTCCTGAACGTCATATGGCTTTAAATAAAAGAGCCAGGGTCCTAGCACAGTGTCTAGGCTTCTAATCACTGCACAGTGCTGTCTTTGTTGACTGATGTTTAGATTTATTAAAGGCTTTCATGTTGAAGAATAATAGACTTGTTCTGTGAGATTCCAGAGGACCAAACTCATGTCAATGGACAAAGATGAGGGACAATTGCAACTTAGCTTCTCTGATAGAAAAGAAAAATCTGACAATTAGAGCTTCTGAAAGCATTCAAGAAGGACATTCATTTTCCTTATGATTCTATACAAGAAGGTTGAGCATTGATTGAAAGTTTGGGTCAAATGTACGATCTTCATATTTTTTGCTCACATGCCCCCTAATTAAACCCTATTCACTTTTAAAAGTGACATATAAAATTACTCATCAGAAATTTAAATAGTTGTAAGGATATAATAATATGGTGTGTTTGTAGATGTTGACTTTTAAAATGAAACTTTTCATTATTTCTTAAAATGTATCCAATGGCATCTAAACACCAGGGTAATTTAATATCACATCATCCATTTTATTTCTTTGTAAAACCACTTTATTGAGGTGTAATTGGCATACAAAATGCTGTACATATTTAATGTATACAATTTAATGAGTTTAGAGATAAGTAGACACCATGAAACCATCACACAATCTATTCCATAAACATATCCATCCCAAGTCACATCATCCATTTAAAAAAATGCAAGAACATGGGGCTGGCCCAGTGGCATAGTGGTTATGTTCATGCACTTGGCTTTGGCAGCTCAAGGTTCACGGGTTTGGATCCCAGGTGCAGACCTACACATTGCTCATCAAGCCATGCTGTGGTGGCATCCCACATACAAAATAGAGAAAGATTGGTACGGATGTTAGCTCAGCGACAATCTTCCTCACCAAAAGTATAATAAATAAATTTTTTTAATGCAAGAACATAGTCATCCTTAATACTCATACTTTTTACATCATTTGTTTTTAATTTAAACATGTATTTCCATTCTCCTTCCCCTACATAAATTTTTTCCTACTGTAATATATTTTTATGCATGAAAATCTTTCACAATCACCTATCATATTTATTTGCAACAAAAATGTATATAAAATTGAATTATGGGGGCCAGCCCCACAGCCAACTGGTTAAGTTCATATGCTCCACTTCGGCAGCCTGGAGTTTACTGGTTTGGATCCCAGGCGGGGACCTATGCACTGATTATCAAGCCACGCTGTGGCAGATGCCCAACATATAGGAAATAGAGGAAGATGGGCACAGATGTTAGCTCAGGGCCAATCTTCCTCAGCAAAAAGAGGAGGATTGGTGGCAGATGTTAGCTCAGGGCTAATCTCCCTCAAAGAAAAATTGAATATATGTTTAAGTGTTAAAAGTCATATTAATTATTATTGGTAAACAACCTATCAAAATCATATAATTATTAGTTACATGAATTTGCCAGTGTTCACCTCTTTTGACCTATAAACATGACAATTTCATATGTTTCAACCCAATATATCACAAATTTTGAAAATACTTATTAAACCTAAATAATAAAGTTTTATTTAAAGGCCTGTAATGAGCAATTTTTTCAATTAGTTCATGTATCCATAAATGAGTATCACTTATTGCTAGAATGAGTCAGAAATCAGAATCTATGCTATAGCTATTTTTGATTGTTATAATGTAGCACCTGTTCACTTACATAAGTAAATTGGAATTGAAAAAAATTCACTACAGTAAATTATTTCACCTTTGAGTGCTGTCCAAGTAATATGACAAAAATTAGTGTTGCATATTATCAAAAATTATTTTTAATGATGTGCTGACAACTACATTAGGTCTCCTTCTTCAATTCTATTTGAGAGCAAAGAATTGGAAATCCCCTGATCTGAAAGTGGAGTTGTCTGGTCAATAAAGTCACTCATTTTCTTAACATTTCCAAGCGTCCCTCCATTTGACTACTATGAGGTTTGCATAGCCTGAGTCAATGCATCTAGTAAGATTTGGGATGGGTGAAAGTATGTCTTTCATTTGTTAAGTGGGAGACAGGATAATATATAAGGTGACATCTTGAAGATAAATGATTTTAGAAAAGAGAAATATAGAAGTTGAGAATATAGAAACTGATTTTCCTAATACTGTATCTGTGTATTCTTTGAGAAGTCTTTGAGTACCATCAGGGGAATGCATTGCCCAAAATAGAAATTGTTGGATCAAATGACCTCTGAAATCCCTTTTAGCAGGAATATTCCTTGGTTATGTAGCCCATCAACAAGTGTTATTACGATGAGTCAGTTGTCTTGGTTTTAATTTGGAGAGTATGTTATATTGTGTCACTAGCAGTTTTGAAAGCCAGATAAATATGGATGTTAAGTTCAGATTTTGCTCTTTAGGAGCTTAAACTTTTCATGCCTCAATTTTCTAATTTGTAAAACTGGAATAGTAATAATATAATAGTAATAATAATAGTAACAACAATTACCTCATTGGGTTATTGTAAGAATTAAATGTGATAATGCAGCAAAGTCTCTGGATCATCGTAAATGCTCTGTAAATGTTGGCTATGGTGATAGTGATCATGAAAATCCATACCTCGTTATTTTGGAAAATAATTAAGTACTTGATTGCTTTACCAATACCATGTGTAGTTTACACTGGAGCACAAAAGTGACAGTAACTAAATGGCCTGCTCAGATGTTCAAGCCTATAAAAATAATTTTTTGTTTTTATGGAAACAGATGGATAATACCAACTGGACCAGTGTATCCCATTTTGTTCTCTTGGGCATTTCTACCCATCCAGAAGAGCAGATCCCACTCTTCTTTCTTTTCCTATTCATGTATGCAATCAACATTTCTGGAAACTTTGCCATCATCATACTGATTACCTCTACTCCACGCTTCCACACCCCCATGTACATCTTCCTCAGTAACTTGGCTTTGGCAGATATCTGCTTCACCTCCACCACAGTCCCCAAGATGTTGCAAAACATTTTCTCTCCTACAAAAGCCATTTCTTACATGGGGTGCTTAGCCCAGACTTACTTCTTCATTTGTTTTGCAGCCATGGAAAACTTCCTCCTGGCTGTAATGGCCTACGACAGATACATCGCCATCTGCCACCCTTTCCACTACCCTATGATCCTGACCAGAATGCTGTGTTCACAGATGGTGGCTGTGTGCCATATCCTTTCCCATCTTCATGCCCTGCTGCATACCTTCCTCATGGGCCAATTGATCTTCTGTGCAGATAACAGGATCCCCCACTTTTTCTGTGATCTCTACCCTCTGATGAAGATCTCCTGCTCCAGCACTCACCTCAACACACTGATGATTCACACAGAAGGTGTCATTGTCATCAATGGAGCCCTGGCCTTCATCATTGCCTCCTATGCCTGCATCATCTCAGCAGTCCTCCGGAGTCCCTCAGCCAAGGGCAAGTGGAAAGCCTTTTCTACTTGTGCCTCCCACCTCATTGTGGTGGCCATATTCTATGGCACCCTCACATGTGTATACTTCCAACCCCTTTCCAACTATTCAGTGACCAGTGGTCGCATGCTGACAGTCATGTACACAGTGGTGACCCCCATGCTGAACCCCTTCATTTATAGCCTGAGAAATGGTAATGTCAAAGGAACCTTCAGGAAATGGATGTGCAGAATATGGACTTCTTCCTTTAGATAAAAACCCAAAAACATAGTTCCAAGTTGTAACTATGATTCTGGGGAAACACTTATGTCCTTCACAGATCTGCTTCCTTTAGAATGTCTCATAAATATCTAAATTAGGTACATATAATGAATTTTCTCATTAGATACTGTCCTGAGATATCCCTTAAACCCAAAGCACACAAAACTATATATTTAGTATTATATATAATATATATATATATATGTTTTTTATATATATTTAATTATAATTTAGAGTGTTCTTGGGGCCTACCATTAAACACTAGGGTTGTAACTCTCAGAGTTCTTAGATGCAGGTCATAGAAATCAACTCTTTTTGTTCGGTTGATTCACTGATATAGTAAGTTTATTGAAAGTAGATGTGGAACTCACGAATTTCTAAAAAGGCTGAGTAGCCAGACTCAATAAAATGGACAAGAATAAGAAAGGTCATATAGCGAAAACCAGATCCTAGAACTGGTCTGATGAGGTCACTACTTTAGCCACCAAACTCTGTTCACTGACACTTGTACCCCGACCAACACTGTAAACAATAGTCACTGGGCATAGCCCTTGGAGGCCTGAAAACCAGATGTGATCGTCTCCAGAAAGAACTGCCCACTTCTTATTCTTTGCAGCAACACCTCTAGATTCAAACTAAGGTGGTACATGTGATTGGCCAAGTCTTGGGTCACTCACCCATGCTCTGGTTCCTGGGAAAACAAGGAGAGCAATACTGCTGCTTTTGTGCTCTGTAAGTCGGAGGGAGATTCTGCCCTCCACCAAGACAAATAAAATGGGGAAACTGCTCCAATATGGGAAAATGGACATAAAGACAAATTTCCACTATGGGGTCAGGAGTTATAGATGTTCTGGAATTAAGCTCTGTCACAGGTCTCCAGCTCACATTTTCTTAACCTTCATTAGCTGCACCATTTAGGGGTAACTTAAACTCCTTTCGTCTCAGCATGCTTCTGATCTTTTCCAGAAGTGAGATGCAGAACTTGTCCGTTACTGGATATTTGTCTGCTGACCAATAAATGTTGGACATGAGGAAAAGGTCTAAGATCCAAGATGCCTATTAAAATGTCAATTCTTCAGTTTCGTAGGTGTAGGATCAAAAGGAAAAGGTTAAGAGAGGCTTTCCGGGTCAAGGAGCAGAAGTTGCAAGGGCAGGCTGATTTAGTCCATCCGTCTGGATAAAGTTTCTGTTATAGGATATGAGTGGTTATGACACGGAGCTGAAAAGGGGCTAAAATTATGGTAATTTTGTGCATTGAGCTAGAAGTTTTTCTTGTAATCTAGATATAAGTCTTGGTCAAAATTTACACCATTGACATTGGCTGCAGAAGCTACAATTCCTAAGTCTTTGGCTACACTAGGATAATAAATTCTTCCAAGGTAAAGGTAGCCTCAGCACTTATAAAGTGACAATCACAAGGAAATAAAACCAGCTTTCGGTTAGTTAACTCTGGTTCTTCACATTTGCCAGAAAGTATCTTCCATACCCAACAATTTTCTTCTAGATTCCACTGCTTCCGCTTACGTCATCTTTCCTGCCTCCTTCATCCACCTCCCTCCTTTCTCTGTCTTCAGTGGCAGTTCCATTTCTGACCCTCTTTATTCTTTACCACTGGTTAGCCACATCTCTTAAGACTGTGGCCTCTTCTAAGAATACTCCCTGCTCCCATTCAAAGAGCGTTCTTAAGGTGAAGAAAGTGAAGGTCAGGAGAGTAAATGAATACAATATTTTTAAAGAGAAATTGGGCAATTCTATCAAAAAATTTTGTATTAGATGATACCCTTCTTCTTCCAGGAGTCTACCTCACAGTTGAATATATATCATTAATGAATATATATTATATATATGAATATACACACATATTTTATGTTCAATACACCATTGTTTATGATAGCAAAACATTAGAAATAATCTTCATGCATACTAGTGGAATTTTTCCTCATTGTGTTTGGTAGTTAGCTAGATAGCATCGTCTGTTCACAATTTGTCCTTCCTTTCCTGTCCTTGTCATGGCTTCCCTGGGGGCAGAATATATGCCTCCATCCCATTGACTTTGGGCTTTCTTTAGCCAGCAGTTTATGAACAGGCATACTAAATGTTCCCCACAATGAAAAGCTTTGAATGGATTTAGATCATTCGGTTTGCCTTCTTGAGCTCTGTCCTTCACCATTAGGAGAAAAGCTCATCCCACGTAACTAGAGCCCCTTAGCTTGAGTCTCAGAGGAGAAATACATAGAACAGTCCTGAACTTGACCTAGAGTCTGAAGCACAGTTGCCTCTTTCAGCCTGTAGACTTTTGACTGATAAATAATGTCTATTGTTATGCCACTGAGATTTTGGATTATTTTTTATTGGGAACTTGGAAGGAAATCCCAACCAATACAATATTCGTATACTATGAATCTCTGTGCAGTCAATAAAAAGAATGAGATAGATTAATTCCTGACCTTATTCGTTTCATCAATAGCCTTTACACACATTTAGACATCCAAAACTTTATCTAGCAGCTCTTTGTCCTTGTCTCTTCTACCATTATTTCTTCATCTTTATTCTATTGGTAATAAGAGTATTAATAATAATAATAATAGAATACATATATATTTACTTACCATAGCTGGTCGCAGTTATGAGTGCCTTACAATATTGCTCTCATCAAATCCTTCCAACAACCCTAAATTGTACCTTCTGTTTCCCTCATCTTTACAAATTGATAACTGAGACAGAGAGTAGTTGAATAATTGTCAAAGATCACTGTAGCCTAAGCTCTGACAGTCAGCTTTTCTTTTTGTAATGCAATTTCCTGACTTAAGCTTTTACTGCAGAGGCATCCACTTCAAAGACTATCCCAAATAAACACATTGTCAGCCACGGGACTAGATAAAGTGCCAGGCCACCCAGCAGCCCCAGGTTCATTTGTTTTAGAGATCTTGGTTGATTTCAATAACTGACCATTTAGGCTGCTTATACTTTCTCTTCCCAGGCTTTAAATTCCTGCTCTTATGTTTTAAATCTACCACGAAGCCCTGGCTGTCAAAGCAGAGTACACAAACTTAACCACTCAACCACAGGGCCAGCCCCTACAATTTTTATTTAAAAAATTAAATTTAATTTTAAAAAATAAGGAAGAGAATTTTTTCTGGTATTTCTCCCTGGCTCCTTGATACCTTCAGCATCTGATTATCTAACTCTCTCCATCACAATTTAATTATCACTTTTGGAAATTCCAATATTCATATAAATGGTTTATTCACATAACAATTTGTATTCTCAGTCCCTGACCTGTTTAGCTTCAACAATCTTTTCCTTCAACCCATCTCAGCCACCCACTCATAAGGTCACATCTTAGACTTTTCCATTACAAACAATTGCACCACTGGTGAAATCTCAGTTTTAAACATCTGCCTTCCTATTGGCACCTATTCTTTCACTTTATTTAATTTAGTTCTCCAACACCAACAATTCTCTGACACCACTGAGATCCAAAATCCTTTGAAATTCTTTTTATCTATCACCTAATTTATGCCCTTCCTTCTCACCTTAACAGCAATACAGTTTATGGCCCAGAATTGTAACCATCTTCTTGTAAACACCCTTAATTCTTTTGCCCCCTTTTGTTCTACTGGCAAAACCCCAGCCCTAGGTAAATCCAACATTTTGCTTATTTGTGACTGTATTTCATTACCTGAATATTGGAGAATGTCACCCCATCATGTTGATTTGACTACTTTAAGCTTGAGAACAAAATACCCAAATGGGCACTTGATATTGGCAAAGTTGTGGCTTACTATCATATTTCCTAGTACTTCACTTTCCCAAACTCTGGCATATTTTACATGTTTTATTTTAACATTCTCTAAAGCAATCCTGCTCACACCGCTGTCAGCTGAAGTGTCTTCAAGTATAGGTCATCTTCCCTCCATCAAATCTACCAGCCCACCTACATTTGAATCCACATACTCTGACTTCCTTTTTGTTACAGGAGAAGAAGTGGCTCATTTTCTAAATAAAATCATCGCCTTTCAAGGGCTTTATTCTTAATTAATTACGTTCTTTCTTGAATCATTAATTTTCATTATATACTGGATGTTTCTATCAGCAAATGAACATGCTTAATGTCATCAGTCTTTACAAAAATTAGAAGAAATTCTCTCTTGACTCATGTTCTCCTCAAATTACACACAAATTTTTGTCTACCTCCTCAAAAATCTATACTTTAGATGTGTCTATCATGATGGCCTCCAGTTCCTCTCTTGCATTTTTGTTATAAAATGGCCATAATTGAAATTTTCCCCTAACATTTCACTTAACTGCTCTTATCAAAGTTTCCAATAATGTATATCTTACCAAATCTAGTAATCAATTATCTGTTCTCAATAATGACCCCTCAACTACATTTGAGAGAGTGACTACTCCTATATTCTGGAAATACTCTCTTCCAGGATTCTGACATAGCAAATTTACCTGCTTTCTTCCTGCTAATGGCCACTTTCTGGTTTCCTTTGCTACTTCTTATCCCAGACTCTAAATGTTGGAGTGTTCACCCACCTTGCAGAGGATCTATTTGATTCTCTAACAGCCCTAGTCATTTTGGGGAAGTGAATACTTCCCCCAGTGGATACAAGCTAATGGCATTGTCAAATGCCCTCCCACCCAAAATTTGAGGTAGGAAATAAAGGGACTTAAAATGATTGGATGTGACACATTTCTACCAATTTCACTCTAAGCAGACAGCCCTGGATTTTAGACTGTTTTTTCTCCCTCCACTTGACTCCTCACTCCTGCCTATCCACATACATCTCTGCTTTAATTACTGCTCTAACGAATAGACCTAGATATTGAACAGATGCTAATTTCACCAAAAAAGTGACACAACCAGACATTATGTCTCCCACTGATGGAAGAACACGACACCACCTATGAAGTAGTCTCCCCTTTCAGAAAGTCAAAAATGAATCTGATCAATCAGCTTCTACATTCAATTTCCAACTTAAGGAAAATACAGAGCACAAGGAAACACATTAAACTATAATACAGTGATAAAATCAGACAAATCCAGACTGTAGAGAATTCCACAGGAAAATTACATAACATCTTCCACAAATAAATTGCAACAGACAGAGGAGAGTGGGGAGAGAGAGAGAGAAGAGGAGGAAAAGAGAAAGAGATAGAGAAGAAAGAGACTGAAAGACTAAATAACCAACATAATTTGTGAATCTTATTTGAGTCCCAATTTTTAAAAACTATAAAAAACATTTTATTATATTTATGAAACAATTGAAAATTTCAAGAATGACCGAGCATTTGATGATATTAAAATAATTTTTTAATTTCAGGTATGATAATGGAATTGAGATTATGCTTTTAAAAGTCCTCATTCTTTGAAGATTGGTGTTGAAATATGTTTTGTTGAAATGATATGACATCTAGAATTTGTTTCAAAGCAATAAGGAGAGGAGTGGACAGAAGTAGAGATGATACAATATTTGCAATGAATTGACAATGAAGCTGGGTAATGAAAAAAACTCTGCTATGGTTATTTGTATCAGAAATATTCCTTCATTAAAAATATCAGAATAAGCCTATTTTTTTAAAAAGCATGACATGTACAGAGGTAATGTATTAGTCATAGTTCTCCAGGAAAAAACAGAACCAATAGTATAGATAAAAGATAGATAGGTAGGTAGATAGATATATATGTAGATAGATATTGAGGAATTGGCTCACATGATTTTGGAGGCTGAGGCATCTCAAGATCTGCTATCTACAAGACTGGAGACCCACGAAAGCCAGTGGTGGAATTCAGTCCATGTGTGAAAGCCTGAGAACCAGAGTAGTCAATGGTGTAAATCCCAGTCCAGGGGCAGAAGATGAGATGAGATGGCCAAGCTCAAGCAATGAGGCAGTAAAACAGGGGCAACTTCCTCCTTCCTCCACCTTTTGTTCCATTCAGGCCTTCAACATACTGGATGAGGCCCACCCACACTGGGGACAATCTGTTGAGTCTACCTATTCAAATGCTAATGTCATCCAAAAACAATCTCACAGACCCACCCAGAAATGATATTTAATCTGGGCACACTTTAGCCTGTCAAATTGACATATAAAATTAACCATCATAGGCAACAAAACTATTTCTTAAATCTGTAGCATTCAAAAATAAAAGCCTACCAATTATCCACTAAGAGAAAAACAATTACTCAGCAAAGAACTCTAGTTCAATCATGTAATGAATCAAATTAAATAACTCAGTGGGGAGATGGGTCAGGTTGCAATGAAGGACAAGCAGGTTAGACTGGGAGGCCTTGAATCCCAACAGAGCCATTTGGAGCAAAAAAGACCTTGAGAGATTTCAGCAAAAAATAGCAAAGTAGGAAACTCCAGGGGTAGTCTCTCCCTAGAAACACCAAAAAACTTGGCAACCACCATCAGAATCAACCTTATTGGAACTCTGGAAGATAGGTAAAGGTTTACACCAATAACAAGAACACATAGCCAGGAGAAAAGTCACTGAAACAAGATAGAAGATCATTGTAGGATTTTAAATTACTCATCTCAACCCCCTAGTTGGTCTTAGTCACAACAGCCTGCATTCCCACAGCAAGTACCAGGTTCTTGGGGGGAGCAGTGTGAACCTTGTTCTCAAGGAAGTGTGTTTGTTTTAACCTGACTGTGATTTCCCAAAGGACTGCCACAGGAACTTCCCTTTGCTGTATCTGACCTGGATCTCCATCAGGGCAAGACCAATAAAAGGTCCTCAAAAAAAGAAAGAAAGCCAATGAATAGGCTCCCCTAACTAGGGCAAAAATAACTGTTGGGGCAAGCAACATACACATTGAATGGTTCAGAAAATAAGACTGGTGGGGGGTAGAAAAGGGGAGGAATAGGAACTTTTAAAGCTACCACATAGTCAAGAAACTTAGAAAACCATATGCATGCCTAGAGACAGACACATGCTCAGAAAAGATCTGAGAAAACATAAGCTTTCGCCTCTTGGTCTTTAGGCTCAGAGCATGCAGGAAGTACCAGCTAAGGCAGAGTTGTAAATAGCCTGGCTAAGTGTTGAAGTAGTCTTCTAACAAAGGGCCAATCTTCAGAGACCTAGGGAATAATTTTTTCTTTTCTTTTCCCTCTTTTTTTCTCATCACATTATTCAAAATGTCCAGTTTACAACAAAAAGTAACAAAGCACAGAGAGAAAAAAAGAAAATACACTATTACAGAGGTAAGAAAAAGAAATTGACAAAACTATTCCAGAGGAAAAACAGACATTGAACTTCCTAGGCAAAAACTTTATGTCAATTGTCTTAAATATGCTTAAGGAGCTAAAGGAAATGATGGACAAAGAGTATAGGAAACCAAGAAATTATTTCTCACCAAATAAAAAATAGCAATAAAGAGATGAAATTATAAAAAGCAAACAAATAGAAATCCTAAAAACTGCACACCAAAAAGCTGTTAGAGCTAAAAAATGAATATAGTTAATAAGCTTCAGAAAAGTTGCAGGACACAAGATCAATATGAAAAATGTGCTGTATTTATATATTTTAGCAATGAATAATCTGAATGGGAATTAAGAAATAATTTCATTTTCAATAGCATCAAAAAGAATAAAATACTTGGGAATAAATTTAACTGGAGAGTTGAAATACTGTACACTAAAAATTACAGAACACAGCTGAAAGAAATGAAAGATGACCAAAATAAATGGAAATATAGCCTAAGTAATGGATTGGAAGACTTAGTATTGTTAAAATGGCAAGACACCACAAATTGACCTACAGATTCAACACAATCTCTATCAAAATCTCAATGGACTATTTTGTAGAAATGGAAAAGGTGATTCTAATATTCATATGTAATTGCTAGGAACCATGAATACCCAAAACAATCTCGAAAAAAAAGAACAAAGTTGGAGGACTCATGTGTCCCTGTTTGAAAACTTATTACAAAGCTACACAATCAAAAGAATGTGGTACTGGCAAAAAGATAAACATATAGATCAATGGGATATAATCAAGACTCCAGAAATAAACCCATTTACCTTTGTCAATTGGTTTTTGACAAAGGAATGAAGAGCGCTGAGTGGGGAAATGATGGTCTCTTCAACAAATGGTATTGGGAAAACTGGATGATAACATACAGAAAAATGAAACTGAACTCCTATCTTACACCATACACAAAAATTAACCAAATTGGATTAAAGACTTAAACATAAGACCGGATACCACAAAACTCTAAGAAAACATAGGGAAGAAGCTCCTTGACATTGGTCTGGACAATGATTTTCTGGTTATGACGCCAAAGGCTCAAACAATAAAATCAAAAATCAAGTGGGACTACATCAAACCAAACAGCTCTGCACAGCAAAAGAAATAATGAAATGGAAACCTATGGAATGGGAGAAAATATTTGCAAGCCATATATCTGATAAGGGACCAATATCCAAAATATACAAAGAACTGACACAACACAACAACAATAAGAAATCTAATTTAAAAATGGGCAGAGGTACTGAATAGACATTTTTCCAAAGAAGACATCCAAATAGCCAACAAGTACACAAAAAGGTGCTCAACATCACTAATCATCAGGAAATACAAATCAAAATCACAATATCACCACACACCTTTTAGAGCAGCTCTCATCTAAAAGGCAAATGTTGGCAAGGATATGGAGATAAGGGAACCCTTGGGTAGTGATGGTAGAAATGTAAATTGACTCAGACACTATGGAAAACATTATAGAGATTCCTCAAAAAATTAAAAATACAACTACTCTATGATCCAGCAATCCCATTTCTGTATATAACCAAAGAAAACGAAAGCAGGATATCAAAAAGATGTGTGCACTCCCATGTTTAATTGCAGCATTATTCACAATAGCCAAGATGTGGAAACAATCTAAGTGTTTGTCAATGTATGAACTAATGAAGATGATGTGGTATACAATGAAGTATCATTTAGCCATGAGAAAGAAGGAACTCCTGACATTTGCGACAACATGGATGAAACTTGAAGGCATTACGCTAAGTGAAATAAGTCAGACAGGGAAAGACAAATACTATATGATATTGCTTGTACATGGAATCTAAAAAAGCTTAACTCATAAAAGCAGAGAGTAGGATGGTGGTTACCAGGGGCTAGGGAGTGGGGGAATTGGGGAGATGTGGTTTAAGGGTACAAATCTGCAACTAGTAGATAAGTAAGTCCTGGAAATCTAATGCACAGCATAGTAAATTATACGTAAACTGCAAAGTTGCTAAGAGGCTAGATCTTAATTATTCCTACCACAAATAACAAATGATAACTATAAGATTCAGTAATAGACGTGTTAGGTAATGCTTCAGTGGTAATCATATTGCAATGTATAATGTATCAAATCAACACATTGTACACCTTAAACTTAATACAATGTTATATGTCAATTACATCAGTAAAAATTTTTTAAATTATCATTGTAAATCTCTTAAGAGCTAACAAAATATAAGCCAATGTTCAGCTCCCAAAAAGCTAAGCCAATTTGTTTTCTCCATTGTTGAAATAGTTCCCCTTCCTTGTTTCATGCAGCAAAATATTTAGCTTACACTTTCTCTGTATACTTCATTTGAAAAATGTAAGTTAAAATTCATTTAAGACATATAAAATCTGACTCACATGCATCAGAATAAGATGTTCACACTATGAGAGACCCTTGGAAACTGGGGCTAACATATGGAACAGCAGAATCATGGCCCCCTTTCACTCTCACTTCTGGGCCTATATTTGCTCACTGAATGGAACAGGTATGAAATTGTCATCCCTATTTACCTAAACTTCTCTCTTCTACTAACTTTCTGATATACACCAATACACTTCCCACAGGCAAGCACACCAAGTGAAATGTGACTGTAATTAACTTCACTGTCTCTACTTAAGTTCAGAATTTCACAAAAATATTCTCATATTTTTTCAAAACTCTGGAATTGAAGGTACCCAGGCCTAGGGACTCATTTATATCCACTTTGATAACTGAAGATAAATGCCCTGAGGAGGGGTTCCAGAGGAATGGAGATAAGGAAGCCCTGAGCACATGTGACACGAATGTAGAATGTTCATAGCTCTGTCAGAGCACCACATCAGCAAGAGTCAAATCTGCAGTTCCATAAATTGGCCAGGCCATCCCTCCCTTTCATCTCTCCAAAACCAGCCATGCTTAAATCTGCCTACTTCTTTCCTCACAACCAATATGCTCTTAAGCAGGTGAATCAGGAGTCCACTCTCCCCCGTCCAAGCAGCCCATGGAATGCACTCTTCACATCCTTGTTGCGGAGGCTATATACAAAAGGGTTGGCCAAAGGTGTAATGGTGGTGTACATCACAGCAGCCACCATATCCTGATCCTGAGAGTTCTGGGAAGGAGGCTGGAAGTAGACCCAAATGATGGTGCCATAGAAGAAGCCAACCATGGTGAGGTGGGATCCACAGGTGGAGACAGCACGACGGCGACCAGCAGCTGAAGGCAAACGTAGGATGGTGGCCCCAATGTGGATATAGGAGAGTACAATGAGGGAACAAGGGCCTAGCATGAGGAAACCACCCTCCAAGAATATGGCCAGCTCATTGGAATGTATGTCAGAGCAAGAGGCTCGCAGAAGTGGTCGGTGGTCACAAAAGAAGTGAGGAAGGTTAACATTGCCCTCAGCATCCCCAGCCCAATAAAGAGGCAAGAGGAGTCCCACATGCAGCATGGTGTGCACTATGGACACCACCCAGCACAAGGCCAGTAAGCATGCACAGAGTTGGCGATTCATCACTGAATGGTAGTGCAGAGGGTCACAGATGGCCACATAGCGATCCAGAGCCATGACAGCAATAACAAGTGTATCTGTAACTCCAAATACATAGAAGAAAAAGAACTGGGCAAAGCAGCGGGCAGCAGGGATGGCTGGATAATTAGAGACCAGATGGGCCAGCAACTGGGGCAGGATGACTGTGGACAGCCCCATGTCTATCACGGAAAGACCACGGAGCAGATAGTACATAGGTGAATGGAGCCTGGAGTCCCGGGAGATAAGCAGCACTAGAGTCACGTTCCCCATTATGGTGGTCAAGTAAATAGCCAGGAACAGGAGAAAGGGGAGAGCTGGGGGGACTCTAGCTCTTGAGAATCCAAGGAGCAAGAATACGGGAGAATGTGAAGCATTAGGAGCACAGCCCATGATGGGTGACAACGAGCCTGCCTGGAAAAGTTTGATCACGAAGCAAGTCACAGGTCATAGCTTAGGGAGCATAACAATTCTATTTAATTTATTTATGTTATTCAAGCTCTTAAAGACTTAAAGTCAACTCTGATCACTATGGCCCTTCCTCTAGGTATATGACTTCACTCCCTTAGTTTATTATAATATCTTCTCCCTTATTTCTTCTGTTTCACCCACTCTAGTGGTTCCTTTTAGGTAATCTGTAAACTCTGATAAAGTCCTTCCTACAGTTATAAACACTCCATTAAAATTGTCTTTTCCTCCAACTACTGCTTATCTCCTTCCTGGCAAATGTCCTGAAAAAATTCCTATACTCACTGTCTCTAGCTCTTCATCTTCCATTCATGCCTCATCCCATTGCAGTCCTCATGATTTCTTCCATCTCAACCTGTAAGGAACATAATATACCAT
The DNA here is from genome assembly GCF_041296265.1 of Equus caballus. Taxonomy (NCBI): domain Eukaryota; kingdom Metazoa; phylum Chordata; class Mammalia; order Perissodactyla; family Equidae; genus Equus; species Equus caballus. The sequence continues at coordinate 35,061,764 of NC_091708.1, forward strand.
TTAACATGTCACATTTAAAGAAATGGATCTCTATAAATAGTTGATTTTTATAGTGAAATTGCTTCAGGTTGTCATGAAATAACTTGTTTTTCCCTTTTATTATATTTGGTTGGTTAATGGCATCATCCTCATCACCCTCTGCTTACCCAAATGCAAAACTGGGGGAATCTCTCCTTCATCTCCCTATATTCAATCCCTCCCTAACCATTACATTTTCCCTTGTGTCCATCCTTTGCTCTTAGTCCACCAACTCTATTTAAGCCTCAGGATCTGTGACCAGTACTAATTTCATAGCCTCATTGTTGGTTTCTCTACTTATCTTCCCTGCTAGATCTTCCATTCTGATGCCAGAGTAAAACTTTCAACATGTGATTCCCTGTTTAAAGAGTAAGGGCCTTCAGAATAAAATCCAAATAGCTTGATCTGGCTTGTAAGGAACTTTCATTGTCAGTACCTAACCTATCTTACCAGGATTATGTAACACTTATTAGCTATGTAAGTTATGTTTTCTCACCTGTCAAATGGCAATGAAATGGTCTCTACCTCATAAAATAGAGAAGATTAAAGGAGATACTCTTCTGTTAAATCTTTGGAAGAAGCTAAACTTTGTGGAGACAAAGCAGGAAGAAACTTTTTCACATTACTGCTTTTGAAAAATCTCTCTTTTAAGTACTAGAAATGCAATCAAATTGAATATCAAAACTCTAAACCTGAAGCAATTTAAACCTTTCTTCCTTCCCCAGGAGGACTTATACTCTCACTTAGAAATCTGCATTAGGGAAAGAAGGATGTGGCTGACTTCATTATTGTACCATCTCATCCATCTTACCTGTAAGCTGTCTCTTGCTATTGCAAGGCCAAAGTAGAAGGATGAAGGAAAGGGTAAGATCTCATTGAGTGGTGCTCTTGGAACAGATCACAAATACAGGACCTTCCTCTGGTGGAGCTTCATATGAGCCCATTTGAGACCACCTACAGGTAACTATTACTTCATTCTTCCCAGACAAGTCTAATTCAAACACTGGCTGATTCCTTAGAGGCCTCCTTTAGGATTGATATTTGACTGTATCATTCTAGGTGTAATCTTCTAAGGTTGCCTCACCCCAGCAGGAAGCCCTCTTGAGTGGGATGCTTTTTAAGATGACACAGCATATACACCTTCCTTGGATCCAATTAGTCCAAGGAAAACTCATACATCTTCATCCCAACAAATTCTGTAAATGCAGCCTTCTCAAACTGTTTTCTAGGCACTGGCAGTAACTGCCTTTGGTCCCTTTCTCAAATTTTCTTTAAAGCTTTAAATAATGCATTTTGAGATTCATTTTACTTTCCGATCATGTTGACTTAAATTATCTTTTCATTATCGATTTCTTAAATTAATAAGATTGTGGCCGGATAATCAAATCTCTATGAGATTAGTTCTTAAGCTTTTTGAGACACTTTGTGGCTACTTGTGGTTAAATGGACCTGGAATACAAAAAGTGACAGCCTCAACACAAATTCACAATTTCTAGAAATTGTGATATATAACAGAGGTGGCGTTCTCAGTGGCTGAAAGATATTTTATTCAGTTAAATACTGTACCACAACTGTATATACATATTTGAACTTTTATGGTCTACTTGCACTATACAGCAGTTGAAAGCAGAGCCACAGGCATCAATAAGCTTAAGTGTCCAAAACATAATGTTAACTGAAAAATGCCATTTCAGAATGATAGGAAAGAACAACAGGTATGAAGTTTTAAAACATGTAAAAATATTGCTATTTTTGTAAATAGATATATACTTTGAAATTCTGAAAACATGCATGAGAATAATGAACACTTTGTTGAGAACAGTGAGTATCTTTGGGGAAGGAGGAAGGACAGAGGATAGGACAGAGAAGTAGTTTGGGTTTTAATTGTAACAGTCTTTTTTTTCAAAATCAGAATTGAAACCAAAAAAGGCAAATGTTAAGTTATTTTAAAGTTGGATGTTGAGTATATGTATTTCATTATTTGGTCTCTATACATTTTTCTATATTGTGAAATTTTTCTTATTAAAAATATAAACAGTAAAGACAGGATAGCGACTGAGATAAGAGCTTTTACTGTATTATATTTTTGTTATTTATTCCTTCATAAGACTAAGCATACCTTTCTAGGTCAACATAACATCCATATGATGTTATTCACTTAATTAAATTACACACTCAGTGCCAGGACTCGAGTACTCATGCCAGTATATCATGGAGAATCTAGAATTAGCTAATATCTATCTTGAACTGGGAGAATCAGAGATTTAGCTCCAAAACAATCTTCCAAAATCTTATGGGAAAAAGGTAGATGTCGCAATGCATGTGAATTGTAACTGTAAGACCTACAATGAGCCAAAGAGCCTAGAAGTTTCCCTAAATTGTCTTTCCCTAATCCCATGTACGTCCCTTGTTTCCAATTACCATTCCTGTTTTCCTGTCTTGCTGTAGTAAATTCTACAGTCTGTTTCTGATGGATGCTCTTTCATTTGGGGATGGTCCTAGAGATCTAGAGCCAGACAAAAAGTTTAGACAGGACTCTGGAATAGGTGGGGAGAAATCTTCAGCAAGAATGTAAGAGACAGAGGTGGAAGTCTCATAACTACCTACATTCCTCCAGCCTCAGGAGTCAAGGACTGGATTAATCATAATCCTTGGTTCATGCTCCACTCTTATTATTGATCTGAGCATCACCTGCTTGCTTGTCCCCTTGGTTTTTAATCTTATTATAAACATCCATTAACTTACTGTCTAACACAGAAACTAGAATATTGATTATAATTCATATCTACTTATATGAGCCTTCTCCATCACCTCTCCCTGGCACTTCCCATCTAAAGTAACCAACCTCCTGAATCTTGGGCTAATCATCACCTTATTTTTGTTTAATATATGTTTATATTTAATATATATCTATTATAGATATCCCAAGAAGAATATTGTTAAGTTTAAGATGATCTGAAAATTATAAAAGGGTTTAAAAAAATTTTTTTTTGGTAAAGGAGATTGGCCCTGAGCTAACATCTGTTGCCAACTTTCCTCTATTTTATATGTAGGATGCCATCACAGCATGGACTTGATGAGCAGTGTGTAGGTCCCCACCTGGGATCAGAACCTGTGAACCCCAGGCCACAGAAGCGGAGCGTGAACTTAACCACTATGCCACTGGGCTGGCCCCAAAAGGGTAACAAACTTTAAGCAATTTAGGCTGACTTGATGTTATACCTCAGTATTATATTACTTAGATTTACTAATATTATTTGCTATAGTTGTGGTTCACTTATTTTTCATTGCTATATCCTAGGCTTTTGTGTGAATATACCACAATGTATTTATCCATTCTCTGTCATGTGTATTTGCGTGGTTTAGTTATTTCTTCTACAGAGTGTGGATCCAAGCTGACACCATTTATATTTCTGTGCTCTAAGTTACTAACTCTTTTACATGGGCAAGTGTCTTGATTTGTCTGAGTCTCAGATTCTTCAACCATAAAATAGGCGAAGAAACTACTTATGCAAACTTGTTAGAAGAATTCAATAAAGTGCCTATTCATGTGCAAAAAGCTATCATTCATATCTTATGCTCTACCAACTATTTGTTCCATTTCATATATTTAGTATAATTAACTATAGTTTACTTATAAAGTAATTTATTCAAGTTTTGGCTTCCAAGGTTGTCAATGGGCAGTCCTCACCATATACAATGATCTATAACAATAGTATTAGCAGTAGAAGTATTAATAGATAACACTTCTGGAGCCCTTGCTATGTGCCAAACACAGTATGAAGCATCCACATGCATGATTTTATTAAACCTGTATTCTGTGAGTAAATACCATTTTATTACCATTTTACATATGAAGAAACTAAGGCAGAGAGAAATTAAGAAACTTGCTTAATATTACACAGCTAGTCAGTGGCATAACTGGAATTTTAACAGAGAATTGGACATTTTGACCACTGCTTCTCTCAATCCTTTGTTTTCCTTCTCTACTGATGGCATTATTAACCACTATCCCCCACTTTCTTGACATTTGGCTGTTTCCAAACTCATTAATATTGTAAAATTAGGAATTTCATCCTCCTTATTTTGGTGGTTAGCTCTTTTCTATATCTTTTTCTGAATTCTTCTCCAATTCCCTTCACTGTGGAGACTCCCCAAGAGCAAACTGAAGAACGTATCCAGTCCAAGAGGCTCATTGACCAACTTAATGCTGATTATCCGTAAATCTACATCTGCAAACCTGGCAGACCTCACTCCTCCAGTATTGTGCCGAAAGATCCATCCTATAGTTCTGGCAAAAAAAACAAATAAAGTACGTAATGAATCAGAGTATATAAGGAAGGGTTAATAACATAGATGAAGGATCCAGAGAGAATAATGATGACTGGGGAGAAAAGGAGATGGAAGGACAGTCAAAAGAAAACAGTAAAGGAGGTAGAGGAGTGTGAATCAGGGACAACATGTAGATCTAATCACTATAAATCAATCATACTGGAGATTGCTTTAATAATTTATAAGAGCAATTGTCAAGACTATTTTTCCCTCAAAGCACAATTGTTACTTTAAATAGTGATTAACAACTGGAATCTGCTCCTCTGGAAATATCTGAGAGGAGAGAGAAGAGAACGGATAGAGTTTTAAACAATTGATCTGAATACCTGAATTTGCCTATGGTTCCCCGAAAATAACTTTGGCTAAATCAAGTGCAGAGGTAATCACGTGATCCAGAAGATCATTTATTTATCCACCCATTTGTTGATTAATTCATCTGTTCTACAAGTATTGATTTTTTTACCTGTTATTGGACTTTAAGATAAACCACATGAAGACTCTGCCATGAGGAAGTCATAGTATGGAAAAAAACAAAGATCAACATTGGACGAAAAACAGTGTGATAAGTGATATGATAAATATAAGCAAAGGGGCTTCTGGAGCTTCTTTGGAGCAGCCCCATCTCAGCCTTGGGTGAGGTCAGAGATGGGCTCAGGTGATGAAAATATTCCTAAGAGATATCAAAATCACAGCAGGGTGGTTGTGGCAACCCACATACAAAATAGAGGGATACTGGATAGCAAGGTATAACACACACAAAAAAACTCTTAGAGTCTACACCAAAGCTGCCCTCCATTTTACTCAGAGAACACCTGGAATTCTGAATCAATAATGTGAATGGGATATAACTATGCATGTGCATGTGTATGTACATGTATGTCTATGCTGTATATAAGCTGTATGTATGAGAAAAAATTCATAAAATAATTATTGAAAAGCAGAATTTACTTTCAATTGGGAGTTTCTTCTAAACTTTGCTCCCTAAAATTCCACATTTCTAAAAATAATTTTGCAGTTTCCATGTAGAATGAAAGTGATGCTGTTCGTCAGAGACATAGAAATGAAGACACAATAGAGAAAAGGACAAATAGAAAGGGAAAACAAGAAAGAATGATGCAAAGTGGTGGGGAAAAACAGAATGGAGAGATATGATTGAAAGAGAGTACAGAGTGAATATATGAATGAAACAGACGTGGAAATAAGAGGAAGAACTTTTGAAATGAGAAGAGAGAGAAGCATAATTGAGGATATGAATTTTTTAATGGTTAGGGCAGAGATAATGAGCTGAAATTAAGATTTTGGGGGAAAAGGCATGTGGATGGTGAGTGAGAGAAGGGTGGGAATGTGGAAAGAGCAGAAAGAGAACAGAATAGATGGGGTCATGAAATGGCACAAGTGAAAGAGAAGTGTAGGCAGGTATGAGAAATGGAATATCAAGAATGGGAACAGAGAGGAGGGCTGGTGAGGGAGATTGTCAGGGTGAAGAGAGAGAGGGGAATGGCTTGAGGACATAAGGGAAAAAGGATAATGTTAAACAGGACGGGTCCAAACTGAGAGACAGATTACTCACAGATAAAAATAAGAATTGTTCAGGGGAAAAAAGGATGGCGAATGAAGGCATTTCCCGAGCCACACACTCACCTGGCAAGAAAGGACTTCGACTCTAGACTTTGTGGCTGCAGCCTTCTATCAGACCCCAGGGATCTGGCCATGGTGGTGAAGGACAGATCGGTGCATGGGGCTAGAAGTCAGGGTTACTGAGGCTAGGTGAGATTTAGAGATTGTGAGGCCCCAGAGAACTTTCCCCTAGAGCCACGTGGGAGAGGTCAGATACAATGTCTCCTGCCATCGCAAAAAGCAAGAAAGTAGGGACATACTCTCAAGGGAGGGTTAAAAGCACCTCAAGTCCCTGGCAATAAATCCATGCCACTGATCCTGATGGGGTGGGGGGACTACTTAATCGATGCCCAGGCATTCCAAATGGCAGACGTCTGTGTCTCATTACCCAAATAACTCACTCAGTCATCACATTATTATCTTCCTATGATATAATAAGTATGATGTAATGGCCTAAAATTGGGCATTAGAGCCAAGTAAAACAGAATATAATTCTGATATATACCTCTCACAAACTCTGTGAATTTGGCAATTACTTAAAATCTCTGAGCTCTAGTCTATTTTATGTGTAAAGTGGTAATAACACCTGATTTTTAAATAAATGATTGTTTTAAGGATTAGCATATAGAGACTGGCATATAGTAAAAGCTCAGATAATAACTGTTCTTGTTGCTGACACCATTACTGCTACAATCATCGTGGGTATTACACAACCAAAGGAAATTCAGGTTTTTCAGATGTTGGTAGGTTGCAGTTTCTATAGTCCAATTCTTCTATTTGACTGTGTGCTCCTGGAAGGAAGAGGTTTGATGAATTCATCTCTGTATCTAGTGCCCAGCACATTGCCTGGCACAAAGCAAGCACTCAAGAAAGAGTGGCTGGATAAATGGTCAGCAAGTGACAATCCTTCTCTTGTTAACTCTAATTCTCTGGCCCAATGAAATGCCCTATCTTACCTATCAATCTCCATCACAGTGTTACCAAGAGTAAATATTTATGAGATGAAGGTATTTTCTCTATTTCTCTTGTTTTCACAATCAATTAGCTAGCCCATTCTCTAATCTCATTACTAGGCTAATTAAACACCCATAATCCATTAAAAAAATAGGGATCAAGGAGTTATTAATGTTTTTTATAATAATATATACTGCCACCCACTTTTATGGTGCTTTAATACTAGTAACATAAGTAAGACAGAATAGACACATTGCCCAGTTGATTAAATCATGGGAGGCAGGGACTCGGGCCCGTACTGTGATCTCCGGCAGCAAGGGCTATACTGGACTCAAGAGGGCTCTTTTTCAGAAGCCAAATTAATAAAACTCCAGAGCCTTTATTTGGATATTTTATTTATCATGGCAAGTACAACAAAGAATAACATAAAAATGAGATCACCTGATTTTGATGTTAAGGAACTCTAAATACCATTAAAATGGCTTGTCTCAAGGTAAACTTGAAATAATTGTTCAACAATCTTCATAATGTCTGTTGAACAATTTAAGTTTAAAGGATAAACTCTTAGAATTGAAACATATTTTATAAAATAAGTCCTTAGTGTCAACCTTTTTAAAGACATTTATACGTTGATGTAACATTAAGAAAATTATTGTGTGATGGAAATTAACAATTTCACTTTTTCTGAACTTTAGCTTATTAGTAAATAAAACGATGGTTCCTGAGCTGTACATTCCAATTTAAAGAAAAATTGAAACAATTATAAGAATTTTGATTTATTATTAGTTCATTTTTGAAATCACCATTTCTAAAATTTATTTATTCCATTCAAGAGTTTACTAACAAATTGCATGTTGAAATTAAAAGTGTTTTTCAATATCTTCCCTAAATAAAGATAAATTCAGATACTGTTTTCCTATCACTGATTTCAGAAATAACTGGATTGGATACTGTTTAGTGTGGATTTATGTAATGGTGCAACTCATATCTGCCTTCTTCTGAAAGTTGTCAATCGACATTCATTAAAATTCATTTTATATGATTGAGTACTAGAAAAGTTTAGGCTAAGCATCTGGGTTTACTACCTAAGACTAGTAAACAAAGACTTGAAATTATTAATATTTTTTATATGAAATCTATTTCTACATTTATAGTCTTGGCAAAGTTAAAAACCAAGAAGTTATTAAGTTCAGAACTGGACTTGAATTTAAAATCTTCATTATTAATGCCACTACTATTGATTTAGTTCCTCTTAAAAAGTATCATAAGTCCCTCAATTAGTGTTCTTATTGGAAATGTGTCTACAACACTTGGCTTGAATTTAACTTGTATCTGTATTAAAGTTTGGGAGTTAAAATGGTATATTAGTAAATCTATTAAGGCTTAGTTTTCTGTTCATACATGTGCTACTAACTATACAATAAAACTTTATTAACTGGGAATTCCATGGGATTTTCTTTCCTTTAAAGGAAGCTGTATTTTGTATAAGTTTTATGACTACTGTTCTGGATGAGGAATCAAGCAGTAATCCAAAACTGACTTTCAATGTGTTACTGAATATGGCTTAGATCCCAGAGGACAGGAAGGCTGTAGGGGAATAACTTACATCTCTTGTTTCCTCAAGTTGCAGATTATGACATGTAGCCATTGTGAACACTATGAGGAAGCCAAAAACTTCTGCTCCAAGCTGAGGGTGTCTGTAAGACTAGCCTGTAATTTCCACAAAGTGGAACTCACTTTGAGTCCCAGCACTCCTGTGGTCAAAGCAGCCAGACAGAAGCTAGGACTCAGGCCAGCTAGAGTGAGGACTGGGCATCAGGCCTATGAAGGATGGGTACTGAAGAAGAAGAGTTGGTTGATGACATGCTGACCAAGATGAAAAGGGGATACAAGCCTCAGGACAGAAAAGGCTCTGAGGAATATGAGAGGGTAATAATTATAAAATGCTAGTTGCATATATTGAGTGTTGACTATGTGACAAACACCATGCTAGGTGTTGCAGGCTTTGTTCATTTCATACTCACAATATCGCTTTTGGGTTAGTACTATGAAAGGCAGTATAGCTTAGTGTTTAGGCTAACAGACTGTGAAGCTGTAATCACAGCTCTATCACCAACTGTGTGATCTTGGGCAAATATCTTAACTTATACATACCTCAGTTTTCTAATCAGTAAATAGGGATAATAATAGTGCATACCTCATGAGGTCGTTAATGGCTAATAAATGAGATTATGTAAAATGCTTAAGACAAGGCCTTATATATCAGAAACATCACATAAGAATTACTATTCCCATTGAAATACATCAAAAGTAGATAATTGAGGTTCTCCACTGTCTCACAGTGTTCTAACAAAGAGTCAGTTGCTAGTCTATCTGAAACCAAACCTATGTTCTTAAACACCAACTGTAGCACTTTCCTATGGTCATGCTAACTGGAGTTGTAAAAACTTATTTCTCCAACTTCTCAATCTCTCTCTTACTAATTCATGAAGGAATCTATTCTTGTTAAGAAGAAAGAGTTTGTTGTGAGGATATTATTAAACCTACCCATGCTCAAGATACTCTTAGAAATTAGAGGAAAGGAAGCTCTCACCTACCTGGGAACTTACTTCAAGACTGGACAAGACAATTCATTTATCCATGTAATTTTTTGATTAATCACCAATAATTCTGATGGGCATTAAGCATACGCCAATGAAAAATAACTGATTATGTCACTAAAGGATCCTCCATTCTAGTGAGGATAAATGATAAAACATAATTTCAAGTGTCAGGTAAACAAAAGAGAAGTAAAGTTACAAATGAGGGAAGTTTTATTAGCATTACTTTACATGTGAATGACAGAAACTAGAAAAAGGAATACGTTCTTTCCAGCATTCCCACAATTTGAAGAAAACCTGCTAAAACTAATTCACGACGTCTGTCTGATTCCAATTTCTCTACTAGACCACACTGTCTTCCACATGGAACTCAGTGCCCTGCTACTTCAAGAATATTCCCTCTCTTTCTGCTCTAACCATAGAGGGTCAGTTTCTCAGGGTTCTGACAATGTTTTTGTTTTGAAATTCCAATTATCCCTTAGTACATGCCAAATTCCCCATTATACCTTATAACTATGTCTTTCCTGGGAGTGGGGTCTCAGATGAAGGTACCATTCCCTCCCATCTCCCATCAAAACTCTCCATCTTTCCATGTTCTCTTATTTCCACGTCCTGCTCTTCATGTTTATCCATAGGCCAAGTGTTTTGAAAGCTCTAAAGAAACTTTTTAGTCCCAATATAAAGTACAATTAGGGATCAGACAGGAAGGGACATAGGAAAATCTAACTTTAACTTATATATATGTGTGACAAATAAAATATATATATAATTAAATATTTATATAAAATAATTTTATATGAATCAACATTATATAAATATAAATTTACATATATCACATCATATACATGTCACATCACATTTTCTTTCTCCATTTATCCATCAATGGATAGTTTGTTTAGTTGGTTTCCATATCTTGGCTATTGTGAATAATGCTAAAATGAACATGAGAGTGAGTTCTCTCTTAGAGATCCTGATTTCATTTCCTTTGGCTATATACTCAGAAGCGAGATTCCTGTATCATATGGTAGTTCTATTTTTAAATGTTTGAAGGAACCTCATGCTATTTTTCACAATGACTATAAGTCGTGGGGCCAGTCCCTGGAGTTTTTTGACTTATAAGCAATATAAGGATTAAGAACGTAAAGCTTGTTTTAAGTTTATGCATACTTAAGTACCATCATAAAAAATTATACATGAAACAATAAAATTATACATATAACAGTTGGAGTTATTTGTATTTGTCCTTTAAAATAGGCCTTCTAAATGCTTAAGTTTGAGGTATCTCAAATCACTTCATTAAGATCTGTGCTCAAATGTTTCCTTTTCAGAAAGATCTTCCCTGACCATCCTTTCTAAAATACTACATCCCCTGTCACACTCTTTTCACTTCTCATACATTTTTTTTTTTCAATATCCCACGTGACTTCTGGACATAATATATATTTGTTTGTCTAATGTCTGTCTTTCCTCACTAAAATTCAAACTCTGTGAGTACAAGTGCTTTATTTTATTTACTGCTGTATCTCGAGGACTTATATCAGTGTCTGGCACATAGCAGGCCTTCAGGAAATATTTATTGAATGAAAAATACATGAATGAACTCTGTTCACAGTTATGAACAGAGCTGGAGTTTGATGAAGCCTTCACTTTGGGCTCCTCATGGATATTCACATGCAAAAGAATTAAATTTTACTCCAATCCTACACTATACACAAAAATCAACTCAAAATAGGGGGCAGCCCAGTGGCATAGGAGTTAAGTTTGTGCGCTCCGCTTTGGCGGCCCAGGGTTCACCGGTTTGGATTCCAGGCATGGACCTACTCACCACTTATCAAACCATGTTGTGACAGGCATCCCACATACAAAGTAGAGGAAGATGGGCATGGATGTTAGCTCAGGGCAAATCTTCCTCAGCAAAAAGAGGATGGGTGGTGGATGTTAGCTCAGGGTTAATCTTCCTCAAAATAAAATAATCAACCCGAAATGGATTAAAGACTTACCTGTAAGACCTGAAATCATAAAACTCCCAGAAGAAAACATAAAAGCAATCTCTTTGACACGGGTCTTGGCAGTGATATTTTTAGAATGACGCCAAAAGCAGACAATAAAAGCAAAAATAAACAAGTGTTACTACATCAAACCAAAAAGCTTCTGCACAGCAGAGGAAATCATCAACAAACTGCAAAGGCAACCTACAGAATGGGTGAAATATTTGCAAACCACATATCTGATGAGGGGTTAATATCCAAAATACGTAAGGAATTCATACAACTCAATAGCAAAAAAATAAGTAACTTGATTAAAAAATGAACAAAAGACTTGAATAGACATTTTTCCAAAGAAGACACACAAATGGCCAATAGATACATGAAAAAGTGCTCAACATCACTAATCATCGGGGAAATGCAAATCAAAACCATAATGAGTTATCACCACACACGTGTTAGGATGGTTATTATTAAGTGTCTCTTAAAGAGAGAACAATTGTTGGCAAAGATGTGATTAAAAGGAAATCTTGGTACACTGTTGGTAGGGATGTAGGTTGGTCCAGCCATTATGAAAAACAGTATGGTACTTCCTGAAAAAATTAAAAATAGAACTACTATATGATCTGGTAGTCCCATTTTTGGTTTACATAAAGGAAATGAAATCAGGATTTGGAAGAGGTATCTGTACTCCCATGTTCATTGTAGCACTATTCACAATAGTCAAGAAATAGAAACAACCTAAATGTCCATTGACAGATGAATGGATAAAGAAAATGTTGCATATACACTCAGAAGAATATTATTCAGCCTTAAAATAGAAAGAAATTCTGTCATTTGCAACACGGATGGAGAAAGACATTATACTAAGTGAAATTAACTAGACACAGAAAAAAAAAGTTTTCATGATCTTCTTGTATGTAGACTCTAAAAGAGTCACACTCAGAGAAGCAGAGAGTAGAATGGTGGTTCCCAGGGGTTGAAGAGAGGGGCATATGGGAGAGGTGATGGTCAAAGGAGACAAAGTTTCAGTTATACAAAGTTAAGTAAATTCTGGAGATCCACTATACAGCATACTACCTATACCTAACAATACTATATTGTATACTGAACACTTGCCAAGAAAGTAGATCTTATGTTAAGTGTTCTTACCACAAATCAGAATAATAATAATAGATGGGGTAGGAGGAAACTTTGGGAGGTGATGGATATGTTTATGACCATCATGGTGGTGATGGTTTCATGGGTGTACACTTATCCCCAAACTCATCAAACGGTAAACATTAAATATGTAAACTTTTATATGTCAATCATACCTCAGTAAAGTACTTTAAAAACAGAAAATATAAAAATAATATTTCCCTAATAGGTTTATTAGGAGGATAAAAATGTGTCAATACTTATAAAGCACGTAGAAAAATTCTCTTAATAAGCACTTTATAAAAGTTTATAAATGAGAATAAATGAATTTTTAAAAGGCTGAAGGAAAACAGGGCAAAATGTTATTATAGTCAATCCTTTCTGGGTGATGGAAACATGGATTATTACTACTTTTCTTTTTTGTACTTGTCTATATTTTTAAATTTCAAATTACCACAAACAAAATTGAAGAAATACTATGATTGTTGTTGAGTAACCACTATCTTGGACAAAGCATTGCATGAGCCATATGCGGGTGGAAACTGCCTCTGTTTTATATACTACTGTATCTCCAGCACCTGGCACAATTCTTGACATATACTAAGCCTTCTAGAAATACCTATAAATTAATGACCGATTGGAGCCATCAGATATTAATAGGCATGTTTACTGATCTCGAGGAGTATGCAGTCTAGTGAGAGGCAGCACAAACTAATAATGTGCTTTTTAACCTTAATCTAATAAGAAGTAGTTCATATTTTTGACAATATGATTTATCTAAGAATTACTATTCAGCACATAATTCCCAAGTCTTTTTTGCTAGCAGCATGAAAAAGCAGTAGAGTGGCAGGTTAAGAGGACAGAGTCAAGGAGGAGTTAAATAACCTCATGAGATGTTTCAAAAATGAATTCTGTCACTGACTAGCTGTGTTACATTGTGCACGTCACCTCACCTCCCTGAGCTCAGACTCCTCATCTCTAAAGTCAAGAAAATAAGACCACCTACCTCTTCAAGGTGATGCAATAACTAGATGAGATATTACATTTGCTTCATTTAGCTGAGTGCCTAGGACAGAGCAAGAACTCACTAAAATTATTAATTTGTGCCTTTTTAAATTGATGTATAAGCAATAAGCCAAAAACACTGAGATATTCCTTAGAATGGAAGCCCAAAGTGTTAAAAGAGGACAGAAGAAAGACCCATTCCAACACATCAAGCAAAGTGTCCTGGAAAAGGCTGATTTCAAGCCTTACATGTTAGGTATATTAGATGAAGGAAACGATAAACAATAGCATGATAGTATAAGCGGGTGAGGGGGCTATGAGTCATGAGAAATGGGATATTCTCGGATGATGGTCATACTAGGAGAACAGGAAGTTTGAGTCCTAACTTGAAAATTCTGCAGTACACACAAAGTGAGATGCTCAAATGACCAGGAACTCAGGATTCCATAAAACATAAAATATAGTCACCTAGTGGTTTTCCTGAGTGGAAAAACAAGGGTCATAAATCAGTATTTTATAAGTATACTTGGGGATGCTTCAGACAGGAGAGTAAAGAGTAAATTCTGGGGTTGAAAGTCTTAACTCTATTATTATTTTTTTTTGAGGAAGATTAGCCCTGAGCTAACTACTGCCAATCCTCCCCTTTTTGCCAAGGAAGACTGATCCATGCCCATCTTCCTCTACTTTATACATGGGACGCCTACCACAGCATGGCTTTTGCCAAGAGATGCCATGTCTGCACCCAGGACCCGAACCGGCGAACCCTGGACCACCAAGAAGCAGAACATGCGAACTTAACCACTACACCACCGGGCCGGCCCCTTAACTCTATCATTTTTTGTTTTCTGAAGTTTTAAGAACATTATCCAATTAGGGGCTGCTCCTGAGCCTGGGAGAGGGGAAAGTGACTGGTGGCATCAGGAGTTCCAGTCTTTTTAGTCCAAACCCATGTGAACTTGTGAAAAAAATGTTCTCCAACCCTATATATTGTCTTTCAGTGTAAATAATAGAGCTATTAGAACAATAGTCAGGAAGTTTGGGAGAGCCAGTCACTGTGTCACCTGAGCCAATCTCATTGAGGTGTTCTTTTTTGCCTAAAGTTGCTGGGTCAAAAGAGTGGTTGACAGGAGAGAAAGAAAGCACTGATACTCCCCAGGTTCCTTGGGGAAGAAACTCCAAAACTTCAATAATTGTTGGCTTGTTTTGTAATGTCTCCTCCACCTGAACATCAGGGACTTCTTGACAGTCTCAAGGGATGCTCCCTTGAGAGAGGATGGAGTCCATGAGTGTCTACAGTCCCCTTGGCATGTAGAAGGTCCAGAGGAGGCAGAGAAGAAAACTTTCAGATTCATGAGGGTTGAAGGCATCCTAAGATCAGGTGCCATCCCTGTGTTGTTTTTCTGGCCAGCCTATCTGTTACTAAGACAGAAATTTGGGAAAGAATTACACCAACACGAACAAGCACATATCACTAAGAACAACAATTTTAGATCCAGAGATTGGGCACCAAGGATAGGATTGGTATTATCACTAAAGGAAATATTTTACTACCCTATTATCCCTGTCTGTCAGTTTTTTACCTCTTCAGGCTCATCCTTTTACTCCAATAAATTTTCACTAAAAAGTGAGGGGTACAGAGTACCCACTGAGTAAACTCATATTTCAATGTCTTTTTCAGATGATTTCTAGCCTCCAGAATAATTGGTGCAAAGAGAAACGTCTGAATTAAAAAAAAGCATCATTCCATCAGCTGGCAACTAAATGAGAGAGCAAACTACTGGTCATCCTGCCATGAATTAACTACTGGAAATCCTCAATCAGAAGACAATTTCTCCAGGACTGCCCTTATACCCTTCCAGGGAATTCTCTCACCCTCTCATTCTCTCTCCTTGTCTCTCTTCCCCTTTTCTGTTTTCCTGTATTACTTTCTCTTTACAGCAGAAGACTGAAAGGAGATTAAAATATATATTAATTTCTGAATTCCCAACATTAACGGAAAGAAGCCACAGTCCAAGTAACTAATATTTTCAGTTTTTTTAATTGCCTATAGGAAAAATAAAATGGAAAAATCCTTGGATAAATTATATTAGATCTTGGAAGAATCTGTTATAATGATAGTTTGCCTTTAGGTGAACCCAAGACTATGGAAAGAAATAACTTAACAAGACCCTCTGAATTCATCCTCCTGGGACTCTCCTCTCGACCTGAAGATCAAAAGTCACTCTTTGCTGTGGTTCTCCCCATCTACCTCATCACCATGATAGGAAACCTGCTCATCATCCTGGCCATCCGCTATGATACTCGCCTCCAGACACCCATGTACTTTTTCCTGAGTGTCCTGTCCTTTGTTGACATTTGCTATGTGACAGTCATTATCCCCAAGATGCTGGAGAACTTCTTATCAGAGACAAAGGCCATCTCTTACGGTGAGTGTCTGACCCAGATGTACTTTTTCATAGCCTTTGGAAACACAGACAGTTACCTCCTAGCAGCCATGGCCATTGACCGCTATGTGGCCATATGTAATCCTTTCCACTACATCACTATCATGAATCATAGACGCTGTGTCCTGCTTCTGGTCCTCTCCTTTTGCATTCCACACCTCCACTCCCTCCTGCACATTCTCCTGACAAATCAACTTGCCTTCTGCACCTCTAATGTCATCCACCACTTTTTCTGTGATGACCAGCCAGTGCTAAAATTGTCCTGTTCCTCCCATTTTGTCAAAGAAATCACGGTAATGACAGAAGGACTGGCTGTCATAATGACCCCCTTTTCATGCATCATAATCTCTTATTTGAGAATCCTTATCACTGTTCTAAAGATCCCTTCTGCTGCTGGAAAGCGCAAAGCCTTTTCCACTTGCGGCTCTCATCTCACGGTGGTGACCCTGTTTTATGGAAGTATTAGCTATGTCTATTTCCAGCCCCTGTCCAACTATACAGTCAAGGATCGGATAGCAACAATTATCTACACCATATTGACTCCAATGTTAAACCCATTTATCTATAGTCTAAGGAACAAAGACATGAAGCAGGGCTTGACAAATCTGATGCACAGGGTGAAATGCCAGTAAGAGGAGCTGAGGTCTTAAAAGAATCCCACAAATCTCTTGCCCCTGACTGAAGATTCTTAATGTCTCTGTGATTAGATTCTGAAGGATGGTACCTTCCATGATGGTGCTTCATTGAACCCTGATAGAATGTTTATCACATGTGCTGAAGCTAATGTGTTGAGACCACTCTTGAATATAATGCCTACTTCCCAGTGATCTCTAATATTTTCTAGCTGGGACAAGGTCTACCTGAATCTTGTTCTCTATGTCCCAGGATAAACCTCAATCAAAATTCAATCTTCCTTTCCAGGAAATCATCTCCCTTTCACTTAATGCCCACCTTGCTGAAATTGCTCCTATCCTTGAATGTGATCACTATAAACTCCTGAGGACCCTTATTCACAAGGCTGAGTTTTCTTATGTAGTCATTAAAGTTGTTTGAATGTCTTTGAGAGTGTGTGTATGTGTGTGTGTGGTGTGTGTGACTTCAGCATATCAGCCCAAGGGCTCCTCAATAGCAAGCTCTCTCTCTTTCTCCCATTATAAAGGTCAGAACTATGACTCCTTCCTCCACAACACCTCGAAGGTTAAGGCCTTGACCTCTATGGTTATTATACTTTAAAAAAATGAAATTAGCCCACTAGATGACTTTGGGTGAATCAGTCCTAGGCCAGGTCCTCTAGAGCACATCGCCTCAGTGTTCTTCTCCCTGCTTCCCACCTGTCACAGCAGCCTGTGCATTAAGCCTCTCCTTAATTTCATTTGACCTGAATTCAACTGTACTACTTTCCCAGGGAGCAAATATTAAGAACCAGTAACCCCAGTAGTGGATTCCTCCAACTACTGGGGATCTTTCTTCCTTAACGAACTTGAGTCAACCTACCAGAAAAACAGAATTAGATAGGAAAAAATGCTTTTGTTTATTTGTGAGTTCTGAAAAATATTGAAGTCACTACTAGTCCATAAATTTCTTTGGCAACTCAGAAACTTGTGAATTCATTTGTTCATGCAACAAATTTCTATTTCTTGTTCACCATATATTAGCCTTCTGGATTTATAAATGAAGATTTTGTCCTAGATGATAAGCCAAAAATCTGATGGGCAAAAATCTGTGGGAGCCTAAGGAAACAGAATAGCATAGGCAATACAAGTTTTTAGAGTGAAATTTTGTGTCGTTTTAGTTGTTTTAGTTTGCAAGGTACAGAGGAACACACATTCCTTGAAGTGACAGGTGTCAAGTAAAAAATAACTCCAGGCTTAAGTAAGGAGTGACTTTATTTGAAAAGATTATTGCAGGAGGTGGGGAAGGGTCTATAGCAATAGGGAGAAGGGGGATATTGCAATTGGGAGAATACCCCAACCATATGTCTGCAAGGGTCAGTCAGGAAAGGACTTTTCTTCTATAGGGAGAAGTGAATGAAGCTAAAAATAACTACGTGTGTAGAAGTGAGATGAGCTGGTGACAGTAGTAAGATTGGATAGTTGACCAGGGAAAGTTTTTCCCTGAAGTCAGTCTATGCTTCTGATGGGCCATTATGGAGGGGTTGTGTGCTGACTCTAGCTGAGAGTGGGTCAAAGTTCAGCCATTTTCCAGAACATGAAAGGCTGGGGGGATTTCTGTAACTGTCACTGCTTTCCAGGAGCATGAGACTCAGGTAAAATTCAACATTGTCAAAGAGATTTATTGTAAGAATTCACAAGAAAAAAGAGAAGACGTAAATCTTAGCTGCACAAACAGATTTCACAAAGGAATAAGAATGAAAGCATCGTCATGCCCTACAGAGCTGGAACCTGGTTCAGACAATGGAAGGTTATTCAGGGCAAAGTGCAAAATTCATGAATATGTAATTTTGCTGCCCCTCCAGAGTTGGTTCACAGAGGCAGGTGGTGGTCATAGGAAGAACACAAAAGATAAGAGGCTTTTCTCCATTATTCTCATATGAAGATGTGTAGGAGAGAGGAGTCAACCAGCTGGGAGGAATTGGAGACTATGTAGAGATTAAGCAGAAATGAAAACTTCCTGATAGTAGGCTTGTCAAAGGATATTTATAACGGCTGATGAAGGATCAGTTAGAAATTGTTCTTGTTATGAAAGTATTGACTCCAACTCAAAACATACACACAAACATATATTCCGAACATCTTTAGTAAACTCTACTCCATGAAGAACGACCGTATATGAGTAACTGGGGAAGGGCTTAGCTGCACATCTGGATCAATGTAGAGAATAACAGAAGCATAAACTTATAGACAGAGGTCACAATAAGATTACAAGCCTCCTGGATTTGCAGAAATATTAGCAAGGGTTAAAATTTCCACTGACCATGGAGTTGAGGGACTATCTGATCTTACCTGGATTTTCAGCAGAGATCCTGCTGATGTTTAGACTATGTAATAACAGCCACCAAACCCAGAGTGCTTAACAGTAGAAGAGCCACTAGATACTTTACATACGTTATCATACTAATTCTCTACTAACTCTTTGATTAAAAAAATGCAAACTCATCATTTCTATCTCTCTGATGTGACAAATGAGAATCAAAAAGTCCAAATATCTTGTTGAAGAACAAACAACTCTTAACCTCAGATCTAGGGATCGAAATCTGTTCTGACAATTATGGTTTTTGCTCTTAACCCTTATCCTGCTCCTTAAGGGTGCATAAGTGGCTGTAAAGACAAATTTCTCCAACATATTAATTCTACTTTCTGCAGTTTCTGGAAAAAAAGTCAATTCTAGGTCAATGAGGTGGAGCCCCTATTTGGCATTCTCAGAAACAGGAATCCAGAGTCGGAGATGACCACGAGGATTTACACCTCTTAAAGATGTGCAGAAATCTCCATGATAACTTAAGCTTCTGCAGGTTGTGAAATGGGGGCACTGAACTCCATTAACTTAGTCCTCAAGAGGCAAGGGATCCCTCAGGGGCAGCTATATAATTAGTGCTACAATCTGATGAGTGCTTTTCATGTCCCAGGCTCTATACAACATATTTAATTCCCAGAATGATTCTATGATATAATATTATCACACTGCAGTCACTTCCACCTTACAGATGAGGTAACCAAGTTTCAGAGGGGTTAAAGAACTCACCCAGAGTTGATATTAGAGACAAGACACAAACTCCCATGTGCCCAACACTAAGATGCATGACCTTAACCATGACCATATCCTCCTACCCTAAGGGTCCAATATGACTGTGAGGACAACTTTCTCAAATATACTAATTTTCCCTTAAGTAATTCCTAAAAAGGATCCATACTGTCTAAGGAGAGAGGGCTTGTATGCATTATAGTCAGCAGCTAAGAGATGCCGTGCTTTAGAGCACTGTTGAGGATTAAAGGAGAGGAGCTGATTGTGGTCATGGTTTCATAGGTGTAAACATATGTCAAAACTCTTCAAATTGTATACATAAAATATGTGCAGTTTTTGTAAATCAATTATACCTCAATAAGCTGTTTTTTTCAGCTTTCAATATTTGAATGCATAATCAATACTAAGAACTATTCTAGGCACTTCACTCAAGTCAATTCTTTCCACCTCAGGGCAAAACAAAAGCTATGAGGAAGATACTATCCATCGTGTACAGAGAGGAAATGGCAGTCCACAGAGGTGAACTGACTTGCCTGAAAATATACAGCTACTAAGTGGCCAAAGCCACCATTCCAAGTCTGTTCCAACTCAAAAGCCACACTCTCTGAATTAAACCAGCCTGTCCAATCCTATCCACATTACACCTCACAAAGTTATTGCGAAGTGCAAACCTAATGCTCCATTGATTCAGTCATTCTCAGAACAAGTGACAGTTAATCTGAGGAATGAAAGAGGAAACAGAGCCAGCCAAACAGCCAGGATGGCTGGATCATAACAAACAAGGCTTAGAACGGAATTGCCTTACAAAGTCCTGGTAAGGAATTTGAATTTTATTCCAAAGTATAATGAAAGTTATTTGATATGGAAGCAATATGATCTGATTAACATTAGGGTGAGAATGGTGGAGAGTCTTTTCTGAGAATTGTTGCACACTTTCTGTTTTCATACTTTGATCATTGTTTTCTTTCTTTTGGTATATGACAAGGTGTTGTTGAGGTTTTGCTGTTGTTGCTGTTTTGCTTTTTATTTTATTGTATCTTCCTCAATTGGACAGTATATATCCAAAATTGAAGTCTATTAATTGTTACTCTTAAGTTTCAAAAGAATTACACTGTTATACTGCTTGAAGAGACCAGATAATACAGAACTGTACAATAGGTACAAGGGAGGAGAAGAGTGTAAGCCTTCACATGACATTTGAAGCAGTAGTTTACCATCAAATCCAACCTTAGAATGGCACTCGCTTCCCATCTTTGAAGTGGGGAGGCCAAATCAGCCTCAGAGGAGTCATTAATCCCAGATGCTAGATGGATCAGAAAACTGTCAGTGCTCTCCTCTCAGTAGAAGATGCTGCCGTGCAGCCCAGTTCCCCAACCCTCAGGAGAGGCTACAATTGCCAACTTTCTGATTCCCTCCTTCAGAGACCAATTTACCACTTGAGGTAGTCTCTTGAATCCCAATGACATGAATTCCATGAGCAAAAATCTGTCTCCATGAGACCTCGTTTGGAGGTTCTAGCAGAGGAGCACAACTACTCATTTACCCTTGATGAAGAATGGTCATCCTCTATCGGGGAAGGTCATCCTCTTCCACCGAGTGTGCAGCTTTGGGAGGGACACACATGAAATTCACAGTGTTATAAGCCAATGTGACCTCAAAAAAATTAGGTTTTTTTTAAATATCTCCTCCTACAAGAGGGTTAAATGCGCCTCTGCCTAAAAGCTATAGCTCCAGCCGTTCTAGAACCTCGGCCATTGTGGCAGACAACACTCAGCCCTTGTGCTGGGCAAAGCCTCCTCAGCACACCTACCCCACCATCCAATTGGACATCCACATTAAGCCATTTTTAAAAAGGATGTATTAGAAAACTATCGAGAAGTGAGAAAAAAATGAAGTTTAAAATAAACCAGCCACACCCTTAAGTAGGAAGACTATAATTTCCTACTCCTTAGGTGTGGTCTGTGCATAGTGACTTCCTCCAAAAGAGGACAGTATGAGAGGAAGTGATGGGGAGGTCACTTTACAGTGGAGAAGCCTCACAAACACTACTTCATCCAGGTCATCAAGGTCAACATCAATATTCATAAACCATGTTGACTGTATCACAGAGATAACACAAGGCTGAAGTCAAGGCTTGGACCATGCAGAGTTCCTGTCTAGAGGATCTAGAGAAAACTATGCTTCCAAACTCATTCAGGTTATTGGCGGAATTCAGTTCCTTTCAAAGGCAAAAATGAGTCCAATTTCCCAGCTGGCTGTCAGGCAGGGATTCTCTCACCTCCTAGAGACAAGTCACAATCTTTGCCACATGGTGCCTGCATCCCCAGTCCAGCAAGGACTCCTAGTATCCCTCTCATGCTTCCAATCTTTGACTTCCTCTGTCTCTGACCTCTTACCCAAATTTAAAGGGCTCCTATGATTAGGTCTGACTCACCCAGATAATCTCTCTCTCCTAAATTCAACTGAGCCATATAACATAACCTAATCACAGGAGTAAAAGTCATCGTATTCACAGTCCCATAAAATATGCAGGGCATACGGCAGGGAAGGCCTCTGCTCGCCATTAGCAGGGAGGCCCCGGCCAGCAACCAGAACAAAGGGAAGCTCCCAGAGAGAAGATTCCCCAGCAGGGCACCAGCCCACCAGCCACTGCCGAGCCCACGGTCTCCGGCTGTGCATGGGACGGTGCAGGAGGTGCCAAGACTTCCCGTAGATGTGCTTGGGGACTGGGTGAAGCTCCAGCACCCGGCTCTGCGGCCCAGGGGGAAACTCCAGGGTCCCGCACCCACCGGCAGGGAAGGCCTCTGCTCACCATTAGCATGGAGGCCCCACCTAGCATTTGGAACACCAGGAAGCTCCCAAGAGCAGAATTCCCCGCAAGGCAGCAGCCCACCAGCCACTGCCAGGCCCACGGACTCTGGCCATGTCCCAGACGAGGCAAGGGGCTCCCAGAGATTCCGTGAGAGTGGTGTGGGGCTGGGTGGAGCTCCAGTGGAACGGCTACATAGCCCGGGGGGAACTCCAGGTTCCCACAGCAGCCTCAGAGAAAGCCTCTGCACAGCACTAGTGGAGAGGTCCTGACTGGCAATCACAAGGCTGGAAGGCCCTGGGGCAAAAGTAGCACAGCTAAGTGAGCTAACCCCAGACTGTAGAAGATACCCATAGTTCTGAAGGGACCTATAATAAACAAGTGTGATTTTGTGGGCTCTGACAGTGACAAAGCTGAGATTATAGGTGATCCTGCTCCTGGATGCTGGGAAAGCCCATAACACCACTGCAGACCCCAAGAAGGGAGCGCATCTAGGTGGGCTGCAACAGTAGGCACCAGCAGCCTGAGGCCCCCTTGTGATTGTCCCCACAACTGATGAGGGACCCCACAGGGCCACTGTGACTACAAGGAGGGGCCCAGGTCCAGTCAGTAACAGCTGACAGGGTTCCTGGTTGGTGCAGTCTAAACAGCTGCTCCCGCCCACACACCAGTTGCAACAAGTGGAAGCAGCGACTAAACTCTATCTCTATGCAGAGGCACAAATCCACACCATCAAGCAGTATGAAAAAATATATTCAATCTCCAGAACAGAAGGAAAATGATAAGCACCCAGAAAACAATCCCAAAGACAATGAAATCTATAACCTAAATGACGATGATTTCAAAACAGTCATTATTTAAAAACTCAACAAGTTAAAAGAGAATTCAGATAGACAACTCAATGAGTTCAGGAGCTATGTCACAAAAGAGCTTGATACTATAAAGAAGAACTGGAGATTAAGAACACAATGGAGGAGATTAAGAAAAATCTGGACTCTCTGAACAGTAGGGTCAATAATATGGAGGACAGAATTAGCAATTTGGAGGATAGGAATATAGAAATGCTGCAGACAGAGGAGGAAAGAGAACTAAGACTAAAAAGAAATGAAGAAACTCTCCAAGAATTATCCGACTCAATTAGGAGATGCAACATAAGGGTTATAGGTATACCAGAGGGAGAAGAGAAGGAGAAGAGGGCAGACGGCCTGTTCAAAGAAATAATGGCTGAGAACTTTCCAAACTTGGGAAGAGAGATGGAACTTTATGTGACCTCCAAACTTTTTTAATGCAAGAAGACCAACCCCAAGGCATATAGTAGTGAAGCTAGCAAAAGTCAATGACAAAGAGAAAATACTAAGGGCAGCCAGGCAAAAGAAAATAACTTACAAAGGAAACCCCATAAGGCTATCAGCAGATTTCTCAGGAGATACCTTACAGGCTAGAAGAGATTGGAATGAAATATTCAAAACTCTGAAGGACGAAAACCTGCAGCCAAGAATACTTTACCCAGCGAAAATATCCTTCAAATACGATGGAGAAATAAAAACTTTCCCAGATAAACAAAAGTTAAGCGAGTTCATTGCCACAAAACCTCCTCTTCAAGAAATGCTCAGGAAAAACCTCATACCTGAAAATTCAAAAAAGGAAAAGGGTTACAAAATCCAGAACAAACGAGATAAGCAGAAGGACAATAACACAAAGTAGCAGCTCTCCATCAGGACAGGTTAGCAAAAGTTAAATAAAACATTAAAGATAAATGGAACAGAAACACCAAGAATAAATATAACCAAGTCGTTTTAACCACAAATTCACAACACAAAAAAGAAAAGAAAAAAAAATTCTGACAATAACAACCTAGAAGGGGAAGAGAAAAGGGATGGAATGTTTTAATTTAAGGAAATAAGAGGCTATCAGAAAAAGGACTATCTCATCTACAAGATGTGTTATACAAACCACCTGGTAACCACTAAACAAATAACAAGAATAAAGACAGAAATTACAAATAAGAAGAAAGTGAATACAGAAAGTTACCTACTTGAACTAGGAATCCAAAAATCATGGGACAAGAAACAAATGAAATGCAAAAGAACTGGAAAACAAGTGATAAAATGGCAGCAGTAGGCCCCTACGTTTCAATAATCACTCTAAATGTAAATGGATTGAACTCTCCAATCGAAAGACACAGAGTGGCAGGATGGATCAAAGAACAAGATCCAACAATATGCTGCCTCCAGGAAACACACCTCAGCCCCAAAGACAAACACAGACTCAGAGTGAAGGGATGGAAGACAATACTCAAGCTAATAATGAACAAAAGAAAGCAGGTGTTGCCATACTTATATCAGACAAAGTAGACTTCAAAGCAAAATAGATAAGGAAAGACAAAGAGGGGCATTATATAATGATAAAAGGGATGCTCCACCAAGATGACATAACACTTATAAATATATACGCACCCAACACAGGAGCACCAAAATTTGTAAAGAAACTATTAACAGAACTAAAAGGAGACATCAACAACAATACAATAATAGTAGGGGACCTCAACACCCCATTAATACCAATGGACAGATCATCCAGACAGAAAATCAACAAGGAGATTATAGAATTAAATGAAAAATTAGATCAGATGGACTTAATAGATATATATAGAACACTTCATCCAAAAACAGCAGGTTACACATTCTTCTCAAGTGCGCATGGAACATTCTCGAGGATAGACCATATCTTGGGAAACAAAGCAAGCATCAATAAGTTCAAGAGCGTTGAAATAATATCGAGCATCTTTTCGGATCATAATGCTATGAAACTAGAAATCAACTACAAGAATAAAGCTGGGAAAGGGGCAAAAATGTGGAGACTAAACAACATGCTACTGAACAAACAATGGATTATTGAAGAAATTAAAGAAGAAATCAAATATTATCTGGAGACAAATGAAAATGAAAACACACCATACCAACTTCTTTGGGACGCAGCAAAGGCAGTCCTAAGAGGGAAATTCATTGCAATACAGGCTCAACTCAATAAGCAAGAAAAATCTTACGTAAACAACTTCAAACAACACCTAACGGAATTAGAAAAAGAAGAACAAACAAAGCCCAAAGTCAGTAGGAGGAGGGAAATAATAAAAATTAGAGCAGAAATAAACGATATTGAAACAAAAAAGACAGTAGAAAGGATCAATGAAACAAAGAGTTGGTTCTTCAAAAAAATTAACAAAATTGATAAACCCTTAGCCAGACTCACTAAGAAAAAAAGAGAGAAGTCTCAAATAAATAAAATTAGAAATGAGGGAGGAGAAATCACAACAGATACCGAAGAAATACAAAGGATCATAAGAGAATACTATGAAAAACTATATGCCAACAAATTGAACAACCTAGAAGAAATGGGTAAACTCCTAGACTCATACAACCTCCCCAAACTGAATCAGGAAGAAATAGAGAATCTGAATAGACCAATCACAAGTAAAGAAATAGAAACAGCAATCAAAAACCTCCCCAAAAATAAGAGTCCAGGACCAGACGGCTTCTCTGGAGAATTCTACCAAACATTCAAAGAAGATTTAATACCTATCCTTCTCAAACTATTCCAGAAAATTGAGGAAGATGGAGCACTCCCTAATACATTCTATGAAGCCAACATCACCCTGATCCCCAAACCTGACAAGGACAACACAAAGAAGGAAAACTACAGGCCAATATCACTGACGAACATAGATGCAAAAATCCTCAACAAAATTTGGCAAACCGAATACAGCAATACATCAAAAAGATTATACACCATGATCAAGTGGGATTTATACCAGGGACACAGGGATGGTTCAACATCCGCAAGTCAATCAGTGTGATTCACTACATTAACAAAATGAGAAACAAAAACCACATGATCATCTCAATAGATGCAGAGAAAGCATTCGACAAGATCCAACATTCATTTATGATAAAAACCCTCAATAAAATAGGTATAGAAGGAAAGTACCTCAACATAATAAAGGCCATATATGACAAACCCACAGCCAACACCATACTCAACAGACAAAAACTGAAACCCATCCCTCTCAGAACAGGAACAAGACAAGGGTGCCCACTTTCACCACTCTTATTCAACATAGTACTGGAGGTGTTGGCCAGAGCAATTTGGCAGGAAAAAGAAATAAAAGGAATCCAAATAGGCAATGAAGAAGTAAAACTCTCACTGTTTGCAGACGACATGATCTTATATATAGAAAACCCCAAAGAATCCATAGAAAAACTATTAGAAACAATCAACAGCTACAGCAAAGTTGCAGGGTATAAAATCAACATACAGAAATCAGTAGCATTTCTATATGCTAACAATGAACTAACAGAAAAAGATCTCAAGAACTCAATCCCATTCATAATCGCAACAAAAAGAATAAAATACCGTGAGATAAATTTAACCAAGGAAGTGAAAGACCTATACAACGAAAACTACAAGACTTTCTTGAAAGAAATCGATGACGACATAAAGAGATGGAAAGACATGACATGCACATGGATTGGAAGAATAAACATAGTTAAAATGTCCATACTACCTAAAGCAATCTACAGATTCAACGCCATCCCAATCAGAATCCCAATGACATTCTTTACAGAAATTGAACAAAGAATCCTAAAATTCATATGGGGCAACAAAAGACCCCAAATTGCTAAAGCAATCCTGAGAAAGAAGAACAAAGCTGGAGGCATCACAATCCCTGACTTCAAAACATACTACAAAGCTACAGTAATCAAAACAGCATGGTACTGGTACAAAAACAGGTGCACAGATCAATAGAACAGAATTGAAAACCCAGAAATAAAACCACACATCTATGAACAGCTAATCTTTGACAAAGGAGCTGAGGGCCTACAATGGAGAAAAGAAAGTCTCTTCAACAAATGGTGCTGGGAAAACTGGACAGCCACATGTAAAAGATTGAAAATCGACCATTCTTTTTCACCATTCACTAAAATAAACTCAAAATGGATCAAAGACCTAAAGATTAGGCCTGAAACAATAAGTCTTCTAGAAGAGAATATAGGCAGTACACTCTTTGACATCAGCTTCAAAAGAATCTTTTCGGACACCATAACCCCTCAGATGAGGGAAACAATAGAAAGAATAAACAAATGGGACTTCATCAGACTAAAGAGCTTCTTCAAGGCAAGGGAAAACAGGATTGAAGCAAAAAAACAGCCCAGTAATTGGGAAAAAAATATTTACAAGTTATTTATCCAACAAAGGGTTAATCTCCATAATATATAAAGAACTCACACAACTCAACAACAAAAAATCAAACAACCCAATCACAAAACGGGCAGGGGACATGAACAGACATTTCTCCAAAGAAGATATACAGATGGCCAATAGACACATGAAAAGATGCTCATCATCACTAATCATCAGGGAAATGCAAATCAAAACTACACTAAGGTATCACCTTACACCTGTTAGAATGGCAAAAATATCCAAAACCAAGAGTGACAAATGTTGGAGAGGCTGTGGAGAAAAAGGAACCCTCATATACTGTTGGTGGAAATGCAAACTGGTGCAGCCACTATGGAAAACAGTATGGAGATTCCTCAAAAAGTTAAAAATAGAAATACCTTATGACCCAGCCATCCCACTACTGGGTATCTATCCTAAGAACCTGAAATCAGCAATTCCAAAAGTCCCATGCACCCCTATGTTCATCGTAGCATTATTCACAATAGCCAAGTCATGGAACCAACCTAAGTGCCCAGCAACTGATGATTGGATAAAGAAGATATGGTATATATATACAATGGAATATTACTCTGCCATAAAAAAGGACAAAGCCGTCCCATTCACAACAACAAGGATAGACCTTGAGGGTATTATGTTGAGTGAAATAAGCCAGACAAAGACAAACTCTGTATGACTCCACTCATAGGTGGTAGTTAACATATAGATAAAGAGAACTGATTAGTGGTTACCAGGGGAAAGAGGGGGTGGGGGAGGGCACTAGGGGTGAAGTGGTGTACCTATAACATGACTAATAATGATGTACAACTGTAATTTCACAAGGTTGTTAACTATCATAATCTTAATAAAAAAGACAATAATCAAAACAAACAAACAAAAAATATGCAGGGCATATATACTAGACGATATGGATGTTTGGGACCACTTTAGAATTCTGCCTACCGTACTTATGTTTACCTGTCACCTTTCGAGAAGGAAAGTACTTAAGCCCAAGGATTTTCCCACTCACCAGTCTAGGACAACAGCCATGTGGTCACAGTGGCTTCATTATTTTATATTAGAAAGGTCATCATAGCGCCTCTAAGACACAAGAGTACACCCGTGCTCCTAAGGTTGATTGCTGCAGAAAGATAATGAGATACTATGAGGACTGTGAGAAAACAAATAACACAATGTTTTCTAACGCAGTCAGAACACTGACTGCCTAGCAATCACGGAAAAATGACTCAATAAATGGTTAATTTTTGTTTATTGTTATTACTACTATTATTAATTAGATCTCTTTAGCTCTCTAGATATTAATTTAAGCTATCTAAACAAAGTCAAAATACTGAATTTTTTTGCAAGTGAATAAGATAGCTTAAAGAGTTATAAAGTGACATTTTAATAATTTTGGTGTTTGAAGATTGCTCATTGGCAATTTGGGCTCAGTAAGATGTCTGATTTTCCTGAGCTACTAAACACACCCTTGATATTATTAATGTCAGTTGTACCTACTTCTGTAAATGTCCAGTCTGCACATAAATATAAAAACAGATTCAAAGTATAACCAGATCTGAGTCTAAATCTTTCTCTATTACACCCAATACTGAGAATTTCGTTTCAATAAAACATGATCCATCTCATTTCCTTAATATTGTTTAGTTGAAATTTCCTGGATGTTGTAGTTTTCTTTATATCTAATTTGTAAACTTTGTTTAGTTTTTCAAACATAACAATTTTGCCATGGATCATTGTTGTAGGAGGCTTTTCTGCTTAATATTGATGGGCTGGCAAGAATGAAGGAAATATCAACCCACCTCAGTGATCTGCTATGGAAAAAGAGAAAGTGAGCTAGTGCTTGTGTGCCAGCTACAGTGATATAATAAAACCTCAATGCAGCATTATTCACAATAGCCAAGATGTGGAAACAACCTAAGTGTCTGTCAATGAATGAATGGTTAAAGAAAATGTGATATAGATATATCACATTTATGTAAATTTTATATATATACTTTATATTTATATTTATATTTAAATATTTCATATTTATATAAATCTTATATATATATATATATATATATAAGATCTGGGAATCCAACGTACAGCATGGTCGTGATAGTTAACAATACTATATCATATGCTTGAAATTTGCTAAGATAGTAGATCTTCAGTGTTTTTATAACAAAAAAAACCATAACTATGTGATGGATGTCTTAATTACCCTTATTGTGGTAATCATTTCACAATATATACATATATCAAGTCATCACACCCTACATCTTAAATTTACACAATATTGTCAATTATATTTCAATAAAGCTGGGGGGAAAATTGACAAGTACTGTTGCAGCTCAGATACTCCAAGAGGCAAACTCTGAGCTGGAGATTTGAGTGCAGGAGGTTTATTGGCGAATGTTCTTGTGATCAACATTTCAGGAAGGAAAAGAAAGGACCGCAGGATTGGGTTGAGCTACAATGCAATCTCCAAGGAAGCATCAGTTGACAATTCTGAAATTGGGATGACCTCCAGAGCTGTCACAAGTTGGGGTAAGAGGGCCAGATCTTTATACCTCCGCTTCAATCAGTCATTGCCTGCAGGCTGCTCCAGACAGAGTGCATGATCTTGGACTAGACAGCTTTCTCCAGCTGAGGCAAACCCTAAAGGGAACTTACAGCAGATGACTGTCTCCCAGCAGCCTCCCCACAACTGGGGCAATAAACCCTTCCTTCCTAAAAGGGATCTGGAAGTGCACAACAATACCCACCTCAAGTACCTGACACATAGTAATTACTAATCAGTGTTACTTACTGTTGTTTTCATCATCATCGTCATCCTTAGACTCTTTTCTTTGTTCCCTTAAGACACTCAATATTGCGTTTCTCTCTGCTTAGTCGACAAAGTCATATATGTTGTGATTTCTCTCCTGTTTTAACTGTATCCTGATGCTATCTTGTAATTTCAATATTGTTAGGTCATAATAGGTACATATTCCAAAAAATCATTGGGCATCTGCTAGATTCCAGTCACTTTCCTAGACACTGGTGACCCAACAACAATAAATGAAATAAAATGTGTTCCTTCCCAATGGGTCTTCTGGAAAAGCTGATACAGAAGAAGTGATTACAAGTGTGATAAACATTTTGAGAAGAATTGAGGAACACTTTGGGGGAGTCTAAATCAGCAATACTTCACTTTTACCATATAATCTTATTTAATGTTCACAACCCAACGAG
Source organism: Equus caballus (assembly GCF_041296265.1). Taxonomy (NCBI): domain Eukaryota; kingdom Metazoa; phylum Chordata; class Mammalia; order Perissodactyla; family Equidae; genus Equus; species Equus caballus. Next base: position 35,092,821 of record NC_091708.1, read on the forward strand.
ATAGACTTTATTACTCCTATTTTATAGATGAATGTAGTGAGGCTCCATTAAGAAAAGTGACAGGCCTAAGGTCACTCAGCTTGTGACCCATGGGGCAGGGATTCAAAGACAGATATGCTGCCTCCAAACTTACGACCTCTGCAGAAGACCAGGGAAAGGAAAATGCAAGTTGTTGGACCATAATTAAAGCTCCAAGTTATGTTTAGGTTTAGAAACAGAGTCATTTAATTCCAAGTCTTTTTTAACTTCATCAGAAGGGATGCTATTGTGATCCTAACCCTAAACCAAGAGCTGCTCTGTTCGTTTATAATTTCTGGGAAACAAAAGACCCAGAAAAGTAGAAAAAACATCTTAAACCAAAGACTTCATCTTGAGTTTAGTTATATAGTCAACAATCAACAAAAAAAAAATGCATTTTATAAACAATCATTATCTCCTTTCCTAGCCATGTTTGATGACTTTCTACAACTATCTAAAACTAATTTTCGCTTTAGGTGACTGATAAAAAAACAATTTGAGAGGAAGAGAGTCTTATCACTAACATTAACTGAAGGAAAATGCATAAGAGCAAACCCGAGTTTGTGAGAAGTATATTTAAGCTTAATTTACATTGGGATGCTCATTTTAACGTGATTAAGTGCTGAGCAAAAGACCTTTAAGTCTTTTTATTTTTTTCTTTTCATAAACTGAGATATTTTACAGACCAACATCTGAAAAAAGTTTTTCTAGTTTCAAATGATAAGCTTCATAATCTCCCTTAGATTAGAGTTGATTATCTCTTTACAGAAAAATTCTTCTGATTTTATCTTTTCATCCTCAAAAGGCAGCATTCAATTAGTATATTTCCACATTTTTCTCTCTGATTTTGTATTTTATCTTAATATGACTGGTCAAATTGCAATCATTAAGAATTTTTACACCCTTTTTTCCCCACTCTTCCTTATCTCTTGCAACAATCTTTTCACTTAAAGTCTATTTTGTCTGATATTAGCATAGCCACCTCAGTTCTCCTTTGGTTACTATTTTCATTGAATATCTTTCTCCGTCTCTCATTTTTATTTATGTCTTTGGATCTAAGGTGAGTCTTGTAGACAGTATATGGTTGGATCACGTTTCTTTTTTTTTAATCCATTCTGCCAAACTTTGTCTTTTAATTGAAGAATTTAACCCATATACATTTAAGGTAATTACTACTAAAGAAGAAATTACTTCTATCACTTTACTACCTGTTTTCTGTATGTCTTGCATCCTTTTTTATTCCTCAATTCCTCCATTACTTCCTTCTTTTTTGTTAAATTGATTTTTTTCTAGCATTCCGGTTTGATTCCTTTCTCAGTTCCTATCTTCTTAGTGGTTACTCTGGGAATTACTGTTAACATCTTATATTTATTACAATCCAGTTTTAATTAATACCAATGTTCCAGTATTTAGAAGTATTAGGTGACAACAGTAATTAGAAAAAGGTACACTATTTTGATGAAAGTTAAACCTATTTTCTCCATTTTAGTCAGTTTCTTCTTCTCTAGAATAGCAAAATATTTTCTTTAGAATTAACCTACCTTCTAGTTATGGTAAAGTTCTCGGAAGAAACAGTGAGCAGCAGAATGAGGGCTAATCACAATAAGCTGGTACTTATTGTTTAGTAGGTATCCTCTTTGACACAATAGGATAATTAAAATGAACACTTTATTTTTTTGATATATTCCAGTATCATAAAAGTAAGTATTGACATTTCAAGGTAGGAAAAAACTGAATAAGAAATAGATTAAATAACTGTAGAAGCAAAGAGCTAAGGAAATGAGAGTTAGTGTCTTCTAACGTTTGAAAATATATTGCTTAGGCTGTTAGCTTAGGTCAATTTCATAAACATTTATTGAGCACCCTCTGCAGTAAGGCTGTGTGGTAAGTACTGTGGGATCCCAGTCTATAAGATCTAAAGGGGAAAATTATGTCTCTTTTCCTCAGTGCTATATACCCCAGTGAGTATATAGTTCATGGTAAACACATAAGAAATACTTATAGACTGATTGGGGCAAACACAGATGAACTGAACATTATTCTTGACTTCCTTAACTCCAAATTATTGAATTTAATTGAATCTAAAATGCCATCAATTGTACAGAGCGTTATTTTAATGCAATATTGAGAAAAAATGCAGCCAATTATTTGAGACATGCCATAGATTTAAATGTCTCCTAAAATAAGAGATGCTAAAATGTGCAAAAAAGTGACTCTTAGAATCGATAAAATATGGTAGCTAGATTATGGACAATATAGCACACAGTGTCTGGAATCAGGCTTGGATTTGAATCATGGCTCCAAAGGAAAGTAGTCCTTATGCTAAAAGCCTATGCTTTTAATCGTAATATGGAAAATAAAAAAAAATAAGGTGAAATTTTGGGTCCATTAGCCATTTGAAAGCTGTTTTTTAACTTAAAACTGTTAATTTGGGCAGACCAAAACAGGAACACCTTTTAGTGTAGTGGTTCAACTACAGTCAGCCCTCCATCCCCAGGTTCCACACTGCACATCAAAAGTCCTACAGTTCTTGCATCTGTGTGAACATGCACAGACTTTTTTCTTGTCATTATTCCCTAAACAATACAGTCTAACAACTGTTTACGTACGATTAACATTGTATTAGGTATTATAAGTAATCTAGAGATTATTTCAGGTATATGGGAGGATGTGTGTTGGTTATATGTAAATATTACACCATTTTATACAGGGGACTTGAGCATGCGTGGATTTTGGTATCCACAGGGGTCCTGGAAGCAAACCCCCATGGATACTGAGAGACAACTACACATGGTTTGGCTTCAAACGGCCCTTGGTTCAAGTTATGTTTTGCCAGTTACCTTATTCTTGTGAGTCACTATAAAATGAAGACAGTAAGTACACATTATGAGGTTGTTGTGTAATTTACATGAGAAAAGCTTATAAGTCACTGAGCACATAAATGTTAGTTGCCTTTCTTTAAGTTAAAAATTATGTGACAATGAATGTAATTTGTATTTAATGGAAATCCATGTACTAAGGGAGCAGAGAAGACAGATGCTTCATTCTGATCAGGTGATGGAGGAATGATTCCTGTAGGAGGCTGCGTTTGAGCCTGGAGATCCAAGTGAAGAGAGAAATATAAGAAAGTGAGGTGGTTGAATTGTAAGATGTGATCAGAAATCAATAAGTAACAGGCAATGGGCAATATGTATTTGGCAGGACATGTTGGGACCCTGATACATGGATTCTGTGTGCTTTCACAAATTAAGAGGAAAAGATCTGAAGCTGGCGGCCTTCCCTAGTGGTGGTAGCAAGGAATGGCAATCAAATATCTGAGCTGAAGATCTGAGGCTTGGCTAATAAGGGAAGGGTGACCTAAGGTTGGGTTCAAAGATTATGCCACTCTCTTTTGTTACAGGACAGAGTCACAAGGCCACAGCTAGTAAACTAGCAGATGTATCTAAACTTAGGAGGGGTAGAGCAGAAGGTACCCAGGATGCTGGGGTGCTCTGAGGTGGCTGTTCTTTCAAAAAATCGAGGCACTAAGGGGGAAGCCATATCGAAGCTTTATAGGTTCAAGGAGGACCTGGATTGGACCTAGATGTCTCTGCCTGGTACTCTGTCCTCAGTGTTACATGGGACATCTCCCAGGTGAGCCCTCAGAGTGGTTGGAAAAGCCAGGGACAGAAAATTATTGTCCATCTTAGACACCTACCCCAGGCTAAGCAGATGTTGCACTATACCTAGAGGTTCCAGGAGAGGGATGGAAGGCCACCTGCAAGGGAGAACGCTTGTAATTCCCGTGGATCCTTGGAGACAATCCTGCACAAAATTAATGGAGGTTTGTTTTCTTACTCTCTCCCCCACCAAACACCAGGGACTTAGTGACACAGTATCTGAAGATATCCCCATGAGGAAAGGAGGGGCTGTGATTATCTACAGCTTCTTAAGGACAGCAAGAATACAAGGAAGGGGGCATTCAACTCAAGAAGCATCAGGAGATTTTCTACAATTGGATACCTTTTCTGTATGCTGTTTTTTGGCACAATTTTGTCTTCTTCTTGACTAATCATTCCACAGAGCATAAATGAGGGGAATGAAATGAATACATGAGGCAAGACTTCAATGTCATTTCCAGGTAAGAAATCAGCATTGAGAATGCCTAGTGAGAAGGTGTGAATATCTGATCTCAGAAAGATAATCACTGGACACTAAATAAGAGAGCTAACTTATCTTCATGCTACACATTGATTTTTTATATCTATGTTATAAAGTTGACTCTTCCTTTACTCTAGTCTACTTGTAAGTCACATTCCTCTGAGCTCAGGATATGAATTATCAGCCAAAGAGCAAGGAAATTTGGTAGAGAATTTTCTCACATAAGTTCATTCCCTCTCTCTCACTTTCCCCTCCGCCATCTTTTTTTCCCTATAACCATTTACACTCAACCCAATGTTCTTTAAATGATTTTCTTGCTTCCATTGTAAATGATGTGGAAAGATGCATCTTGATTTTAAAAGATGGTTATTTATCAGTCACAAGCTAGATGAGATAACTATCTCATGATGGGGGTTAGCAATTGATAATCCTTAATCAGAAGCTGACCTGAACCTGATTCATAGACTGCATCTGTGGTTCCTGTGATTATCAGTCACAGAGTAGGAAGGAAGAAAAACAAATCAAGCTCTCCATCTAGTCTCTCTTTCTCTTTCCTTACATCTGTTTCTATAGATTTCTTTCTTGAATACTTAAAAAGAACGAGAAAACACACTTTTGGCTTTGATTTTTCCATATTCAGGAAGGAAAACATCAGAGTAAATGCTGATTATATTAATAATTGCTCAGTGTAAGAACAAGATGGAAAGAGGCATGACCTAGATGACTTAAGAGCTTTTAATTGACAGCATTGTTTATCTGTAGGTGCATACAAGTCCATGGGAATGTCCAATCTGACAAGATTCTCTGAATTCATCCTCCTGGGACTCTCCTCTCGCCTTGAGGACCAGAAGCCACTCTTTGCCCTCTTTCTTATCATGTACCTTGTCACCTTGATGGGAAATCTGCTCATCATCTTGGCTATCCGCTCTGATCCTCAACTCCAAAACCCCATGTATTTCTTCCTGAGCATCTTGTCCTTTGCTGATATTTGCTACACAACAGTCATAGTCCCTAAGATGTTAGTGAACTTCTTGTCAGAGACAAAGACTATTTCCTATGCTGAATGTCTGGCACAGATGTATTTCTTCCTGGTCTTTGGAAACATAGACAGTTATCTCCTGGCAGCTATGGCCATTGACCGCTATGTAGCCATTTGTAAGCCTTTCCACTACGTCACTATTATGAACCACAGATGCTGTATGTTGCTACTGGCCTTCTCTATAGCTTTCTCCTACCTCTACTCCCTCTTACATGTCCTCCTGGTGAATCAACTCACCTTTTGTGCATCAAATGTAATCCATCACTTTTTTTGTGATGTCAACCCTCTTCTGAAACTGGCCTGCTCTTCGACCTCTGTCAATGAAGTTGTGGCCATGACAGAAGGGCTGGCCTCTGTGATGGCCCCATTTGTCTGCATTATCATCTCTTACCTGAGAATCCTTATTGCTGTCCTCAACATTCCCTCAGCTAGTGGAAAACGCAAAGCCTTCTCCACCTGCAGCTCCCACCTCACGCTGGTGACTCTGTTTTATGGGAGTATTAGCTATGTCTATCTCCAGCCATTATCGAGCTATACTGTCAAGAAACAAATAGCAACAATTACCTACACCATACTGACACCAATGTTGAACCCATTTATCTACAGCTTAAGAAACAAAGACATGAAACAGGGCTTAGAGAAATTGATGAGCAGAATTAAGCCTCAAATGGATAGGCTTTCTACTGCAAAAGCCAACAAATTCTGTGAACCCTGATTGCAAAGTGTGGGTGTGTGTGCACATGTGCACACACACACCAGCACCTGGGGCTAGTTTTTTGTGAAGAAATACTCTTTCATCAATTATTGCTGAACCCTGTAGTTTTCCACCCTGTGGTCTTTGTCACGCCATGTTAGAAGTTCTATTCCTGTCTTTGTACATATTCTGAAATTGTAGACTCACTCCATAATATCTCTGCATTCCAGAAAATCATATTCCCTTACACCTTCCACATTTATTTGGAACCTCTTCTATTTCCTTCTATTTATAAATTCAGCCAAGTTTGGTCACTTGAATTACCAAACAATTTTTGTGCTCTTCTGTATAGAAATCTATGTATATGCAAAGATGTTTATGCATACACAGCCACTCTATTTGAAACTGTTACAAAATTTTTTGCAATGTGCATGTGTGTGTTCATATTTGTCAATTCCCATCAGACCACGAGCTTCCCCTGCAGAGTCTATGTTCCCCAATCATGCCATGATAAAACTACGTCTCTTTTTTAAATTCTCCCAACAGCTGGATATCCTGGGCTCTGGAGCCATTAGGTTCTCAACAACTGATATCAGTCACCTAACTGACTATTAGTAAGTGAGCTCTATGCCTCTTTACATGTTTTGGTCTCGTCTCTTCCCTCCTTTCATGTGCTCATTCATCACCTGACTCCTTGTTGGTATGCTTGTCTCTCCAGAGATGCCTGTATATCCATGTCCTTCTACCTATCATTTTTTTTTCAGAATTAAATAAAGTTTATTCCGTGTAATCAGAAATGCTTCCTATGGCCACTGGAGACAGAGTCAAAAATTAATGGATGTAAATTACTAGTAAGAAACTTTTGGTTTAGAATGTGTGATATTAAAGAGGCTCTCAGTTTAGTTGGAGAATGAATTACATAGAAGAACAGTCAGATGAATTACTTTACACTGTGTTGTTAACTAAAGCAGCAGTTTAGTGTGACTCTGTCTCTTTCTTTCCTGGTGTTGTATTTTAATAGATGGAAATTTCTGAGTCAAATAAAATAATTTCTCATGGTATTTTAGACAAGGAGTAGATGGATGATCTCAAAGTTTTCAATGATAAAATGAGGAGTCTATAAATCCTTTTAATTCTGTCTCAGTCATCCCTAATCTAAGGCAAGGCAGAGTCTGGGTGAGGATATATTGCTCAAATGCATTCCTTTATTACATGTATGGCAAATTAGTTTTACTTTCCATGCCAATTCTGACCAATTGATAAGAACTTCTTGCAATGCTGTAGTGAAAAACTTGTGCCTACCTCTGGGCTGAATGAAGAAGGATGAATAAAGATTGATTACAATGTCTGCTATGGGCATGGGAGCAAGAAGTACAGGTCCATATAACAAGCGAATTTTCACAGTCACCATAGGCCTTAAGACTTGGGCATGCAGAAATGGAATTTTATTTCTATAACTTCATTTCCATAATTTAATTTTATTTTTGGCTTTGAGCCCTCAGTTTACCTAGTCACAGCTCAATTCTGACTTTTCTCAACCCAATCCTATAATTTCTCAGTGACTTTTGATTTATAGTTTAGCCCCGTGCATTCATTTCCCACCTCTCACAGCTGTCATTGTTCCTTCCGAGTTCTGTTTCTATACGTTCAGGGATTACAAAACCTCCACCTGACATCTCCAAAGACAGAGCAGTTCTCTTTTTTAGACTAGTCTATATTTTAGTCCTCTGCTGGAATCTGTTGCTGACATCTGACCTTGTTCCATTCATTTGTCACCATGGATGATTACTAGAGCTTGCTTCTGAGATTGGCAGCTGGCTTTCATTACTCCTTGTGCTCTGTAATGATGATCCAATGGAGATATCATTCTTAGTCATGATGAGGTGGTTCTCCCCATATCCCTTTGACGTTAGTCTCCTTTCTTCTCCCCACCAACCTGACTTTTGTCTCTCTCACTCTCCTAACTTGAATGAGTCACTCTAGGCTCTTGGAAAACCTTTGGATTACCTCCAGGAAAAAACTGACAGCAGTGTTCAATCCTCTTGTATCTATAAATCCAATGCCACCATTTTCTACTGCTCTTTCTAATCCCTGGAGCATAAGGCACACAAGTACAGCCCTCGCATTGGGAACAGGGCACATGTCCAATCTACTCTCAGATTTGCAGGCTTAAGGGACCTTCCAAAATCCTCTCCAGCTTTATCTAAATTTGTTCCTTCACTTTGATTTCTCTTTCAACTCTTCCCTTGCTTAGAAGTGAATCCCAAGTGATGACTCTTAAAAGCCAAGAATTTGGTGTCTAACATGTTGGTTTACAAACACATCTGTTATGTCCTCCCAAAAATCATAAGTTGAAGTACTAACCCCTAGTATCTCAGAATGTAACTTATTTGGATATAGGGTCTTTAAAGAAGTAATTATGTTAAAATGAGATCATTAGGATGGGCACCAATCTAACATCACTGGTGTCTTTATAAAAAGAAGAGATTAGGATGCAGACACACAGACAGAAAAGACCATGTGAAGACACAGGGAGAAGACGGTCATCCACAAGCCAAGGAGAGAGGTCTCAAAAGAAACCAACCTTGCCAACACCTTGCTCTTGAACTTATAGCCTCCAGAATTGTGAGAAATTAAGTTTTTCTTGCTCAGGCCACTCAGCCTGTGATACTTTGTTATGGCTACCTTAGCAAATGAATACAACATCTTTGAAATTTTGTTAGTGATAACTGAAAAGTAAATGGTGCTTAATGTCTCAAATTTTTAACATACAACATATGTTTGCCACATGGCTCCCATTCTGGCCATAAAACCACCTTTCTAAACTGAAAGTCTCTGATTCATGGATCATCTGAGGGAATATAAAACTTGCAACTTTATCATAACCTCTAGCTTGCCCAGAAATAAGGCCCAGAATTCAACTAGTGAAAGACTGGGGTGCAAAAACCAATATTGGAATAGAAAAACAAGGGAATCTTGATTTAAACTGAAGTTTCAAGTAGGTAAAGAATTACTGTGACCACAGGACCTTTGCAGATGCCCCTGCCATCAGTCCTATGAATTGTGTGGGAAATATGAGAGGATCTTAACTTCCTGTCAAATTCTAAAATGTAAGAACCCGTGACAGCTCCTTATCCAGCCTTCTTCTAACACAGGTGAGTTCAAGGCTGAGCACACAGTCTCTCCAGTAAGTAACATTATACTTGATCTGGCTTGAATGTAACTAAGTTGCTTTTCTCTTTCTTTCTAACATTGGTAATTAGTCCTCTCCAGCAGCTGCCGTCTTATCTTCTGCAACACCCCTACTTTGGTGTTTGGCTTCTAAATCAGGCCATCTATTTCAGGAGGGCAGAACTGGATTCTGAAAAAAAAAATCAAAGTCACTGACCATTTTTTCTTGCCTTTGGTAGCTGAGGGAAACACCCACCTATTTGCCCATTCAGTATTTATTGAGCATCCACAGACCCATACTAAGCACATGAGAAGCAATACCTACAAAGACCCTCTGTCTGAGAGCCGAAGGCCTCCTGGGTCCAAGCAGGGAATTGAAATGGGCTGTAGAGGAAGTTGTGAAGCTAGGAGATGAGAGCCCCTTCCTGTTGTGTAGGCAATTTTAAGTTGTCAAAACTGGCCTATTTTAAGATTTTACTCAAAAACACAAAGAAAAATAAGAACCTCAGATATACTGCCAGGTCAGACCAAAAAGAAAAGAGGGAATCAAGTACAACCAAAACTGAAAAAGAAGTTCAGGAAATAGTAAATCATTCTGGAAACAGTTTGGCTACTCAGCAGCTAGCTTATTGGCTGTTGGTCAACCTCTGTGTTGGCAGCCCTTGGGTCATACAAGAGGGAACCTGAGTGCTGAGAATGAGTATCTGGGTAGGGTTTCTCTCTCTGCAGGAAATTTCAGGCAAGGTTGTTTTGCTCAGAAGGGACTGTGGGTGTCTCCAGAGCCCCAATTCATCCCCAGTGCACTCTTGCAAAGTTTCAAAAGAAAGACAAGTCATGAGATGGCCTGAGGCTGGGGCCATGAGGCTGAAGGTGCCCATAGGAATTCCCTTGTGGTAGGCTGACCAAAGTGCACTTGGTAACAGGACTTCCAGTGGAAGGAATCCTGTTGTGCCCGAATGGCAGCTAAGATTCAAAGCCAAGGGTGAAGTTTCTAATCCGTACATTTTAAAGGATGCTCTGGCACTTGGAATACAGCCCCCAACCAACAGGGTTTTGGAGGAGGTCCTAATACAAGCTCTGCTACCACTAACCATCACTCCACCTCCTGCTTCCCCAGTCAAGATATGAAGAAAGGCAAGAGGGGAGAAGGACTCTGACCTTTAAGAGAGGAGAGTGATTGTTTGCTTTCCCCAAAACTAAGAAGGAAACCTCCTTAAAAATCATTTGAGAGACTAGGGCTGGATGCAAGATGGGGAGACTGGCATTTAACTCCTCAACTGGATGGCTTCTGGTTTGAAAACTTCCAGATGTACCTGCTGGCAATCTCCACCCAGTAATACAGTACTCCAAGGCCACAACAAATAGAGCTACACATAATAAATATTATCCCAGGAAACTAAAAGAAATGTGGAAGAAACAGATGCATCTGTAGGGAAGCTTGGGAAGAGTTAGGAATGAGTAATATTTGAGGAATAAATGAAATGGCATGAGGCTAGATTAAAAGAAGAGGTCTCAGGTCCCACTGCATACAGTCTGGTCTATTGGAGTGTGGTGTGGATTGGCTAACAGAGCTGGTTGACATCATATGTTGATGATCACTGTTTTGCCCATAACATAGGCCAGGGGAAGTCAGGAAAGAGAGAAATTATTAAAACAGAATCGCCATTGTTGGTAAGCTCCCAGTCTGATGAAGAATTCAAGTGACAAAAGCCATGTATGCATACACATGCATACACCCACACAAAGAAACACACCCACACAAATATCCATTATTCAAACATGTCAACCAATTGTTTAATTATAAGCATTTACCTAGCTATTTAGATATGTACACTAATATGCACAATCACTAATGATCAAATTTGGGTGATGCTAGTCAGAGTAGATTTGTAGGAATAGGAGAGCTTCAACAGAATTTTGATTAAACAGAAGAGGTGCAATTTCCTATAAAAAAGTGGTATGGTGGAGTGGACCTATGACTTGGGTGTAAGTAACAAGACTCAGATAGTACTTGCTCCTACCAGACAATATAGAGACCGTAAAGCAGGAGGAAACAGACTTTCAGGGGCAGTGACAACACATCAGCTTAATTAAAACAGTGAGCATTTCTCCATCACCAATGAAATGCTGGCTACACCAACCATCAGCACCTAATTATGAATATCAGTCACCTGAGGGCCTTGGGGTCTAGAGATTTCAAAGGATTCTCTTGAGGACCAGCAGAAAGTCTTTCTTAACGGGGTTTCATCCTGCCCATTGGTTTCTTCATGCCTGATTCCATGACTTTATTCCTCAGACTGTAGGTAAATGGGTTTAACATGGAGGTCAATATGGCTTAGATCACTGTCAAAACACCATCCCCAATAGTGCAACTGAACAGTAACCTGAAATAGACAGAAGTGATACTCCAATAAAGCATTTTACAACTGTGCTATGAGAGCCACAGGTGGAGAATGCTTTTCACTTCCCTACCGGTAAACAGATGTTGAGAAGAGCAATGAGGATTCATAGATAAGAGATGATGATCATGCAAGTAAACGGGGTCATCACAGTCCCACAATTTCATGGCAAAGGGAAGAGTAGGACAATGCCAGCACTGGATTGACATAACAAAAAATAATAATAAATGGTAGTGGAAGTGCAGAAGATAAATTGAGTCACCAGAAGGAATTGCAGGAAGGAATAGATCTGAGAGATGGAGCAAGAGACAGCCCAGAAGAAGGATGCACTGGTGGTGGCTGGTGATGGTGACGTAATGGAAAACTCACATATGGCCACATTACAGACAAAGGCCATGGCTGCCAGGAAGTGACTGTTGGCATTCCCAAAGGCCAAGGAGAAATATATCCAGGCCAGACACTAAGCAGAGAAAATAGTCTTTGTCTTTGATAAGAAGTTTACCAGCATCTTGGGGGTAATGACTATCATTGTAGCAAATATCACAAAGTTCTAGATGCTCGAGAAGAAATATTTGGGAATATGGAATTGACAGAGTAAATAGCCAGAATGATGAATATGTTCTCAATTGAAGTAACGAGGTACATAATGAGAAAAAGAATAAAGAGAAACTTCTAGACCTCAAAGCAAAAGGAGAGCCTCTGGAGAATGAATTCAAAGTAAAGAGTTAAGCTGCTCCTTCTCATGGGCTTGAATTCACCTGTAGATAAACGATTTTAATAAATGCTGCCAGATTAGTTTCTCAACAATTCGCACTCCCACGAAAAATATATGAAACAGATTTCTCTACATGCCCAGCAACACTGTGTGTTACTAATCTTTATAATCTCAGTCAATCTGATGATGGACAGTGGCATCAGCGCATTTCTTCCTATTGATGCAGTTCTGCAACTTCACCTATCTTTATGGGGCCTTTGCATCTCCTCTTCCTTAAATTGCTTAATTACTTTGCCCTTTGGGGGATTTTGTCATCTTCTTACCAAATTTTAGGAGCTCTATAAATTGAGAATATTAACCATTTATTTGCTATATGTATTTGCAAATATTTTCTCCAAATAAATTATTTGTCCTGTAGCTTCAATTACAAAATTAATGCTTTTTTTACTTTCTACATAGTCTAATTTGTTCATCTTTTCTTTCATATTCTGAGTAAGAAGGTATTTGTTATTTAAATAATATTAAAATTCTACTCTAGAATTTCATTATTTTAGATATATGCCTATATCTTTAATTAATCTGGAATATATTTGTATATAATATTTATATATCCATATTCCAGATGCCAAGAGTAGCTACATAATAAAATACTCCCACTTAAAAAGTCTCCAGTATCATATAATAAGTTCCAATATGCACTTGAGTCTATTTCTAGACTCCTTATTCTGTTCCACTAATTTAATTATCTCTATTTGTGTCAAACCATAATATTTGATGGCTATAGGTTTTTCTAATACATACTAAGTAATTCTTTCCCTGAATCCTATTTTTAAAAACTACTATTGACAATTCTCACACATTTATTTCTTCATGTGAACTTTCAAAAAATGATAAACTCTTCTTCACTTTTTTCTTTTTACGGTCATTCTCATGTGTGGTATCACACATGAATTACAGGACTAAATGGATCATGTATGCAGTGCTTAGACCAGTACCTGGCTCATAGTAAGCATTCAGTAAATGTTGTCGTTGTTTTTGTTGTTACTGTTACTTATCTGTTCTTTTCATGCTGCCTAATGTGATCAGATGGAAGACTTGGATTTGATCATAAGACAAATTAGAGTTGCCTCATCCAGAACTTGCTTCAAGTTATTTGAATATAACTAGTTCAGGAACAGAAAGAATCATAAATTAGCGCTCCAGAGTTCCCTACATTAGGATTCTGAACCCAAGGTCCAGAAAACTCTAAAGTGTTACTTTGCTCCCACTTTGCCGTTTCTCCTTGGGCAGCAGTTCCGTTAGCAACCTCATGGAAAGAGGTGGTTGGATCTTAGAGTGGAATCCAAATTTTCTTGAGTTTTGCGGCCATGATGCCTTCTCATAATTCCCATCATCTAGTGAGCTAGCATATGCTTTTTACCATAAATTTTAAATAAATTTAAAGATTCCAACTGATGTACACTAGGTTGTCATGGTAATGGAAAGGTAACTAGCATAAATCAAACACCTATAATTCTACCCAATGGGAATTAATGACCTCATTTTAAAGATGAGGAAACTGAAGTTCAGATCAGTGAAGTGACTTGCCCAAAGTCACCAGCAGGTGAGTGGGAAATAGAATTCAAACTCAGAATTGACTAATTCTGAATCCCAAGTGCCTACTCAAACACGAAGAGGAGAAATGGGAGATGTCTGAGGCCAGAACTTAGCCCGTGTGAGGACCTTACCAAGGACAACCCTGACCTTCCCCAGAGTCCCTTCTTGGTTCCTATCCAGAAGAGTTCTGAACCAGATGAGCCAATGTCCCTTTTGCTCTCAAGGGAGAGCATGCTTCTCTGACTAGACAGAGGATGGGTGTGGCTGGGCACTCTGTTTCTCTGACAAAGGACTGTGTTAAGATGAGTTGCAGCCATGGTTACATTGAGACTGATTTTATATGCTAAGAGGCTCCAGGCTTAATTCCCAATCAACCATTCACCAAGGAGAAGGAAACTTTATTTAATTAGGCCGTAAGGAGCTTCCCTGAGTGGTTAATTGGCAGCAAAGACAAGGAGCCTGGGGGTTCACCAGCAAGCTCTCCCCAGAGCCTCGTCAAGAAAGCTGAGATTGGACCTCTGAGGGAGCTTCTGCAAGATAGTGGCTCAGAAACTTTTCTGACACGATGTCACGAGTGAGGTCTCCTGGTTTTCCCCTGGGCTGCTTTCAAGGGGCCATGTTCTGCTTTAATTATAGAGAGGGAAAAGGGGATGCCACAACTCAAAGAGGCTTTGCCTCCACCCGTCTGAGCCAAATCCCCCAAAGGCAGCATTGGAGGCAGTTACTGAGTAACAAGTTTTAGAGGGAGAGGATTTTTAAATCCATTCTAGCCAGGGCCTTTTCCCCTTATATTCTCGGAATAACATTATCCTTGAGAAATACAAATCAGTTCCTCCATTCCTTTTAGTCTCCTAATTAAAAATCCTTTGGGATCATGTCTACTTTATCTAAAGCAGTGGTTCTTAGTCTCCTCTACACATTTAGCATCACCTGGGGAGCTTTTAAAAAGATTTTGGCACCCAGGACCACACTCCAGACCAATTAAATCAGAATCTCTGAGATGTGACCCCAGTATCAGAAGTTTTAAAGCTCCCAAGTGATTCCAGTGAACAGCCAAGGTTGAGAACCACTGTTCTCTTTAGAGGACCCCAGTTGGCTTGTGAAATTGCTTAAGAGGCACTGTTGTGGTTTTAGAGTTCAGCAAATTAATGACCTTTCCCCTCTGTCTCCTAGGTATTTTTTAATATATCATGAGTTTATTAAAAAATTTTTTGTATGTCAATATTTGATGCTGAGAGAGGACACAAAGAAGCCACTAAATTAAAAATATTTTAATTCTATTTTCCCAGTCTTCCATCTTTCTATTTTCCATTTTTATTTCCTAAATACACAGATAACACATGAATACAGTCTAGTTGTGAAATTCAAACAGAAGTTATAAAGTAAAAACTGAAAGCCCCTCCTGGGTCCCACCTACAAACCTGTTAGATATAGAAATATATATTTACATATACGAATGTAAAGATTAACAGCACTGAAATCATACTATGTAAATATATTATCTTTGGACTTGAATTTTCATCTAACAAGATGCCTTGGAGATGGTTCCAACTCACTACTATCGACAATCTACACTATCACTTTTAACTGTTCCATTGTATTCTAATAATATTTTATGATATGAAGCTACCAGAATTTATTTAACCATTTCTTTGTTCCTGAGCAGTTAGTGTCTATTTTCTATTGTCTCTTTTACAAGCAATACTACTATGAACACCTTGAACATACACATTGCTCAAATGTTTACTGTGCCTTTTATATACAAAAAAGTGGAATTTGATAGATAGCATCAACAGGAACTCTCATTCACTGGTGGTGGGAATGAAAAATTGTACAGCCACTTTGGAAGATAGTTTGACGGTTTGGACAAAACTAAACATACACTTATATGATCCAGTACTCACGCTCCTTGGAATTAAGCTAAAGGAGTTGAAAACTTATGTCCACAGAAAAATCTACATATGGATGTTTATAGCAGCTTTGTTCATAATTGTCAAAACTTGGGAGTACCAAGATGTCCTTCAGTAGGTGAATTTATAAATACACTGTGGTATATCCAGACAATGGAATGATATTCAGCAAAAATGAAATGAGCTATCAAGCCATCAAAAGACATGGAGGAACCTTAAATGCATACTATTAAAAGAAATAAGCCAGTCTGAGAAGGATGCATACTGTATGATTCCAACTATATAACATTCTGGAAAAGGCAAAACTAGAGACAATAAAAAGATCAGTGGTTGCCAAGGGTAGGGGGGTAGAGGATGAATAGTCAGAACACAGAGGATTTTTAGGACAGTGAAAATACTCTGTATGATTTTATAATGATTGATATATGTCATTATACATTTGTTCAAACCCATAGAATGTACAACACCAAGAGTGAACTCTAAGGTAAACTGTGGACTTTGAGTGATTATGATGTGTCAATGTAAGTTCATCCTTGGTAAACAAAACAAACAAACAAAAATGTACCATTCTGGTCTGTGATGTTGGTAATGGGGGCGGGGGAGCTATACATGGGTGAGGGCAGGAGGCATATCGGAAATCTCTGTAGCATCCTTTCACTTTTATTGTAAACCTAAAACTGCTCTAAAAAGTAAAGTGTATTAAAAAAGGAGGTCCTGGGGCTGGCCCAGCGGCTGGGTGGTTAAGTTCATACTCTCCACTTTGGCAGCCCAGGGTTTTGCTGGTTCGGATCCTGGGCGTGGACATGGCACTGCTCATCAGGCCATGCTGAGGCAGCATCCTACATAGCACAACCAGAAGGACCTACAACTAGAGTATACAACTAGGTACTGGGGGGCTTTGGGGAAAAGAAGGAAAAATAAAGAAGAAGATTGGCAACGGATGTTAGCTCAGGTGCAAACCTTTAAAAAAAAAAAAAAAAAGGAGGTCCCTTTCCCTCTAGCCAGTGAGAGGTACTGGTAGGAGATTCAGAGAGAGGGAGAAGAATAAAATGAGGATATTTATTCCACCAACTTCCTTTCTGCTGGTCACTCTAGTTACCTATGTCTAGATACTAGAGGCCACAGCTCCTATCTGGCGACCCTCTCCATACAGCCACTTTGTTCAGGTTCTGAGAACCATTCCCTCTCATTGCCCCTTCAGGTCTAAGGGTATAATGTCTCCTTGCTATTGCTAGCCTATGGTACTACATTATCCCTTGACAATTTACTTAAATTCTACCTCCACCTTTGAAAATAACCCCTTTATCAATCTCTTCTCATTTGGAGTATTCCATCTCTGTCTTGCTAAAACCGACGGACATAAGACAAAAAGACACTAGAGGCAAATAGACCTATTAGGGGTTTGAGGTACTACACCAAGTAGGAGATGAAAAGTTGTGAGCTAGGGCAGTGGCAGTGGAGACAGAGAGGAAAGACAGATTTGAGCAACTGTGAGGAGAGAGTTTTGACCAGACTTAGTGATTAATTAAATGGGGAGGAGAAGGGTGGCAATAAGAGGGAGGAGTTAAAGGCTATTTCCCAGTTTCTGGCTTTGATGACCAGGCAGGCAGCCCTACTAGTCGTGGGAAAGGAAACAAGTTGGGTATGGAAGTGGTAATGGATATATCCAGTAGGTAGATGAAAATATAAAGCCTTTGCTCAGAGAGGATTCCTTGAAAATGTATCGTGGGAAGGTAGAAAGACAGTGGAAATAGGCTTAGTTTAGAAAATTCAGTGCCCCCTGCTCCCACCACTGTCTATAATCTGTCAGAAATCCATATAGCCCATCTGCAGGACTGTCTCTCACTGACAAATTCACATCTCCAAGTTCTCCACTCCACCCATTAGAAAATTTGTGCCAGAAAGAGGAAGTTTCTGGGGGAAATCTTGATAATTACCACTAAATCCATGAATATCTAATTCCCTAACAACTCCCTAACAGCTCCCTTCTCTTCTCAGCCTCCAAACCAACCCAACACCTCAACCCCAACCCCTCCCATTCAATTTAACGTTTGCTAAGCACCTAGTATGTGTTACACATGGTGTTGGGCATTGGAGATACACATATTAGTAGAACACAGTCCCTGCCCTCAAAAGGGCTCAGGTGGGGAGCCCCCACCCACCAGGTAGAGCAAAGAGAGGCAACACTTTGGAGTCCAGAAAAGTGTTACAGAAGAGATGATAGCTAAACTAGGCCTTAAAAAATAGAGCAGAAATTTTCAAACTAGAAAGCAGCAAGTTTGAGAAGTATTGGAATGTGTCAGCTTGAGATGGATACGCTTGCCTAGAGCTCAGGAAACAGCTCCTATTCTGGTACCCTACACTGCCTGTTACCATAGGAACACACATACTACTCAAGATGCATCAGAGGCCAGTCAACTAACTCTGTAGAGCTTAATAGGGTGGACTAAGAAATGAAAATAGGAAAGAAAGTGGATATTTAATGCCATGGGGGCATTCACATCATCATCATCATTATCATTAATATTTATTGAGTGATAACTATGTGCCAGGCAGGACTGGTTACATACTTTTCAGAGTCCAATGCAAGTGAAAATTTGAGGCCCACATTCAAAAAGTATTGAGAATTTTAAGAGAGTGACAGCAGAGCGGTATACCAAGCACAGCAACCTTCTCAGCATAGGTAGCATACTCATGAAGTTAGACTTGGTGTCAGGCAATCTAACTACTGCAAATCAAAATCTTGGCTAATAAGATCACGAGGTCAGGATTACTATTATCCCTAATTTACAAATGAGGAAACTGAGGCACAGAGCTATCTAGTAATTTGCCCAATGTCATACAACTGGTAAGCAGTAGGGCAGAGACTTGAACTCAGGCATTAACTCCAAAGCCCATGTTCTTAACCTACCATCAACTTCCTCCACTTCACCCCTGTTCCCTGCTTCTCTTAACAAACTCAGAATCTCAGGTCTTCTGTGCCTTCATCAATTCTCCAACCAACCTCAAGACCATTCCTACCTGCCTAGAGGTTAAGGAACTCAGCCAAAATCACACATTGAGTGAGTGGTAGAGCTGGAATACAAAGTGAGATGCTGTGTTTCCAGAGTTCACCTCCTAACTTCTACACCATGGCCCCATGGCCAGATTCAGATCCTGACGTACCACTTCCCTGACTCTTACTTTCAATCTATCTCTTACTTTTGATCTCTTTTTGCAGAAGTAAAAATTGAGGCTTATCAGAAATATATCCACATAAATACAGTCAACTGATCATTCAAAGAGAGCAAAGACAATAAAATGGAGTGAATATAGTCTTTTCAAAAAATTGTACTGGAACAACTGGACATCCACATGCAAAAAATTGAATCTAGTCTCAGACCTTACATCCGTCATAAAAATTAACTCAAGATAGATCATATTTATGTAACATAGGAGAAAACCTAGGTCACCTTGGGTATGGAGATAACTTTTTAGATACAACACCAAAGGCATGATCCATGAAAGAAATACTTGACAAGCTGGACTTCGTTAAAATTAAAACCTTCTGCTCTGTGAAAGATGCTGTCAAGAGAATGAGAAGATGAGCCACAGACTAGGGAAAAATATTTGCAAAAGACTTGCCTGATAGGGGCCGGGCCAGTGGCACAGCAGTTAAATGTGCACGTTCCGCATCGGCGGCCCAGAGTTCGCCAGTTCAGATCCCGGGTGTGGACGTGGCACTGATTGTGCCATGCTGCGGTAGGTGTCCCACATATAAAGTAGAGGAAGATGGGCATGGATGTTAGCTCAGGGCCAGTCTTCCTCAGTGAAAAAGAGGACGATTGGCAGCAGTTAGCTCAGTGCTAATCTTCCTCAAAAGAAAAAAAAGACTTGTCTGATAAAGGATTCTTATCTGAAATATACTTAAAACCCCTGAAAATCCAAAATTAAGAAAACAAACAACCTAAATTAAAAAGGGGCAAAAGGCCTAAACAGACATCCCATCAAAGAAGATATACAAATGGCAAATAAACATAAGAAAAGTTGCTCCATGTCATATGTCATCAAAGAAATGCAAATTAAAAACAAAATGAGATACCACTACACACCTATTAGAATGGCCAAACTCCAAACACTGGCACCATCAAATGCTAACAAGGATTGGAGCAACAGGAACATTCATTCATTGCTGGTGGGAGTGCAAAACAGTACAGTTTGGCAGTTTATTACAAAACTAAACCTACTCTTACTCTAGGATCCAAAAATCATATTCCTTGATATTTACCAAAGGAGTTGAAAATTTATGTTCCCACAAACAGCTGCACATTGTTGTTTAAAACAGCTTTATTCATAATTGCCAAAACTTGGAAGCAACCAAGATGGCCTTCAATAGGTGAATGGATAAATAAACCATGCTACATCCAGACAACGGAATATTATTCAGCACCAAAAAGAGATGAGCTATCAAGCCTGGAAAACACATGGAGAAAACTTACATGCATTTTACTAAATAAAAGACTCCACCAGAAAAGCCTACATGTTATATGATTCCAACTAGAAGACATTCTGGAAAAGGTAACACTATGGAGACAGTAAAAAAGATCAGTGGTTGCCAGGTGTTAGGAGGGAAGGAACAATGAATAGGCAGAACACAAATGCTTTTTAGGGCAGTGAAACTACTCTCTATGATACTACAATGGTGTCATTATACATTTGTCAAAACCCATAGAATGTACAACACTAAGAGTGAACCTGCACGTAAACTATGAACTTTGAATGCTGATGTGTCAATGTAGGTTCATCAATCATAACAAATGTACCACTCTGGTGGGGGATGTTGATAACGGGAGAGGCTGTGCGTGTATGGGGGTAGAGGGTCTATGAGAACCCTCTGTATTTTCTGATCAATTTTGCTGTCAACCTTTAACCACTCTGAAAAATAAAGCTTATTTAAAGAGAAATAAATATATAAAAAGAAAATACCTATATAGAAGTTGTGAGTGCCATGACATTTACACATGAGAACAATATGGGTTAATGAAGCTAAATATCTTGCCCAAATTTACCCATTTAGTAATTGGAGGAACTGGGATTCAAAAATAAATAGTCTGGCTAAGAAATTGAAGCAATAAAATGTTTAACAAAGGCAAACAAAAATTATGAGACTCAAAGAAGTTAAGTATTGCAAAGCTTACATAGTATGTAAGAGGCAGAGCCAGCATCTGAATCTGTTCAGTCTGGCTCTAGAGCCTGTACCTTTAATCCCTTCCATATAACTGTACACCTACACCTAGATACAGCCATACATGCAGACACAGAACCTCAGACATGTTCGAAGCCATCAGCTCTCTTTTCAGATAGGCACACATAAGCCTACATGCAGACATGCGTAGGAGCACATGCATGTGCAGAGAACATGCATGTGTGCATGAACACATACATTACATATATCACATGTATACGCATGGACACACCTCTCCCCCAGCTGCTGCATGGCCGTAATTCCCTCCCTGGTGTAAGAGGCTACATCTCTGGAGCCCACGTTCCCCACAGGCTCTTGGACACAGAGCTCGGAGGATGTCAGTATTGTTCTCTCCTGGGAAGAACACAGGGCAAATGCCCCCAAGGCTCTGACCTGTGGGGATGACAGGCCCCTGGGTCTCCCTTTCTATCATCAACTCCCACTGTGAGGTAGAGAGAAGAATCAGCACAATTCTGAAGCTAGATCTGCACTTCAAGTGGGCTCCTTCCTCAGAGATTCAGAGCTGATCATAACCCCTGGCAGGACCCCAAGATTGATCAGGACCCTCAGTCTCCTCTGTCAAAGCCACAGGTAGGCAGGCTGAGGTGTTGTTGGGAACAGAGACTGTGGGGTCAACATCTTCATGTGATCTTCCTCCCTTCTCCTGATCTTGTCTTCTTCTCTCCTCCATCTCAAAAGCCAGGAAACAAG
The DNA here is from genome assembly GCF_041296265.1 of Equus caballus. Lineage (NCBI taxonomy): Eukaryota > Metazoa > Chordata > Mammalia > Perissodactyla > Equidae > Equus > Equus caballus. The sequence continues at coordinate 35,114,438 of NC_091708.1, forward strand.
TGAACGAGAAACTTAGAATAATGCAGGGGTTCAGAGTACACATTCTGAAGCTGGACTCACCACCGTTGAGTTGTGTGGCCTTAAGCAAGCCATTTCAATTTCCTCTATCTCACTTTCATTATCTGTAAAATGAGGTGCTGTGAGGACTAAGTGACAATGTATGTAAAGTTCTTAGAGCAATGTCTGGCACATGTCAGCACTATGTGATTGCTAACTATTCTGGTACCGGGATTGAGAACATCATGAGAAGGGGATGCAATGAAGTGAGTGTCTCCAATAGGAGACATCTGGGTGAGACATTGTCAGCTCAGCAGAGGAGCACCAGACAGTGGTTTTCAGCAAAAGTCTCACTTTAAGCAGCTCTGGTCAATCAGATGGAGACCAAGGGTGTGTTGAGACAGAGGGAAGACAATTACTCACAAAAAGAAGTCCAGTGGGCATATTTTAAATGTCCACTTGCATTGGAATTTAGAATTTAACAGCTAGTTAGGAAGGGCTAGAAAAAGCTCTAATATGATATAGGCGTAAAAACTAGACAAAAAGGAGAGATTTCAGAGAGCTGAAAAGAGACGGAGGGGCCCTGAAAAGGGCCCTGCAGAATCCCGAAGCAGGACATATCTGTTCAAATGCAAACCAATATGATATAAAGCTAAATATGAAAGGAACTCCTCACTCCATCCCTCCAATCTCACTTTAGAAGGAAGTCACACACACACCAAAACAAACAGATATAAAGGAGATATTTTTCTTTACAAAAATGGGATTATTCTATGTGCATTGTTCTGCAACTTGTTTCTGTCACTTAGCAAAATATCGTAGACAGCACTGTCACAGTGATAACAGCTTAGAAATGATTAGCTTTTGCTCTGCCATCAGATGCCTAAATTCAAATCCCATCTCTACCCTTAGTAACTGTGGGATATGGTAAGTTACTCAAATTTGCTACATTCTATTTTTTTTATCTGTAAAATACATATAGTAACAGTGCATATGTCTTAGGATTTGGAGAAAATAAAATGGTAAAAGATGTGCAAAGTACTTAGCTCATGGTGTGACACATATTGAGTGCTAATAAGTATTGGTTAACATTAGCCATCTTATTTCTTTAGAGACCGCATGATAGTGAGTCATGAGAATGAGCTATAAATTGTTTTACTAATTCACCTATTTGTGAATATTTAGTTTATTTGTTCTGTGGGTTGTTTTGTTTGTGTTGTTTTGTTTGGTATTATAAGCAATGCTACAATAAATATCTTTATGCTACAAATACATGAGTATCTTTAAACGATAGATTTCTATAAGTGGAATTATTCAATAAAGAGATGTAGATTTTCAAATTTGATAGAGACTACCAAAAGGTCTTCACTGATTACCCTCTTACTCTTTGTAAATGTAAGGATCTTTTTCCTTTTGGATACTGTCAAAAGAAATTTTTACTGACAATCTCATGGGTGACAATTATATTTCAGTTTAAATTATATTTTCTAATTACCAGTGAAGTTGGACATCTTCTCATAAGTTTTCTTCGGTAAATGTGTTGCAGATACTTTTGAGTCAATAGTTGACATTTTAGCTTTGCTAATGGTCTTTTTTGGTGTTACTTTCACATTTTTGAATACAGTATTTTGTCATTTTTGCCTCTCTTTTTTATTTCTTTCTTGGAATGGCACCTCCATCTTCAGACCATAAAAAATATGCTCTTTTATCTTTGGCTAACATTTTTTTTTTTTTAAGATTGGCACCTGAGCTAACAACTGTGGCCAATCTTTGTTTTTCTTTTTGTTTTTTTCTGCTTTATCTCCCCAAAACCCCCCGGTACATAGTTGTATATCTTAGTTGCAGGTCCTTCTAGTAGTGGCATGTGGGACACCGCCTCAACGTGGCCTGATGATCGGTGCCATGTCCACACCCAGGATCCGAACCCTGGGCCGCCGCAGCGGAATGCGCGAACTTAACCACTCGGCCATGGGGCCAGCCCCTAACATATATTTTATGGTTTGGGTTTTTTACTTTTAGATTGTTCATTCAAATGGGTTTTATTTCTATGTGTGGGTTGGACAGAAATCTCACCTTATTTTTTCCAAATGTTCATCCAATTGTCATAAATATCACTTATTTAATATCCCATTCTTTTTCCATTGCTATGAATAAATCTTTATTATATATTAAGTTCTATATAGATTAAGACCTATATACATGTATAAATAAAAGTACATAGAATTATTTATGTTGGTCCATTGATTTGTTTTTCTCTGTATGTATCATTATCTTATTGTTTGTCATTATTATATGCTTTGATTTTCAGACAGAAAAGTTCTCTGCCCTTATTCTAGTTTTTTCAAAATTATCCTGTCTTTCCTTAACTGTTTGCTCCTCTAGATGAATTTTAGAATGACCATCTCAAGTCCCATTAAAAATTTCCTTGGAGTGTTATTATGAGTGGATTTGATTTTATCAGTTTGAGAAGAATTGACTTGAGATCTACTCTCTTAAGTAGAATGGTGGTTACTAGGGGCTGAGGGGCGGGAGAATTGGGGAGATGCTGTTTGAAGGTACAAACTTGCAACCAGAAAATTAAAAATCCTGGAGGTCTAATGCACAGCATAGTCATTATAGCTAAGAATATTGAATTATACATAAACTTCAAAGTTTCTTAGAGACTATATCTTAATTATTCTTACCACAAAAAAAATTAAACCTATGTGCCATAAAGAGGTGATACCTAACGCTATGCTGGTAATTATATTGCAATATACAAATGTATCAAATCAACACATTGTACACCTTAAACTTATACAACATTATATGCCAATTATGTCTCAATACAAATAAATAATAAATAAATATCTACTCTCTTACCAAATTTCAAGCATATAATACGATATTGTTAACTTTAGTCACCATGCTGCACATTAGATCCCCAGAACTTATTGATCTTATAATTAGAAGTTTGTACTTTTGACTAATATCTCCCAGTTTCCCCCATCTCCCAGCCCCTGGCAACTACCATTCTACTCTCCGTTTCTGTGAGTTTATCTTTTTAGACTCAACCATGAGAAAGAAGGAAATCCCACCATTTGCAACAACACGGATGAACTTTGAGGGCGTTATATTAAGTGAAATAAGTCAGACAGAGAAAGACAATTACTGTATGATATAACATAATTTAAGAATTGACATTTTTAAATACTGAATCTTTCCTTTTTAGAGGTATAGTATCTCCCTTTATTCAGATCATCCTTTTGTGTTCTGTTATAGTTTCTTCACATAGGTCTTTCTCATTTGTTTTTATTTTCCCCTCTTAGGTTTGTTCCTAAGTATTTTATGGACTTTCTTGCCAATATCGATTGAAACTTTTTACTCCATTACATTTTTCTGATACAGGAAAAGTATTAATATTTGTATATTTGTCTTGTGTCTGACCACTTTGGTAAAATCTTCATAGGTTTAAAGTTTTCAGATAATTATCTTGGATTTTTCTAGACAATCAAGTCACTTAATAACAGTTTCATATTTTCTAATTTTTATGCCCCCTATTTTTTTCATTTTGCTTTTTTACTAGCTTAGACTTCCATCTGAACAATGTCACTTAATAGTGGTAACAGAAGCCATCCTCATTTTGTCTTTTCCATGATATCAGTGGGAACTGGACTCTTACATTCAAATTTTTTATATTCCAGTAACTCATAGTTTTTTAATCAGAAAAAATAATATACTTAAAGAATTAATCTCAGTAACATAGGCTATTCCTGGTAGTATTCTTATTTTGAGTGGTATCTCTGAACTAAAAATTTGTAATTTAAGTGCTCAGATCATACTCATCAAACAGAAGCGCTTGAATAAACATTAAGTAAGCTTTGCTCTGAAGACTTAAGGAAGTCTCACCTGTCTTCTCCAGATATCAAGGAGCATTGATTGAATCTGATGCTCACTTTTGTCCTATCCCCACTACAACCACCACCTCCGGACCTATGAGTCAGAGAGGATCCTGATGAAAGGACCTCAACATGGGGACCTCTTGTATGAACGCATCCTGATTCAAAGTGAGACCCAGCACCCTCTTCATCTGGGACAGAAAAACAAGAAGAGGCTTAGGTTGGTCAAGAAACAACATAAGAGGAATCTTTAAAAAGAAAGTTGAGCACAACTCAGACAAATTACATTACATAGAAATTGTTAAAAACATGGGAAAACCTTAGTTTTTAGCTTTGAATGTTTTCACTTTTCCCTTGTTGGATTTTACTCACTGTTTCTCTGTAGTTACTTGAAGTAAATATTCTTTAAATCCTAACAAATAGCAGTGGGCTTTTTTTATATAGGCTGGAGATTATAAAAGAAGCAGTCTTTATGAAATTGCCCTTCACATCCTTCCCACTGCCTCTCCAAACCCTGCCCAGGACAACAGAGACATGGAGATAAAGAACGACAGCAGCAGCACATCAGGCTTTATGCTCCTGGGCATCTCTTCCAACCCTCAGCTACAGAAACCTCTCTTTGCCATCTTCCTCATCATGTACCTGATCACCCTGGTGGGGAATGTACTCATTATCCTGGCCATCCACTCGGACTCCCAGCTCCATACTCCTATGTACTTTTTTCTCAGCAACCTGTCCTTCATGGATATCTGCTTCACAACAGTCATTGTGCCCAAGATGCTGGTGAATTTACTATCAGAAACAAAGTCTATCTCCTATGTGGGCTGTCTCATTCAGATGTATTTCTTCATGGCATTTGCAAACACTGACAGCTACCTGCTGGCCTCTATGGCCATAGATCGGCTGGTAGCCATCTGCAACCCCTTCCATTATGATACGGTTATGAACTCACGGCATTGCCTCCTCATGCTGCTGGGTTCTTGCACTATCTCGCACCTCCACTCCCTGCTCCGTGTGCTACTCATGTCCCAACTCTCTTTCTGTGCCTCTCATGTCATTAAGCACTTTTTTTGTGATACGCAACCTGTGTTAAAGCTATCCTGCTCTGATACTTCCTCCAACCAGATTGTGGTCATGACTGAGACCCTGGCTGTCATTGCAACCCCCTTCCTGTGCATCCTCTTCTCCTACCTGAGAATCATCATTACTGTGCTCAGAATCCCCTCTGCAGCTGGGAAGTGGAAGGCCTTCTCTACCTGTGGCTCCCACCTCACTGTAGTGGTCTTATTCTATGGGAGTGTCATCTATGTCTATTTTAGGCCCCTATCCATGTACTCAGTGGTGAAGGATCGGGTAGCCACAGTTATGTACACAGTGGTGACACCCATGCTGAACCCTTTCATCTACAGCCTGAGGAACAAAGATATGAAGATGGGTTTGAGGAAATTAAGGGAAAGAATATACTCATAGAAGGAATAACAAGATACAGTATCACAATTGGGAAATGACCTAAAAGATAATCAGCATACCTTCTTACCTACCCATTTTTCACATGGCACCCAAAGAGGTATTGAGAGGTAGTGTTGAATAGCAGAAAGAGTATTGACCTGGAAGATAGAATACTTGGTTTCTATCAATGACTTTGACAGAATAAATGTTCAATCACAGACCAAGAATTGCTAGGTATCACTAGGTATCCACATTTCAGGAAAACTGTTTGTGCCACCCATGTAATGGAATAAGGTATTTCCAAATAACTCTTCTATAAGCTTTGCATTGGCTAGCACTCAAGGAAATATAAAGTCCTATAGTTTTCAGAATAAGGCATTACATGGATATCAAGGGAATTGGGGAAGACTCTTTGAGTAATGAACTAAGATTATCCTTAAGAATGGATTTATTTTGACACTGAGAGTTTGATAGATGAGGAACTGGGCAGAGCATTTCAAATAGTGGAAACCACCCAAGCAGGTAGAAGCAATAAGCATTGGAATGTGTTTTGAGGAACAATGACAAGGCCTAGGAGACTTTTTCAATCTGAGAGCGAGGAGAATAAGGCTGGAAGGTTGGAAGAATCTACAAAGCAGATTTATTCTCCTATCAACACCAAAGTGTCATCACAGTATGAATTCTCAGTAATTGACTCTTTTTCCCTTGACTCTTAATTCTTCCATTCCCAGCATGGTCATAACCTCACTGACATGCCCTTTATATCCTGGAAAAAGCAACATATATCAGTCAGGATAAGTTAGGTTATTCTGTAGAACAAACAATCCCAAAATATTCGGAGCTTAAAACCAGAGATGTATCACTCATTCACACCATAGAAAATAAAAAGGCACTGCTCTTTTTAAATACTCAGCGACCAAAGCTGATGGAACAGTCACCATCATAAATATTAACCATAACTCTGTTTGAAGCTGAGAAAGACCCTTGAAGAATTGAACGGACAATTAAATACTCTGTTCCAGAAGTGACTCAGACCTCTTCTGACTACAGCTCCTTGTCCACAACTATCTCAAGACCCATCAAACACAAGAGAATCAGGAGTCACAATCTAATGATGTATCTGTAAAATGGAGAGCCAGAAATATTTGGTGAACTGCAGTAATGACTACTACACAACTCTAATAACACAAATACGTAAGTGTGAATTTGTGTCTTAATCAATCCTTCTCTGATTATGTTATTGTCAACAACAACAGTAGCAAAAGATATATACTCTCTCTGGAATACCTTTCCTTCAATAATTTCATCAAGTTTTTACAACTACCAGCTTTTATAAATCATAAGCTTGTGGATATCAGGACCTGAAGTTGGCTACAAGTCTTTTGGCCTTAATGGCATTACAAGAGGTGTATAGCAGACTAACAAAAGATAGGAACAGCTAGGACCCAACATCAAGGTCCCTGCCATTACTGTCACTATGTCCTCTTCCAAATATCAGGAAGCAACCAGAAATCCAAGAAACAAAGTCAATTTGCAATAGCCTTCATATTTGTTCAGGCACACCTGGCTTTCACCATTATTTGTCACCAATCACTCAGTTTTGGGGAGGCAGGCCTAGAAGATCTGGATCCCTCCCACTTACTCTACTGATGTGCCAGTTTTCTTATGATCAACCAAGTACAACACACCACTTTACAACGTGAAGAATGCCCAGCATATATTAAATATATAAATTAATTAATCATGCCTTCCTGTAACTTATAAAGCTAACTAAGTCCTCTGGTCCCAAGAAACCAAACATATTTTATAAATTCTGACCTCACTTTGCCATAAGGCCCAGACTCTTTTTTCTCAACAACACACAGTCACTAAGAAATCAAGATCTTCATGTATAAGCCTACAGATATTCTAAAAAGTTCAAATTAAGGGAATTCTAGATAGTAAGTGACCATGAGCACAATGGAGTGAAAGAGGTACCACTGTGGCCCTCAGGTTAGTCCTAACATTCTCAGTTAGAGCTAGAATGTTGTCTCTGTTAGAATATGAAGCAAATCCTAATAGATATCCTGTCGCCCTTCAGAAGGAGTGACCTGATAGTGGGCAGGTAGTATCTAGGGACTTTAGTGGTTTTGGTATCCAAAATAAGGGTGTTCGGAAGTTAACTCGGGGAATTGCTAATAAGCATTGGTAAGAAAAAATAAATCCCTTCTGAAAGTAGACATAATCAGAGGAAAGGTCTAAGTGGACCTTCTAAACACCTCATCAGGTTGAATGGGATCCTCTCTATGGTCCTTGGAAGCCGACCAGGAAATTCCTTGACAGCCTCTCTTCCCATCGTATAGGTACCTGGGAAGCTGCTTGAAAATAGTAGTTAAAGAATACTATAGGCATGTACTTTCATGAGAAATTGTAAAGGAAAACAAACATCCTTCCTCTGAAAGCTCATTGCGTATACGTCAATGTTGGAGATTTTACTCGGTACTGAACTAAGAAATATTTAGTTCTTTGAACACGTTTTGCCTATTTATCAGAGTGACATAAACAAGAAAGGGTAGGAGAACTGAGAGCTGATGAGTACCTAGGGGAAAGTGCTGCGTATTTCCCACATTGAAGAGTCTGATAGAGAATGCGTTACCAAAACAACTGAAAAAAAGTAGTCATATAATCCTAGAGTTGAAGAAGTTTCAAGAGGCAGAAACCAGAGTGAGGATACAAATGTATTTCCCCCAAAAGCAGAAGAATCTCCTTCAACCAAGCAATCTCCAGGAGATACCCCATCAGCAGAACTTCACATGGAAGAAATTGATTAGCTGGTTAGGATGGAACCCAGTGCAGGATTTCTAACTACAAACACTACTGAGCTTGACCAGAGCCACTGCATCCCTGGACAGGAGAAGTGCTCTGAGAACAGCTTTCTCTGGATGTATCAGGAATTCCAGATGCATACCATAAAGGAATTCTTATCATGTAGCCAGAAACTCAGGTCATCTGATGCAAAGCCCTAATGAGCTGCATCGTATATATCCTGGGCTTGCTGCACAGAAGCAGGAATAACCAGGGCTTCATAGACTCAGGAAGTTCAAAAGATGAAGGTGAAGTCAGCCAGGCCCTCATGGGCATAAAGACACTGGGGACGTGGTTCCAAGCCTATTTTACCATGTCAGCCTTCTAGATTCCCACTAGAATGCCTTAGAGTGTTTAGATTCCCCTCATGGAACCCATCTACCTCCAACCTCGGCCCTAACCCACCACACCTGCCCCTTGTTATGGAGACAGCATAGCTGCTGCTGCAATTCAGAGGCAGCCTGGGAGGCAGGAACCAGATAGGGAACCATAAACGGGGATCCCATTCCAGCCCCAGCTAACCGTGACCTTGGCAATTCAGAGGAACATTCTGCCTCACTTATGAAGTTGGAGAAAGGACTCCCACACAGGTCCCTCTAGAATCCACTAAATGGCTCAGGCCACGAAACAGAGGCAGTGCTTGTAAACTGAAGCAGCATACACAACAGAGAAGACTGTATCAGGTGGCAGAATAAATTTTCAGCATTCCCTTTGTAACAATAAAATCATCTCTAACTACTAAAAAAAAGATATCTTTAAATAGAAAAATGGATAAACTGTGGAATATCCAGATAATGGTATATTACACAGTGCTAAAAAGAAATGAACTATCAAGACACGAAAACACATGGAGGAAACATACATGTGTATGACTAAATGAAAGAATCTATCTGAAAAGTCTACATGCATTATGATTCCAACTAGAGGACATTCTAGAAAAGGCAAAAACTATGGAGACAGTAAAAAGATCAGTGGCTGCCAGGCCTTGTGGGGAGGGAGGAATGAGTAGGCGGAACACAGAGGATTTGGAGAGCAGTGAAACTATTCTCTATGATACTATAGTGGTATCATTATATATTTGTCAAAACCTAAAGAAAGTACAACACACCAAGAGTGAACCCTAATCTCAACTATGGACTTTGGTTGATGATGTGTCAATATAGGGTCATCACTTATAACAAACGTACCGCTCTAGTGGGAAACGTTGATAATGGGGGAGGCTATGTGTGTATGGTGGTAGCGAGTATGTTGGAACTCTGTACTTTTTGGCCAATTTTATTGAAAAACTATAACTCCTCTAAAAAATAAAGTCTACTTAAACAGAAAAAATATCTCTCTATAATTGTAATTGCTATGCTATTTATAGATAAGAACAATGTGGGTGAATGAAGCTACATATCTTGCCCAAATTCACTCATTTAGTAATTAGTGGAATAGGAATTCAAAAACGTGTAGGCTGGCTTAAGAAATTGAAGCAATAAAATTTTTAACAAAGGCAAATAAAAAAATACGAGACTCAGAAAAGTTAAGTATTACAAACGCTCACACAGATTGTAAGAGGCAGAGCTGGCATTTGAATCTATTCAGTCTGGATCTAGAACCTATACGTTAATCCCTTCCCTATAACCCTACACCAGCACCTAGATACAGTCATACATGCAGACACAGAATCACAGAGTCGTCAGAGACCATCCTCTTCCATGTAGGCACATGTGTGTAAGCCTACACACAGATATGCACAGGAGCACAGGCAGGTAGAGGGAACACACATATGCGTACTAAAAAATACATTACATAGTTCACATATGTGTGCACAAACACACTTCTACCCCAGCTACTGCATGACCCTAATTCCCTTACCGAGTGTAAGAGGCTACAACCCTGGAGCCCAGTTTCCCAACAGGCTCCTGAACACAGAGCTCAGAGGGCATCAGTAATATTCCTCTCCTGGGAAGACCACAGGGCCAATTCTCCCAGGGCTCTGAATTGGTCTCACTTTCTATGCTCAACTCCCACTGTAAGTAGCCAGAAGGAAGAGCACATTTCTGAAGCTAGATCTACACTTCAAGTGGCCTCCTTCCTCGGAGAGTCAGGGCTGATGATAACTTCCTGGTGGGCCCCCAAGACTAATCAGGACCGTGAATCTCCTCTGTCAAGTCCACAGGTAGGCAGACTGAGGTGTTAGTGGGAACAGAGACTGTGGGGTCAACAACTTCATGTGATCTTCCTCCCTTTTCCTGATCCTATCTTCTTCTCTCCTCCTTCTCAAAAGCCAGGAAACAAGTGAGCAAGAAAGTTAGGATAATGGGAGGGTTAACATCACACATTCTGAAACTGGACTTGACCACCATTAAGCTGTGTAACCTTACACAAGTCACTTCAATTCCCTGTAGTTCAGTTTCATTATCTGTAAAATGGGGTGCTGTAAGGACTAAGTGACTTAATGTCTGTAAAGTTCTTAGAGCAATGTCTGGCACATGTCAGCACTATGTAATTGTGAGTTGCAATAGTACCAGGATTGAGACACACATGGGAGGGGGCTGCAATGAAATGGGTTTCTCCAGTAGGAGACATCTGGGTGAGATATTGCCAGATTAACAGAGGAACACAACAGATAGGTTTCCAGCAAAGTCCACTTTAAGCACCTCTGGTCATTCAGATGCAGAACAAAGGTATGTTAAGACAGACGGAAGACAGTTATTCACAAAAAGAATTCCAATAGGCATATGTTAAGTGTCCACTTGCCTTGGAATCTGGAATTTAACAGCCAAAAAGGGCTAGGTAAAGCTCTAATCTGAAATGAGACTGAAAACTAGGCAGAAAGGAGAGATTTCAGAGAGCTGAAAAGAGAAGGATCCAGCCTGGGAAGTCTGTGGAATCCCTAAGGAGGACATACCTGTTCGAGAGGGCTATATATCTGTTTGTCTTAATGCTGGAAATAGGAAGAGGGTAGACAAGGAGAATCTAGGATTCCAAAACTCTGGACCCAGGAGAGATTCTAAGGTCTGTTACTGATGCTGTAAAAGCAGAGAGCTGCTGTTTTCTTAGAATCTGACAATGTTGAGGACCAACGTACCTTACAAACTTTCCTTCTGAAGGCAAAGAAGAAAGGAGAACATATGGCTTTTGGAATGGTAGGCAGAAATGGGAGAAGGATGTAAGAAAATTGAAAGGATCCAATATGTGGTAGCAAAGGATGGAGAAGGGGAGTGGGTCAGCAAGGAGACTAACGACACTTGGCAGTAAGAGGACTTCTCTTTGCAGAGGACACACCAACTTAGTTCTTGACCACATGTGTATAGTCCAGGAAGAGGTGTGGTAGACTATTTTAAAACACACAATTTGAAATCAGACATACCTGGGTTTGAGTCTTAGATATACCACTTACCACCTGAATGACTCTCAGAACTTCAGTCTCTTAATTTTTAAAGGGGGATAATAATGCAACTAACATTACTGTGCTTTTGTCAGGATTAAATGAGACAAGGTACAAGCACAGAATCTGTCCAATAAATATTAGTTGAATGTTATTCTAGGTTGTCACTTCTCAACTTTCCTTGCTCATTCAGGGAAGCAGCTGCATGGATGATCGATAGCTTTCATATACCTGTGTATTACTCATACAGGATTTTTATGTCTTGTTTAGGAAATACATTCTATGCTTCAAGTTTTACATCCTGGATTCGTCTGGGCTCGTGGCTAGAGAAGGGACTTGCAGAAGTGGTGAGGAAGCAAAGAAGAGAAAACCAATCTGAGGTGATAAATGTCCACAAAGTGGAAAGTTCCAATGGAAAAAGTGAAGTACACAAATAGTGTACATTTCCTGTCAATCAAGGAAGGGAGTAAATACCTTTTAAGGTGGGATAGTGTGACTTAAAAGGCTTGCAAAGGCTCCCAGTTGTTGCTGACTTTTCCTCTAACTGATAACAAGTCCCATCATTAATATATCTTTCTCCAGCTTATTAGATGAGCAATAATACTAACCACCTGAAGAAATCTTTACCAAACCCTTTCACTCAACTGTCAATTTCTTTGCCAGTAATGCAAGATATTTTATGACGAATTATAATAACTTTCACCTACCTAGTTGTATACCATGTAAAAATGTGTGTGTATATAGTATCTTATTTAAATAATAGGAAGGTGGTGAAAAATGTATGTAATGAATAATAAATTAAGATGGCACATAATCCAATCAAGTTATTATAATTGTGCTTTTGAAAGAAATGAAAAGTGCTTCCACTTTTCCTCTTAATTTAACTGTGAATCAAACTCCATGCTTCTTCTAAATCATCGAAAAGCCTTGATAAAGCATTGTTCTACCCCCTCCTTGTATGGGTCTAACAGCCATGGGCAAAAGAGGCTAAACACTTGGGGTGGAGGCACAGGTACTTCTTTTCTGAATTCTGGAACTCCCATTTACTAACACTGCATTTTCACCTCAAAGTCTCAGGATACGTAATTATCTGGCATCAGATGACAGGTGTGCACCTCCTCCAACTGTGCTGTGGGGACAACCAACAGATGTTGCAGGTAAGTGGAATCAACTTTCACCTACGAGACTGTTCAACCAACTGCAGTCAAAATCATTCATTCTTTCCAGGTCTACCTTTGAAAATTATTCAGGGACAGCCAAGTCTGCAGACTTCTCTGATCATTATCTATGTAGATTAAGGCTGCAAATATTCTAAGCTCAGCAATGCTTCTTTTTCTGTTTTTTACAGCTTTATTGAGGTAAACTGATATACAAAAAAACTGCACATATTTTATGCATAAAATTTGATGTAGTGATGGAACCATGGGTGTATGCATATGTCAACTGTCATTTGAGTCTCCAACTGCAGGAGTAGGCAGGGAAGAAAACAGAACCCCTCACATCTTATTGATGGGTATACTGAGGTGAAATTAACTGCCCAATGCATGAGGAAATTTACAATGTTATCAGATTCAGTTAAATGGGAAGGGTGCTAAGCACTGACCCTGAGATATAGCACATAGATCTAGGGAATTCCAGGTTCAGGTCCAGGGAGGATCACATAGCCCTTCTCCATCAAGGCAAACAACGTCCCAGGAGTGAGGCTGAAAGACACTGTGAAGAAAATGGGGAGGGGGCTGAGCACTGCTGCTGAGAAATATCACATATATCTGGGGAATTCCAGGTTGAAGCCCAAAGAGATGAGACCGTGCTTCACCACCAGGGAAAACAATGTCCCAGGAGTGAGGCTGAAAGATACAGTGAAGGAAATGAAGGAAAAGTCCAGAAAGTCAAATGAATACATTGCTCAGGATTGGGATGAGGCAAAGTTGGCTCAGATTGGGAGTACGTATTAAAATCTTCAATGTTCATAAACTCCAACTCAGCATCCTGGATCTCAGAATGTATTCTATACCATAGAAACTCTCTCATGAGTGCAAAATATATGTAAACACTAGTCCTCCCTTATCCACGAGGGATACACACACACACAGCTAGTCCCCGTTTATCTGTCAGGCTTTTGTTCCAAGACCCCCAGTGGGTGCCTGAAACCAAAGTAGTACGAAACCCTATATACATATTTTTTCCAATTCATGCATACCTATGATAAAGTTTAATTCATAAATTAAGCACAATAATAGATTACTTAATTACTTGAAACAAGCACTGTGATACCAGGGCAGGGGATCTGATAACCGAGAGGGCTGCTAAGTGACTAACAGGTGGGTAGAGTATACATTCTGGATGCGCTGGACAAAGGGATGATTCACTTCCCAGTCAGGATGAATCACACCAGTGGGAGATTTCATCACCCTACTCTGAACGGCACACAATTTAAAACTTACCAATTGCTTATTTCTGGAATTTTTAATTTAATATTTTTGGATTGTGACTGACCTTGAGGAAGCAAAACCACAGATGGGGGGTGCTGTACAAAAATATTCATTGTAACACGGTCTGTGAGGGAGAAGAAGCATTATGGATAGTGTGACCCCATCCTGAATGTAATATGTGTATAGATCTATGCAGAGAAAAACAACTTTAAAATATGCACACAACTCTAGTTCTCTGGGAAGTGGCATTAAAAAGAACTTTCGCCTTTTTAATTAGAAAATTAATACAAAGAAATATGTGTCCCTTAGTTTGAAAAGCAAACGATGTAATATAAAGTTAAACATGGAACTCCTCACTCCACCCCTCCAATCTCACTTCAGAAGGCAACGACACGCACATAAACACACACACCAAACACACACAAATATTAAGGACATATTTTCTCACAAAAATGGGATGATTCTGTATGCATTGTTCTGCAACTTGCTTCTATCACTTAAAAAATATCGTAAGCATTAATATCACAGAAATAAAATAGCTTAGCAATGAATAGCTTCCACTCTACCATTAGACGCCTGAATTGAAATCCCAGCTCTGCCACATACTAACTGTGGGTTCTGGTAAGTAACTTAACTTTGCTAAATTCTATTTTTTTAATCTGTAAAATACAGATAATAATAGTGCTTATGTCTTAGAATTTGGAGGAAAAAAATGACAAACACATGCTAAACCCTTAGCTCAGCATGTAACACATATTGAGTGCTAACAAACATTGGCTAACATTAGCCATCTTATTTCTTTAGAGACTGCGTGATACTGAGTCATAAGAAGGCACTATAAATTCTTCTAATAATTCAGCTATTTGTGGATATTTAGTCTATTTCCTATGTGGGTTGTTTTGTTTATTTGTTTGTGTTGTTTTGTTTGGTATTATAAGCAATGCTACAATACCAATGTCTGTGTATATCTTTGTGCTTCACATATACGATTATTTTTAAAGGATCGATTTCCATAAGTAGAATTATTGGGTAAAAAAAGATGTAGATTTTGAATTCTCTAGAGACTACCAAAAGGCCTACACTGATTACCCACCCACATCAATATGAGGGTCTTTGTCCTTTTGGATACTGTCAAAAATTTTTCTTCACAATCTCATGGGTAAAAGCTGTATTACAGTCTGTTATATTTTCTGATTACCAATGAGGTTGAACATCTTATCATAAGTTTTCCTTGGTAAATGTGTTGCAGATATTTTCTTTGAGTCAGCTTATGTTTTAGCTTTACTTACAGTCTCTTTTGGTGTCATTTTCAGATTTTTGACTACAATATTTTGTCATTCTTACCTTTACATTTTATTTCCTTCTTGGAATGACATCTCCATCTTCAGATAATAAAAGCATGCTCCTTTATTTTTGGCTAATACTTATTGTAGAGTTTAAATTTTTTACTTTTACTTTGTTCACTCAAATGGGTTTTATTTCTATTTGTGGGTTGGTTGGAAATCTAGACTTATTTCTTCAAAATCTGGAGCCAATTGTCATTAACATCACTTATTCAATACTCCCTCATTTCTCCATTGCTATGAAATAAATCTTTATTATATATTAAGTTCCATATAGATCAAGATCTATATACATTTATCAAAACTCTTGTACAGAATTCTTTATGCTGGTCATGAATTTGTTTTTTTCTGTGTATACCATTATCTCATTATTTTCATTATTAGGTGCTGTGATGGTGGATTGGAAAAGTTCTCTCTCCTTATTCCAATTTTTTCAAAATTATTCTGCCTTTCCTTACCATTTACTCCTCCCAATGAATTTTAGAATGATCTTCTCAAGTCCCATTAAAACTTTCCTTGGGGTGTTATTATAGTTGCATTGAATTTTATTAATTTGAGAGAAATTGATTTTTTCTAGCTTTATGACATATAATTAACATATAACATTGTCTAATATTCCTGTAATATTTCAATGTTTAGAATGAGGAATTCATAGCTTTTTAATTCAAAAATTAATAGATTTAAATAATTAATCTCAGTAACATAGGCTATTCCTAGTAATATTCCTATTTTCAGTGGCATTATAAACTAAAAACTTATAATTTAACTGTCCAGATCATGTTAGACAAATAGAAATGCTCAAATAAACATTGTTTGTTTTGCTCTGAAGACTCAAAGAAATTTTCTCTGAATTCTTTGGGTGCCAAAGAGCATTGATTAAATCTGTTGCTCACTTTCGTTCTATTACCAGTACCACCACCACCACCACCTCGGCACTAATGAGTAGGAGAGGACCTCATTCATTGAGACACCTTGTATGAAAGCATCTGATTCAGGGTGGGACCCAGCAGCCTCTTCTGAAAGAAGGAAAAAAAGAAGTTAAGAATTTATCCAAGAAACAACCTAAAAAGAAGCTTTTGAAGGGGACTAGAGAAAAACTTAGAAAAATTATGCCACATAGAAGCTCCTAAGAACAAGTAGGAGATCTTTAGTTTCTCATTCAGGAAGCATTATGGAATTTTCTTAGATTCTTTTTATTGGATATCACCCACTGTTTCTCTGTACACTCATGCACCGCATAAGGACGTTTCAGGAAACAACAGACCGCGTATATGAAGATGGTTGCATAAGGTTATAACATATAGCCTAGCTGTGTTATAGGCTATACTATCTAGGTTTGGGTAAGTACACTCTATGATGTTTGCATAAAAATAAAATCACCCAATGACACATTTCTCAGAATCTATCCCCATCATTAAGAGATGCATGACTGTATTATTTGAATTAAATATTCTTTAATCTCCTAACAAATAGCAGTGGGCTTTTTTTATAGGCTAAGACCAGAGAATAAGTAGTCTTGATGAAATTGCCCTTCACGTCTCTCCCACTGCTTCTCCAGACCCTGTCCAGGAAGTCAGAGGCATGGAAATAAAGAACTACAGTAGCAGCACCTCAGACTTTATCCTCCTGGGCCTTTCTTCCAACCCTCAGCTGCAGAAGCCCCTCTTTGCCATCTTCCTCATCATCTACCTGGTCACCCTGGTGGGGAATGTACTCATTATCCTGGCCATCCACTCAGACTCCCGGCTCCATACCCCTATGTACTTTTTTCTCAGCAACCTGTCCTGCATGGATATCTGCTTCACAACAGACATTGTGCCCAAGATGCTGGTGAGTTTCCTGTCAGAGACAAAGTCTATCTCCTACGTGGGCTGCCTCATTCAGATGTACTTCTTCATGGCCTTTGGGAACACTGACAGCTACCTACTGGCCTCTATGGCCATAGACCGGCTGGTAGCCATCTGCAACCCCTTCCATTATGATGTGGTTATGAACCCACAGCGTTGCCTCCTCATGCTGCTTGGTTCTTGTACCATCTCCCACGTGCACTCTATGCTTCATGTGCTACTCATTTCCCGCCTGTCTTTCTGTGCCTCCCATGTCATTAAGCACTTTTTTTGTGATACCCAGCCTGTGCTAAAACTATCCTGCTCTGATACCTCTTCCAACCAGATTGTGCTAATGACCGAGTCCCTGGCTGTCATTGCGACCCCCTTCCTGTGCGTCCTCTTCTCCTACCTGAGAATCATCATTACTGTGCTCAGAATCCCCTCTGCAGCTGGGAAGTGGAAGACCTTCTCTACCTGTGGCTCCCACCTCACTGTAGTGGTCTTGTTCTATGGAAGTATAATCTATGTCTACTTTAGACCCCTGTCCATGTACTCAGTGGTTAAGGACAGGGTTGCCACACTTATGTACACAGTAGTGACACCCATGCTGAACCCTTTCATCTACAGCCTGAAGAACAAAGATATGAAGATGGGTATGAGAAAATTAAGGTTCAGAATTCACTCATAGAAGGAATAACAAAGTAGAATGTCATATTTAGGAAATGACCTAAAGGATGATCAGGTTGCCTTCCTTCCTGCCCATTTTCACATGGCACCCAAAGAAGTCATAAGAGGTGGTGTTGAAAACAAGTAAGACCACTGACCTGGAAGTTGGAATACTTGGTTTCTATCAACAACTTTGACCAAATATATGTTCACATCCAAGCCAGGTACTGCTAGGTATGCAGATTTTAGGAAAACAGCTTCTGCTACTCATATAGTGGAATAAAGCTGTTTTTGAATGACGTTTCTACGAGCTTAACATAGGCTAGTACTCAAAGAAATATAAAGTTTTACTAGTTTTGAAATAAGACATTACAGGGATTTCAAGGGAATTGGGGAAGACTCTTTGAGGAATGACCTAAGATTGCTTTCAAGGATAGACTGATTCTGACAGAAAAAAATTTCAGTAAATGCGGAAATGGGCAGAGCATTTCAAATAATGGAAACCACCCAAGCAGATTGATGCAACAAACATTGGAATTTATTTGAGGAATGATGAAAAGCCCTGTGAGACTTGTTCAATTACAGAGCAGGGAGAATAAGGCTGGAAGGATAGAAGGACCTAGAAGCAGATTAACACCCCACCAACACCAAAGTGTCATCACGGTGTGAATTCTTAGTACTCGACACCTTTTCCCTTCCCTCTTAGTTCTTCCTTTTTCCACATGACCACAAATCTCACTGAGATGCCCTATATATCCTAGAAAAAGCAATGCATATCAGTTAGGATAAGCTACGTTATGTGCTTTGGAACAAACACTCTCAAAGTCTTTGGACCTTAAATCCAAAGGTTTATTTCTTATTCACACTGCATGTCCACTGTAAAAAAGTGTAAGGGTGCTGCTCCTTTTCAACATTCAAGGACGAAAGCTGATGGAGCAGTCACCATTGTAAACATTAATGATAACTCAGTCAGAAGCTGAAAAAAACTCTTGAATATTATCCACAGGCAATTAACTACTCTGGTCTACAAGTGACACACCACTTCAGACCACAACACCTTGTTTCATGGCCCCACTAAACACAAGAGAGCCAAGAGGCATAAGCCAATGTCATATCTGTAAAATGGAAAGTCAGAAGTATTTGGTGAATTGTATTAATAACTACCACACAACTCTAATAACACACAAATACATAAGTGTGGGTTCGTGGCTTAATCAAGCCTTCTCTGATTATGTTATTATCAATAAAAATACTAATATAAAATATATACGGTCTCAGGAATTCTTTTCTTTTAATTAACTTTTTTTATTATTTTTTTTTTAGATTTTATTTTTCCTTTTTCTCCCCAAAGCCCCCGGGTACATAGTTGTGTATTTTTAGTTGGGGTCCTTCTAGTTGTGGCAAGTGGGATGCTGCCTCAGCATCGCTTGATGAGCAGTGCCATGTCCACACCCAGGATCCGAACTGGCGAAACCCTGGGCCACCGAAGGAGAGCGCACAAACTTAACCACTCAGCCACGGGGCAGGCCCTCAGGGATTCTTCTACCTTAATTATTTGTCAAGTTTTTACAACTACCAGCTTTTATGGATCACAAACTTATTGATGGCGGTACCTTAAGTTGCATACAAGTTTTTTGGCCTTAGCGACTTAACAAGAGGTATAGCAGCCTAACAGAACACAGGAACATTCAGGCCCAACATCACAGTCCCTGTCATTACTGTCACTTTGTCCTCTTCCAATTATAAAGCAGCAACCAGCAATCCAGGAAAGAAGTTCTATTTGCAATACCTTTCATATTTGTACAGGCACACTTCGCTTTCATCACTCTCTCCCACCAATCATTCAGCTTTGGGGATGCAAGCATGGAAGATCTGGACCCTTTCCACCTTTTCTATTGATACATCGTTGTTTTCTCATGCTCAACCAAGGACAATATGCCACTTTAGACTGTGAAGAATGTCTGGCATATATTATAAAGAAATTCATTAATTACACCTTCTAGTAACTTATAGAGCTAATTAAGTCCTTTGGTCCCAGGAAACTTGACATATTTTTTAGTTCTAACCTAACTCTGCCATCAGCCCCACACTCCTTTTTCTCAATAACGCACAGTCACTAGGGAATCAAAATCTTTTATGTATAAGCCTACAGATAGTCTAAAAAGTTCAAACTAAAGGGGATTCTATATAATAAGTGACCATGAGATAGCACATTGTGGTGAAAGGTTTACAAACATGACCCTCAGGTTAGTCCTAAACTTCTTAGTCACAGAGTGTTGTCTCTGTCAGAACATGAGGCAATTCCCACAAGATATCCTGCCATCCTTCAGAAGTAATGATCTTATGTGGGCACGTAGAATTTGCGGTGGACGGGTAGTATCCAGGGACTTTCACAAAAATTTTCTTACTCAAACAAGGGAGACCAGAAGTTAACTTCGGAAATTGCTAATAAGCATTGGTAGGGATAAGATAAATCGCTTCTGAAAGTAGAATATAATCAGAGGAAAGATCTAAACTAACCTTCTGAACACTTTGCCAAGTTGGACAAAATACTCTCTATTGCCCTTGGGAGTAGTCCAGAGAACTCCTTAACGGACTCTCCTCCCACCATGTAGATGCCTGGGGATGGGATGAATACACTAGAGGAATAAAACTATAGACATGTCTGTTAATGAAAATATTGTAAAAGGAAATCCTTCCACTGCAAGGTCATTACATATACATAAACGTAGGAGATTTTACTCAATGTAACTAAAAAATATTTAGTTCCTTGAACATATTTTGCCTTTTATCAGAATGAGTGACATAAACAAGGAAGGGTGTAAAACATGGAAGCTGAGGAGAACCTAAGAAAGAGTGCTGAGTATTTCTGACATTGAAGAGTCTGATAGAGAAGGCATTACCAAAAGGACTGACAAAGCATTCTCATATAATCCTAGAGGGTAAGAAGTTTGAAGAGGCAGACACAAGAGACAAGGATATGGATGTATTCACCCCATGGCAGAAGAATCTCCTTTCAACCAAGCAAATTCCAGGAGATGCCCCATCAGCAGAACTTACACACAGAAAAGGCTGATTAGCAGGTTAGGTTGGAATCCAGTGCAGGACTTATAACTACAAACACTACTGAGCTTGACCAGAGCTCTGAGAGCAGTTTATTCTGGACGCATCAGGAATTGCAGGGGCATACCATAAAGGAATTCTTAGCAGTATAGCCAGAAACTAAGTCCATCTCAGCCACGGCCCTAATAATCTGCATCATACATAACCCTAGGCTTGCTACACAGAAATAGGAATAACCAGGGCTTCTTGGACTGAAACGTTCAAAAGATGAAGGTGAAATCAGCCAGGTCGCCTTGGCATAGAGACTCTGGGGATGTGGTCCCAAGCCTCTTTCACTGTGCTCAGCTTTCAGATTCCCACTCTAACGCCATAGGGTTTTTAGATTCCTCTGATACAATTCATCCACCCTCAGGCTCTGCCCTAACCATCACACTTGCCCCTTATTATGGAGATAGCACAGCTGCTACTGTAACTCAGAAGCAGCCTGGGAGTCAGGAACCATACAAGAAACCGTAAAACCAGGATCCCATTACAGCCCCACCCTAACCATGACCTTAAAAAGTCAGAAGACAACTCAGCCTAATATGTGAGGTGGGACAAAGGACCACAACATGGGTCTCCCTAGAAGGCACTGTTAAGTATCAGACCCTGAGACAGAGGCAGTACTTGTAAACTGAAACAGCATACAAAACACAGAAGACTGAGTCAGGTGGCAAAATAAATTTTTTACATTCCCTGTGTAAATCATAAAATCATCTCTGGCTACTTACAAAAAAAAAGATGTCTTTCAGTAAGTGAGCGGTTAAATAAATTGTTGTACATCCAGACTGTGGACTACTATACAGAGCTAAAAAAGAAATGAGCTATCAAGCCATGAAAACACATGGAGGAAACTTACATGCATATTACCAAATTAAAGAATCCAACTGGAAAGCCCACATGCTATGTGATTCCAACTGTCTAGAAAAGGCAAAACTGAGGAGATGGTAAAAAGATCAATGATTTCCAGGGGTTACAGAGAAGGGAGGAATGAATATTTAAACACAGGATTTTTAGAAGAGTGAAACTATTCTCTATGATACTATACAGGAGTCATTACACATTTGTCAAAACCCATAGAACGTACAACACCAAGAGTAAAACCAAATGTAAACTATGGACTTTGGGTGATGAAATGTCCATGATGGTTTGTCAATTATAACAAAGGTACTACTCTGGTGAGGGCTGCTGATAATGAGGGAGGCTGGGCGTGTATGGGGGCAAGGGGTATATGAGAACTCTCTGTACTTTCTGATTAATTTTGCTGTGAACTTCTAATGCTTCAAAAAATAAAGTCAATTCAAACAGAAAAAATAGAAAAAAATCTGTCTTAACTTACAATTGCCATGCCTTATATAATGAGAACAATGTGGGTGAGTGAAGCTAAGTATCTTATGGAATTTCTTTCATTTAGCAATTGGTGGAAGAGGGATTCAAAAGCAAGTAGTCTGGCTTAAGAAATTGAAGCAATAAAATGTCTAACAACGGCAAACAAAAAATATGAGACTCAGAGAACTTAAGTATTGCAAACACTCACACAACTTGTAAGAGGCTAAGCCAGCGACTGAATCTCTTCATTCTGGCTCCACAGCCTATGCCTTAATCCCTTCCCAATAACACTATACCTGCGCCTAGACACAGTCATACATGCAGACACAGAACTTCAGAGATGTCAGGGCCATCACTTCTTCTTCCAGCTAGGCACACGTAAGCCTACACATAGACATGCATAGGAAAACATGCATGTACAGGGAACACGTGTGCATGAACACACACATATGCAATTCATATGCATGTGCATGAACACACTTCCACCCAAGCGGCTGCATGGCCCTAGTTCCCTTCCCAGGTATCAGAGGCTACACCTCTGGAGCCCAGGTTCCCCTGAGGCTCATGAACACAGAGCACAGAGGCATCAGTAATGTTCTCCTCTCCTAGGAAGGCCACAGGTCCAATTCCCCCGGGGTTCTGAATTGCAGGGAAGACAGTCCCCTGGGTCTCCCTTTCTATCATCTACTCTCACTATAGGTACAGGTAAGAACAAGCACATTTCTGAAGCTAAATCTGCACTTCAAACGGCCTCCTTCCTTGGAGATTCAGAGCTGATCATAAGCCCCTGGAAGGTCCCCAGGACTGATCAGGACCCTCAGTCTCTTTTGTCAAGTTCACAGGTAGGCAGGCTGAGGTGTCATTGGGAACAGAGACTATGGGGTCAACATCTTCATGTGATCTTCCTCCCTTTTCTGATCCAGTCTTCTTCTCTCTTCCATCTCAAGATCCACAAAACAAGTGAACAAGAATGTGAAGATAATGCAGGGGTTAACAGCACACACTCTGAAGCTAGACTCCACCACCATCTAATTATGCAGGCTTAGGCAAGTCACTTCAATTCCTCTACCTCATTTTCATTATCTGTAAAATGAGGTGCTGTAAGGACTAAGTGGCAATGTATGTAAAGTTCTTAGAGCAGTAGCTGGCATGTGTCAGCACTATGTAACTGCTAGCTCTTATAGTACCAGGATTGAGAACACACATGGGAAGGGGCTACAATGAAGTGGGTGTCTCCCATAGGAGACATCTGGGTGAGGCATTGCCAGCTCAGCAGAAGCACACAAGAGATCGGTTTTCAGCAAAAGTCCAGTTTAAGCTTGGCTGATCATTCAGATGCAGAGCAAAGGTATGTTAAGACAGAGAGATGATAATTATTCACAAAAAGAATTCCAGTGGGCATATCTTAAATGTCAACTTGCCTTGGAATCTAGAATTTGACAGCTGGGAAGGGGTAGGTAAGGCTCTTATCTGATATAGGACTGAAAACTAAGCAGAAAGGAGAGATTTCAGAGAGCGGAAAGAGGAGGATCTGGCCTGAAATGCCCTGAAGAATCCTTAAAAACATACCTCTTCAGAGACCTATATCCCTGTTTATCTTACTGCTGGAAGAGGCAAGAGGGTAGACAGGGAGAAGCTAGGATTCCAAAAATCTGGACCCAGGAGAGATTCTAAGGTCAGTCACTGATGCTGCAAAAGCAGAGAGCTGCTGCTTCCTCAGAAACTGACAACACTGAAGACAAAAGTACCTTACATACTTTCCTTCTGAAGGCAAAGAAGAAAGGAGAACCCATGGCTTATGAAATGGGAGTAGGATGGAAGGAAATTGAAAGGAGTCCAGTGTGTAGGAGCAAAATACGGAGTAGAAGGAGTGGGTCAACACGGAGGTTTAAAGCACTTGGCAGTAAGAGGACTTCTCTTTGTACAGGACACACCAGCTTAGTTCTTGACCACATGTGTATGGTTCCAGGAAAGTTATGGTAGAACAGTTTAAAATACAAATTTGAAATCAGACATACCTAGGTATGAGTGTGAGATATACCATTTCATATTCTCTTTATCTATAAAGGAGTATAATAATGCTGCTAACATCATAGTGCCTTTGTGAGGCTTAAATGAGACAAGTGCTAAGCACAGAACCTATCCAATAAAGGTTAGTTTAATGTGTTTCCAGTTTAGTCACTTCTCAACTGTCCTTGCTCATGGAAGCAGCTGCATGGATGATGGATAGCTTTCCACAAGTGTGTTATCCACCAAGCATATTTATATCCTGTTTAGAAGTGCATTCTGTGTTCCAAGTTTTACTTCCTGGTTTCATGAGGTCTGGTGTCTAGAAAAGGGCCTTGCATAAGTGATGAAGAAGCATAGAGGGAAAACCAACACGAGATGACAAAAGTCCACCAAGTGGAAAATTCCAATGGAGACAGCGGAGAAGTATAGAAATATCGTCTATTTCCTGTCTGTCAAGGAAGAGAATAAATACCATTTCAGGTGGATAGCGTGATTTAAAAGGCTGGGAAAGGCTCCCAGTTGTTGTTGACCTTCCTAAGCACTAACTGATAACAATCCCCGTCATTAATATGTCATTTCTCTATCTTATTGTATGAGCAACAGTACCAACCACTTGCAGAAAGCTTTACCAAGCTCTTTTACTCAGCTTTCAAGTTTTTTGCCAGTATCAAAAAATGTTTTATAATTTCTTATAACATTCTCTGCATCATGTTATATCATGTAAAAATATGTGTGCATATATTACTTTATTTAAATAATAATAGGGTTGTGAAACAAGGTATGTAATTCATAATAAACTTAGGAAGGCACATAATCCAATCAAGTTATTATAATTATGTTTTGAAAGAAATGAAAAATGCTTCCATTTTTACTCTTAATTTGACTGTGAATCAAAACCCCATCCTTCTCCTAGATAATCGGAAAGCCTTGCTAAAAAATAATTCTCTGTCCTCCTTGTGTGGGTCGTGCAAAACCAATAGCAACGGGAAAGAGAGGCTAAACATTTGGGAAGGAGGCACAGGCATTCCGTTTCCAAATTCCAGCACTCTCATTTACTAACACTGCATTTTCACCTCAAAGTCTCAGGATATGTAATTATCTGGCATCAGATGACAGGTGTGTATTTCCTCCAACTGTGCTCTGGAGGCAACGAACAGGTACTGCAAGTAAGTGGAATTGACTTTCACCTATGAGACTGCTCAAACAACTACAGTCAAAATCATGTCATTCTTTCCAGGTCTACCTCTGAAAATCATTCAGGGACATTCAAATGGGCAGAGTCCTCTGATCATTGTCTATGTAGATTAAGTCTGCAAATATTCTAGTCTCAGCAATGCTGCTTTGTTTTACAGCTTTATTGAGGAGTGATATACAAAAACTACACATATTTAATGCATACTTTTCATGTGGGGATGGAATCAGGGGAATATACATATGTCAACTGTCATTTGAGTTTCCAAATGCAAGGGTAGGTGGGAAAGAAAATAGAACCCCCATCTTGTTGATGGGTATGCTGAGGTGAAATGACTTGCCCAAGGCATGAGGAAATATACCATGTCATCAGATTCAGCTAAATGGGAAGGGGTCTAAGCACTGACCATGAGAAATACCACACAAATCTGGGAAATTCCAGGTTCAGGCCCAGAGAGGATCCCATAGCCCTTCTCCACCAGGGAAAACAATGTCCCAGGAGTGAGGCTGAAAGACACAATGAAGGAAATGGGGAAAGAGTCCAGAGAGTCAAATGAGTACATTGACCAGGAGTGGGATGAAGGGTAATTGGCTAGGACAAGGAGTATCTATTAAAATTTTCAATGTTCATAAACTGCACTCAGCATTCCATATTTCAGAGTGTATTATACACCATAGAAACTCTCCCATGATTGCAATATATATATATAAACTAGTCCTCCCTTACCCACAGGAGATGTATTCCAAGACCCACAGTGGATGCCTGCAACCATGGATACTACTGATACCTATATATACTATGTTTTTTCCTATGCATACATACCTCTGATAAAGTTTAATTAATAAATTAGCCCCAATAAGAGATTAATAATAACTAATAATAAAGTAGAACAATTGTAACAATGTACTGTAATAAAAGTTAAGTGAATGTGGGCTATCTCTCTCACAAAATCTCTTATTCTATTGTACTTACCCTTCTTCTTGTGATGAGGTGAGATGATACAATGTTTATGTAATGAGATGAATTGATGCAGGCATTATGACACAACTCTAGGCTACTATTGACATTCTGCTCCTATGTTAGGTGTATATATATTAACAAGTATTACGTCTTCTTAGTGGAATGTCCCTTTTATCGTCATATAATGACAATCTTTGTCTCTTCTTATTGCTTTGACTTTACTTGAAGTTTATTTTGTCTGACTTAAGTACAGCTACATCCATTTTCTTTTGGTTGCCATTTGCTTGGATTATCACCTTCCATCTGTTCACTCTGAGCCTTTTTGTCTTTAGAGCTAAGATGGGGCTCCCGGCGGCAGCGTACTGTTGGATCTTGTTTTTTAATCCATCCAGCCACTCAGTAACTTTTGATTGGTGAATTCAGTCCACTTACATTTAGAATGATTATTGATATATGAAGGCTTAACGCTGCCATTTTATCTTTTGTTTTCTGCTTGTTCTGTGTTCCCATTCTTTCTTTTTCCTTGTATTTCTGTCCGCTATTTCAGGTTGGTGGTGGTCTGTGATGTTTTTCCCAGTTTCCTCTTTATTTATGATTTGTGACTCTGCTCTGATTTTTTGTTTTGTGGCTAACATGAACTTTGTATAAGAGATCTCATAAATGAGATAGTCATTTTTCTGCTAACAGCATCTTATGTCCATTATCCTTTGCAGGTTCCATCCTTTTCCTCTTCCCTTTCTACATTTTTGTTGTCACAAATTATTCTTTTCATGTTGTGAAGTTGTTAATAAATTGAAGTGATTATAGTTATTTTTAATGCTTTCTTCCCTTTTAGCCTTTACATTATAATTAAGTATTTAGCTAACTATTTTGATATGGACTTGAAATCTTCTGATTCTGCCTGTCTGCTTGTCAATTTGCTCAAAGGTTTGTAAACCTTTGCCTTTTTATTTCAAGTAGGAGGGTTTCTTTCAACATTTCTTGTAAGGCAGGTCTAGTGGCAATGAACTCCATCAGCGTTTGTTTGTCTGGGAAAGCCTTTATTTCTCCTTAATATCTGAAGGAAAACTTTGCTGGATGGAGTATTCTTGAGTGATCGTTTTGTCTTTCAATATTTTGAATATATCATTCCACTCTCTCCTGCCCTGTAGAGTTTCTGCTGACAAATCTTCTGATAGCCTGATGGGGTTCCTTGGTAAGTGATTTTCTTCTCTCTGGCCACCCTTAATATTCTTTCTTTGCCATTGACTTTTGACAGTTTTAATATAATATTCGTTGGAGAAGGTCCTTTTGCATTGAGGTAATTAGGAGTTTTATTAGCTTCATGTACTTGTATATACAGTTCCTTCCTGAGGTTTGGAAAATTCTCAGCTATTATTTCTTCGACTAAGTTCTTTGCTCCTTTCTCCCTCTCTTCTCTTTCTGGGATACCCATTATCTTCATGTTGCTTTTCCTAACTGAGTCAGACATTTCTTGTAGAATTTCTTCATCTTTTTAAAGTCACAGTTCTCTCTCCTCTTCCAGCAAATCACTTCTATCTTTGAGCTCACTAATTTTCTCTTCCTTATGGTCTGCTCTATTTCCAATACTTTCTACTTTATTTTTCATTGCATTAATTGCGTTCTTCATTTCCAGAATTTCTGTTTTGTATTTTTTAGTTTCAATCTCTTTTGTGAAGTACTACTTCTGTTTATTAATTTTGTTCCTGAGCACACTGAACTGTCTTTCTGAGATTTCTTGTAACTCAGTGAGTTTCTTCAAGACAGCTATTTTGAATTCTCTGTCTGTTAGGTTGTAATCTCTTGTGACTTCAAATTTGGTTTCTGGAGAGTTGCCATTTTCTTTCTGTTCTACCATAGTTCGTCATGCTGCTCAATGAGCTGATCCTCTATTAGTGCATTTGTGGCAGCAAACACCTTTCTCATTTGGGTAAGGCTTTGATTACTTTGATTCTGAGATGCTTTGGGTTGTGTTTGAACGCCTGCACTTTCCACCCTCCACTGTCTCTGCCAGAGGTGTTTTCAGTGCCCTCCTTCTGCTGCTTGGGCCTCCAACATTGCTAGTGCCTTATTGCTTATGATGTTGTTGCAGTCTCAGGTGTCACCACCAGCATCACCAGGCTGCAAGCACTTCTGCTGCTTCTGGGGCACCTGGGTCTTGTATTCCCCCACTGGCTTTCCTCAAGGGCTCTCCTCAGGTTTGGGTACTGCTGCCCCATGCACCACCTGTGCTGCTGCTCCTGAATTACCTGGGTATGCTGGTTGTGCTGCTGCCAAATGCTTTGGGTTCTGGGTATTGTTGGGCCAGGGGCCAAGGGTCTTGCATGCAGCCTAGCTGCTGGTAAAGCCCGTGTCCATGGTGTCACCACCGGGGGCTGTATCACGGGTTCTGCTGTGGCTCCTGAAGCCTTGAGTCACAGGTCCCTGCTACTGCTGGTGGAGGGACAGAGCTAAGCCACAAGTACCACTGCTGCTCCTGCAGCCTCTAGTCACTGGTGTGCACCAGTGTAATTTTTAAAACCTCAGGTGAGGGCACCACCACCTCTGCCACTGGTATTCACATTTTGGATGCAGCCCTTGCTGCCAGAAAGACAAGGGTCAGAGTTGCCCCGGCCTGGGGAGGAGGAGGGAGCCGATTTGCTGGCACTGCTGTGTTTCCTCAGGAGCCTCAGGTATTGGTACCACCTCTCACCACTGCTATGGAGGCAAGAGTTAAGCCACAAGTGTCGTTGCTGCTCCTGAAATTTTGCCACCAGCCTAGCTGGGCTGGTCCTTGAAATCTCAGACCAGGACATCACCACTACTACCAGGAACAACCAGTTTTGGATCACCACCACCACAGGAGGGGATGGGAGATTCTCCTTTAGTTCCACTGCCTCCTAAGGGTCCAGTCCACCCACCTTCAAATATGTGGATGCATGTATCTCTTAGGTGTTCTGGTGTGTTGTGTAGGGAGTGCATTGTTGAACAATGGGTGTCACACTGGTTGTAACACAGAGGTGACAGATAAAGGGAACAACTCACCAGCCACAGTGCTGACATCAGCTCTAAATTTAATTAATTTGAGAGGAATTGCCTTCTTGCAGCTTTATTGAGATACAATTGACATACAACCTTGTCCAATATTTCAGTAATATTTGAATGTTTAGATAAGGACTTTGTAGTTTTTTAATCAAAAAAACTAATATATTTAAAGAATTATCTCAGTAACATATGCTATTCCTGGTAATATTTCTATTTTCAGTGGCATCTCTGAACCACAAACTTATAATGTTAGTGTCCAGATCATGTTAGGCAAACAGAAATGTTCAAATAACATTAAGCACATTTTACTCTGAAGTCTTATCTGAATTCCTTAGGCAGCAAAGACTATCAATTAAATCTGTTTCTCACTTTTTCCTATGCCAACTACAACCACCACCACCTCTGCACCAATGAATAGGAGAGGACCTCATTCCTTAGGACCCCTGTATAAAAGCCTCTTGATTCAAGGTGAGACTCAGGAGCATCTTCTCTGAAAGAAGAAAAAAAAGGAGGCTAAGGATTTGATCAAGAAATAACTAAAGAAGAACCTTTAGAAAGACAATTGAGAAGAACTCAGACAAATTAGACCACATAGAAGTTCCCAAGAACAGAAGTGAAACATTTAGCTACTCATTTAGGAAGCAGTTTAAAACTTTTTAACTTCCCACTTATTGGATATCACTCCCTGTTTCTTGTACAGTCATGCACCACATGATGATATTTCAGTCAAAGACAGAACGCATATGCAAAGGTGGTCCATTAAGATTAGTGCATATAGCCTAGGTGTGTAGTAGCCATACCCTCTAGGTTTGGGTAAATGCACTTTATCATGTTTGCACAAAGACGAAATTGCCCAATGACACATATCTCCGATTGTATCCCCATTGTTAAGGAATGCATGACTGCATTTCTGCATTTCTTGAAATCTTCTTTAATCTCCTAACAAATAGCAATGGACTCTTTGTGAAGCTTGGACACTAGTGAAGAAATTGTCTTGATCAAATTGTCCTTCATATCTCTCCCACCGCTTCTCCAGACCCTGCCCAGGAAGTAACAGACATGGAGATAATGAACTACAGTAGCAGCACCTCAGGCTTTATCCTCCTGGGCATCTCTTCCAACCCTCACCTACAGAAGCCCCTCTTTGCCATCTTCCTTAACATGTACCTGGTCACCCTGGTGGGGAACGTACTCATCATCCTGGCCATCCACTCGGACTCCCGGCTCCATACCCCTATGTATTTTTTTCTCAGCAACCTGTCCTTCATGGATATCTGCTTCACAACAGTTGTTGTGCCCAAGATGCTGGTGAATTTCCTATCAGAAACAAAGTCTATCTCCTATGTGGGCTGCCTGATCCAGATGTACTTCTTCATGGCCTTTGGGAACACTGACAGCTACCTGCTGGCTTCTATGGCCATAGACCGGCTGGTAGCCATCTGCAGCCCCTTGCATTATGATGTGGTTATGAACCCACAGCGTTGCCTCCTCATGCTGCTGGTTTCTTGCACCATCTCCCACCTGCACTCTATGCTTCATGTGCTACTCATTTCCCGCCTGTCTTTCTGTGCCTCTCATGTCATCAAGCACTTTTTTTGTGATACTCAGCCTGTGCTAAAGCTATCCTGCTCTGACACCTCCTCCAACCAGATTCTGCTAATGACTGAAACTCTGGCTGTCATTGTGAGCCCGTTCCTGTGCATTCTCTTCTCCTACCTGAGAATCATCATTACTGTGCTCAGAATCCCCTCTGCAGTGGGGAAATGGAAAGCCTTCTCTACCTGTGGCTCCCACCTCACTGTAGTTGTCTTGTTCTATGGGAGTGTCATCTATGTCTACTTTAGACCCCTGTCCGTATATTCAGTGGTAAAGGACAGGGTTGCCACACTTATGTACACAGTAGTGACACCCATGCTGAACCCTTTCATCTACAGCTTGAGAAACAAAACTATGAAGACAAGTTTGAGAAAATTGAGGCTCAAAATTCACTCATAGAAGGAATAACAACATAGAATGTCATAATTGAGAGATGACCTAAAAGATGATCAGATTACCTTCCTTCCTGCCCATTTCCACATGGCACCCAAAGAGGTCATGAGAGGTGGTGTTAAATAGCAGTAAGAAAATTGACCTGCAAGCTATAATACTTAGTTTCCATCAATGACTTTGGCCAAATATGTGTTCAGTTCCAGTCCAGGTAGTACTAGGAATCCGGATTTCAGAAAAACAGTTTCGTCACCTATTTAGTGGAATAAAGCTATTTCCAAATAACTCTTCTATAAGCTTGGCATTGACTAGCACTTGAGGAATTATGAAGTCCTATTAGTTTTTAAAATAAGACATTAAATGGATTTCACATGGAATTGAGGAAGTCTCTTTGAAAAATGACCTATTATTATCCTAAAGGATGGACCGATTTGGATAGATAAAACTTCATTAGAGGAGGAAATGGATAAGCAGTTCATAGTGCAAACCACCCAAGCAAGTAGAGGCAATAAATACTGGAATGTGTGTGAGGAACAGTGAAAAGCCCTGGGAGGCTTGCTTAATTTTAGAACAGGGAGAATATGGCTGGAAAGATAGAAGAATCTGCAAAACAGATTTATTCCCCCCACCAACACCAAAGTGTCATTACAATATGAATTCTCATTACATAATTCGTTTTTCCTTCCCTCTTAATTCCTCCTTTCTTAATTCTTCACATGACAACAATTCTCAGAGAAATGCCCATTATATTCTGGAAAAAGCAATGTGTATCAGTCTAATTAAGCTAAGTTATGCTGTGGAAAAAAAAATCTCAAAATCTTCGGACCTTAAAGCCAAAAATCTAGTTTTTATTCATACCGAGTGTCAACCTCAGAAAAGTATAAGGCTGCTGCTCGTTTTAAACACTCAGCAACCAAATATGATGGAGCAGTCACCATTGTAAACATTAATCATCACCATTTCAGAAGTTGAGAAAGATTCCTGGAGATTTTGCACTAACAAATAACTACCCTGCTCCAGAAGTGACTCACACCACTTCAGACCACAATACATTGTCCACAACTAATCTCATGACCCCACTAAACACAAGAGAACCAAGAGGCACAATCCAATAATATACCTGTAAAAAAGAGTTCTCATATAATCCTAGAGTAGAAGTTTCAAGAGGCAGACACCAGAGATGAGGATATGGATATATTTCCCTCCAATGGCAGAAGACTCTCCTTTCAACCAAGCAAACTCCAGGAGATGCCCTATCGGCAGAACTTACACACAGAAGAGGCTGATTAGCTGGTTAGGCTGGAACACGGCATAGGACTTACTAACTACTGAGCTTGACCAGAGCCAATGCATCCCTGGACAGGAGAAGTGCTCTGAGAGTGTTTATTCTGGGCATCTCAGGAACTGCCGAGGCATACCATAAAGGAATTCTTAGCAGTGTACCCAGAAACTCAGTTCACCTGAACCAGGGCCCTGAGGATCTGCATCAGCTGTAACCCTGGCTTGCTGCACAGAAAAAGGAATAACCAGAGCTCAACGGAGTGAAGAAGTTCAAAAGGTAAAGATGAAGTTAGCCAGGCCCTGATGACCATAGAGACACTGGGAACCTAGACCCAACCCTCTTTTACCATAGTCAACTTTCAGATTCCCACTAGAATACCTTTTAAGATTCCTCTCATGGAATCCATCCACCCCAGGCCATGGCCTAACTCACACCTACTCCTGGTTAGGGAGGTGGCATAGCTGCTGTAACTCAGAGGAAGCCTGGGAGTCGGAAACCAGGTAAGGCTCCATAAGACTGGGAGCCCATTCCAGCTCCACCCGAATGTGACCTTAGCAAGTCAGAGAACCACTCTGCCTCACTTGCACAGTGGGACAAAGGACCCCCACATGGGTTCCTCTTGAAGGTTCTGTAAGGCTTAGCCCATGAGATGGAAGCAGTGCTTTTAAACTGAAGCAGCATACATAACACTGAAGACTGTGTCAGGTGGCAGAATAAATTTATTGCATTCCCTGAGTAACAATAAAATCCTCTGTGACTACCAAAAATAAAGGATATCTTTCAGTAGGTGAATGTTTAGACAAACTGTGGTATATCCACACAAAAACTCTTACACAGCACTAAAAAGAAATAAGCTATCAAGCCGTGAAAACACATGGAGGAAATTTACATGCATATTACTAAATGAAAGAATTGATATGGAAAGGCTATGTGCTATATGATTCCAACTATATGACATTCTAGAAAAGGTGAAACTTTGGAGACAGTAAAACGATCAGTGTTGCCAAGGGTAGAGAGAAGGGAGGAAAGAATGGGCAGAGCACAGAGGACTTTTAGGGCAATGAAACTATTCTCTATGATACTATAGTGGTGTCGTTATACATTTGTCAAAACCCATAGAAGGCACAACACCAAGAATGAACCCTGATGTAAACTATGGACTTTGGGTGATGATGTGTAGGTTCATCAATCAGAACAAATATACCACTCTGATGGGACACGTTGATAATGGAGAAGGCTATGTATGTATGTGGGTACGAGGTATCTGGGAACTCTGTACTTTCTGATGAATTTTGCCATGAAGCTATAACTGCTCTAAAAAATAAAGTCTATTTTAAAGGAAAATCAAAAAAAATTCTGTCTAAACTTGTGATTGCTATGCCATTTATAGATGAGAACAATTTGGGTTCATGTGCTAAATATCTTGCCAAAATTCATTCATTTAGTAACTGGTGGAACAGAGATTCAAACGCAAGTAGACTGGGTTAAGAAATTGAAGCAATACAATGTTTAAGAGAGGGAAACAAAAAAATATGAGATCAGAGAAGTTAAGGCTGAGCCAGCATCCAAATCTATTTAGTCTGGCTCCAGAGCCTGTACTTTAATCCATTCCCTGTAACTATACACCTCTACCTAGAAACAGTCATACACGCAGACACAGAGCCACAGACATAAGAGGCCATCACCTCTCCTTCCAGGTAGGCACACATAAGTGTACACACAGACATGCACAGGAACACATGCATGTACAGGGTATACATATGTGTGTATGAACACACATATGTACATAACTCACATTCACATACACGAGCACACTTTCACCGCAGCTGCTGCATGACCCTAATTCCCTCACCGGGCATTAGAGGCTACACATCAGGAGCCCAGGTTCCCCTGAGGCTCCTGACACAGAGCTCAGAGGGCATCAGTAATGTTCTCCTCTCCTGGGAAAACTGCAGGCACAATCCCCCCAGGGCTCTAAATTGGGGAAACACAGGTCTTTATGTCTCCCTTTCTATCCACTCCTTCTGTGGGTTGAGAAAAGAACTGGCATATTTCTGAAGCTAGATGTAAACTTTAAACAGGACCCTTCCTCAAGAGTCAGAGCTCATCATAACTCCCTGGCAGGACCCCAAGCCTGATAAGGACTCTCAATTTCCTCTGTCAAGCCCACAGGTAAGCAGACTGAGGCATATTTGGGGATAGAGACTGTGGGGTGCAACATCTCCACATGGTCTTCCTCCCATTACCTGATCCTATCTTCTTCTCTCCTCCATCTCAAAATACAAGACACAAGTAAATAAGAAAGTTAGGATTATATACAGGTTAAGAGCACCCATTCTTAAGCTAGACTCCACCACCATCCAGTTGTGTGGCCTTGGGCATGTCACTTCAATTCCCACTACCTCACTTTCATTGTCTGTAAAACGGGGTGCTGTAAAGACTAAGCAACATAATGTACGTAAAGTTCTTAGAGCAGTGTCTGGCATGTGTCAGCACTAAGTAATTGCTAGCTATCATAGCCAGGACTGAGAACAAACATGGGAAGGGACTGCATGAAGTGGGTTTCTCCAATAGGAGACATCTGGGTGAGGCATTGTCGGCTCAGCAAAGGAACGCAAGAAACTGGTTTCAGCAAAGCCCCACATTAAGCACCTCTGGTTGATACGATGCCATCCAAAGACATGCTGAGACAGAAGGAAGACAATTATTCACAAAAAGAATTCCAACGGGAATACCTTAAATGTCCACTGGCCTTGGAATCAAGAATTTAACAGGTGGGAAGGGCTAGGTAAAGCTCTAATCTGGTATAAAAGTAAACTATAGTATACCATTTTACTACACTAAAGTAGAAGAAGAAGAAACCAGGCAGAAAGGAGAGATTTCAGAGAGATGGAAAAAGAGAAAGAATGGCCTGAAAAGACCCTGCAGAATCCGTAAGGAGGACAACCTGTTCCAGGGGGCTATATACCTATTTGTCTTACTGCTGGAAGTGGAAAGAGGGTAGACAGGGAGAAGCCATGATTCCGAAAATCTGGCCCCAGGAGTGATTCTAAATTCGGTTACTGATAGTGCAAAGGCAGGGAGCTGCTGTTGTCTCAGAATCAGACAGAGCTGAGGTCTAAAGTACCTTGCAACCTTTCCTTCTGAAGGTAAAGAAGAAAGGAGAGCATATGTCTTTGTGGAATGGGAGGCAGAAATGGAGGTAGAGTGGAAGGAAATTGAAAGTATCCCCATGTGTGGGAGCAAAGGATGGAGAAGGAGAAGTGGGTCAGCAAGGAGGCTTTAGGCACTTTGTTGTAAGAGGACTTCTGTTTGCAGAGGACATACTGGCTTAGTTCTTGTATGGTTTGAGGAAGAGGTATTGTAGAGTAGTGTAAAGCATATAATTTGAATTCAGACATACGTGGGTTTGATTCTTAGATATACCCTT
Source organism: Equus caballus (assembly GCF_041296265.1). Lineage (NCBI taxonomy): Eukaryota > Metazoa > Chordata > Mammalia > Perissodactyla > Equidae > Equus > Equus caballus. Next base: position 35,150,567 of record NC_091708.1, read on the forward strand.
TACCAGCTGTACGACTCTCTGAATTTCAGTCTCTTTATCTATAACAGGGGATAATAATGCTACTAACATAGTATTGCTATTGTCAGGATTAAATGAGACAAGTGCTAAGCACAGAACCTGTCCAATAAAAGTTAACTGAATGTTTTTACAGTTTAGTCACTTCTCCACTGTCCTTGATCATTCAGAGGAGTGAGTGCATGGATGATGGATAGATTTCCACCAGTGTATTACTCACAAGAATTTTTATATCCTGTTTAAGAAGTGAATTCTGTGCTTCATGTTTTACTTCCTGGTTTCATGTGGGCTGGTGACTAGGAGAAGGGCCTTTCATAAGTGGTGGGGAAGCAACAAAGAGAAAACCAACCCAAGGTGATAAATATGCACACAGTGGAAAATTCCAATGAAGAATGTAGAGAAGTATAGAAATATTCTATATTTCCTGTCTGTGAAGAAAGGGAGTAAATATCTTTTAAGGTAGAATAATGTGATGTAAAAGGCTCCCAGTTGCTGGTGATCCAGCCCAATGAATGACAAGCTCATCATTAAAACGTCATTTCTCTAGCTTATTGTATGAGCAATAATACTAACCAACTCTAGAAAGCTTTGCCAAACTCTTTCACTGAACTGTCAATTTTTTTGCCAGTAACACAAAATGTTTTATTACTAATCATAATAACTTTCACTTACATGATACTATATCATGTAAAAATGTGTTTGTATACATTATCTTATTTAAATAACAGGAAACTAGTGAAACAAAGTGTGTATTCATAATAAACTTAAGAAGGCACATAATCCAATCAAATTATTATAATTGTGCTTTTGAAAGAAAAGTACTTCCATTTTTATTCTTAAATTGACTGTGAATCGAAACTCCACACTTCTTCTAAATCATCAAAAAGCCTTGATAAAGCATCATGCTACTGGCTCCTTGTGTGGGTGGTACAAAACTAACAGCCATGGGAAAGAGAGGCTAAATATTTGGGGAGGAGGCACAGACACTTCTTTTATGAATTCTAGTTCTCTCATCTTCTAACACCATTTTCACCACAAAGTCTCAGGATAAGCAGGATACATAATTATCTGGAATCAGATAACAGGCGTATACCTCGTTCAGTTGTGCTCTAGGGGCAAGGACAGGTATTGCAAGTAAGTGGAATTGAATTTCACCTATGAGACTGCTCAACCAATTGCAGTCAAAATAATTCACTCTTTTCAGGTTTACCTTTGAAAATTATTCAGGGACAGTCAAATGGGCAGAGTCCTCCGATCATTTCTATGTTAAGTCAGCAAAGATTCCAGGCTCCACAATGCTTCTTTTTCTTTATAGTTTTATTGAGCTACTGTTGATATACAAAAAAACTGCACATATTTAATGCATGTAATTTGATGTGGTGATGGAATCACAGATATATGCATATGTCAACTGTCAATGAGTCTCCAAATGCAGGAGTAGGTGGGTAAGAAAGTAGAACACCCCTACATCTTATTGATGGGTATGCTGAGGTGAAATGACTTGCCCAAAGCACAAGGAAATATACGATGTCATCAGATTTGGCAAAATGGGAGAAGTTAAGCACTGCCCCTGAGAAATATCACGTAGATCTGGGAAATTCCAGGTTCAAAACCAAAGAGGACCACATAGTCTTTCTCCACCAGAGAAAACAAAGTCCCAGGAATGAGGCTGAAAGGCACAATGAAGGACATAGGGAAAGGGTCCAGAGAGTCAAATGAATACATTGCCCATGGGTGGGATGAGGCATAGTTGGCTCACATTGGGAGTATATATTAAAATTTTCAATGTTCATAAACTCTAACTCAGCATCCCATATCTCAGAATGTATTCTATACCATAGAAACTCTCTCATGAGTGCAATATATAGATATTTATTGTAGTCCTCTGTTATCTTCAGGAAATACCTCCAAGACCCCCAATGGATGCCTGAAACTGGGGATAGTAGCATTCCATGTATATATTATGTTTTTCCCTATACATACAGACCTATGACAAAGTTTAATCTAAAAATTAGTTATAGTAAGAGATTAACAACAGCAATTAATAATAAAATAAAACAATGATAACAATATACTGCAATAAAAGTTATGTGAATGTGGTCTATCTCTCTCACAAAATATCTTATTGTACTGTTTTCACCCTTCTTTCTCTTGTGATGATTGAGATGATACAAGGCGTATGTGATGAGATAAATGAGGTGAATAATGTGGGCATTGTGACGTGGCTTTAGGCTACTATGGACCTTCTGATGAAATTTCAGAAGGAGGGTCATTGAGCCACGATGATGTCAATGTCGATGGCAGAATGTGAGGAGCACAGATGTCAATGGTTACTAAGTACAAGCCCTGCAATATCCTTCCAGGGATCTGATGACCCAGAGAGCTACTACATGACTAATGGGCAGATAGAAAATAAGGCATGGATAGTCTGGACAAAAGGATGACCCATGTCCCAGGCATAGAAGCTGGGTGGTGCAAGATTTCATCAAGCTACTCCAAACATCATGCAAATTAAAACTTATGAATTGTTTATTTCTAGAATTTTCCATTTAAGATTTTTGGATTGTGGTTGACTGTGGGTAACAGAAACCCTAGAAAGCAAAACCACAGATAAGGGGAGATTATTGTACAAAAATACCCATTGTAACACTGTCTGTGGGGGAGAAAAAGCATTATGGATAGCGTGACCCCATTCCTGAATATAATACTTGTATAGGTGTATGCAGAGAAAAATAACTCTAAAATATGTACACAACTCTAGTTCTCTGGGAAGTGGAATAAGGAATTACAAGGAACTTTCACATTTTTTATTAGAAAATTAATACAAAGAAACATGTCCCATAGTTTGAAAAGCAAACAATATAACATAAAGTTAAATATGGAAGGGACTCCTTACTTCAGCCCTCCAATCTCACTTCAGAAGGCAACTGCACACACATAAACACACACACCAAAGAAACACAAATGTAAAGGACATACTTTCTTTCCAAAAATTGGATTATTCTACATGCATTGTTCTGCAACTTGTATTTGTCACTTAACAAAATATTATAGACCATAGGTCGCAGTGATAATATAGTTTAGCAATGAAAAGCTTCCATTCTGCCAAAAGATGCCTGAATTCAAATCCCAGCTCTGCCACTTACTAATGGTGGGACCTGGTAAGTTACTTAACTTTGCTAAATATTTTTAATCTGTAAAACAATAATAGTGCCTATCTCTTAGGTTTGGAGAAAATAAGATGATAAAAGACATGCAAAGCACTTAGCCCAGTGTGTGGGATATATTGGGTGCTAATAAATGTTGGCTAACATTAGCCATCTTATTTCATTAGAGACTGCATGATACTGAGTCATGAGAATGCACTGTAAATTGTTTTAATAATTCATCTATTTGTGTATATTTAGGTTGTGTCCTCTGTGGGTTGTTTGATTATTTGTTCATGTTGTTTTGTTTGGTATTAGAAGCAATGCTACAATAAAACTATGTGTACATATCATTGTGCTACACATAAATGACAATAGATTTCTACAAGTGGAGTTGTTAGATAAGGAGATGTAGATTTTCAAATCTGATAGAGACTACCAAAAGGCCTACACTGAAACTCTCTCACACCAGTGTATGTGAGGCTCTTTCCTGTGGATAGTGTCAAAAAATTTTATCGATAAACTCATGGGTGAAAGTTGTATTTCAGTCTAATTTGTATTTTCTGATTACCAGTGAGGTTGAACACCTTCCCATAAGTTTTCTTTGGTAAATATATCAAAGATATTTTCTCTGAGTCAATGGTTTATATTTTAGCTTTGATATGGCTTCTTTTGGTGTCATGTTCACATTTTTGAGTACTGCATTTTGTCATTCTTGCCTCTACATTTTCTTTCTTTCGTTGAATGGCATACCCATCTTTAGATCATAAAAATATGCTGCTTTATTGTATGCTAATATTTATCCTATGGTTTGGATTTTTTACTTTTAGATTGTTCATTCAAATGGCTTTTATTTCTATGTATGGGTTGAATAGAAATCAAGCCTTATTTTTCCAAATGTTCTGTCAATTGTCATAAATATCACTTATTTATAGTTTATCGTTTCTCCATTGCTATGAATTGAATCTTTACTGTATATTAAGTTCCATATAGATCAAGATTTACATGCATGTATCAATATAAGTATACATAATTCCTCATGCTGCTGTGTGTGTACCATTATCTTATTGTTTGTCATTACTGTGTGCTGTGATGGTGGGTTAGAAATGTTCTATGTCACTATTCTAATTTTTTCAAAAATTATCCTGTCTTTCCTTAGCCATTTATTCCTCTAGATGAATGTTAGAATGATCCTCTCAAGTCCCATTAAAAATTCCCTTGGATTGTTATTACAGATGCCATGAATTTTTTTAAAATTTTATTTATGTTATGTGGGTTTATAAGATTACATAAATTTCAGGTGTAATCATTATATTTTGGCTTCTGTACAGACTGCATCATGTTCACTACCAAAAGTCTAGTTGCCATCCATCACCATTCATATGCGCCCCTTTACCCTTTTCATCCTTCCTGCAATAACTTCCCCTTTGGTAACCACCAATCTGTTCCCCTTATCTATGAGTTTGTTTGTCTATCTTCCACATATGATTATATACTGCCCCTCTTTGTCTCTCATTGCCTTTTTTATCCTGATTTCTACTATGTCTGATATAAAGTATGGCAACACCTGCTTTCTTTTGTTTGCCATTAGCTTGGAGTACCATCTTCCATCCCTTTACTCTAAGCCTGTGTTTGTCTTTAGAACTGAGATGTGTTTCCTGGAGGCAGCGTATTGTTGGGTCTTGTTTTTTAATCAATTCAGCCACTCTGTGTCTTTTGATTAGGAAATTTGATCTATTTACATTTAGAGTGATTATTGATATATGAGGGCTTAATGATGCCATTTTATCACTTGTTTCCTAGTTGTTCTGTATTTCCCTTGTTTCTCATCCTATGTATTTCAGACTTCCAATTCAGTTTGGTAGTTCTCTATGATGGTTTTCTTAGTTTTCTCTTTATTTATCATTTGTGTCTCTGTTCTGATCTTTTGTTTAGTGGTTACCTTGAGTTTTGTACAAAAGATCGCATAGATGAGACAGTTCATTGTCTGATAGCCTCTATTTCTTTAGTCTAAACAGTTTCCATCCCTTTCCTCATCCCCATTTAAGTTATTTTAAAACTTATTCAACTTTGTGTTGTGAGTTTGTGGCTAAAATTAAGGGATTATAGTCGTTTTTGATGTTTTCAGTCCCTGAATCTTTAATGTTATAATTAAGTGTTAGCTAATCTGTTTTGATAGAGAGCTGCAATTTTCTGATTTTGTCTGCCTGTTTATCTCCTTGCTCAAGTCTTTGTAAAGCCTTTTTCAGGTATGAGGGTCTTCTTGATAATTTCTTGTGGGGGGGGGGGGGCGTCTTGTGGTCACAAACTCTTTCAGCTTTTGTTTATCTGGGAAAGTTTTTATTTCTCCTTGATATCTAAAGGATATATTCACTGGATAGAGTATTCTTGGCTGAAAGTTGTAGTCTTTCAGAATTTTGAATATGTCATTCCACTCTCTCCTAACCTGTGAGAATTCTGCTGAGACATCTACTGAAAGCCTGATAGGAGTTCCTTTGGAAGTTGTTTTCTTCTGCCTTGCTGCCCTTCATATTTTTTCTTTGTGATAGATTTTTGCCAGCTTTTCTAATATATGCCTTGGAGAAGGTCCTTTAACATTGTTGTAACTAGGAGTTCTATTAGCTTCTTTTACTTGTAATTCCAGCTCCATCCCCAGGTTTGGGAATTTCTCAGCTATTATTTCTTTGAACAAGCTCTCTGCCCCTTTCTCCCTCTCTTCTCCCACTGGAATACCTATAATCCTTACGTTGCATTTCCTAATTGAGTAGGATACTTCTCAGAGAGTTTTTTCATTTCTTTTTTCTCTTAGTGCTCTCTCCTCCACCTGAAGCATTTCTGTATGTCTGTCCTCTAAATTGCTAATTCTGTCCTCCATAATATCAGCTCTGTTATTTAAGGACTCCAGATTTTTCTTTATCTCATTCCTTGTGTTTTTCATCTCCAACACTTCTGGTTGTTTATTTTATGGTTTCAATCTCTTTTGTGAAGAATTCCTTCTGCTCATTAGTTTTATTCCTGATTTCATTGAATTGTCTTTGTGAGTTTTCTTCTAACTCGTTGAAGTTTTTATGATAGCTATTTTGAATTCTCTGTCATTTATATTGTAAATTTCTGTGACTTCGGGATAGATTTCTGGGTGCTTGTCATTTTCCTTCTGATCTGGAGTGTTAATATACCTTTTCAGACTATTTGATGAGGTAGATTTTTTCCGTCACATAGTGGTAGTAGCTGGTCCCAGATTCCACCTGCTGCCACTGGAAAAGGAAGGACAGGGGCTGTGTATTCTGAGCCCACCATGATCCCTGGCAGCTGTGCCTGTCCTTTGGAAGCTATACTGACAGGGTCCATATGCGTTTGCCCACCTACTGCTGCTGCCTGACAAATGTATATGCAGGTGCTCTGATGGGGGTCCTTTGCTCTGGCCTACTTGTGCCAGGTGAGGAGAAGGGTGCTTTCTTTCATGTGAGCAATCCTGCAGGTGCTCCAGCCCTGCACTCACTATCTGTCCTCCTGGGGTGCTCGGCTTGGTGAAGACACCCCCATGATTGCTTAGCCTCCTTAGTTTGGAGCTTTACTATGGGCTGGGAGGCAACTCTGATGGGAAGGCATTCATGCAGAGGACTGCCCCCTCTCCTCTCTCCTCTCAGTGCTGCACACAGTCCTGCACCCTAGGTCACTGCCATTTGGGGAGGGAGAGGAGATTACCTCTTTCCACTGCCTCCCAGACAGTCCAGCCCCTCCCTCTTCAGATGTGTGGTTGTGTGGACCTCTCAGATGTCTATTGTGTTGTGTGAATGTACTCTTTTGGTTTATGAGTGTTCTTTTCATTGTATCTTATGATGGAGGGTCTAAGGTAAGAGCTCACTCCACCATGATGCTGATATCACTCCTCTATCTTCCACACATGAGTGAAATTATATAGAATTTATCTTTCTCTGTCTGACTTATTTCACTAATCATAATACCTCCTGTTGTCACAAATGGCATGATTTTATCTTTTCTCATGGCCAAGTAGTATTCTATTTTATATCTATACACACCACATCTTCTTTATTCATTCATCCATTGATAGGCAGTTAGGTTGCTTCCAAGTCTTGGCAATTGTGAATAATGCTGCAGTGAACATAGGAATGCATGTATCTGTTTGAATTAGTGCTTTCACGTTCTTTGGATAAATACTCAGAAGCAGAATAGCTGGATGATATGATATTTCTATTTTTAATTTTTTGAGGAATCTCCATACTGTTTTCCATAGTGGCCACATGAATTTATATTCCCACCAGCATTGTATAAGGGTTCTTTTTTTAGAAATCCCCTCCAACACATTATTTCTCATCTTTTTAATAACAGCCAGGTGTGCAGTGATATCTCATTGTAGTTTTGATTTGCATTTCCATAATAATTAGTGATGCTGAACATATTTTTGTGTGCCCATTGGCCATCTGTATATCTTCTTTGGAAAAATGTCTGTTCATATCCTCTTCCCATTTTTTTATTGGGTTGTTTGTTTTTGTTTGTTGAGTTGTATGAGTTCTTTATATATTTTGGATATTAACCGCTTACCAGATATATGATTTGCAAAAGTTTTCTCCCAGTTTGTAGGTCATTGTTTTGTTTCATTGATGGCTTCCTTTGCCATGCAGAAGCTTTTTAGTTTCACGTAGTCCCATTTGTTTATTTTTCTTTTGTTTCCCTTGCCTTAGGAGACATAGTATTCAAAAAGATACTGCTATGATCAACATCACAAAATGTACTGCCTATTTTTCATCTATGAGTTTTATGGTTTTCTGGTCCTACACTCAAGTCACTAGTCCATTTTGAATTAATTTTTGTGTATGGTGTAAGATAATGATCTACTTTCATTCTTTTGCATGTGGCTGTCCAATTTTCCCAACACCATTTATTGAAGAGACTTTCCTTTCTCCACTGTATGTTCCTGGCTCTCTTGTCAAAAATTTGCTGTCCATAGATGTCTGGGTTTATTTATGGGCTCTTGATTCTGTTCTATTGATCCGTGTGTCTGTTTTTGTGGCAGTACCATGCTGCTTTGATTACCATAGCTTTGCAGTACATTTTGAATTCTGGGAATGTGATACCTCCAGCTTTTTCTTTTTCCTCAACATTGCTTTGGCTATTTGGGGTCTGTTGTTGTTATATATAAATTTTAGGATTCTTTGTTCTAGTTCTGTGAAAAATGTCTTTGAGATTCTGATTGGGATAGCATTGAATATGTAGATTGAGTTAGGTAACAAGCACATTTTAACTATGCTTACTTTTGCAATCCATGAGCACAGAATATCTTTCCATTTCTTTATGTTTTGTTCAATTTCTTTCAATGATGTCTTACAGATTTTAACGTATCATTCACCTCCTTAGTTAAGTTTATTACAAGGTATTTTATTCTTTTTCTTGAGACGTAAATGAGATTGTATTCTTGATTTCTCTTTCTACTAGTTCATTGTTAATGTAGAGAAATGCAACTGATTTTTGTATATTGATTTTGTTCCTTGCAACTTTACTTTATTTGTTAATTATTTCTAATAGTTTTTTGGTGGATTCTTTAGGATTTTCTGTATATAGAATCATATATTCTGAAAATTGCAACAGTTTTACTTCTTGCTTCCCAATTTGGATCTCTTTTATTTCTTTTTCTTTCCTAATCACTCTGGCTAGGACTTCCAATACTATGTTTAATAAGAGTGAAGACAGTGGGTGTCCATCTCTTGTTCCTGTTCTCAGAAGAATAGCTTTCAGTTTTCCACCATCAAGTATGATGTTAGCTGTGGATTTGTCATATATTGCCCTTATTATGTTGAGGTACTTTCCTTCTATTCCCATTTTATTGAGACTTTTTGCCATAAATAGATGTTTAATCATGTAAAATGCTGTCTCTGTGTCTGTTGAGATGATCTTCTGGCTTTTATTCTTCATTTTGATAATGTGGTGTTTAACATTGATTGATTTGCAGATGTTGAACCATCCCTGCATCCCTGGAATAAATTCCACTTGATCACGGTGTATGATCCTTTTAAGGTATTGTCATATTTGATTTGATAATATTTTGTTGGGATGTTTGCATCTATGTTCATCAGCGATATTGGCCTATAATTTTCCCCTTTTGTGTTGTCCTTCTCCAATTCTGGTAACAGGGTAAGAGTGAGCTCATAAAATGACTTTGGAAGGATCCCATTATCTTCAATTTTTTGGAAGAGCTTGAGAAGGATAGGTATTAAGTCCTCTTTGAATGTTTGGTAGAATTCACCACAGAAAGCATCTGGTCCTGGACTTTTGTTTTTTGGAAGGTTTTTGACTACTCCTTCAGTCTCTTTACTTAGATTGGTCTCCATTCAGATTCTCTATTTCTTCTTGATTCAGTTTTGGGAGGTTGTATGATTTAAGAATCCATTTATTCTAGCTTATCCAATTTGTTGGCATATAGCTTTCATAATATTCTTCTATTATCCTTTGTATTTCTATAGTATCTGTTTTAATTTCTCTTCTTTCATTTCTGATTTTATTCACTTGAGCCGTCTCTCTTTTTTATTAGTGTGTCTAGCACAGGGTTTCTCAATTTTGTTTATCTTTTCAAAGAACCAACTCTTAGTTTCATTGACCGCTTCTATTGTTGTTCTAGTCTCTATTTCATTGATTTCTGTTCAGATTTTTATTATTTCCTTCCTTCTGCTCACTTTGGGCTTTGTCTGTTCTTTTTCTAGTTCTTTTAGGAATAGTGTTAGATTGTTTGTTTGAGATTTTTCTTGTTTCTTAAGGTAGGCCTGTATTGCTACAATATTCTCTCTTCATAGTGTTTTTGCTGCATCCCATAAGTTTTAGTATGTTGTGTTCTCATTTTCATTTGTCTCCAGGTATTTTCTTATTTCTCCTTTGATTTATTCATTAATTTAATAGTTGTTCAGTAGCATGTTGTTTACTATCCACATATTTGTGACTTTTCCAGCTTTCTTCTTGTAGTTGATTTCTAGTTTTATACCAATGTGTTTGGGGAAGATGCTTGATATAATTTCAATCTTCTTAAATTTATTGAGGTTTATTTGGTTTCCCAACATACGGTCTATTATTGTGAATGTTCTATGTGCACTTGAGAAGAATGCATATTCTGCTGCTTTGGGATGGAATGTTTTATATATATCTATTAAGTCCATCTGATCTAGTGTTTCATTTAAGACGAATGTTTTCTTGTTGACTTTCTGTCTGGAGGATCTATCCATTGATGTAAGTGAGGTGATAAAGTCTTCCACTACTGTACTGTTGCTGTCCATTTCTCCCTTTACATCTGTTAATAGTTGCTTTGTATACTTTGGTGCTCCTATATTAGGTGCATATATATTAATAAGTGTTATGTCTTCTTGGTGGAATGTCCCTTTTACCAGTATATAATGCCCATCTTTATCTCTTGTTATCTTTTTCAGCTTGAAGTCTCTTTTGTCTGATGTAGGTATGGCTACACTTGCTTTCTTTTAGTTGCTTTAGCTTGAAGCATCATCTTCCATTCCTTCACTCTGAGCCTATGTTTGTCTGTAGAGCTGAGATGGGTCTCCTGGAAGTGGCATATTGTTGAGTCTTGTTTTTTTAATCCATCCAGCCACTCTGTGTATTTTGATTGCTGAATTCTATCCATTTATATTTAGACTAGTTATTGATATATGAGGGCTTAGTACTGCTATTTTATCTTATTTTTCTGGTTATTTTATATTTCCATTATTTCTTTTTCCTTGTGTTTCTGTCTGCTATTTCAGTTTGGTGGTTTTATGAGATGTTTTTCTCAGTTTCCTCTTTATTTATAATGTGTGACTCTGCTCTGATTTTTGGTTGTGTGGTTACCATAAGGTTTGTATAAAATATCTCATAGATGAGATAGTCCTTTTTCTGCTGATAGCATCTTATCTCCATCAGCCTATGCAGGTTTCATATTTTTCCTCTTCCCCTTCTATGTTTTTGTTGTCACCAATTATCCCTTTTTCTTTTGTGAGTTTGTTAACAAACTTAAGTGGTAATAGTTATTTTTGACACTTTCTTTCCTTTTAGCCTTTATGTTGTAATTAAGTGTTTGCCATCCTATTCTGATATAGAGTTGCCATTTTCTGATTCTGCCTATTTATCACCTTGCTCAATGGTTTGTGAAACTTTGTCTTTTTGTTTCAGGTAGGAGGACTCCTTTCAACATTTCTTGTAAGGTAGGCCTAGCGGCAATGAACTCCCTCAGCTTTTATTTGTCTAAGAAAGCATATATTTCTCCTTCATATAAGAAGGAAAACTTTGCTTGATAGAGTATTCTTAGGTGATAGTTTTTGTCTTTCAATATTTTGAATATATCATTCCACTCTCTCCGAGCCTGTAGAATTTCTGCTGAGAAATATGCTGATAGCCTGATGAGAGTTCCTTTGTAAGTGATTTTCTTCTCTCTGGCCACCCTTAATTCTTTCTTTGTCATTGACTTTTGACAGCTTTTGTATAATATGTAATATGTCTTGGAGAAGGCCTTTTGTATTGAGACAACTAGAAGTTCTATTATCTTCATGTGCTTGTATATCCAGTTTCTTCCCCAGGTTTGGGAAGTTCTCAGCTATTGCTTGTTTGAATGAGCTCTCTGATCTTTTCTCCTTCTCTTCTTCTGAGACAGCCATTATCCTTATGCTACTTTCTCTAATTCAGTCACATATTTCTCATAGAATTTCTTCATATTTCCTAAATCTTATTTCTCTCTCTGCTTTCACCTGAATCATTTCTAGATTTCTATTTTCGAACTCTCTAATTCTCTCTTCCTTATGGCCTACTCTATTTCCAATGCTTTCAACTTTATTTTTCTTCTCACTAATTGTGTTCTCCACCTCCAAAATTTCTGTTTGTTTGTTTGTTTGTTTTCAGGGTTTAAATCTCTTTGTAAAGTACGTCTTGTCTCCATCAATTTTGTTCCTGAGCTCACTGGAGTGTCTTTCTGAGGTTTTTTGTAACTCATTGAGTTTCTTCATGACAGCTATTTTGAACTCTGTGTCAGTTAAATTGTAACCTTCTGTGACTTCAAGTTTCATTTCTGTAAAATTGTCATTTTCTCTCTGTCCTACCATATTGCTGTAGTTTTTCCTGGTGCTTGATAAGTTGATCTTCTGCTGGTGCATTCATGGTAGTAAACACCTATCTTATTTGGGCAAGGCTTCGGTTACTTTGGTTCTGAGCTGCTTCTGGTTGTGTTCAGGGTTCTGCACTTTCACCCTCCACTGCTTCTGCCAGCAACATTGTTAGTGCCCTCCTTGTGCTGCTTGTGACTCTGAGGTTGCTGGTGCATTGATGCTTATTATGTTGCTGCAGTCTCAGATATCACCACCAGGGTCACCAGGCTGTGAGGACTTCTGCTGCTTCCAGGGTTGCCTGGGTCTCGTGTTCCCCTACTTGCTTTCTACAGACTCTCCTCAGCCTCAGACTCTTGCACTACCTGTGCTGTAGCTTTCAGGTTATCTGTGGGTGTTAGCAGCAGCACTTCCAGGGACACTTGGTTCACAGATATCACTGTTGTTGTCAGAGTTTTTGGGTCTTGTACATAGCCCCCAATCCTGGTAAGGCCAATGTCTGGGGTGCTACCACTAAGGGCTGGGTCATGGGTTCTCCAGCGGCTCCTGAAGTCTCAGGTTGCAGGTGCCCCCTGCCATTGCTGGAGGAGTGGCAGAGGCAAACTCACAAGTGTTGTTCTTGCTCCTGCAGCCTTTGGTTATTGGCATCACCTGTGTCCTTTTTGAAACCTTGAGTCAAGGCACCACTGCTCCTGCTGGTGATATCTATATTTTGGATGTGAACCTTGCTACTGGAAAACTGGGGTCAGAGTTGCTGCTGCCTAGGGAGGGGGAGAGGGCTGGTTCACCAGCACCACTGTGTTTCCTGGAGCCTCAGGTCATGTGAGCCACCCACCACCATCACTAAGGGGAGGACAGGGGCAAAGCCATGAAAGTTGTGGCAGCTCCTGCAGCCTCTGCCACCAGCACAACTGGAGTACTCCTTGAAAACTCAAGTCAAAGCACAACTGCCATTGCCAGGAACATCTATGTCTGGATTGCCGCTACCAGGAGAGGGTGAGGCAGTTGCTCCCCTATTTACACTGCATACCAGAGGTGCAGTCCACCCACCTTTAAGTGTACAGATGCTTAGATCTCCCAGGCATTCTGGTGTGCTGTGCAAAGAGTCTTTGTTGGTCATTGGATGTCACGCTGGTTGTAACTTAGAGGGGAGAGAAAAATCTGCCATGATGCTCAATCTGCCATGATGCTCATGCCAGCCTTTGAAATTTACTAGTTTGAAAGGAGTTAATTTTTTAACAGCTTTACTGAGATATAATTGCCACATAACATTGTCCAATATTCTTGTAATATTTGAAAGTTTAGGAAAGGACTTCATAGTTTTTAATCAAAAACATTAATATGTTTAAAGAATTATTCTAGGTAACAGTGGCTATTCTGGGTAATATTCATATTTTGAGTGGCATTTCTGAATGAAAAACTTATAATGTGAGTGTTCAGATGATAACAGAAATGCTCAAATAAACAATAAGCATGTTTTTCTCTGAGGACTTAACGAAGTCTCATTTGAATTCCATAGGTATCAAAGAGCATTGAATAAATCTCTTGCTCTCTTTTGTTCTATCTCCACTACCACCACCACTACCTCTGCACCTATGAATAGGAGAGGACTTCATTCATTGGGACCCTTTGTATGAAATCATCCTGATTCAAGGTGGGACCTGGAAGCCTCTCAACCTAAAACATGGTGGGGGAAAAGGCTAAGGATTTAGTCTATAAGCAACGGAAGAAGAGTCTTTGGAAAGAGAACTGAGAACAATTGAGACAAACTAGGCCACATGGAAGGTTCGAAGAACATGTGGGAAACCTTTAGTTTCTCATTCAGAAAGCAGCTTGGAATTTCTTAACTTTCCTATCGTTGGATATGACTCCTTGTTTCTCTATACAATCATGCACCACATAAAGATGTTTCAGTCAATGACAGACTACAAATATGAAGGTAGTCCGATAAGATTAGTACAATATAGCCTACATGAAGAGTGCGTAGGTTTCCTAGGGTTCTGTAACACACCCCATGGGTTTCACAGAAACAAGAAATCACTAACGATGCATTTCTCAGTCTGTATCCCCAATGTTACGGAATGCATGACTGCATTTCTTAAAGTAAATAGTGTTTAATCTCCTAAAAAATAACAGTGGACTTTTTTGTTGTAATTGAAAGTTAGTGAAGATATTGTCTTAATCTAATTCTCCTTCATATCTCTCCCTCTGCTTCTCCAAATCCTGTCTAGGAAGTCAGAGACATGGAGACAAAGAACGACAGCAGCAGCACATCAGGCTTTATCCTCCTGGGCATCTCTTCCAACCCTCACCTACAGAAGCCCCTCTTTGCCATCTTCCTCATCATCTACCTGGTCACCCTGGTGGGGAGTGTACTCATCATCCTGACCATCCACTCTGACTCCCGGCTCCATACCCCTATGTACTTTTTTCTCAGCAACCTGTCCTTCATGGATATCTGCTTCACAACAGACATTGTGCCCAAGATGCTGGTCAATTTCCTATTGGAGACAAAGTCTATCTCCTACGTTGGCTGCCTCATTCAGATGTACTTCTTCATAGCCTTTGGGAACACTGACAGCTATCTGCTGGCCTCTATGGCCATAGATCGTCTGGTAGCCATCTGCAACCCCTTGCATTATTGTGTGGTTATGAACCCACGACGTTGCCTCCTCATGCTGCTGGTCTCTTGCACCATCTCCCATGTGCACTCCATGCTTCATGTGCTGCTCATTTCCCCCATGTCTTTCTGTGCCTCCCATGTCATTAAGCACTTTTTTTGTGACACTCAGCCTGTGGTAAAGCTATCCTGCTCTGACACTTCCTCCACCCAGATTGTTGTCATGACCGAGTCTCTGGCTGTCATTGCAACCCCCTTCCTGTGCATCCTCTTCTCCTACCTGAGAATCATCATTACTGTGCTCAGAATCCCCTCTGCAGCTGCAAAGTGGAAGGCCTTCTCTACCTGTGGCTCCCACCTCACCGTAGTGGTCTTGTTCTATGGGAGTATCATCTATGTCTACTTTAGACCCCTGTCCATGTACTCAGTGATGAAAGACAGGGTAGCCACACTCATGTACACAGTAGTGACACCTATGCTGAACCCTTTCATCTACAGCCTGAGGAACCAAGATATGAAGATGGGTATGAGAAAATTAAGGTTCAGAATTCACTCATAGAAGGAATAACAACATAGAATTTCATAATTGAGAGATGATTTGAAAGATGATTAGGTAACCTTCCTTCCTACCCATTTTTCACATGGTACCCTAAGAGGTTGTAAGAGGTGGTGTTGAATTAAAAAAAAAAAAAAAAAAAAGCATTGACCTTGAAGTTGGAACACTTAGTTTCTATCAATGACTTTAACCAAAAAATGCTCAATTCCAGGCCAGGTACTGCTAGGAATCCAGATTTCAGGAAAATAGTTTCTGCTACCCATATAGTGGAATAAAGATATTTCCATATGACTCTTCTATAAGTTTGACATAGGCAAGTACTCAACAAATTATAAAGTCCTATTAGATTTTAGAATAAGACATTACATAGATTTCAAGGGAATTGGGAAAAACTCTTTGAGGAATGACCAAAATTATCATTAAGGATGGACTGATTTTTACACATAAATATTCATTAGAGGACAAAATGGGCAGAGCATTTCAAATAGTGAACACCATCTAAACAAGTAGAGACAATAAACAATGGAATTTGTTTGAGGAACAGTGAAAAGTCTTCTGAGGCTTGTTCAATTTGAGAGCAGGGAGAATAGGCTTGAAAGATAGAAGACCCATGAAACAGATTTACACCCTTACCAAGACCAAAGTGTCATCTCAATGTGAATTCTCAGTACTCAACTTTTCTCCCTTCCCTCTTAATTCTTACTTTCTCCACACAGCTACAATCCTCATGGAAACATCCTTTGTGACCTAGAAAAAAATAATGTATATCAGCCAGGACAAGCTATGTTATACTGTGGAACAAACAACCTCAAAATCTTTAAACCATAAAACCAAAGGTTTATTCCATATTCACACTGCATGTCCACCATAGAAAAGCATAAGGGTGCTGCTCTTTTTAAACACTCAGGGACCAACGTTGATGGAGCAGTCACCATTGTAAACATTAGTCATCACTCTTCCAGAAGCTAAGAAAGATTCTTGAGAATTTTGCACTGGCAATTTGTTACTCTGCTCCAGAAGTAACTCACACCACTTCAGACCACAACTCATTGTCCACAATTAATCTCAAGACCCCACAAAACACAAGACAGACAGGGGCACAATCCAATAACCTATCTGTAAAATGGAGAACCAGAACTATTTGGTGAACTTCATTCATGACTACTACCCACTGTAATGACACATAAATACATTAGTGTGGATTTGTGGCTGAATTAGTCTTATTCTGATTGTGTCATTGTCAAAAACAATAGTAATGTATGGTATATACTCTCTCTGCAATACTTTTACCTCAATAATTTCATCAAGTTAACCACCAGGTTTTATAAATCAGAAGCTTTTTGATGGCAGGACCTGAAGTTGACTACAAGTCTCTTGGCCTTAATGATATAACAAGAGATGTATAGCAGCCTAGCAAAAGATAGGACCCCCCTGGGCCCAACGTCAAGGTCCCTGACATTGCTGTCACTATGTTCTCTTCCAAATATAAGGAAGTAATCACTTATCTAGGAAACAAACTCCGTTTGAAGTTGCTTTCATGCTTGTACCGGCACACCTGGCTTTCACCACTATCACCACTATCACTCAGCTTACGGATGCGGGCCTAGAAGATCTGGGCGCTTTCTATTTCCTCTACTGCTGTGCCATAGTTTTCTCATGCTTAACCAAATGCAAAACACTACTTTATAATGTGAAGAATGCCTGGCATATACAGAATGAATAAATTCTTTAATGACACCTTCCAATAACTTATAAAATTAATTAAGTCCTTTGATCCCAGGAAACCTAATGTATTTTTTCAGTTCTAAACTCGCTCTGCCATCAGCCTCAAACTGCTTTTTCTCAATAACACATAGTCACTAAGAAATCAAAAACTTTATGTATAAGCCTAGAAATATAATAAAAGTTCAAACTAAAGGGAACTCTAGTTAATAAAGTACCATGAGATAGCATGTTGGGATGAAAGAGTTACCGATCTGGCCCTCAGGCTAGCCCTAACCTCCTCAGTCAGAGCTAGAGTGTTGTTTCTGTCAGAATATGAGGCTATCTGGCCACCCTTGAGAAGATGTGAACTGATGTAAGCAGGTAGTATCCAGAGACTTTGGTAAGTTCTGCTTTCTAAACAAGGGAGCCTAGACGTTAACTTGGGAAATTGCTAATAAGCATTGATGAGATAAAATAAATCCCTTCAGAAAGTAGATATAATCAGAGGAAAGGTCTAGGCAGACCTTCAGCACTTTGCCAGCTTGACTGGAATGCTCTCTGTGGTCCTCGGGAGTAGACGAGGAGACTCCTTGACAGCCTCTTCTCCCACCATATAGATGCCTGGGAGGCCAGTTGAACACAATAGTGGAATAACGCTATAGGCATGTCCTTTCATGACAAATTGTGAAGGGAAATGTCCTTCCATTACATATACGTAAATGTAGGAGATTTTACTCAATACTATACTAAGAAATATTTAGTTCCAACATATTTCTCCTATTTATCAGAATGACTGACATAAACAAGGAAGGATGTGAAACAGGAAAGCTGAGGAGGGCCTAGGGAAGAGTGCTGAGTATTGCTAACATTGAAGCATCTGATGGAGAAGGCATTGGCAAACGGGCTGGAAAGAGTAGTCATATAAGCCAAGAATAGAAGATTCAAGAGGCAGACACCAGGGATGAGGACATGGATGTGTTTTCTCCCGCAGCAGAAAAATCTCCTTTCAGCCAAGCAAACTCCAAGAGATGCCCCATCAGGACAACCTCACATGGAAGACGCTTATTAGATAATAAGGATGGAGCCCAGTGTAGGACTAACAACAACTAACACTACTGAGCATGACCAGAGCCAATGCATCCCTGGACAGAAGTGCTCTGAGAGTGGTTTTCTCTGGATGTATCAGGAATTCCTAATGCGTATCATAGAGGAATTCTTAGCAGTGTACCCGGAAACTCAGTTCATCCCAGCCAGGGCCCTACTGATCTATGTCATATGTACCCCGGGCTTGCTGCACAACAATAGGAATAACCAGGGCTCCATGGAGTGAAGAAGTTCAGAAGATGAAGGTGAAGTCACTCGGGACCCTTGGGCATAAATACACATAGGACCTGGTACCAAGCCTCTTTTACCGAGGTCAACCTTCAGATTCCCACCAGAATGAGTTACGGTTATTAGATTGCCCTCATGGAATCCATCTAGCTCCTGACCCCATTCTAACCCACCACACCTGCCCCTTGTTGGAGATAGTATAGTTGTTGTTGTAACTCAGAGGTAACCTGGGAGTCAGGAGCCAGATAAGGGACCATAAGACAGGGATCCCATTCCAGCCACACCCTGATCGTGACCTTGGGAAGTCAGAGGACCACTTGGCTTCGCTTGTGACACGGGAGAAAGGACCCACACATGAAGCCACTGTAGGGTTTGGATCGCAAGATAAAGGCAGTGCTTGTAAACTGAAGCAGCATACAGAATACAGAAGGCAGAATAAATTTTTTGCATTCTCTACGTAACAACAAAATCATCTCTAGCTACTTACATAAAAAAGATAACTTTCAGTAGGTTAATGGTTAAATAAATTGTGGTGCATCCAGACAATGGAATATTATACAGTGCTAAAAAGAAATGAGCTTTAAGCCGTGAAAACACATAGAGGAAATTTACATGCATATTACTAAATGAAAGAATCCCTGAAAAGGCTACTGCTATATGATTACAACTAGGAGATATCTAGAAAAGGCAAAACTATGGAGACAGCAAAAAGATCAGTGATTGCCAGGGGTTAGGGGGAATGGAGGAATGAATACACAGCCACAGAGGATTTTAGGGCAGTGAAATTATTCTCCATGATACTATAGGGGAGTCATCATACATTTGTCAATATCCATAGAAGGAACAACACCAGCAGTGAACCCTAACATAAACAATGGAGTTTGGGTGATGATGTATCCATGTAGGTTCATCAATCATAACAAATATACCACTCTGGTGGGGGATGTTGATAACAGGAGAGGCTATGTGTGTACAGGGGTAAGGGGTCTATGGTAACTCTATGTACCTTTTGATCAATTTTTCTGTGAACCTATAACTGCTCTAAAAAATTGGTCTATTTAAACAGAAAAAAAATATTTTTGTAAAATTGTAATTGCTATGCCATTTATAGATAAGAGTAATGTAGGTTAGTGAAGCTAAATATCTTGCCCAAATATTCACTCATTTAGTAATTAGTGGAAGAGGGATTCAAAACCAAGTAGTCTATATTAAGAAATAAAAGCAATATAATGTTTAAGAAAGGCAAACCAAAAATATGAGACTCAGAAAAGTTAAGTATTGCAAAAGCTCACACAGCTTGTAAGAGGCAGAGCCAGCATCTGAATCTGTTCAGTCTGGCTCCAGAGCCTCTGTCTTAATCCCTTCCCCATAATTCTACACTTGCACCTAGATACAGTCATACATGCAGATGTAGAACTTCAAAGACATCAGAGGCCATCACCTCTCCTTCCATGTAAGCACACACATAAGCCTACACACATACATGCACAAGAGCACATGCATGTGCAGAGAACACACATACGTGCAAGAATACACACAAGTACACAGTCCACATTCACATTCATGAACACAATTCTACCCCATCTGCTGCATGGCCCTAATTCCCTTCTCAGGCATAAGAGGCTACACATCTGGAGCTCAGGTTCCCCGGAGGCTCCTGAACACGGAGCTCAGAGGGCATCAGTAATGTTCTCTCCTGGGAAGGCCAAGGGCCAATTCCCCAGGGCTCTGGCTTGTGGGGAAGACAGGCCCTTGGGTCTCCCTTTCTATCATCTACTCCCACTGTAGGTAGACATAAGGACCAGCACATTTATGAAGCTGGATCTGCACTTCAAGGGGCCTCCTTGCTCGGAGATTCAGAGCTGATCATAATCCCCTGGCAGGCTCCCATACCTGTTCAGGACCCTGAATCTGCTATCAAGTCCACAGGTAAGCAGACTGAGGAGTATTTTGGAAGAGACTGTGGGGTCAACAGCTTCATGTGATCTTCCTCCCTTTTCCTGCCTCTATGGGTCCTTATGGATAGTATGACCCTATTCCTGAACATAATATGTGTATGGATCCATGCAGAGAAAAATAACTTTAAAATATGCACACAACTCTAGTTCTCTGGGAAATGGAAATATAAAGAACTTTCACCTTTTTCATTAGAAAATTAATACAGAGAAACTTGTGTTCCTTAGTCTGAAAAGCAAACAATATAATATAAAGGTAAATACGGAAGGAACTCCTCATTCTGTCCCTCCAGTCTCCCTTCAGAAGGCAATTACACACACATAAACACACACACCAAACAAATACTTATGTACAGGACGTATTTCCTCTACAAAAATTGGATTATTCTATATGCATTGTTCTGAAACCTGCTTTCTTCAATTAGCAAAATATCATAGACAGTAGTGTAACAGTGATAACATAGCTTAGCAGTGAAGAGCTTCCAGTCTGCCATCAGATGCCTGAATTCAAATCCCAACTCGAGCACTTACTAACTGTGGGACCTGCCAAATTACTTAACTTTGCTTAACTCTATTTTTTTAATCTTTAGGGATAATACTAGTGCCTATCTCTTTGATTTGGAGAAAATAAAGTGATAAAAGACATTCAAAGCGCTTAGTTTTTTTTTTGTTTTTTTTTTGTTTTTTTAAGATTTTATTTTTTCCTTTTTCTCCCCAAAGCCCCCCGGTACATAGTTGTGTATTCTTCGTTGTGGGTCCTTCTAGTTGTGGCATGTGGGACGCCGCCTCAGCGTGGTCTGATGAGCAGTGCCATGTCCGCGCCCAGGATTCGAACTAACGAAACACTGGGCCGCCTGCAGCAGAGCGCGCGAACTTAACCACTCTGCCACGGGGCCAGCCCCCAAAGCGCTTAGTTTTATGTGTGACATATTGAGTGCTAGTAAATGTTGGCTAACATTAGCAATCTTATTTCTTTAGAGACTGAGTGATACTGAGTCATGAGAATGCACTATAAATTGTTTTAATAAGTCACCTATTTGTGGATATTTAGATTGTTTCCTTTGTGGGTTGTTTTGTTTGTGGTGTTTTGTTTGGTATTATAAGCAATGCTACAATAAATGTGTGTACATATCTTTCACTATACATTTATGATTCCTTTTTTTTCTTTTTTTGCTGAGGAAGATTTTCCCTGTAACATCTGTTGCCAATCTTCCTCTTTTTGCATGTAAGCTGCTGCCACAGCATGGCCACTGACGGATGAGTGGTTTAGGTCCACGCCCAGGAACCAAACCTGCGCTGCCTAAGCAGAGCACACCAAAGTTAATCACTACACCACCAGGGCTGGTCGCATTTATGACTACTTTTAAAGGATAGATTTCTCTAAATGGAATTATTGCATAAAGAGATGTAGGTTTTCGATTTTGATAGAGACTAGCAAAAGGCCTACACTGACAACCTTCTCACTACTAGCTTATGTGAGTGCCTTTTTCCTTTTGGATATTTCAAAATCATTTTCTTGACAATCTCATGGGTGAAAATTGTATTTCAGTCTAATTTATATTTTCTGACTACCAAAGAGGTTGGACACCTTCTCATAAGTTTTCTTTGGTAAGTGTGTCTCAGATATTTTCTTTGTCAATAGTTTATATATTAGCATTGCTTATGATCTCTTTTAATAAAATTTTCAAATCGTGCAGTATAGAATTAGTTATTCTTGCCTCTACACTTTATTTCTTTCTTAAAATGACTTCTCCCTCTTCAGACCATAAAAATATACTCCTTTATTTTTGGCTAATACTTATAAAATGGTTTGGATTTTTTACTTTTAGATTGTTCACTCAAATGGGTTTTATTTCTATGTGTGGGTTGGACAGGAATCTAGCCTTATTTTTTCCAAATTTTCAGCAAATTGCTATAAACATCACTTAATTATAGTCCATCATTTCTCCATTGCTATAAAATAAATCCATACTATATTAAAGTTCCACATTAATTAAGATCTATATACATGTAGAAGTACAAGAGTACAGAATTCTTTATGTTGGTCAATTCATGTTTTTTTCTCTGTGTGTACCATTACCTTGCTGTTTCTCATTATTATATGTTCTGATTGTGGATTATAAAAGTTCTCTGTCATTATTCTAATTTCTACACAATTATCCTGTTTTCCCTTAGCCCTCGACACCTCTAGATGACTATTAGAATGACCTTCTCAAGTCCCATTAAAAATTGCCTTGCGGGTATTCTGTTAAGCGAAATAAGCCAGATAGAGAAAAACAAACTCCGTATGACTCCACTCATAGGTGCAAGATAAACAAACACATGGACAAAGAAAGCAGATTAGTGGTTACCGAGGGAAGGAGGGTGGAGGGTGGGCACAAAGGGTGAAGGAGCACACCAATAAGAGGACTTACAAATAATAACGTACAAGTGAAATTTCACAATGCTATAAACTATCATAACTTCAGTTTAAAAAACAAAAACAAACACAAAAATTCCCTGGGGTGTTATTATAGGTGCATTGAATTTTATTAATTTGAGAGGAATTGACTTTTTCCAGCATTATTGAGATACAATAGACATAAACATTGTCCAATATTCCTGTAATGTTTGAATGTTTAGAATGAGGACTTCACAGTTTTTTAATCAAAAAAATGATACATTTAAAGAATCTCAGTAACATAGGCTATTCCTGGCAATATTCATATTTTGAGTGGCATCTCTGAACAAAAACATATAATTTAAGTCTCAGATCATGTTAGCCAAACAGAAATGTTCAAATAAATACTAAGCACATTTTGCTCTGAAGACTTACCTAAGTCTCATCTGAATTCTATGGGTACCAAAGAGCTGTGGTCAAATCTGTTGCTCTCTTTTGTTCTAGCCCTGCTACCACTACCACCACCTCTACAACTACGAGTCAGAGAGCACCCCATTCACTGGGACTCCTTGTATGAAAGCATCCTGATTCAAGGTGGGATCCAGCAGCCTCTTCCCCTGGAAGAAGAAAACAAAAGGAGGCTGAGGACTTAGTCAAGAAACAACTGAAGAATTATCTTTAGAAAGAGAATTGAGAAGAATTCAGACAAATTAGGCTACAAGGAAGTTCCTAATATGGGGGAAATCTCTAGTTTCTCATTTAGGAATCAGGTTGGAACTTTTTAACTTTCCCCTTATTGGATAGTACTCCCTGTTTCTCTGTACAGGCATGCACCACATGACAACATTTCAGCCAACAACAGCTCACATATACAAAGGTGGTCACATAAGATTAGTATCATATAGTCTAGATGTGTAGTATGCTATACCATTTAGGTTGGGTAAGTACACTTTTTGTTGTTCTCACAATGACAAAATCGCCCAACGAAGCGTTTCACAGAAATTATCCCCATAATTAAGCAACGCATAACAGTATATCTTGAAGTAACTATTCCTCAATCTAAAACATAGCAGTTTTTTCAATGTTTTATTTTTTCTGGGAAAGATTCACCCTAGGCTAACATCTCTTGCCAATCTTCCTCTATTTTATTTTTCTTCCCAAAGCCCCAGTACACAGTTGTACATTCTAGGTGTAAGTCCTAGTTCTTCTATGTGAGCCACCACCACCGTATGACTACTGGCAGACCAGTGATGTGGTTCCATGCCCAGGAACCAAACCCAGGCCGCTGAAGCAGAGCACACCAAACTTTCACCACTAGGCCATCAAGGCTGGGTTAAGTTAATGAAAGTGCACACTATGATAATCACACAAAGAAGAAATCACCCAGAGATATATTCCTCAGACTGTATACCCATTGTTATGGTATGCGTGACTGTATTTCTTAAATTAAATATTCTTTAATCTCCTAAAAAATAGCAGTGGGCTTTTTTTATAGGCTGGAGGTTAGAGAAGAAGCTGTCATGATGAAATTACTTTCATATCTCTCCTACCGTTTCTCCATCCTACATCCAGGGAGTCAGACATGGAGATCAAGAACGACAGCAGCAGCACTTCAGGCTTTACCCTCCTGGGCATCTCTTCCAACCCTCAGCTACAGAAGCCACTCTTTGCCATCTTCCTCATCATGTACCTGGTCACCATGGTAGGGAATGTACTCATCATCCTAGCCATCCACTCGGACTCCCGGCTCCATACACCTATGTACTTTTTTCTCAGCAACCTGTCCTTCATGGATATCTGCTTCACAACAGACATTCTGCCCAAGATGCTGGTCAATTTCCTGTCAGACACAAAGTCTATCTCCTATGTGGGCTGCCTCATTCAGATGTACTTCTTCCTGGCCTTTGGGAACACTGACAGCTACTTACTGGCCTCTATGGCCATAGACCGGCTGGTAGCCATCTGCAACCCCCTACGTTATGATGTAGTGATGAATCCACGGCGTTGCCTCCTCATGTTGCTGGGTTCTTGCACCATCTCCCATGTGCACTCCATCTTTTATGTGCTACTCATGTCCCAGCTGTCTTTCTGTGCCTCCCATGTCATTAAGCACTTTTTTTGTGATACCCAGCCTGTGTTAAAGCTATCCTGCTCTGATACTTCCTCCAACCAGATGGTGGTCATGACCGAGTCTCTGGCTGTCATTGCAACCCCCTTCCTGTGCATCCTCTTCTCCTACCTGAGAATCATCATTACTGTGCTCAGAATCCCCTCTGCAGCTGGGAAGTGGAAAGCTTTCTCTACCTGTGGCTCCCACCTCACCGTAGTGGTCTTGTTCTATGGGAGTATCATCTATGTCTATTTTAGACCCCTGTCCATGTACTCAGTGGTTAAGGACAGGGTAGCCACACTCATGTACACAGTGGTGACACCTATGCTGAACCCTTTCATCTACAGCCTGAGGAACAAAGATATGAAGATGGGTATGAGAAAATTAAGGTTTAGAATTCACTCATAGGAGGAATAACAACATAAAGTGTCATAATTGAGAGATGACTTAAAGGATGATTAGGTACCCTTCCTTCCTACCCATTTTTCACATGGCACCCAAAGAGGTCATGAAAGGTACTGTTGAATAACAGAAAAAGCATTGACCCAGAAGCTAGAATACTTAGTTTCTATCAATGACTGACCAAATATATGTTCAATTCCAGGCCAGGTATTGCTAGGAATCCAGATTTCAGGAAAACAATTCCTGCCAGACAAAAAGTAGAATAAAACTATTTCTAAATAACTCTTCTATAAGCTTGACATCAGCTAGTACTTGAAGAATTACAAAGTCCTATGAGTTCTTAGAATAAGACATTACATGGACTTTATAGGGGATCAGATAAAATTATTTGAGGAATTCACCTAACATTTTCCTTAAACATGGAGTGATTTTGACAGACTAAAGTTCAATAGACAAGGAAATGGGCAGAGCATTTCAAAAGGTGGAAGCCACCCAATCAGTAGAGGAGGCAATAAACATCAGAATGTCTTGGAGGAACAGTGAAAACCCCTGTGAGGCATGTTCAATTTGAAAGCAGGGAGAATAAGGCTGGAAAGACAGAAGAATCGACAAAACAGACTCACACACCCAGCAACACCTAAGTCATCACAATGTGAATTCTCAATACTTGACTCTTTTTCCCTTCCCTCTTAATCCTCCCTTTCCCGCATGACCACAATCCTCATGGAAATGCCCTTTATATCCTGGAAAAAACAAGTGTATCATCAGGATAAGCTAGGTTATGCTGTGGAACAAACAACCCCCAAATCTTTAGGGCATAAAACCAAAGGTTTGTTTCTTATTCACACTGCATGTCCACCATAGAAAAGCATAAGGGTGCTGCTCTTTTTAAACACTCAGGGACCAAAGCTGATGGTGCAGTCACCATTGTAAACATTAGTCATCACTCTTTCAGAAGCTGAGAAAGACTCTTGATGATTTTGCACTGGCAATTAACTACTCTGCTCCAGAAGTGACTCACACCACTTCAGACGGCAACTCGTGGTCCACAGCTAATCACATCACACCAAACATAGGGGAGCCAGGAGGCACAACCCAAAGATATATCCGTACAATGGAGAACCACAAGTATTTGATGAACTGCATTAACGACTGCTGAACAACTCTAATAACACACAAATATGTAAGTCTGAATTCGTAGCTTGATCAATCCTCCTCTGACTATGTTTTTGTCAATAAAATCGTAACGTAAGATATATAGTCTCTGGAATCCTCTTCCTTCAGTTACTTCAAGTTTTTATAACCACCAGCTTTTATAAATCATAAGCTTGTTGATGGCAGGACCTGAAGTTGACTGCAAGTTTTTTGGCCTTAAAGATACGAGGAGAAATGTATAACGGCCTAATGGAACACAGGAACGTTAGAGCCCAACCTCAAGATCCCTGCCATTGCTGTCGCTATGTCCTCTTCCAATTATCAGGAAGCAACCAGTAATCCAGGAAACAAACTTCATTTGTAGTGGCCTTCATATATGTGCAGACACACCTGGCTTTCACCACTATCACCACTGTCACTCAGCCTACGGATGCAGGCCTAGAAGATCTGGGCGCTGTCTATTTCCTCCACTGCTGTGCCATGGTTTTCTCAAGCTCAACCAAGTAAAGTGCACCACTCTAGAATGTGAAGAATGCCTGGCCTATCGTCAATAAGTAAATTTCTTCATAACAACTTCCAGTAACATATAGAGCTAACTAAGTCCTTCGGGCCAAAGTAACCTAACATGTTTTTTTAGTTCTGACCTCATTCTGCCATCAGTCCCAGACTCCTTGTTCACAATAAAACACAGTCACTAATAAATCAAGATATTTATGCATAATGCTACAGATATTCTAACAGGTTCAAACTAAAGGGAATTCTTGATACTAAGGTACCATGAGATAGCACATTGGGGAGAAAGGGTCACCGATCTGGACGGCAGGTTAGTCCTAACCTTCTCAGTCAGAGCTAGAGTGCTGTCTCTATCTGAATACAAGGAAATTCCCACAAGATATCCCACTACCCTTCAGAAGGAGTGAACTGATTTGGGCAGGTAGTATCTGGGGCTTAAATAAAAGTTTTGCTATCCAAAGAAGGGAGCCCAGAAGTTAAGTTGGGAAATTGCTAATAAGCCTTGATAAGAATAAGATAATTCCCTTCTGAAAGTAGATAAAATCAGAGGAAAGATCTAATCAGACCTTCTGAACACCTTGCCAGGTTGGGTGAAATGCTCTCTATGGTCCTTGTAAGTGGACCAGGAAACTCCTTGACAGCTCCTCCTTCCACCATAAAGATACCTGGGAACTGGTTGCATACAACAGTGAAATTATACTATAGACATGTTCTTTCATGAGAAAACTATAAAGGGAAATGTATGGGTCCTTCTACTGTAAGCTCATTACATATACATAAATGTTGGATAATGCTCAATACTGAGCTAAGGAAAATTTAGTTCCTTGAACATATTTTGCCTTTTTATCAGAATGAGTGACATAATCAAGGAAAGGTGTAAAACATGAAAGCTGAGGTGGGCCTAGGGAAGAGTGCTGAGTATTTTTGACATTGAAGAGTCTGATGAGAAGGCATTAGCAAAAGGACTGAAAAAGAGTAATCATATAAGGCAAGAACAGAAGTTTCGGGGCCAGCCCCATGGCCAAGTGGTTATGTTCACATGCTCTGCTTCAGCGGCCCAGGGTTTGGCTGGTTTGGAACCCGGGCACAAACATGGCACTGCTCATCAGGCCATGCTGAGGCGGTGTCCCACATAGCACAACCAGAAGGACCTACAACTCGTTAGTTCTGGTGCCAATCTTAAAAAAAAAAAAAAGGAGAAGAAAAAAGAAGAGAAGTTTCAAGAGGCAGACAACAGTGATGAGGATACGGGTGTATTTCCCCCCAAAGCAGAAGAATCTCCTTTCAACTAAGCAAACTCCAGGAGATGCCCCATCAGAAGAACTTACACATGACAAACCTGATCAGCTAGTTAGGCTGTAACCCAGTGCAGGACTTATAACTGCAAACACCACTGAGCTTGTCCTGAGCCAACACATCCCTCAGACAGGTTTTCTTTGGCTGTATCAGGAATTCCAGAGACATATCATAAAGGAGTTCTTAGCAGTGTACCCAGAAACTCAGTTCATCTGAGCCAGGGCCCTACTGTTCTATATCACAGGTAACTCTGGGTTTGCTACACAAAAACAGGAATAACCAGGGCTTTATGTACTGAGAAAGTTCAAAAGATGAAGGTGAATTCAGCCAGAGCCCCATAAGCGTAAAGACACTGGGAACCTGGTCCCAATCCTCTTTACCATGGTCAGCTTTCAGATTCCCACTAGAATTCCTGAGGGTTTTTAGATTTCCTTCATGGAATCCATCCACCCCCAGGCCCTGCCCTAACCCACCACACCTGCCCCTCCTTAGGGAGATGGTATAGCTGTTGCTGTAATTCAGAGGCAGACTAGGAGTCAGAAACCAAATGACAAACCATAAAACCAAGATCCTATTCCAGCCCCACCCTATCATGACTTTGGCAAGTCAGAGGACTGCTCTGCCTCACTTGTAAAGTGGGAAAAAGGACCCCCACAGGTCCCTCTCAAAGGTGTTATAAGGCTTGGATCAGAAGATAGAGGCAGTGCCTGTAAACTAAAGCAGCACACACAATACAGAAGCCTGTGTCAGGTAGCAGAATGAGTTTTTTGCATTCCCTGTGTAACAATAAAATCATCCCCGGCTACTTACAACAGAAAAGATATCTTTCATTAGGTGAACGGTTAAATAAATTTTGGTACATTCAGACAATGGAATATTACATAGCACTAAAAAGAAGTGAGCTATCAAACCACGACAACATCTGGAGGAAACTCACTGTATATTACTAAATGAAAGAATCAATCTTAAAAGGCTACATGCTACATGATTCCAACTAGAGGACATTCTAGAAAAGGCAAAACTATGCAGGAAGTAAAAAGATCAGAGATTGCCAGGAGTTAGGTGGAAGTGAGGAAGGAACAGGCAGAGCATAGAGGATTTTTAGGGCAGTGAAACTATCCTCTACGATACTATAGTGGCATCATAATACATTGTCAAAACCCATAGAAGGTACAACACCAAGAGTGAACCCTAATGTAAACTATGGACTTTGGGTGATGAAGTGTCAATGTAGGTTCATCAGTCAATACAAATGTACCACTCTGGTGAGAGATGTTGATAAACAGGGAGGCTGTACATGTATGGGGGTACCGCATATATGGGAACTCTCTGTACTTTTTGATCAATTTCACTGAGAACCTATATCTGCTCTAGAAAATAAAGTTTAACAGAAAGAAAAGGAAAACGATTTCTATCTAAAATTCTGATTTCCATGTCATTTATAGATGAGAACAATGTGGGGTATAGTGAAGATAAATATCTTGCTCAAATTCACTCATTTAGTAATTGGTAAAACTGGAATTCAAAAACAAATAGTCTGACTAAATAAAATGAAGCAATAAAATGTTTAACGAAGGCAAACAAAAAAATATGAGACTCAGAGAAGTATTGCAGACACTCACTCAGCTTGTAAGAGGCAGAGCCAGCATCTGAATCCATTGTCTGGCTCCACAGCCTCTACCTTAATCCCTTCTCCATAATGCTACACCTGCACCTATACAGTCATATGTGCAGACACAGAACCTCAGAGATGTCAGAGGCCATCACCTCTGCTTCTAGGTAGGCAAACATAAGCCTACACACAGATAAGCAAAGGAGCACATGCATGTGCAGAGAACACACATTGGTGCATGAACACACAAGTGCAGACAATTCACATGCATGTGCATGAACACACCTCCACCCCAGCTGCTGCATGGCCCTAATTCCCTTCTCGGGCATAAGAAGCTATACATCTGGAGCTCAGGTTCCCCTGAGGCTCCTGGACACGGAGCTCAGAGGCATCAGTAATGTTATACTCCTCTGGAAAGACCAGAGGGCCAATCCCCCCAGGGCTCTGGCTTGTGGGAAGGACAGGCCCCCAGGTCTCCTTTTCTATCATCAACTTGCACTGCAGGTAGAGAGAAGGATCATCACATTTCTGAAGCTAGATCTGCACATCAAACAGCCTTCTTCCTAGAGATTCAGAGCTTTTCATAACCTCCTGGCCGGCCCCTGTGCCTGTTCAGGACTTCTGTCAAGCCCACAGGTAGGCAGTCTTTGGAAGAGAGACTGTAGGGTCAACATCTTCATGTGCACTTTCTTCCTCTTCCTGATCCTATTTTCTTCTCTCCTCCATCTCAAAAGCCAGGAAACAAGTGAACAAAAAAGTAGGATAATACAGGGGTTAAGAGCACACATCCTGAAGCTGGACTCCACCACAATAGAGTTGTGTGGCCTTAGGCAACTCATTTCAATTTCCAGTACCTCACTTTCATTATCTGAAAATGGAGAGCTGTAAAGACTAAATAACTTAATATATGTAAAGTTCCAAAGCAGTGTCTGGCACGAGTAAGCACTGTGTAACTGCTAGCTATCATAGTACCAGGATTGAGAACACACATGGGAAGGGGCTGCAATGAAGTGGGTGCCTCCAATAGGAAACATCTGGGTGAGGCATTGCCAGCTCAGCAGAAGAACACAAGAGGTTTTCAGCAAAGTCCCACTTTAAGCACCTTTGTTCGCTTAGATGGAGACTAAAGATATGTTGAGAGAAAGGGAAGACAATTATTCACAAAAAGAATTTCAATGAGCACATTTTAAATGTCCACTTTCTTTGGAATCTAGAATTTAACAGCTGGGAAGGGTTAGGTAAAGCTCTAACCAAATATAGGACTGAAAACTAGTCAGAAAGGAGAGATTTCAGAGAGCTGGAAAGAGAAGGACCCAGCCTGAAGGTATCAGCAGAATCCCGAAGGAGGACACACCTGTTCGAGAGAGCTACATACGTGTTTGCCTTACTGCTACAAACAGGAAGAAGGTAGACAGGGAGAAGCTAGGATTCCAAAACTCTGGACCCAGGAGAGATTCCAAGGTCAGTTACTGATGCTTCAAAAGCAGAGAGCTGCTCTTTTCTCAGAATCTAACAGAACTGGGGTCCAATGTATGTTACAACCTTTCCTTCTGAAGGAAAGGAAGAAAGGAGAGCATATGGCTTTTGAAATGGGAGACAGAAATGGGAGTAGGATGGAAGGAAACTGAAAGAATCCCAATGTGTGGGAGCAAAGGATGGAGAAGGAGGAGTGATTCAGCAGGAGGCTTAAGGCACTGGCAGTAAGAAACTTCTGTCTGCAGAGGACATGCCAGCTTGTCCTCATCCACATGTGTATGGTTCCAGGAAGAGGTATGGTAGAGTAGTTTAAAACACACAATTTGAAATCAGATATACCTGGGTTTGGGTCTTAGATATACCACTTACCAGCTGTATGACTCTCTGAACTTCAGTCTCTTTATCTGTGAGGGGGGATAATAATCCTACTAGCATCATAGTGCCATTGTGAGGATTAATGCAACACATGCTTAAGCACAGAATCTGTCCAATAAAGGTTAGCTTAATGCTTTTCGAGTTTAGTCACTTCTCAACTATCCCTGCTCATTCAGGGGAGCAGGTACATGGATGATGGATAGCTTTCAACCAGTGTATTACCCACCCAGCATTTTATATCCTGTTTAGGAAGTGCATTCTATGCTCCAAGTTTAACTTTGGGTTCATGAGGGCTGGTGACTAGGAGAACGGCCTTGCATAAGTGGTGAGGAAGCAAGGAAGGAAATACCAGCTGGAGATGATAAATGTCCACAAAGTGGAACATTCCAATGGAGAAAGTAGAGAAGTGTAGAAATAGTCTATATTTTCTGTCTATCAAGGAAGGGTGTAAATACCTTTTAAGGTGGGGTAGTGTGATCTAAAAGGCTTGGAAAGGCTCCCAGGTCCTGATGATCCTTCTCAAGCATTAACTGATGACAAGCTTCAAAATTAATGTGTAATTTCTCTAGCTTATTGTATGAGCAATAATATTAACCAACTCTAGGAAGCTTTACCAAACTCTTTCACTCAATTGTCGATTTTTTTGCCAGTAACTCAAAATGTTTCAATACTGATCACGGTAACTTTCTATTACATGGTGCTATATCATATAAAAATGTGTGTGCATACATTATCTCATTTAAATAATAGGAAGGTGGGGAAAAAATGAAATCCAGAATAAAATTAAGAAGGCACGTAACCCAGTCAAGTTATTATAAATGTGCTCTTGAAATAAAAAGAAATGTGGTACCATTTTTACTCTTAAATTGACTGTGAATCAAACTCCATGTTTCTTTTAAATCATCAATAAGCCTTGACAAAGCATCACTCTACTTCCTCCTTGTGTGGGTCATGTGAAACCAACAGCCATGGGAAAGAGAGGCTAAACATTTGCGGAGGGGGCACAGGCTCTTCTTTTCTAATTCTAGCACTCTCATTTATTAACATCACATTTTCACCTCAAAGTCTCAGGATCAGCAGGTAAATTATCTGGCATCATGTAACAGGTGTGTACCTCCTCCAACTGTGCTCTGGGGGCAACCAACAGGTATTGCAAGTAAGTGGAATTGACCTTCACCTATGAGACTGCTCAACCAACTGTAGTCAAAAATCATTTCATTCCTTTCAAGTGTACCTTTGAAAACCATTCAGGGACAGCCACATGGGCAGATTCTTCTGATCATAATCTATGTAGATTAAGTCTGCAAACATTCCAGGCCTTGTAATGTTTCTTTTTATTTTTTTACAGCTTTGTTGAGGTATATTTGATATACAAAAACTGCACATATTTTATGCATACAATTTGCTGTGGTGATAGAACCAAAGGTATACGCACATGTCAACAGTCATTTGAGTCTCCCAACATAGGAGTATATGGGGAAGAAAGTAGAACCACCCCACCTTATTGATGGGTATACTGACACGAAATGACTTCCCCAAGGCATAAGGAAATATACAATGTTACCAGATTCAGCTAAACGCGAAGGGAGCTGAGCACTGCCCCTGAGAAATATCACATAGATCTGGAGAATTCCAGGTTCGACCCCAAAAAGGGTTACACAGCCCTTCACCAATAGAGAAAACAAAGTCCCAGGAGTGAAGCTGAAAGACATAATGAAGGAAATGGGGATAGAGTTCATAGAGTCAAGTGAATACATTGCCCAGGAGTGGAATGAGGCGTAGTTAGCTCAGTTTGGGAGTATCTATTAAAATGTTCAATGTTCATAAACTCCAACTCAGTATCCCATATCTCAGAATGTATCCTGACCATAGGAACTCTCTTATCAGTGCAAAATACAGGGGCCAACCCGATGACGCAGTGGCTAAGTTCACACATTCCACTTTGGCGGTCCAGGGTTCCCCAATTTAGATCCCGGGTGCGGACATGCCACCACTTGGCAAGCCATGCTGTGGTAGGCATCCCACATATAAAGTGGAGGAAGATGGGCACGGATGTTAGCTCAGGGCCAGTCTTTCTCAGCAAAAAGAGGAGGATTGGCAGCAGATGTTAGCTCAGGGTCAATCTTCCTCAAAAAAGAAAAAAATAATGTATATATATATACACACACTAGTCCTCCCTTATCCACGAGGGATATGTTCCAAGACCCCCAATGGAAACTGCAGATAGTACCAGGCTCTCTATATATTATATTTTTTCCTATTCATACATGCCTATGATAAGGTTTAATTTATAAATTAGGCACAATAGAGATTAACAACAGTAACTATATATAAAATACAATATTTATAACAATATACTGTAATACAAGTTATGTGAATGTGGTCTATCTCTCTCACAAAATATCTTATTGTACTGTCCTCAGCCTTCTTTTTTTCGTGATGATATGAGATGATACAGTGTCTACATGGTAAGATGAAGTGAGGAGAATGACGGAGGCCTTGAGACATGTCCTAGGCTACTACTAACCTTCTGACAATACGTCAGAAGGAGGATCATCGAGCCACAACAATGTCGATGGTTAGATGTCAGGTAAGATGATGTCAGTGGCTACTTGAGCATGAACACTGTGATACCACGGCATTTGGTCTGATAACTAAGCAGGACAGCACAAGATTTCATAACACTGCTGAAAATGGTGCATGATTTGAAACTTCTGAATTGTTTTTTTCTGGAATTTTCCATTTAATATATTTCCATTGTAGTTGATAGTGGAAAGTGAAACTGTGGATAAGGGGGGACTACTGTACAAAATATCCATTGTAACACTGTCCACAGGAGAGAAAAACCATTATGGATACATGACCCCCTTCCTGAATATAATATGTATCTAGATTTATGCAGAGAAAAAAACTTTAAAATATGCACACAACTCTAGTTCTCTGAAACGTGGAATTATAGGGAATTTTCACTTTTGTCATTATAAAATTAACACAAGAAACATGTGCCTCTTACTTTGAAAAGCAAACAATATAACATAAAGTTAAATATGGAAGGAACTCCTCACTCCAGCCCTCAGTCTCACTTCAGATGTCAACTGCACACACATAAACACACACCAAACAAACACAAATATAAAGGACATATTCTCTTTACAAAAATGGGATTATTCTATATGCATCATCCTGCAACTTGGTTTTGTCACTTAACAAAATATCACAGAGAGTAGTGTCACAGTGATAACATATCTCAGCAATGAATAGCTTCCACTTGGCCATCAGATGCCTGAATTCAAATCCCAGCTCTGCCTCGTACTAACTATGGGATCTGCTTAGTTACTTAACTTTGCTAAATTCGATTTTTTTTAATCTGTAAAATAGAGATACTAATAGTGCCTATCTCTTAAGATTTTGAGAAAATAAAATGATAAAAGACATTAAGGGCTGGTCCGTGGCTGAGTGGTTAAGTTCACACGCTCTGCTTTGGCAGCCCAGGGTTTCACCGGTTCGGATCCTGGGCGCGGACACGGCACGCTGAAGCGGCATCCCATATGCCACAACTAGAGACACTCACAACTAGGATATACAACTATGTACTGCGGGGCTTTGGGGAGAAGAATAAAAAAAAGAGAGAAATAAGACTGGCAACAGATGTTAGCTCAGGTGCCACTCTTTAAAAAAAAAAAAAGGACATTCAAAGCACTTTGCTCAGTGTGTGACACATATTGAGTGCTAATAAATGTTGGCTAACATTAGCCATCTCATTTCTTTAGAGACTGCATGATACTGAGTCACAAGAATTGTGACTATAAATTGTTTTAATAATTCACCTATTCGTAGATATTTAGGTTGTTTCCTCTGTGGGTTGTTATGTTTGCTAGTTGGTTGGTTTGTGTTGTTTTGTTTGGTATTATAAGCAGTGTTATAATAAAATGTGTGTGCATATCTTTGTTCGACACATATATGACTATCTTTAAAGGATATATTTCTATAAGCAGAATTGTTGGATAAAGAAATGTATATTTTCAGTTCTGATAGAGACTACCAAAAAGCCTAGTCTGATTACCACCTCACTACCAGTAAATATGAGCGTCTTTTTCCTTTAGGATACTGTCAAAAAAATACTATTGACAATCTCATAGGTAAAAATTGTATTTCAGTCTAATTTCTTTATTCTGATTACCAAGGAGGTTGAACATCTTCTCGTAACTTTTCTTTGGTAAATGTGTTACAGATATTTTCTTTGACTCAATAGTTTATATTTTAGTTTGTTTGTGGTCTCTTCTGGTGTCATTTTGACATTTTTGAGTACCGTATTTTGTCGTTCTTGCCTATACATTTTATTTCTTTCCTGAAATGGCATCCCCATCTTCAGACCATAAAAATATATTGCTTTATTTTGGCTAATATTTACCTTATGGTTTGGATTTGTTACTTTAGACTGTTCATTCAAATGGGTTTTATTTCTCTCTGTGAAGTGGACAGAAATCTAGCCTTACTTTTTCCAAATGTTCAACCATTTGTCATAAATATCTTATTTATACTCCATTCTTTCTCAATAGCTATGAAATAAATCTTTATTATATATTAAGTTCCATATAGATGAAAATCTGTATACATGAATTAATACAGGTGTATAGAATACTTTATGCTGGCAATTGGATTTGTCTTTCTGTGTATGAACCATCATCTTATTGTCATTATTATGTGCTGTGATTTTGGGTTAGAAAACTTCTGTCATTACTCTAATTTTTTCAAAATTATCCTGTCTTTCCTTAGACATTTACTCTCTAGATGAATTTTAGAATGACCTCCTCAAGTCTCATTAAAAATTCCCTTGGGGTGTTATTACAGGTGCATTGAATTTTATTAATGTGAGAGGAATTGACTTTTTCCAGCTTTATTGAAATATAATTGACACATAACATTGTCCAATATTCCTATAACATACGCATGTTTAGAATGAAGACTTCATAGTCTTTTAATCACAAAAAACTAATATATTTAAAGAATTAATCTCAGTAACGTAAGCTTTTCTTGGTAATCTTCCTATTTTGAGTAGCA
The DNA here is from genome assembly GCF_041296265.1 of Equus caballus. Classification (NCBI taxonomy): domain Eukaryota; kingdom Metazoa; phylum Chordata; class Mammalia; order Perissodactyla; family Equidae; genus Equus; species Equus caballus. The sequence continues at coordinate 35,187,361 of NC_091708.1, forward strand.
TCTCTGAAACTAAACGTTTTTGCTTTTGAGGAAGATTAGCCCTAAGCTAACATCTGCTGCCAATCCTCCTCTTTTTGCTGAGGAAGACTGGCCCTGAGCTCACATACGTGTCCATCTTCCTCTACTTTATATGTGGGACGCCTGCCACAGCATGGCCTGCCAAGCAGTGCCATGTCCGCACCCGGGATCCGAACCAGTGAACCCCAGGCGGCCAATGCGGAACGTGTGCACTTAACCACTGCAGCACTGGACCGGCCCCTGAAACTAAACTTATAATTTAAGTGTCCAGATCATGATAGCCAAACAGAAATGCTCAAATAAACATTAAGCATGTTTTGCTCTGAGGACTTGATGAAGTCTCATCTGAATTCTGTGGGTACAAAGAGCATTGATTAAGTCTGTTGCTCCCTTTTGTTCTATCCCCACTACCCCCACTCCCACCTCTGCACCTATGTGTAGGAGAGAACCTCATTCATGGGGACCCATGTATGAAAGGATCCTGATTCAAGGTGGGACCCAGGAGCTTCTTCTCCTGAAAGAAGAAATGAAGAGGCTAAGGATTTAGTCAAGAAGCAACTGAAGAAGAATCTTTAGAAAGAGAATTGACAAGAACTGAGACAAATTAGGCTACATAGAAGTTCCTAAGAACATGTGGGGAAACTTTAGTGTCTTGTTCAGGAAGCAGCCAGCAATTTTTTACCCTTGGTGGAAATTACTTCCTGTTTCTCTGTACAGTCATGCACCACATAACGACATGTTAATCAAGGACAGACCACATAAACGAAGGTAGTCCCATAAGATTAGCACCATATAGCCTAGGTGTGTAGTGGGCTATACTATTTAGGTTTGTTTAAGTGCACTCTCTGATGTTCACACAACAATGAAATCACCCAAAAATGCATTTCTCAGAACACATCCCCATCATTAAGGGGCGCATGACTATATTACCTGAAGTAAATATTCTTTAATATAACAAATAACAGTGCACGTCTTAATAGGTTGGAGGTTAGTGAAGAAATTGTCTTAATGAAATTGCCCTTCATATCTCTGCCATTTCTTCTCCAAACCCTGCCCAGGAAGTCAGAGACATGGAGATCAAGAACGACAGCAGCAGCACTTCAGGCTTTACCCTCCTGGGCATCTCTTCCAACCCTCAGCTACAGAAGCCACTCTTTGCCATCTTCCTCATCATGTATCTGGTCACCATAGTGGGGAACATACTCATCATCCTGGCCATCCACTCGGACTCCCGGCTCCATACCCCTATGTACTTTTTTCTCAGCAACCTGTCCTTCATGGATATCTGCTTCACAACAGTCATTGTGCCCAAGATGCTGGTGAATTTCCTTTCAGACACAAAGTCTATCTCCTACGTTGGCTGCCTCATTCAGATGTACTTCTTCATGGCCTTTGGGAACACTGACAGTTACCTGCTGGCTTCTATGGCCATAGACCGACTGGTAGCCATCTGCAACCCCTTGCACTATGATGTGGTTATGAACCCACGGCGTTGCCTCCTCATGCTGCTGGTCTCTTGTACCATCTCCCACCTGCACTCCATGCTTCGTGTGCTACTCATGTCCCAGCTGTCTTTCTGTGCCTCCCATGTTGTTAAGCACTTTTTTTGTGATACCAAGCCCGTGCTGAAGCTATCCTGCTCTGATACCTCCTCCAGCCAGACTGTGGTCATGACCGAGACCCTGGCTGTCATTGTGACCCCCTTCCTGTGCATCCTCTTCTCCTACCTGAGAATCATCATTACTGTGCTCAGAATCCCCTCTGCAGCTGGGAAGTGGAAAGCTTTCTCTACCTGTGGCTCTCACCTAACTGTAGTGGTCTTGTTCTATGGGAGTGCCATCTATGTCTATTCTAGACCCCTGTCCATATACTCAGGGGTGAAGGACAGGGCTGCCACACTTATGTACACAGTAGTGACACCCATGCTGAACCCTTTTATCTACAGCCTGAGGAACAAAGATATGAAGAAGAGTATGAGAAAATTAAGATTCAGAATTCACTCATAGAAGGAATAACAACATAGAATGGGAGATGACCTGAACGATGATCAGATTACCTTCCTTCCTACTCATTTTTCATGTGGCACCCAAAGAGGTCATGAGAAGTGGTATTTAACAGGAGTAAGAGCAATTGACTTAGAAGATGGAATACTTGGTTTCTATCAATGACCTTGACCAAATATATGTTTAATTCCAGATCAGGTCTACTAGGAATCCAGATTTCAAGAAAACAGTTTCTGCCACACATATAGTGGAATAAGGTATTTCCAAATAACTCTTCTATAAGCTTGATATCAGCTAGTACTCAAGGAATTATAAAGTCCTATTACTTTTTAGAATAAGACATTACATGGATTTCATAGGCAATTGGGAAGGACTTCTGGAGTTATGACAAAAGATCATCCTTAAGGATAGGTTAAACTTTTACAGACAAAAGATAAAAGGAAAAGGAAATGGGCAGAGCATTTCAAATAGTGGAAACCACCCAAACAGGTAGAGACATTAAACATTGGAGCATGTTGGAGGAACAGTGAAAAGCCCTGTGAGGCTTGGTCAGTTTGAGAGCAGGGAGAAAAAGGCTGAAAAGCTAAAAGAATCTACAAAGCAGCTTTATACCCCACCAACACCAAAGTGTCATCACAATGTGAATTCTTAGTACTCAACTCCTTTTCCCTTCCCTCTTAATTCTTCCTCCACATAACAACAATCCTCATGGAAATGCCTTTTATATCCTGGAAAAAGTAATGTGTATCACTCAGGACAAGCTAGGAACAAACACTCTCAAAATCTTTATTCCTTAAAGCCAAAGGTTTATTCCTTATTCACACTGCATAGCCACCATAGAAAAACATAAGGATGCTGCTCTTTTTTAATACTCAGGGACCAAAGTTGATGGAGTAGTGACCATTGTTTGCATTAACACCACTGTTAATGATCACTCTGTCAGAAACTGAGAAGGACTCTTGAAGAGCTTGCACTGGCAATTAAATACTTTGATCCAGAAGTGACTCATGCCACTTCTGACCACATCTCATTGTCCACAACTAATCTCACGACCCCATCGAACACAAGAGAGCCAACAGGCACAATTCAAGGATGTATCTGCAAAATGGAGAGCCAGAAGTATTTGGTGAACTGCGTTAATGACTACTAATAATACATAAATACGTAAGTGTGAATTTGTGGCTTAATCAGTCATTCTCTGATTATGTTACTGTCAAAAATAATAGTAATGTAAGATACATACCCTCTCTGGAATCCTCTTGCTTCAATTATTTCTTCACATTTTTACAACCACCAGCTTTTATAAATCATAAGCTTGTTGCTGGCAGGACCTGAAGTTGAATACAAGTCTGTTGACCTTAATGGTATGACAAGAAATGTGTAAGCACCTAATGAAACAAACAAACATTAGGGCTCAACCTCAAGATCCCTGCCAGTGTTGTCACTATGTCCTCTTCCAATTATCAGGAAACAACCAGAAATCCAGGAAACAAACTCCATTTGCAATATCCTTCATATTTATGAAGATATACCTGGTTTTCATCACTAATCACTCAGCTTTGGGGATGCAGGCCTGGAAGATCTGGACCCTTTCCACTTCCTTTATTGATGTGCCATTGTTTTCTCATGCTCAACCAAGTATAATATACCATTTAAGAATTTGAAAATTGATGACATATATTAAATAAATAAATTCATTAATCACTATTTCCAGTAACTTATAAAGCTAATTAAGTCCTTGGTCCCAGGAAACCTAACATATGGTTTTAGGTCAAATCTCACTCTGACATCAGTCCCAGACCACTTTTTCTAAACAACACATACTCACTAAGAAATCAAGATTTTATTTATTTATTTTGGTGAGGAAGATTGGCCCTGAGCTAACATTTATTGCCAATATTCCTCCTTTTGCTTGAGGAAGGTTGTCACTGAGCTAACGTCTGTGCCAATCTTCCTCTATTTTATGTGGGATACTGCCACAGTGTGGCTTGACGAGTGGTGCTAGGTCTGCACTAGGGATCCAACCCTACAAACCCTGGTCTGCCAAAGCGGAGCACACAAACTTAACCACTATGCCATTGGCCAGCCCCCAAATCAAGATTTTCTATATAAGAGCCTACAGATATTCTAAAAGTTCAAACTAAAGGGAATTATAGATACTAAGTCACCATGAGATAGCACGTTGGGGTGAAAGAGTTACCAATCTGGCCCGCAGGTTAGTCTTAACTTTCTCAGTCAGAGCTAAATGTTGTCACTGTCAGAATATGAGTCAATTCCCACAAGATATCCTGTCATGATTCAGAAAGAGTGAGCTAATTTGGGCAGGTAGTATATGGGGACTGTAATAAAAGTTTTGCTATCCAAAGAAGGGAGCCCAGAAGTTGACTTGGGAAATTGCTAAAAAGCATTGATAAGAACAAGATAAATCCCTTCTGAAAGTAGATATAATCAGGGGAAAGGTCAAAGTGAACCTTCTGAACCCCTTGCCTAGTTGGGTGAAATACTCTCTATGGTCCTTGGGAGTAGACCAGGAAACTCCTTAACAGCTCCTCCTTCCACCATAAAGATACCCAGGAAGTGGTTGTATATAATAGTGCAATAATATAGGCATGTCCTTTGATGAGAAAATTGTAAAGGGAAATGTAAGGGTCCTTCCACTGCAAGCTCATTACATATATACAAATTCTGGAGATTTTGCTCCATACTGAACTAAGAAAAATTTAGTTCCTTGAACATATTTTGCCTGTTTATCAAAGTGAGTGACGTAAACAAGGAGGGATGTGAAACACGAAACCTCAGGAAGGCCTAGGGAAGGGTGCTGAGTATAACTGACATTGAAGAGTCTAGCAAAGTTAGAGAATGTACTAGCAAAGAGGGCTGAAAAGGAGTAGGCATATAAGCCAAGAACAGAAGTTTCAAGAGGCAATAGGTTTTAATCAGCATCAAAATACAAAGAGAGTTTAAGTAAAACAAACTTGAAAGATTGTACATTGGCTTTAGTGACATGAAGGCCATTGGTGACGTTGGTAATGAAGTTGCAATAGAGGAATGAAAAAGGAGCCAGATTAGAGTGAGTTAAGGAATCAGTTGTCACTCTATACACTAACAAGAACAATCTGAAAAGGAAATTGAGAAAAAAATCCCATCAGTAGCATCAAAAAGAATAAATTACTTAGGAATAAACTTAACCAACATGTGACAAATTTAAAAATTGAAAACAATAACATTTGGTAAAAGAAATTAAATAAGACCCCAATAAGTGGAAAGACATCACCTATCCATGGACTGGAAGACTAAGTATTGTTAAAATGTCCATACTACGCAAAGTGGTCTACAGATTCAATGCAATCTCTATCGAAATCCTAAAATCCCAATGACATTTTTACAGAATTAGATTTTTTTAAATCCTAAAATTCATGTGGAACTACAAAGAACTCCAAATAGTAAAAACAATATGGAAAATAAAAAACAAAGATGGAGGATTCTCACTTATGGTTTCAAAATATATTATAAAGCTATAGCAATCAAAACAGCATGGTACTGACATAAAGACCAATGGAACAGAACAGAAAGCCTAGAAATAAAACCACATACATACCATCAACTAATTTTCAACAAAGGCATTAATAATATACACTGAGGAAAGGATAGTCTCTTCAATAAATGGTGTTAGGAAAACTTGATACCCACACGCAAAAGAATTAAATTGGACCAGTATCTTAAACCACTCACAAAAAAAATCAGCTTGAAATCAGTTAAAGACCTAAATGTAAGACCTGAAACTATAAAATTCTTAGAGTAAAACTTAGAGGAAAAGCTCCTTGACATTGGTCTTGGCAATGATTTCTTGGATATGACACCAAAAACACAGGCAACAAAAGCCAAAACACGCAAGTGGGAATACATTGAACTAAAAAGCTTCTACAAGCAAATGAAACAATCAACGGAGGGAAAAAAAGGCAACCTAGGGAATATGAGAAAATATTTGAAAATCATCTCTCTGATAAGATGTTAATCTACATAGTATATAAGGAACTCCTAAACTCAAATAAACAAATAAACAAGCAAAAAAACAAATAATCTGACTTAAAAATGGGCAAATGACTTGAATAGACATTTCTCCAAAAAAGACATACAATTGCCCAATGGGTGCATGAAAAGATGCTCAAAATCACTAATCATCAGGGAAATGCAAATCAAAACCACAATGAGATAACACCTCATTCCTGTTATGATGGCCATTATCAAAAAAAAATATAAGGTAACAAATATTGATGAGGATGTGGAGAAATTGGAAACCTTGTGCAATATTGATAAGAATGTAAAACTGTGCAGCCACTATAGAAAAGAGTATGGAGGTTCTTCAAAAAACTAAAAGTAGAACTACCATAGGATCCAGCAATCCACTTTCTGGGTATTTATCCAAAAGAATTGAAATCAGGATCTCAAAGAGATATCTGCACTGCCGTGTTCATGTGGCATTATTCACAATGGCCAACTTATGAAAACAACGTAAATGCCCACTGACAGATGATGGATAAAGAAAATGTGGTATATACCTACAATAGAATACTATTCAGCTTTAAAAAAAAAAATAAAGAAATTCTGCAATATGCAATACCATGGATAAACGTGGGGGACACTATGCTAAGTGAAAGAAGCCAGTAACAGAAGGGCAAATACTGCATGACTCCACTTATATGAGGAAGCTGAAACAGTCAAATTCATGGAAACAGGAAGTAGAGTGGTAGTTGCCAGGGACTAAGGGGAAGAGGCAATGGGAATTGCTATTCAATTGGTATAGAGTTTCAGTCATGCAAGATGGGAAAGTTCTAGACACCAGTTGTATACTATTGTGCTTATAGTCAACAATACTGTACCATGCAATTAAAAATGTATTAAGAAGGAAGGCAGATCTCAGATGTTTTTTACAATTTTTAAAAATAATGATACAACAGAAAGAAAAGAGAAGTCTAGAGAAAGGTGAGGAAGAAGAACAGAGCCAGATATTTCAGAAAGTACGGGGCCCTGTTTCTGAACACTGGATGAAAACAATGACAAACACAGAATAACATGTTCAGATACTCAAGAAAAAAACATATAAAGACATACAGATTTTATATCCAGCCAAAATTACTTTCAAATGTAAAGGGCTCATCCACTACTCAAGAACTCCTGAAGAACCTCCTGTAGCACAAGTTTCAGAAAGCCAAAATGACTGGAGAGACATCAACTTAAGAATTGCTGACAAAGAGCATGCATATATTTACCTGTAGAACTAACACTAAATGGAGTGATGTCACCTGTCAATGAAGATGGTGGAGTAGGAGACCCCAGCCTCCCTCCCACCACAAAGGTCAACAGCTACAGAGATTGCCATGAACAAAAACAGCTCTGGGAGAGCTCCGGGATCCCCTTAAGAAACTTCAACAACGCGGTGGAACAAAAAACTTGAGAATAACTGCACAAAAAGGGAAGAAAGCACAGCTTCATTTTACCTGCATCATCCCATCCCCCAAGCCAGCATCGCTTGGTATCAAGAAAGAACTCCCCACCTAGAGTTCCCCTCTCAAGAAAAAGAAGAGTGGGTTGAGCAACCAGCTTCCCCAGCCTTTTGAGGCACCACAGAGGTACCTCAAACTATTTCACCCCACCCAGAGACCAGTAAAGCGCAGACATGTAGAGGTGGCTAGAAACAAGGAAGAAAAGTAGAATCAGCCATGCAGTGAGAGCGACCACGGTTCCCAGTGACCTGCTCTGCAGATGACCCCAGCAGTTTTCACCACTGAAGAAACCAATAGCCAGTGCAGCCACCACTGACCCTCTGCAGATTTCAGCAACTTTCTCCTCACAGGTATCTGTGTTTGTTGACGTCAGCCGCCTGAGTGCCTCTCCACTCCCTCCTCAACACCCATATACAATGAAACGCCATTCAGTCATAATAAAGAGGGAAATCCTGCCATTTGCAACAACATGGATAGACCTTGAGAGCATTAAGCTAAGTGAAATAAGTGAGAGAGAAAGACACATACTGTTTGATCTCACTTATATGTGGAATCGAAAAAAGTCAAACTCACAGAAACAGCAGATTGGCGGTCGCCAGGGCCAGGAAGGTGGGGGAAACAAGGAAATGATGATCAAAGGTACCAACTTCCAGTGATAGGATGAATAAGTTCCAGGGATCTAATGTACAGCATGGTGACTATAATTAATAATATTGTATTGTATACTTCAAAGTTGCTGCGAAAATAGAGCTTTAATGTTCTCACCATAACAACAACAAAATGGTAATTATGTGAGGTAAAGGATGTGTTAACTAACCTAACTAACCTTATTGAAGAAAATAATTTGTAGTATATACATGTATCAAATCATCACACCATATACGTTAAATTTGCACAATGTTATATGTCAATTATATCTCACTAAAGCTGTGGGGAAAAACGAACTAACAATAAATGACGGTTATAAGGGAGAGAGCATACTATATATATAATGGTAAATATTCTGAGAGTGTAAACATTCTGACAGTGTAAACACAACAATAAACAAACTGTGAGGATAATGGGAAGAAGGTATGGGAAATAGAACAAGCTTGTTGACTGCCTTTTAGTTATTAACTGAGAATTAAAGAATATTATTTCAAATCAGGTCTTTGAGGAGAGACAGAGAAAGGGGGGAAATTATAGGGTAATTTCAACATTGCTAATAGTAGCTTACCAATAGACAGTAATGAAAGGTAGGGGATTGCTCTAGATTAGGAAATATGATGATAAAACATAATATGTGGACATTATTTGGATTCTGATTTGAAAAAATCAACTTAAAAGAGTAATTTTTAAGACAAGTGGAGAAATTTGAATATGGATTAGGTATTAAATGATGTCAATGAATTATTGTCAATTTTCAGGGATGATGGTGGTATTGTACTTTCTTTAAAATTCTCACTTCTTAAAGACATATCCTGGAGTATACAGATGAAATTATGTGATCTCTGGGATTTGCTTTAAAATATTTACCAGCAGATAAACAAGTGAGGGGGACATAGATGAACAAGATTGAAAAATTCTGACCATTATTCTACTGGGTGATCATGAGAGTTCAATTATACTATTTTCCATGCTTTTATTTGAAATTTTCCATAATAAATGTTTAATAAATCACACAGCCTATTAGCAGCACATCTAAGACCAGACCACAAGTCTCATGGCTCCTGGTCTATTACTCCTCTCCATTTTATCATCCCTTTGCAGGGGAAAAAAAGCTGATTGTAAACTCATCCTTATCCATAAGATCCTGGAATTCCCTGGTGCTTCCCAAAACCTTTAACTGAAATTCTAACATTAGAGAATTTATTGAAGTCATCAATCACCCTTAAGCTATGCAATCTCAGAAGAAGGGTCATTTGCCAAATTAAAAATCACTTACACCTGGTGAAAATGAATGATCTGAAACCAAGTTCTAGATACGCAGGTGGTAGAAGAGCATGTGAGGTGTGAAGGAGGTCAAGAGAAGTGGGGAGAAATGTAGAAGCTGGGAAGAAATAATTTCTGTAGGGAAATTAAGAAGCAACCTTGAACTTCTCAAAACCAACAAAGGAACAATCCCAAATCCCCATCTGAGCATCAATGACTCTGGATTCTTCCATAAACTAGGAACACTTGGTCTTTAGTCCCTCTAGGCAACAGCCTTTCCCAAGGGTAATATAGGCAAGTTTCACATGGGGAAATGCCTTCTGGATTAAGGTAGACATAAAGAGAGATGTTGGGGATTTTGGAAGGTGGGATGATAAAATATCTTGCTTCCAGTGAAAACATAGTCCTTTTACAGGTATAGTTTTCACCTTTGGCCTCTTTTTGGGGGTTTCTAATTCAGTTCACCATCCAGGAATTGTTTTGTGGAATCTTAACCATATGACTCTGCCATATCAAGATATTTTCAACTCACTAACACACAAACACATTGCTCCTCAGATGAAACTGACTATCAGTGAGCTAGAAAATCTTTCCTAAGACAAGTGGAAGAGCTTGGATTCAAACCCAGAAGTGTTTGACTCTAGTTTTGCTTGTGACCACTGTGCAATATTGTTTTTCATTCTATAGGCATAGACGACACAGGGAGAGCGCAGGGGGGTCATTACCTAAACACTGTCCACCTACTGGGAACTTAGGCAGAATATTTCTCATTTGATTTTCTTTTTCACTGAGCCTAGGGCAGAGCTGAGAATATAGATTAATCAATGCATGCTGAGATAAACTCTTCTAGGAACAATAGAGGATAAGGAGACAGAAGGGAAATAGGCTCAGTTTTCTAAAAGTTACACCCTAATGGGGGTAACAGCATACACTGTTCCACACAGCGCTGAGAGATCATGTTGAATATACATCAAGAAACACAATAATAGTATATTTGAAACATTACCTGTACAGTTTATTTTGCAAGTAATCCAGGGATTTTTACAAGTTATTTGGAAAGTAATCCTATCATAAATGCTTCCCTAATCCCCAGCATCTCTCTGAAAATTTAACTGTCACACTTTCATCTACCTTTCATCCAAGTGCATACAGGGATGTGCATGTGAATATAGAAAATGTAGTAATACTTGAATTAAGATAAGAAGTCATGTCAGACTAAGCAGATCTGATAAAGCATCAGTGGAAAAGGGGAAGATTTCTCTAAACCAACGGTCTCAAACTGTGGTCCACAGGCCCCTGAGAGTCTGAAAGAGTCTATCAGGAGATTCATGACTTCAGATTAATTTCATAGTAACTCTAAGACGTTATTTGGCATTTTCGCTCTGATTCTCCTATGAGTGTACAGTGAAATTTTTCAGAGGCCACATGACGTGATTATATCATCACTTTAATGGCTAAAAGAATGCGTAATGTGTATTCTTGTGGCTTTTAGAGTGCCCTAAGGTAATGGGTTTAAGATATAGATATGTGCATTTATAGAGATCAACTTAGTTTATTTTCAGTACTTCTACTGTGATCTTATTAACTTTATTTGTTTATATCCACTGTAATCTCTGTGACATCATTATCATCTAATAAATTGTTGTTTTGAAATCCGCTATTTTTCTTGCACCTCCATGAAAACTCAGTAAGAAGTAAATGAATCATGATACTGCCATTTTCTGATTTAGTCACCCATTGAATTAAAGATTTTGCTGCAAACATTAAGACCTAATTAGTAGCTGGTCTGAAGAATTGCACTTTTGCCTTAAAAATGGATGAGTTGATGATTTCTATTATTAGGATTGGTTTTTTGGTTGGAAAGCAGTTGCTCTTTTTGGTTGTACTTTGGAGGCGAGAGAGTCCTGGGTGAGCTCACGCCGCAGTGTTCTACAGCAGCCAAATGAAGGAAGGTGGAGAGGCTGCAGCCGGCCTTAGAGGAACTGGAACACGGTAGGAGAGAACTTCGCTCCCTCCCCCAGAGACTGGGATCGCTGCGGAGGGTGCAGGAAGGAGCGGGGGAGGGGCCGTGCCTCCACAGGATCGTCCAGGACTCCCACCTCCCGAGCACCGGAAACCCTCTAACAGGGGAAAGCTTTCGCGTGGGGGAGCCCCAGCAAGCCAGGGCCCTGGGAGACCAGAAAGTGAGAGCTGATCGGATACCGGTTGGTGTGAGTGAAAGTGCCCCTCCTCCCCCAACCCAGGCTGGGCCCCACCATCTTGGCTGAAGGTGCAGAGCTCAGAAAACAAGCCTCTCAACCCCCATCTAGTGGCAACAGGCTGTAATTGCAGCCAAATAATAGCATCATGCGCAAAAACCACTCCTCTACCATCCAGCAATTTATAAAAGCTCCAGTCCAAAAAGAAAACAATAAAAATACAGAAGTAGGTCCTGAGGGCTTGGAAATGGGTAAACTAAGTGAAGAGGAGTTCAAAATAGCTATCCTCAAAATATTCAATGAGGTAAAGGGAAATATGGAGAAAGAAGTCAACAAGTTCTGGAGTTACTTCACAAAAGAGATTGAAATTATAAAGAAGAATCAATTAGAAATACTAGAGATGAAAAATACAATGGATCAGATAGAACAGAATACAGATTCCCCGAATGCCTGTGTACACACCATAGAGGAGCAAATTAGCATAATCAAAGATATATAGGCTGAATGGCTCCAGACAGAGGAAGGAAGAGAACTAAGAATTAAAAAAACTGAAGAAAATCTCAGAGAAATAGCTGACTCAATGAGAAAATGCAACTTAAGAATCATCGGAATTCCTGAGGGCGTGTAAAAGGAAAATGGAGCAGAAAGTGTGCTCAACGAAATAATAGAAGAGAACTTCCCAAATCTAGGGATTGAGAGAGAAATGTGTGTGGAGGAAGCTTTCAGATCTCCTAGATTTGTCTCCTACTGCAAGACACATAGTAGTAAAAATGGCAAAAATGAAGGACAAAGAAAGAATACTCAGGACAGCAAGGCAGAAGAAAATGACCTACAAAGGAACCCCCATCAGACTTTCAGCGGATTTCTCTACAGAAACCTTACAAGCTAGGAGAGATTGGAGTGACATATTCAAAACTTTAAAGGATAAAAATCTTCAGCCAAGAATACTCTATCCAGCAAAAATATCCTTCAGATATGAGGGAGAAATTAAATCTTTTCCAGACAAACAAAAGCTGAGGGACTTTGTAGTCACATGACCTCCACTACAAGATATCCTCAAGAAGGCTCTCATACCTGAAAAAAGGAAAAAAGAGAGTAAGGTGTCACAAAACACAGAGTAGAGAGACAGAATCTGAATAGGATAGCAAATATTCAACTATAGCATTAGGATAAAGGTAAGGAAATCACAAAAGCAGAGACAATCTTATCACTCTAACCACCAACTCACAACACAAGTTGGAATAAGACATGAAAATAATAATTTAGGAGGGGACGAGGAAAGGGACTGAAACAGTCTAGGCTAAGGAAGTAAGAGACCACCAGACAATGGACTATGTTATACACAAGATTCTGAATACAAACTTCAGGGTAGCCACTAAACTAAAAAACAGAACAGAGACACAAAACATAAATAAGGAAAAGTCTAAGAAACCAGCATAAGAAATTGCAGAAGTCAATGGGTAGGCTAAAACACACAGGACGAGAAACAAAGGAAACAGGAAAACTGAAAAATCAGCAACAGAATGACAGCATTAAGCCCTCATGCATCAATACTCACCCTCAATGTAAACGGATTGAACTCTCCAATAAAAAGACACAGAGTGGCAAAGTGGATTAAAGAACAAGATCCAACAATTTGTTGCCTCCAGGAAACACACCTCACCTCCAAGGACAAACACAGGCTCAGAGTGAAGGGGTGAAAGACAATACTCCAAGCTAATAGCAAACAAAAGAATTTTAATTTAACTAAGGAAGTGAAAGACCTATACAATGAAAATTACAAGGCTTTTCTGAAAGAAATGGATGACAACATAAAGAGATGGAAAGACATGACATGCACATGGATTGGAAGAATAAACATAGTTAAAATGTCCATACTACCTAAAGCAATCTACAGATTCAACGCCATCCCAATCAGAATCCCAATGACATTCTTTACAGAAATTGAACAAAGAATCCTAAAATTCATATGGGGCAACAAAAGACCCTGAATTGCTAAAGCAATCCTGAGAAAAAAGAACACAGCTGGAGGCATCACTATCCCTGACTTCAAAACATACTACAAAGCTACAGTGATCAAAACAGCATGGTACTGGTACAAAAATAGGTGCACAGATCAATGGAACAGAATTGAAAGCCCAGAAATAAAACCACACATCTATGGACAGCTAATCTTCGACAAAGGAGCTGAGGGCATACAATGGAGAAAAGAAAGTCTTTTCAACAAATAGTGCTGGGAAAACTGGAAAGCCACATGTAAAAGAATGAAAATTGACCATTCTCTTTCACCATTCACCAAAATAAACTCAAAATGGATCAAAGACCTAAAGCTGAGACCTGAAACCATAAGGCTTCTAGAAGAAAATGTAGGCAGTACACTCTTTGACATCAGTATTAAAAGGATATTTTCGGACGCCATGTCTTCTCAGACAAGGGAAACAATAGAAAGAATAAACAAATGGGACTTCATCAGATTAAAGAGCTTCTTCAAGGCAAGGGGAAACAGGATTGAAACAAAAAGACAAACCACTAACTGGGAAAAAATATTTGCAAGTCATACATCCGACAAAGGGTTAATCTCCATAATATATAAAGAACTCACACAACTCAACAACAAAAAATTAAACAACCCGATCAAAAAATGGGCAAGAGACATGAACAGACATTTCTCCAAAGAAGATATACAGATAGCCAATAGGCACATGAAAAAATGTTCATCATCACTGATCATCAGGGAAATGCAAATCAAAACTACACTAAGATACCACTTTACACCATTAGAAAGACAAAAATAACTAAAACAAATAGTAACAAATGTTGGAGAGGTTGTGGAGAAAAAGGAACCCTCATGCACTGCTGGTGGGAATGCAAACTGGTGCAGCCACTATGGAAAACAATATGCAGATTCCTCAAAAAATTAAAAATAGAACTACCATATGATCCAGCTATTCCACTACTGGGTATCTATACAGAGAGCTTGAAGTCAGCAATTCAAAAATTCCTATGCACCCCAATGTTTATTGCAGCATTATTTACAATCACCAAGACGTGGAAGCAACCTAAGTGCCCATCAGCAGATGATTGGATAAAGAAGATGTGTTATATATATATACAATGGAATACTACTCAGCCATAAAAAAGAACAAAATCGTCCCATTTACAACAACATGGATGGACCTTGAGGGAATTATGTTAAGTGAAATAAGCCAGATAGAAAAGGATGATCTCTGTATGACTCCACTCATATGAGGACTTTAAACCTGTGGACAAAGAGAACAGATTAGTGGCTACCAGGGGAAAGGGGGGGTGGGGAGTGGGCACAAAGGGTGAAGGGTTGCACCTACAACACGACTGACAGACAATAATATACAACTGAAATTTCACAAGATTGTAACCTATCATTAACTCAATAAAAAATTTTTTAAAAAAATGGATGAGTTGAGAGCTGCCCCAGTGGAGTAGTGGTTAAGTTCACATGCTCCACTTCAGTGGCCCAGGGTTCACAGGTTCAGATCCTGGGCATGGACCTAGCGCTGTTCGTCAAGCCACGCTATGGCAGCATCCCACAGATGAAGACTGGCACAGATGTTAGCTTAGTGACAATCTTCCTCAAGCAAAAAGAGGAAGATTGGCAACAGATGTTAGCTTAGGGCTAATCTTCACACACACAGAAAAAGGCTGAATTGAATATGCTACAATACTGATGAGTCTTAAAGACGTTATGCTGAATGAAATAAGCCAGGTATAAAAGGACAAACACTAAATGATTCCACTTCTATGAGGTACCCAGAATAGTCAAATTCATAGAGACAAAAAGCAGAATAGAGGTTACCAGGGGCTGAGGGGAGAGGCAAATGGGAAATTATTGCTCAATTGGTACAAAGTTTCTGTTCGGGATGACAGGAAACTTCTGGAGATGATAGTGGTGATGGTTGCACAACAATGTGAATGTCATCATTGCCACTGAACTGCACACTTAAAAATGGTTAAAATGGTAAATTTTGTTACACCTATTTTACCATAAGAAGAAAAGTTTGTTTCTTTAGTGGGTGGATCCATAGGTGTGGCTGTATCAGCACCAATTAATCAACAAAGAGATTTTATCTGAAGACCTGGACTCTTTCCTTGACTCTAATGTTCCCCACATCTTGGAAGAAGCCCCAGGCTTTTTGTATGCATTTGCCTCTGTCTCCTTAGAAATCATTAGAATAAGAAGCAACTAATTATCTGGGGTTCTAAGAAAAACACAGCTATGGTAGCTTGCATTTCCTTGGTCTCTACGGAAAGGTCTCTCCTCTTCCAGATACTGTGTTTAATGAGCTCCCTGGGGTTGGTGCCTGGGGAGGCTGCATACCTCCTTGGGATGAAGTCACGTGCAGGACAGCCAGTTACTTCCAAGCCCCCCACCCTATCCCTTAAAATCTGATAGAACTGAAGGGGTCAGGTAGTAGATAGCTGGGGATGGAAGAAACGCTCATGATTCCAGTGCCTGGGGCAACACTCAAGGGTCACCTCTCAGGAGGAAGAAGAGAAGTCACCACCTTAGGAGCTGATAATCTTATCTCTAGGCTGAGGCAACAATCGCACATGCCTCTCACACTCAACATTGCAGGTCTTGACACCTCTCACCAGAATCTGGGGCTTTTCCCTTTTCTTGGCCTGATATGAACATTCCTTCTATGCCCCAAGCCTTCCATTCCTCCTCTAGACATCAGATCCATGAGGCTGAAGAGAAGACGCTTGGATCCTCCAAAGACCATCCTGGAGGTCACCATCCTTTACCTGAGTAAGTAGTTGATATCCTCAAACATACTCAACCTAGAATGTTCCTAACCAGAGTGTCAGAAACTTAGAAACCCTCTCATCTAATACATTCATTTCTAGAGAGAAGGGAAATGAATTGCCCAATTACATACAGTAAGTCAAAGCCACAGTTGGGACTACAAGTCAGGTCATCTGACCCATACCACCCTGCCTCGCTTATTTCTTTGTTTGAGTGCCTCAAACTTCTCCATCTGTTTTCCTTACCTGTTCACAAAAAAGAGGAAGGACTTGCTATAAATGGGTGAGACTCCAAGCAAAGTGATGGACACTTTCAGGGGAATGGTGTAGCTGTGCTGATGTTGATGGGGAATATATTCCAGCTTCCATCATCCTAGCCTGACTTCAGAGTGTCCCCAAAGTCAGTCCTGTGCTAAAATGGATCTACCTCTGTGGTCTTATCCCAACTTCGGAGCAGCATGGGGTACAGCCTGTGGGAAAGGCTGAAACGTGAGAAAAAGCAGGGAGGAGAAAATTCATAAGCCCTTCCAAATTATCCTTTTTAAAAAGAATCTGTAAAATACACGAAGGCAGAATTTTTCTGGGTAAAGAGGAAGAGTCTTGAGACTGCCGAGTCTCCCTATTCACACTCTCCCTCACCCGTGACACGTCTGTCTCAGAGGAGTGTCAGTCGTGGGACAGAGGAAGGGGGAAACTGGAGAGGTGAGAGGATCTGAATCTGTGTCCTGGGGGAGGGCCACATGAGGTGGGAGATAGTTGACATGGAAAATGAAGACTCAGGGAGACGTGGTCTTTCAAACATCTCTAGGGTGACTTGGTATCTCCTCACCTCTGTGTCCTGAGTACCTAGCATGACTGCTGGCTCTCAAGAAAAACTTGTTGAATGCTTAACAAATCAATAATTCCGCAAGTAAAAGGAAAGCAGAATTGTGGTCACTTATTATTATAACTGAAGTTAGTTAAGAAAGGATATTCAAAATGTGAGATTTAGAATTCTTGACTCTTGGCTTTAATACCAAAAATGTAGATGTAACTCATTATGACCCCATGAGTAAAGATTATAAAGCAGTGAGTTGCCTGTCACTAGATGTATTCAAGCTGGATGACTGCTGTCAGAGCTACTATCGGTTTCCTGCTTTGGGTGGTGGTTTGTGAGGGATGATGAGATTATTTAGGTCTATAGCTATTTCTTCAGGCACTTATTGAACATCTACTATATGCTAGTTTTCTAATGCTTATATACGCACATCCATTAAAAACTGCTGTTAAAAAGCAGAAATAATTACAGCTGACATTTATCAGGCATTTATTCTGTGCTAACTAAATTTCTAGCTGATTTATGTGCATATGATGAGAACCCCCATAACTGCGTAGAGGCAGATACTATTATAATTCTTGCTTTGTAAATAAGAAAACAAAGGGTTAAAGGTTTAGCAGCTTGCCTAAGTCACTCTGCCAAAAATTGATGAGGCTAGGACTTGAACCCAGGACTGTCTGATCTCAGACCCCTCAGTCGTAGGCAGCAGGCTGGACTTAGCAGCGTTTGTAACTACACCGTGCGGTTGAATTCAACCCAGGCACAACTCGCTTGAGCCCTGAGGTTCAGAGCTTCCTACAATCCTCTTCTCAATCCCCTCTCTGCTGTCATCATTTTGCTTCTTTTTTTTAAATCGTATTTTATTGTGGTAAGAACACTTAACATGAGATCTACCCTCATAATAAATGTTTAAATGTACAATACATTATTATTTGTGTGTGTATGTATGTATGTGTGTGCGAGTGGCGTGTTTGTGTATAATCTCTGGTCAAAATATATGTTTTTCATTTTTGGCAGATGACATATACAAAGAAAAATGAAGTCAGTTGAATGGCTTCCCCCAAAATAAAAGATCTCCATTCATTGAAGTTGTAAAGTATGGAAACTTCATTATGATCATTCCTCTATGTAGCTAATCCCAAGAAAATAAAGCCATGTTGAAGGTCATAAAAAGCTTTTTTTTCTGTGTAGGAATTTCTCTAATACCATCTCTACAGTATTTAATCAACAGATGTGGTTTAAACAATTTCACAAAGAGAAGCTTCAGTTTTTCCCAGAAAAGAATATATGAAAATACTGTAATGTAAGAAACAGAATATTACTATCTTTGAAGCCCTGAGGGCCTCTTCTTGATCATATTAATCTCTGACCCCACCAAAGGTAACAACTACCCAATTTCTAAATTATTCGCATGTCTTTATAGTTTTAAATATGTACATATTTGTATATATAAATGTGTTTATAAATGTTATATAAATACAAATTTAGTTTTACACATTTTTTATCATTTGTTTAAAAATGTATCATACTGTACCATATTTCTCTGTTATTTGCTTCTTTTAGTTTAACTTCACATTTACTAAATTCAACATTGTTAATTTAAGTAGCTGTAGTTATCCATCTTCATTTCTATATAAGATTAATATTGCACTGCATGTGTATTATTACATAGACATTGCATATGTCTTATTATGTATGCATATATAAAAGTATATGTTATGTATAAACCATAATTTATTTATCCATACAAGTTGACTCCAGGATTTTTTGTTTGTTTTGTTTGTTATTACAAACGATGCTGCCAGGAACATTTTTACGCATGTCTCCTAGCATGTAATTCTAGGCTTGGAAATCAGAGGGTCTGTGCATCATCAACTTTACTAAGTAAGCGACTGTTGTACAACATAATTGTAACAATTGGCACTGCCACCAGCAGGATATCACATTTCCCATTGTATTTCACTGTAACGCTTAACATTGTTCCTGTTGGTGCTGAATTGGGAAAACAAATTTTTAAATATGTAGTACATTATTATTGACTGTAGGCACAATGTTGCACAGGAAATCTCTAGAGTTTATTCACCTATTTAACTGAAACTTTATGCCTATTAATCGGTAATTCCTCATTTCCTCCTCCCCTCAGCTTCTAGAAACTGCCATTCTACTCTTTGATTCTATGAATTTGACTATTTTAGATACCTAATGTAAGTGAAATCATGAAGTATTTGTCTTTCTGTGGCTGGTTTATGTCACTTAGCAAAATGTCCCTAAAGTTCATCCACTTAACATATGGCAGAATTTCCTTTTTCTTTAAGTCTGATTAGTATTCCATTGTAGGCATATGCCACATTTTCTTTATCCATTCATTTCTCAATGGACATTTAAGTGTTTCCACATCTTGGCTATTGTGAATAATGTTGCAATTAACATAAGAGTGCTAATATGTCTTTGAGATAGTGATTTCATTTCCATCAGATATACACCTAGCAGTGGAATTGCTGGATCATATAGTAATTCTATTTTCAATTTCTTGAGGAACCTCCATACTGTTTTCCATAATGCCTGTACCAACTTACATTCCTGCCAACAGTGTACAAGGATTTCCTTTTCTCCACATGCTCACCAACACTTGTTGCCTTTTTTATTTTGATAATAACCATCATAACAGGTGTGAAGTGATAGCTCATTGTAGTTTTGATTTGCATTTCCCTGATGATTACGGATGTTGAGCATTTTTTCATATATCTGTTCACCATTTATATACCTTCTTTGGAGAAATACCTACTCAAGTCCTTAGCCATTTTTGTGTGTGTGTATGAGGAAGACTGGCCCTGAGCTAACATCTGTTGCTAATCTTCCTCTTTTTGCTTGAGGAAGATGGTTACTGAGCCAACATCTGTGGCAACCTTCCTTTATTTTGTATGTGGGATGCCACCACAGCATGGCTTGATGAGCAGTGCATAGGTCCACACCCAGGATCTGAACCCAAGAACCCCAGGCCGCTGCAGTGGAGGGTGCAAACCTAACCACTACCTCATCAGGCCAGTCCCTCCTTAACCCATTTTTTAATTGGGTTATTAGTTTTTTTGCCATTAAGTTGTATAAGTTCCATCATTTGCTTTCTTATTTTAAAACTTCTTGAGCAAGGCCTTTGGGACTACCCGACTCCCTCACACACACAAATACACAATTGTCATACCCCCTTGCCTCTTGCTGTCGTCTTCTCCATTTCTCTCACTGTCTCAGCTCAGAAACTGCCTGTCTTGGAACCAAAAAAGATGCATGAAATAATCACAGGAACTAAGGAGCTGACAGCAAACCAGTCTCTTGGCCCACATCAGAAGACTTTTGAGTAAGTGGAAAATACTGGGTGAAAAAAGGTCATCTGGCTTTGTTGAGCTACCTGAAGTCACTTTCAGTGACCTGGTTGTGGGCAAGCTGTCAGCATCAGGCCCCTTAATTTATCTGTCACTACTGCTGAGAGATGCTACAAAGCAGGAAACCCACTGGAATCTCTGGTCCTTTCCCCCAGGAGGAAATTCTAATACCTCCTGCTCTGCTTCTCTCCAGCCTGACGTTGCTCTCCCTTCACTGACCATCTCCACTATTTCTCTCTCTCTCTCTCTCTCTCTCTCTCTCTCTCTCTCTCTCACTTTCCTTTTCCTTAACCAGCTAAACCAGGTACTATGTATTAAATATAAGCATTATTATTTTCCATTATTTTCTATTACTTATATATATATAATTTATACAATTAGGACTTATATAGCACCTGGTCATTTACAAAGCACTTTTCGGACATGCTCATTGACTTGGTGCCCATGACATTCTGATGAAAATGGTATTGTACTTCTCCCATTTTTCCATGAGAAAAATAAATGATGCACAAAGACTTTCCAAGGGAAACAGCGGGTAAGTAACTAAACCGGAACTAGAACCCAAATCCTGGACTATTTCCCCTAATTCTCCTGATACAAAGAATCTGATTCTGGTCACTTATGCAACATGCCCCAGCCATTCAAGATGCTGTCAAAGTTGTCCGTTCTGAGTTTATTCTATCAGCAAATATTTAATAGGCATAGAGGTAATATAGTATAATGGCTAAGAATGGGACCCTGAAGCCAAACTTCTTGGGTTGGAATTATAACCACTTACTAATTATGTAGTCTTGAGCAAGTTATTGAACTCTGTAATAAGTCTGCAATTCCGTTTCCTCGTCTGGATACTGCCAGAGTTCCCATGTGGATTAAATCATCATATAGTGCCTAGCATATGGTAAATACTCTCTCTGTGTTCAGTATTTTAATTAGGCATCTGCTACAAGGATACAGTGGTGAATGGAGGATACAGTATTGAATAGCCATACAGGCCTCTGCCCTTGCAGAATTAATATCCTGGGCCTCTCCTATGCCAATCTTATCTTATTGTACCCTTCCTAGTAGGAGAAACCACTTTGGTCCAAAGTTCCAAGCACTTTGGGAAGAAAAAAGATATTTCAGGAACCTATACTGCTACATCTTAGCAAAGTGCCTAGAGAGATGCAAACAATATGGATTCTTTCCAACAACACAAAGAATTTCATTTAAGTACTTGGAACACCAAAAAAAGAAAAATCACTGGTACCCAGTGTCCTCAGATGTAGACTTCTCACTCGCCTTTGTCACCCTTTATCTGGACTCACTGATAGACATGTGCAGACAACTCCCTGCATTCTGCTCTGGAACTAATCCTGACCCAGACAAGGTGAACATCAGCCCAAGTCCAGGAACCTAGTCCCTGAGTGAGCAGCAAGTCATTCTGGCTGATAGCCTGGATCTGATCCTGAGTGTAAAGGCAGGTAATTGAGTTCTGATCATGTTCCGTTTCAGCTGAGTCTCTGCTTTTATAAATTGCTGAACAGAGCCACAGTTCCTTCCAGACTGGGGTCCTACTTTGTTCTCTCTAGATCTTGCTCCTTTATGCCCATTTCTAGGACAATAGTTCAGTTCCCCGAGGCCCAGATCTTTGCTATCTAGTCCTCTCAGCATTATCTGCCAGCATATCTGCATCTTTTATACAGTTCTCGTGCTCAGAAAACTACCTATGACTCAACTCAACTCTGATCTACTGTCAAGACATGCACCTGTTACTTCTGTTATGACTTTCTTAATGCCACTAGCCTACAGGAAATAAAAGTTTAACCAAACCAGATGGATGCCCTCGCTGCCAGAAAGTGGTCTGCCCCTATGCCAAAGTTCCAAAAAGTGGTTCAGCCCCCATACCATACAGTATCACCTCCTGGGGGACTGTAGACTTTCCAATTTCATGGCACTCCTGATCTGATTGTTACTAAAATTCCCAAACCCATTCCACAGGCTTTTCCCAAAGAGATTGGAGCTAGGGAAACCATCTCTAGGATAGATATGTGTTTTCTTCAGGGAGAAGTTAAGATATTCTGATATCCATTTTTAAGAAACCAAAGAGACAGAATAGTTTGAGGAGATAAATTTCATAATTTCTCTCTTTATAGATGAAGGAAATGAAAGTTCAGGAGTTGACTTCATGCTCTGTGTAAATTAGTGACAGGGCCAGAATGGAAAGCCAGACCTATGTGACACCAAAATCCATACTCCTATCAACTATACCAGTCACCCATAGGTAGTCCAAGCCAGAACACACATCTAACATTCCTTTATATTTTCTACTTACAGGACAGCAATGCCAAGGGGAAACCAGAGTCACATCACTGAATTCCTCCTTCTGGGACTGACCAGTGACCCCAAATGGCAGGTGTGGCTCTTTGCCAGCTTTCTGGCCATGTACCTAGTCAATGTGTCTGGCAATTCAGTCATCATTGCAGCCATCCAGAAGGATACTCATCTCCACACTCCCATGTACTTTTTCCTCTCCAACCTGTCTTTTGTGGACATCTGCTTTACAAATGTCATTGTGCCAAGGATGCTGGCAAACATGCTGAGCAAGAGCAAGAAGGTCCCCTTTGCCCACTGCCTCACCCAGATGTATTTCTTTGTGACCTGTGCAATCACTGACAGCTTCCTCTTGGCTGCCATGGCCATGGACCGCTACGTGGCCATCTGTAGCCCACTGCATTATACTACAACCATGAGCCCCAGGCGCTGTCTCCTGCTGGTGATAGCATCCTGGGTGGTGTCCCACCTCCACTCACTCACCCACACTGTTCTTATGGCCCGCCTCTCCTTCTGTGGGCCCAACATTATCCACCACTTCTTTTGCGATGTCCAGCCACTGCTAACCCTCTCCTGCTCTGACACCTCTATCAATGAGCTTTTGGCCTTCACAGAGGGCTCCTTTGTGATCATGACTCCCTTTGTCTTCATCATTGTCTCTTATGTCTACATCACCCGTGCCGTTCTGAGAGTCCCTTCTGGGAGGGGCAGGTACAAGGTCTTCTCTACTTGTGGATCCCACCTCACAGTTGTGGCACTATACTATGGGACTGCCATCTCAGTGTACATTCGCCCCTCGTCCACCTACTCAGTGACAAAGGACCGTGTGATTACTGTCATCTATACTGTGGTAATACCCATGCTGAACCCTTTTATCTACAGCCTTAGGAACAGGGACATTAAACAAGCCTTGAGAAAGCTGACTAGGAGAAAAGAATATAATAAATAATAAATTTTTTATAGGGAAGTAGTTTGAAATTATGAAAATATCGCATTCCTCATCAAACTTCTTCCTATCTATTCATTTATCTAAATTGGTAGAAACTTATGATTTCTTACTTTATTCAGTGAGTTATAATTTATTATTTCTGTGTCCTTTTGATATGCTCCCACCATTTGATATGTTCCACCCAATCAAAGAAAAATTCTTTGAGCACTTTCTTGCTTTCTATTACATCAAGATGTTCCAGACTCACCTTGTACTTTCTCTGCTCCATACCTGAAATCAGCCATTTCTCTACAAAGCCAGGCTTCCCAATCTATATGCCTTCTTCACTCCACTCAAACTCTGATAGTACATCTCAAGTTACTGTTCACCCATTTTTGGATCTGACTCCCCTCTCTAAGATATACCTCACATAGATGTACTTCTCACCTTGTGTGGGCACCAACACCTAATACTGTGTTGCCCTCAAGCATGACACTCTTCTTACCATGTCTGATCTCTGATTCCCCAAACTGGGTTCCCTCTTCACAGTGGCACTGGTGTTATCTTGTTTGGGTTTTGACTCCCCACACTGGGTTTCTCCCTTCCATAGAAGCCCTCTTTCTCACCCCATGTGGACTCCAACATGTCATGGCAGACTGTCCTCATCTTGGACACTCTCTTCCCCTGTTCAATTCTGAGAACCTACACCTGACTGTCCGTGTGCATAGATGTCATCTTCACTCTGCCTGGACTCTGTATCAGTCTAGGTTCTCCAGAGAAACAAAACCAAAAGGATGTAGATATGTGGATATATCGATATAAGATAAAGAATTGGCTCCACATGATTATGGAGGCTGAGAAGTCCTAAGATCTGAAGTTGGCAAGCTGGACACCCAGGAGAGCCAATGATATACTTCCAGTCTGGGTACGAGTCCAAAGATAGGAGAAGACCAATGTCCCATCTTAAAGACATTCGGGCAGAAAGAGCAAATTCTCCCTTACTCAGCCTTTTTGTTCTATCCAGGCCTTCAGCAAAAACTCATGAAACCACTCACTTGGCCACCACAGACTAAGACTCTTGCTGGAAACTTCTCAGGGATTCTCAAGAGTTGAAGCGTCTTCCAGACAAGACTTTGAGAACCAACTGCTTTGGTGCTTCTGGCAAAGATCTTTAGTATCAAGCTGTCTTACCTCTAGCAGAAGCTTCTCTTAACTTCGCTCCTCTCATTCTTTCAACACTTCCATAAGCCCCAAATTCTATACTAAACTTGTTATATCAGGAACACAGAATGGCATCTGCTTTTCTAACTGGCTAATGCAATTTTTAGTACCAAAAATGATTCAAAAGAAACAGAAATTTAAATATGAGAATCTGGAATTGGTTATTCAATATACTTAGATCTGAAGGTAGTAATGACTTCATTGCTAGTGGGAAATGGGACACTGTTAACCCATGGAATCCATTGGCAACATAGTTACAATCACTAAGGAGACCAAATAGCCTTAGCAATAGGATGTTACAATGGGTATAAAGAGGATATGGTGAGTGGGGTGAACTGGCTGCTTCAGAGTATAGCAGAGAACTTTGAGAAAGAATATGGCAAGCTCAGCACTTTAAATTCCAAGTTCAACACATGAGTAAAAAGCTAAAAGCTTTTACAATTTCCCCCAGAAAAAAAAAAAAATCCCTCCTTTCTTCTTTCACAGGATCAAATTTTCGAAAAACGAAACCCAAAGTCTCATCCTGTAGGTGACTGAATTACAATGCAAATTGAATTTACAGCCATTTATATTAAAGTTAGGGAATTGCTTGAGAAACAGTGATTTCCTAACAAATGGAATGGGAAAATTTTAAGATTCATTGCAATCTGAGTGCAAGGAAGCCCCAAATGTCACTGAACTTCCTTTGCCAGTATACAGAGTCCTTTCTCCTCTCTCTGCGAAAGTTATCTGCCCTTTGCCTAACAGGCTGTAATAACTTCCTGAGGCAGTTATCTTGGAAGGGAATGCTGATTCTTCTCCAGACCAATTTCCACCACCCCTCATTTTCTCTAGATCCATAGTTAAACTCCAATCATGGCAGAACCAGCAGTGGAATTACCAAACCTGCCCTGAGAGATGCCATAGACAGTGAAAAAACAAGATGTTACCTATTATATTAGCAGAAAAATGGCTAATATTTATGGGAATGGGTCTAAATGTACTAGACAAAGGAAGAAGGAAAATGACTTTGGATTGGGCTGAATTTATTGATGTGGGTGTACAAACCAGAGATTCTGGGTTCATTGACTTAACTTAAGTAGCTGAAAGTGGCTATAACAGTTTTCTCAGATGGTTAACTAAAACCTGGCTACATGAAATCAAGCTGAGAACTTCCCTGGTATACTGTAGGGAAAGCACAGAGACTTAGGAATGCTGGAGTATACTTATATGTGTCACCTCTTCTTAAATATATATCACACTGAAATGTCTAGAGGACACTTCCTTTACCATGGCTTTTAGAAACATATTGGTGAGAAAACCATACTTCCTTGAAAGTATGTATATTCTCTATAGATAGTGAGAGATGGCGTACAGATTCTCCATATGACAGTGAGAGATGTCACCACTGAAGTGGGCCAAAGTTCTGGTCCAAAATATTTAACCTAAATCTAATCATGTGCAAACAATCAGACAAATAGAGAATATGAAACATTCTACAAGGCAACTGTCCTGGATTCTTTAAGAAGAATCAACATCAGGAAAAACAAATTACCAAAAAAAGTGGAGATTTTTTCTGTATTAAAAGAGACAAAAGAAACATAACATCCAAATAAAATGCATTCACCTTGATTGGAGTCTAGACTGGAAAAACTGGATGATGTGGAATTTGTGCTCATTTTCTTGGATACAATTAAGGTTTAGGGATTGTGCGGGATGCCTGCTGAACTTTTGAAAGGGGAAGTGACATGTTGTCTTCAACTTACATTCAAATAGATCATCAAAAAATTAATTGTAGAAGTTTACAGAAAGAGATAAAACAAATGTGGCAAAGGGTTAACAATCAGTGGATCTGTGTGAAGGATATGTGTGTTCATTGCAATATTCTCTCCATTTTTATGTGAACTTGAAACTTTTCAACATAAAATTTTAGAAGCAAAAATATAAGTTAGATCATGTCCCTCCTCTATTCAAAACCCTACAAAGCCCCAATGGCTTCCCATAGCACTCAGAGAAAGAGCCAAAGTCCTTGTAACAGCCTCCCAGACCCTACATGATCTGGCCCCCATACCTCTCTGCCTTCTCATCTTGCTGCTCTCCTCTTTACCTACTCCTCTCCAGAAATACTGGTCTCTGATGTTCCTTAAATAAACATAGATTGCTCCTGCCTTGGGGCCTTTGAATTTACCATTTTCACCATCTGAAAGGCTTTTCCCTCAAATACGCACACATATCTCCACTTTTGTTCTCTCTCCATATTCAAGCTTTACTCAAAATACCCTTAAAATCCATGGCTTTTTCTGCTTGAGAACACAGCTAGCCCATATTTCCCAGCCTGTCTTAGAGTTAAGTATGGCCATGCAACTGAGTTCTAGCCAAGGGAATGTGGGTTGAAAGATTGCTCATCACTTTAAGGTCTGGCCCATTCAAGTCTCCTACCTGCAGCGCTCTCTCTTAACCCAACCACCAGCTGAACAGAGTGGTCTCTGAAGAGCTAGAGGAGGATAGAACCACAAAATGGAGGGATCCTGGGGCCCTGAAGGACCACATGGAAATAACATTCACATTGGACTCTGTGTCAGCAAGAAATAAACTTTTATTGTATAAGCCAAAAATAAATAAGTGTAATAATAGTACAGAGGGGTTGGTTTCAAGATAGCAACATAGGCAGACTCTGAATTCACCTTTTCCTATGGACACAACCAATTTACAACCATTCCTGGAACAATTACCCCTGAGAGAGAACTGAAAACTGGATAAAAAGAACCCTCACAACAAGGGACAGTCCTGACTGAGGTGGAAGATGCAGAAGTTCCTTTCTAGAGAGAAAAAAAAGCCAACTTCATGAGCCACAGAGCTTCACAGCTGGCTGGGAGCAATCCTAAAGTACAGAGCCTGCCCTGGAGGAGCAGGGGACCTGAGTGGGGGAGCATCACCGCTATAAGCATCCTTCAGACTTGGCACATCTAAGACAAGTCTCATAACATCTGGTTTTGATAGCTACTAACTACAATGAGGAATACCATGAGAAAAGCTATCGGGCATAAGCAGAAAAAAGTCAGCTCTTAAAGGGCCCACACACAACTTCACTCATTTGGGAAAGCAACCTAAAATCACCAGAAATAAAGGTTCACAGTCCTTTGGTGAAAAGTGACTCACTTGATAGTATCTGGGCAAAACTCAGTGAGAATGGAGACCTCTCCAGGGATGGAGACGTTGGTGGCAGCCATTATTGTGACCTAGTACAGGTGTGGCAAGACAGACCCTGTCAGACACCATTGGTGTACTTCCTCTGGCCTGTTAGCCCAGGGTCTGCCCCACTCACCAGAGTGCCAATTTAATCCGGTTCAGCCAGGGCAGGCAGCCCGGCCTAGGGGCTGGCCCCACCCAACAGCAATCCCTCAGGCAACTTGCAGGCCTACAAAAGCAGGGTGCCTGGATCCTCTTCAGGCAGGTGAGTGGGTCCTCATCTGCAGGGCAAGACATGCGCGAGGAGTAGGTGAGTGTATGGGGCATTGGTGGAGTGTGTGGGGGCCTCTGCAGTGGGGCAACTGGGTCTGCTTCAGGGGGCCAGGGCTGTGTGGACCTATGCTCTGTGGAGCTTGTCAGCTGCAGAAGACATACTTCTCAAACAGCCACATAGGGCACTTCACTTGAAGAGCTGCATATAAAATGCCGTGCAAGCATTCAATAAATGGTTATTATGTGAACATATTCTCATCCTTGAACTTATTTAATTCTCCAAGCACTCTCTGCCATACAGGTACTAAAAAATCCATGTTACAGATGAGAAACCTAAAATTCAGAGAGGCTAGGAGTGTGCCCCAAATCACAGCTTCTCCTTGACTAACTAGAACCCAGGAATCTTCACTCTCAGGATCCTTTTCATGGCACCACACATCACTCCCCAACATCCTAGGGATGGCCCCAGGCCCAAGCCTTCTCTATCTACCTATCTCAATCTCCTTCAAAATCACAATGATAACAAGCCACTAATTATCTGAGATTCGAAGAAACTCATCACCATGGAATTCTTAGTATCCTGAGTCTCTACTCTTCTCCCAAACCTTCCTTCTTAATGAACTCCCTGGGGGTGGTGGGTGGAAAGACTGCCTGTCAGCCTTGGGATGAGCTTATGCGAAGGGCAATCACCTTCTTCCATTTCCCCAAGCTTCCTCATCATTCAAGTAAATCTGCAGGGCCAGTGATGGTAGCTGGAGATAGGAGAAAGCCTCATCTTCCTAATGCCTGAGGCCACACTGAAAGACTACTTCTCCAAAGGAAGAGAGAGAAGAGTCTGAGGTGACAATCACACACACAGTTCTCAGGGTGTAGCAAGTCCTGTCAGCTCCCACACCAAGCCTGGGTCTTTTCCTTCCTCGCATGTTAGGAGAGCTCTACCTATCTTTCCAGCCCCCAAACCCCCCTAATCACCAAGCTAATGAGGCTGAGGAGAAGATGCTTGGACCCTGGAATGGCCATCCTGGAGATCAATATTCCTTTTCTGAGTAAGTAGCTGTTATCCTCAACTCTACCATTATACCCAAGTCCTATAAATCCTGGAGAGTTAGAAACTGAGAAATCATTTTGCATGATGTCCTCTTTTTACAAAGGTGAAATCTGAGACTCAGCATAGCTGAGACTATAAAACCAGGTCATTTGTCTAAACTTCCATGGCCATAGTCTCCACACTCCTCTGTTTCTACTTCTCCATTTATATAACACAAGGAGGATTTAGTATTGTTGGGTAAGACCCCAAGGAAAGAGGTTCTGCACTGGGGAAGGGACAGGTGTAGCTGTGATGGTGCCATCATGTAGAACCTAGCTTCTGTTGGCCCAGACTGGGCCCTGGTGGTCCCAAAAGTAAGCCTGCTGAGGAAGGCTCCAGATTCTATGGCCTTCCCCTGGCTCTGAACCTCAGAATAGCATGGGCTGTGAGCTGACACATAAGAGTGGTTAAGGGCAGATTGTGGTATTGGGTAAATCACTCCCTCTGAGCCTCCAGTTTTCCCTACCTAAAGCAAGCATGCAGTTTTCAACTACATCTTCATAATATTTCTTACCCAGTAATACAATCTGTAAAACACATAGATAGCAGAATTGCTCTGATTAAAGAAGAAGAGACCTGGAGTCCCTCCCATTAATCATTCTCCTCAGCTTTCTGACCCCTCCTGGAGTGGCCCCTGAGTCCCCCAGGGAAGCGCAGTTTGGAAATTTGTGAAATGGATAAATTCTAAGATCATTTCTCTCTCCAACAACCTAGGATTCAACAAATGTCATTCTGTCCCCCCAGGAATTTACATTCTAAAAGGAAATACTTGCCCATCACACAGGAAGTGTTAGCCATGCCAGCCAGTAGCTTAAAAAGGGGACTGTAGATGGTAGGATGACTTAATACCAAGTCCTATTGGGTAAGGATTGGAAGGAACTGGGGGAACTTCACCCAGAGAAGAAGACTTGGGGACGTGATAGCTGTTTTCAAACAGCACAAATAGCTGTCATAGCCTCTGATTCTTCTGTGTCCCCAGTGCCTGGCACTCAGTGAAAATTTGTTGAGTAAATTGTAACTCAATGAATCAATCCATGAACGAAAAGCAAAGCTAACATCACTAGCAGAGAGAAAAGTCAGCGAATAGGATGCTGGGACTGCCAGGCTTAGTAGAATGCTTAGCTTTTGCATTTCAATCCAAGATATAGAGTCATCCAATTTTGATTACAAAGGGGCAAGGGGCACAATTTAGGAGGCAGTGGACTCCATTTACTGGCAATATTTCAGCTGAATAACCTGGCATCTCTATTCCTGATGGGTTCGTGTTCTGGAGAGTAGAAGGGAAGAGAAATCTCCCAAGTTCTATTTAAGATCTGAGATTCTTTTTCTTACTCATAGACTTCAGATAGAAAGAGTTGAATTAACTACATATACCAGTTCATGGCATATTGCCAACATAGCATATGAGCCCCTTTTTATTTTATTTATTTGCTTCCTCAATCACTCATGAACTTTTCTACCCACTCCTCACTTTTATTGCCCTCCTCCATTCTAACAGGCTTAATGTTTAACCTTGTATATGGGTATA
Organism: Equus caballus; assembly: GCF_041296265.1. Taxonomy (NCBI): domain Eukaryota; kingdom Metazoa; phylum Chordata; class Mammalia; order Perissodactyla; family Equidae; genus Equus; species Equus caballus. Next base: position 35,218,486 of record NC_091708.1, read on the forward strand.
CTTGTTGTTTTGTTGCATTTTTAAATTATTTTTTAAGGCACACAATGTGGTGTTTTAATATACACATAAATCATGAAATAATTACCATTTTGTTGCATTTTTAGTTAATTTAAATCATCTTGTGCTATAGATCTCATTCATTTTCTTACTCTTTCACTCAGATTATGTTTTTAAAATCTATCAATGTTGCTGTGAGTAATTCTAGTCAGTTGTTTCTAAACAGCTGCATTATACCCTATGGGGTGCTTCTGTCACATTTACCAGCCTACTCATGGACATCCAGATTGCCACAAACTCCCCATCACAGCAAATGACAGTGCAGAAACATCCTCATCCATAAGCTTTTATTTGTCTTTATTGGAATCCGTCTGGGATATCCATCTTGGACCACGATTGTTGGGTCATGGAATATTCATTCACTTGACTAAATCATGCCAGTTTGTTCTTCAGATAATGCACCAGTTTACATCCCCCCAGCCCTACCCAAGCATCCCTATATTGTCACATCCCTGCCGAGATTTGTCCTTATTCTCCTTTCTAACGTTTGCCAAGCTAACAAATGTAAAGTGAAATCTCATTGTTTATTTTTTCTTTTCTCTGATAACCTAAGGATTTGAGCACCTTTTCAGATGTTTGTTAGCCTTTTGGCTTTCTTGCAAATTTTTCTACTGGGATTCTTATATTCCTCTTGTTGACGCAAAAGTGATTGTTGCATATTCTAGATATTAGTACCTCATCTGTTAAGCATCATCTCCCAGTCTTTCATATGTGTTAGTTTTATTCATAATTATGATGTAATCAACTTGGTTTTGCCTTTTTTTTATGCTGGATGTCTTGTTTAAGAAGTTCTTTCCCCTCTAGCTCATAGATATTCACCTATAGATTTTTTTCTATTGACTTTATTGATTCATGTGTCACCACGGGTAAGTCCATAATCCATCTGATTCCACCTTTATATATGATTTAGCAATTCTCTTTGATTATCCTCAGTAATGAAAGTTTTCCCAACACCTCCAAACACTCCCTCCTTTCCCCTAATGGTTTTTAGCGCCACTATTTTGCCGTATTAAGTTCTTATATAAATGTAGGTCTCACTCTGAGCTGTCTAGTATTTTCCGTTGGTCTTTTATCTTTTCTTGCACCGAAACCACACTGTTTTTATTGTTATGAACTTTTTTCTTCTTAATCTCTAATAAGACAAGTGCTCTCTTTTTACTCTTCATTTTCAAATCTGATTTAACTATTTCCTGATCTTTATTGTTACATGTAAATTTGAGAATAAATTTATGAGGGGTTTCAAAAAATCGAACAGATATTTTGATTGAGATTGAATTAAATTTATAAATTAACATAAGAAATTACATCCCTATAATATTATTAATTCCACCCAAGAAGATGGAATTTCTCTTCATTTATTTTAACCACTTGTATGCCCTTTGTTAGACTTAAAAATGCTTCTACATAGTTTTGCGTTTCTTAGATAAATTAGTTCCTAGATCTTTAGAGTTTTTGCTGCAACAATGAATAGCTTCTTATTTGTTATTATATATCCTGATTGGTTATTTCTAATGTAGAGAAATGCTATTGATTTTTTTATGTTGATCATGTACCTTGCTGAATTCACTTATTGGTTCTAATAGCTTGTCAATTGATTCTGTTTTTTTTTCCATGGAGATTATTCTATCTTCTTTAAATAATGACATTTCCTTACATTCCTTTCATTTCATTTTTTTTTTCTTATAGAGTTAGTCAGGATTTCCAATACTATGTTAAACATTTGTAGTGATAACGCATATGTTAATCTTGTTTCTTATCTTAAAAGGAATATATCTCAGTTTATCCATTTAGCATAACATATGTTGTAGGGTCTGGGTATACATAGCTTTTACCAAATAAAGAATACTCCCTTCTGTTCCTAGTTTGTTAACAGAGTTAATTATAGAGAGGTGTTGAACTTTGCAAAATGATTGTTCTGTTTCAATTAAAATTACCATGTAATTTTTTTCTCTGTTATTTTATTAATGTGGAGAAGTATATTGATGAAGTTTTCTGATGTTGAACCATCCTTGCATTACTGGGACAAATCCTGCTTGTTCATGATGTACTATTGTTAGTGCTATATTGGATTCATTTAACTATTACTATATTTAAGACTTTGCATCTACATACATAAAGTGGCCTATAATTTTATTTTATTTTCTTGTTTTTTTCTGGTTCTGGAGTCAGTCTTAAACTAATTTTGCAAAATTAAAAAAGAGGGTGGGAAAGGCCCCCTCTTGCTTCTGTTTTCTAATTTCTGGAGCAACATGCATAACATAGAATCAGCTATTTTGAAAGTTTGGTAGAATTTACCTTAAAATCATTTGGACCTGAGGTTTTTTGAGAGGGGAGGTTTTTTACTACCATTTCTAATTTTTTTTTACAATTGATTAGTTTATTCAAGTAATCCCTATACATGTTTTGTGTTTCTAGGAATTTATCCATTTCATTTAAATGTTCTAATTTAGTTTCTTAAGACATTTTATCTCTATAAGTCTGAAATAATTTCTTTCTTGATTATTTTCCAAGTATTCTTTATTTTCTTGATTAGTCTTACCAAAGGTCTATTTCATTGATTTTTCATAGGACCTCTGTATTAGTTTCCTATGACTGCTGTAACAAATTACCACAAGCTTTGCAGCTTAAAACAAAAGAAATTTATTCTTTCATAGTTCTGGAAGCCACAAGTCCAAAACCTTAAAACAAAGGGATTATCTTGGATTATCCAAATGGGCCCAGTGCAATCACAGGGTCCTTAAATGTGGAAGAGGGAGTCCACAAAGGAGAAGCAGGAAGGCAGAAGTATGATAAAGACTCACCCATTGTTGCTTACTTTGAAGATGGCCACTAGCCAAGGAAATGTGGGCAATCTGTAGTAGCTGGAAAAGGCAAGAAACTGGATTCTTCCATGGAGTCTTCTGTTGACAGCCTTATCAACACCTTGATTATTCACACTTCTGACATACAGAACTGTAAGATAAAAATTTGTATTGTTTTAAGATACTAAGTATTTGGTAATTTATTATAGCAGCCATAGAAAACTAATACAGGCTCCAATATGAATCATCCTAAAGAGAAGAGAATCCTTGATTTTCCTTCTCTTCTCAGGAAAGGCCAATTTGTCCTAGGTCTGCACCCTGTCCCTCTTTTGTCTTCCCCCCGCCCCCGTTTAGTATTTATACTCCTTCCAGTGACCACTTCAGTCTCCTCCCCAAAGTGACAAGCCCCCTTACCCTCTGCCTGGCTTCCTCTAGATTGCATCTGCTATTTTTCAGCTGTACAGAATTAGGTACAGACTACTAATAAGAAACATGTTAGTAGTATAAGTAACATTTGCATTGAACACTGTAGAACTCAAATACTTTTCAAATATGATATCTTATTTGAACTTAACATAAAATTCTAGAGATAACATTTTATTTTCCACATTTTTTGGATAATAAAAAAAAACGGAAACATAAAAAAGTTCCCAAGGGCAAACAGGTAGTAAGTCTCTGAACCAGAATTAGTTCCCAAATCATGAACTTTTCCCATTAACTCTCCTGATCCTAGGAGACTAATCTCCCAGATACTAATCTAAAATCCACAGTCTTGCGAGGGGTGATATATCTGGTTTGATCTGTCAGCCAGTATTTATTATGCAGCCGCTATGAATCAGGTACTGTGTAATTCACTAGGAAACAGTGGGGAGAAAAACAGACTTGGATCCCACCTTGTTAGGGCTTTCATCATGGACCTCTCCAGAAGTTGTCCATGCCTAGAGGCCCCTTTCCTAGTGGAAGGATCCAATTTGAACCAAGCACCAAATATCTCAGGGAGAAAGGAAATATTTTAGGAAACAATGCTACTGTATGCATGTACTTGTTAAAGTGTTAAAAGAGAAACAAAAAGTCCAAGTTCTCCTATGCAGGGCAGTGAGTTTCATTCCAGACCACTAAGCATTAAAAACATACCATTAGTACTTAGGTTTGCTTCTGATTCTTTGTCAAAAATACCAAAAAGATGATGAGGACACAAGGAGTACAGGATGTAGACTTCCTCTAATTCAAAATCTGCATCCATAACTCTACCCTCCCTTATCTGGGATTATTTTACCACTAACTTTAGGCTCTCTTTTCTGCTCTTTCTGAAGCCAATCCTCTCCCTAGGTAGGGTGGACAGAAGAAGTGCATGTTCTGTAACTCAGTAGTCTCACTACCAACCCAGTTGGCTGCTGGCTGGTTCTAACTCTATGTCCCAATGGTTTCTTGTCTTGCTCCCTTTGAACTGAGTCTCTATCTTGGTAAATAGATGACTAGTACCTCAATTCCTGCCATACTGGAGCCTTGGTTCATTCTCTTTGACTCTTGCCCTTTGAGGGAATAACGAAACAGTTTCTGAACCTCAGCACCTTCTTATTTATACCTTTCAGGGGTTTTTTCCAGAATGCTGCATCTCCCATTTCTATTGCCCACACTATCACCCATAGATCCTTCTTGCCTATAAAAACACCCACCCCTTAGTTTCTCTATGTCTTCCTTGATGCCACCTGCCTACCTAAACCACTAAGCTCAATGTTGGGTAAATAGACTCCCTCTGCCAGAGACACTTTTCCAACATCCCACTCACCCCAGAGAGTTCCATACACTGATAGACATGTCAAATTTCCAGATTCCTGCCATTGTCTGACCTTCCTGAGCATAATTAAATTCTCAAGCTCACTCCAAAACTACTTTTTTCAAAAGGTGTTGGATCTAAGAATACCATCTCTACAATGGTAGTGTAATTTCTGCAGGGAAAACTTAGGATATTCTACTATTCTTACACAAGATGGAATAGAAAGAGAGAAATCCAGGCCAGGAATGACATCAGCATCATGGTAGAGTGAGTTCCCTTTGTCTCTACACTCTAAGTTACAACTAAATGGACATTCATTAACCAGCAGAGGATTCCCTGTACAGCACAAGACTTCTGAGAAGTCCATGGAGCCACGCACCTGAAAGTTGGTGGACTGAATCCCTGGGAGGCAGTGGAACTAGGTAAGCATACCCTCCACTCCCCAGTGGCAGTGAGCAACGTCGCAGATCCCCACACAGTGGGTGGCACAACTGTAAGAGGAGGTAGGAGCAGCCCAGCCTGCACAAACACTTTTGAATGGTAGCCTGGCCCACAGGAGTGCTCACCCTGCTGCAGTGGCCTCACCCATGGGAATGAGCCCCACCAAGTGGCAGCAGCTCAACACCCACAGAGAAGCCCACCTGCCAAGCACAGCACAGGTGAGAATGCATCCCACCCACTCAGAAGGCATACTGTCCGTAAATAAAGCAGCATTTAGGGCCCACCAAGTGGCAGTGCAGCCCCCATGAGGGTACCCACACACTGAGAGCAGCAGCTCAGCCACTCTCCTGCCAAGTGCAGTGGCCTGACCCACAGAAGAGCAACCCACCTACTGAGCAGAGGCCCCATTATAATGCATGACCCTCCCACCCAGCACAGAGGCCCTGCTCACATGAGTGCAACCTGCAGAGTGGCTGCAGTCAGCCTGCACCAGGGCAAACCAGCCCTACTATCACAACTTCCAGCAGATTGGGCAGGATCTGAAAACACAGCTCCTGTCCTCCCTCAGCGGTGGCAGATGGATTCTGCAAATTGATACTACAACAAATACACCAGATAAAGATCAATTCATCAAGTACAATGAAAAACTATAGTAACACTTCAGAGAAGAAGGAAAATGTCATCTCTGGAAACCAATCCTGAAGTCATGGAAGTTTACAATCTAAATCTGAATGACAGAGAATTCAAAATAGTTATCATAATGAAACTCAATGAGTTGCAAGAAAACTCAGAAAGACAGTTCAATGAGCTCAGGAATAAAATTAATGAGCCAAATGAATACTTCACCAAAGAGATTGAAACTCTAACAAGAAAGCCAAACAGAAATTCTGGATGTGAAGAACACGAGATTAAGAATAATCTAAAAACCATAAAAGATAGAGCTGGTGTGATGGAGGGCAGAATTAGTGACTTAGAGGACAGAAGTATAGAAATGTTTCAGGTGAAAGAGAAGAGTGATCTAAGATTTTTAAAAAATGAAGTCATTCTTTGAGAAGTATTGGACTCAATTAGGAAAAGCAATATTAGGATTATAGATATTCCAGAGGGAGAATGGGGTGAGAAAGAAGCAGAGAGCTTGTTCAAAGAAATAATAGCGATAAATTCCAAAACCTGGGGAAGGAACTGGACTTACAAGTACATGAATCCAATATAAATCCTAATTACATCAATGCAAAAAGACCTGCTCCAAGGCATATATTAAAACTGGTAAAAGTCAATAACAAAGAAAAAATATTAAGGACAGCAAGGCAGAAGAAAATAACCTACAAAGGAACCCCTATCACAGTTTCAGCAGATTTCTCAGCAGAAACCCTAAAGCGTAGGAGGCAATGGAATGATATATTCAAAATACTGAAAGACAAAAACTTTCAGCCAAGAGTACTCTATCCAGTGTAACTATCCCTCAGATACAATGGAGAAATAAAAGCTTTCCCAGATAAATTAAAGCTGAGGGAGTTCACCACTGCCAGACCATCCTTACAAGAAATGATGAAGGAAGCCCTCCTAAGTGTAACAACAAGGCAAAGGTTTACAAAGCTTTGAGCAAGGAGACAAATAGACAAAATCAGAAAATTGCAGCCCTCTATCAGAACAGGTTAGCAAACACTTAACTATAACATAAAAGATAAAGGGAAGGAAAATATAAACAATAATTATAAACACTTCAATTTAGTCACAAGCTCACAATGCAAAAAAGAAGAATTTGTGACAACAATAACTCAGAAGAGGAAGTGAAAAGGGATGGAATTTGCCTAGGCTAATGGAGATAAGAAGCTATCAGAAAATGGACTGTCTCATCTATGAGATCTTTTATACAAACCTCATAGTAACTGCTAAACAAAGAATCACAGTGGAGCCATAAATCATAAGTAAAGAGAAAACCATCACAGGAAAACACCAAGCTAAAATGGTAATCAAAAATACAAAGGAAGAGGGGCCAGCTCCACGGCATAGTGGTTAAGGTCAGTGCACTCTGCTTCAGTGGCCCAAGTTTGCAGGTTCAAATCCCAGGCATGGACCTACACCACTCATCACTCATGATGTGGTGACAACCCACATATAAAGTGGAGGAATACTGGCACAGATGTTGCCTCAGGACTAGTCTTCCTCAAGCAAAATAAGAAGAAAATTGGCAACAGATGTTAGCTAAGGGCTAATCTTCCTCAGCAAAAGAAAAAAGAAAAAAAGAAATACAGGGAAGAGAAACAATGGAAATATACAACACTTAGAAAACAAGAAATGAAATGGCAGTATTAAGCCCTCTTATATCAATATAAATGGATTGAATTCTCAATTTAAATGGATTGAATTCTCCAATCAAAAGAACAGAGTGGCTGGATGGAATAAAAGAACAAGATCCAACAATATGCTGCCTCCAAGAAACACATTTCAGCTCTAAAGACAAACATAGGCTCAGAGTGAAAACATGGAAAATGATACTCTAAGTAAATGGCAAGCAAAAGAAAGTTGCTGTTGCCATACTTGTAGCAGACAAAGCAGACTTCAAGATAAAAAAGACAACGAGAGACAAAAAGGGGCAGTATATAATGATAAAAGGGACATTCCACTAAGAGTACATAACACTTGTGAATATATATGCACCTAACACAGGAGCACCGAAGTATAGAAAGCAACTACTAACAGACCTAAAGGAAGAAACTGACAACAACACTCTAATAGTAGGAGATCTCAACACCCCACTTACATCAATGGATAGATCATCCAAACAGAAAGTCAACAAGGAAACAGTGGCCTTAAATGAAATACTAGACCAGATGGACATAAAAGACATATATAGAACATTCCATCCAAAAACAACAGAATACGCATTCATCCCAAGTGCACATGGAACATTCTCAAAGATAGGTCATATGTTAGGAGACAAAGCGAACCTCAATAAATTTAGAAGGCTGAAATCATATCAAGAATTTTTTCTGACTACAATGCTATGAAACTAGAAATCAACTACAAGAAAAAAGCTGGGAAAGGGACAAATATGTGGAGATGAAACAACATGCTACTGAACAACCACTGGATCAATGAAGGAATCAAAGAAGACATCAAAAAGTACCTGGAGACAAATGAAAATGGAAACACAATATACTAACACTTCTTTTTCTTTATCTCAGATTTTCTTTATTTGAATATGTTCTACCAAGGGTCTGAATATGCATATAATGCAAATTTACAATTTTGGCATTTCATGGTTTTTGCTGAACTTTTTGTGGATGGTAATTTGTAGTAAAATGGGTTTAGTTTTAAGTGTATTCGCTTGATTAATTTCTCATCTGGGATCTGAAGGAGGCAGAGGCACCTCTGAAGTGCAGACTGTGTGCTATATTAATCTGGTGGTTTTCTTTTTAATTTTTTTTATTGAGGTAACATTGGTTTATAAGAATATATAGATTTCAGGTGTACATCATTATATTTCGATTTCTGTGTAGATTACATCATATTCACCACCCAAAGACTAATTACCATCCATCACCATACACAGATGCCCAGTCACCCCTTTCGCCCTCCTCCCTCCCCACTTTCCATCTGGTAACCACAAATTTAATCTCTGTATCTATGTGTTTGTTTCCTGTTGTTGATGATGTTTTTATCTTCTAGATTTATGAGTGAGATCATACAGTGTTTGACTTTCTTCCTTTGACTTCCTTTGCTTAGAATAATACCCTCAAGATCCAACTATGTTGTTGCAAATGGCACAATTTCATCTTTTTTATTTCTGACTAGTATTCCATCATATATGTATTATATATATATATACACACACACACACACACACACTACATCTTCTCTAGCCATTTGTCCCTTGATGGGCATTTAGGTTGTTTCCAAGTCCTGGCTATTGTGAATAATGCTGCAATGAACATTGTGGGGGGGCATATATCTTTACACATTCCTGTTTTCATGTTCCTTGGATAAATACTCAGCAGTGAAATAGCTGGACCACTTGGTAGTTATATTTTTAATGTTTGAGGAATCTCCATACTGTTTTCCATAGTGGTTGTACCAGTTTGCATTCCCATAAGCAGTGTATGAGAGTTCCCTTTTCTCCACACCCTCTCCAATACCTGTAATTTCTTGTCTTGTTAATTATAGCCATTCTGATGGGTGTAGGTGACATATTGTAGTTTTGATTTGCATTTCCCTAATAATTAGTGATGTTGAACCTCTTTTCCTGTGCCTGTAGACCATCTGTATATCTTCTTGGGGAAAATGTCTGTTCAGATCTTTTGCACAATTTTTAATTCAGTTGTTTGTTTTTCTGTTGTTGAGATGTATGAGTTTTTTATATATTTTAGATATTAGCTGACCATATATGTGTGGGCTTATTTCTGAGCTCTTGATTCTGTTCCGTTGATCTGTGTGTCTGTTTTTGTGCCACTACCATGCTGTTTTGCTTACTATAGCTTTGTAGTATATTTTGAAATCAGGCAGTGTGATACCTCCAGTGTTGTTCTTTTTTTCTCAGGATCCCATTGGCTATTTGGAGTCTTGTTGTTCCATAAAAATTTTAGGATCCTTTGTTCTATTTCTGTGAAAAATGTTGTTGGAACTTTGATAGAGATTGCATTGAATCTGTAGATTGCTTTAGGAAGTATGGACATTTTAACGATGTTAATTCTTCCAATCCAAGAGCATGGAATATCTCTCCATATCTGTGTGTCTTCTTCAATTTCTTTCAACAACGTTTTATAGTTTTCAGTGTATAGGTCTTTCACCTCTTTGGTTAAATTTATTCCTACCTATTTTATTCTTTTTGTTGCAATTGTAAATGGGATTGTGTTCTTAATTTCTCTTTATGCCTCTTAGTTGTTATTGTACAGAAAGGCAACTGATTTTTGTATGTTCATTTTGTATTCTGCAACTTTACCATATTCCTTTATTCTTTCTAAAGTTCTTGGTGGATTCTTCAGGGTGTTCTACATATAAAATCATGTTGTCTGTAAATAGCGACAGTTTCACTTCTTCCATTCCAATTTGGATCCCTTTTATTTCTTTTTCTTGCCTGATTGCTCTAGCTAGGACTTCCAATATGATGTTAAGCAAGAGTGGTGAAAGTGGGCATCTTTGTCTGGTTCCTGTCCTTAGAGGAATAGCTTTCAGTTTTTCTCCATTGAGAATGATATTAGCTGTGGGCTTGTCATATATAACCTGTATTATGTTGAGGTATTTTCCTTCTATACCCATTTATTCAGAGTTTTTATCATAAATGGATGTTGTATCTTGTCAAATGCTTTCTATGCATCTATTGAGATAATCATGTGATTTTTATTCTTCATTTTGTTAATGTGGTGTATCACGTTGATTGATTTGTGGGGGTTGAACCAAGCCTGCATCCTTGGAATGAATCCCACCTGATCATGGTGTATGATCTTTAACATATTGTTGTATTCAATTTCCTAGTATTTTGTTGAGGATTTTTGCATTGATGTTCATCAGCAATATTGGCCTCTAATTTTTCTTCTTTGTGTTGTCTTTGTTTGTTTTTGGTATCAGGGTGATGTTGGCTTCATAGAAGGAGGTAGGAAGTGTACTATCTTCTTCAATTTTTTGGAATAGTTTGAGAAGGGTAGGTATTAAGTTGTCTTTGAATGTTTGGCAGAATTCTCCAAAGAAGCCATTTGGTCCTGGACTTTTATTTTTTGGGAGCTTCCAGATTACTGTTTCAATCTCCTTACCAGTTATTGATCTATTCATAGTCTCTGTTTCTTCTCGATTCAGTTCTGAAAGATTGTATGATTCTAAGAATTTATCCATTTCGTCTAGATTATCCAATTTGTTGGCATATAGCTTTTCATAGGAGTCTCTTATAATCTTTTGTATTTCCGAGGTGTTGTAATTTCTCCTTTTTCATTTCTGATTTTATTTAAACCTTCTATCTATTTTCCTTGGTGAGTCTAGCTAAAGGGGTGTCAATTTTGTTTATCTTTTCAAAGAACCAGCTCTTGTTTTCATTGATTTTTTTTCTCTTGTCTTTTTAGTATGTATTTCATTTATTTCTGCTCTCATTTTTATTATTCCCTTACTTCTACTGATTTGGGGGTATTTTTGTTCTTTTTCCAGTTCTTTTAGGTGGACTGTTATATTCTTCATTTGTGATTTTTCTTGTTTATTGAGGTAGGCCTGTATTGCTATAAAATCCCTCTTAGAACTATTTTTGCTGTATCCCATAAATTTCAGCATGCCATATTTTCATTTTCATTTGTCTCCTAGTATTTTTTATTTCTCCTTTGATTTCTTCATTGACTCAATCATTGTTCAATGGCATTTTGTTTAATCTCCACATATTTGTGGCTTTTCCAGCTTTCTTCCTGTAGTTGATTTCTAGTTTCATACCTTTGTGGTCAGAAAAGATGCTTGGTATTATTTCATTCTTCTTAAATTTGCTAGACTTGTTTCGTGGCCTCATATGTGATCAATCCTGGAGAATGTTCCATGTGCAGTTGAAAACAAAGTATATTCTGTGGGTTTTGATGGAATGTTCTATATATATCTACTAAGTCCATCTGATCTAATGTGTCATTTAAAGCCAATGTTTCCTAATTGATCTTCTGTTTCAATAATCTATCCATTATTGTAAGTGGAGTGGTAAACTCACTATTGTTGTGGTAGTGTCTATTTCTCCTTTTATGTCTGTTAATAATTGCTTTATATATTTAGGTGCTCCTATGTTGGGTGCATAGATATTTACAAGTGTTATAGCCTCTGTTGGATTGCTCCCTTTAACATTATGTAGTGCCCTTCTTTGTCTCTTGTTATTTTGTCTGATATAAGTATTGCTACCCAAGCTTTCTTTTCATTGCTATTTGCATGGAGTATCTTTCCATCCCTTCACTTTCAGTTTGTGAGTGTCTTTAGGTCTGAAGTGTGCATTTATATGCAGCATATATATGGGTCTTGTTTTTTTATGCAATCAGCCACCTTGTATCTTTTGATTGGAGCATTTAGTCCATTGAATTTTAAAGTAGCTAATGCTAAGTATGTACTTATTGTCATTTTGTTACTTTCTTTCTGGGTGTTTTAGCAGTCCTCGGTTCCTTTCTTTTCTTGCTCTCTTCCTTTGTGTTTTGATGGCTTTCTTTAGTATTATATTTGGGTTCATTTCTCTTTTTTGTGTGTGTATGTATTATAGGTTTCTGGTTTGTGGTTACCATGAGGTTCATGTATAATAAACTATGTAAATAGTAATCCATATTAAGTTGATGGTCTCCTAAATTTGACCTCTTGCTACAAGCTCTACTATTCTACTCCCCTGGTCCCACACTTTGTGTTTTTGGTATCATATTTAACCTCTTTTTTGCTTTTGTGTGCATCTGTTAAGCTCTTTTCTTGGAAATTGATAATTTTTGTACTTTTGTCTTTTGACCTTCATATTAGCTTCATAGGTAGTTGATCTGCTACCTTTACTGTATATTTGATTTACCAGTTATTTTATTATTTTTTTGATAATTTTCTTATTCCTATTTGTGGTATTTTCTTTTCCACTTAAAGAAGTCCCTTTAGCTTTATTGTAAGGCTGGTTTATAGGTGATAAACTCCTTTAATTTTTGCTTGTCTGGAATACTCTTTATCTCTCCTTCCATTCTGGATGATAACCTTGATGGGTAGTGTATTCTTGGCTGTAGGTTGTTTCCTTTCAGCACTTTAAATATATCATGCCACTCCCTTCTAACCTGTAAGGTTTCTGCTGAGAAGTCACAAGTTGCCCAAGGGCTTGCTGGTGGGTGCAGCCAGTCCCTAGGGCAGGCAGCCTACCCTAGCTGAGTTGGATTAGATCAGTGTTGTAGTGGATGGTGCAGACCCCTGCTCTAACAGGCCAGGGGAAGAACTCCAATGGCCTCTGCCAGCATCTGTGTCAGCACACCTGTACTAGGTCACAATAATGGCTGCTACCAATGTCTCAGTCCCTGAGGAGGTGGTCCCAGACCTCCTGCCTCACTGAAATTCACCCAGAGCCTATAAAGTGAGTCTCTTTTCACCAAAGGACTCTGCATCTTTCTTTATGGTGACCTTAGGTTGATTTCCAAAACATGTGAAATTGTGCCTGATCCCTTTAAGAGCAGGCTTTTCTTTCCTTATGCTCAATAGCTTTTCTGGGGGCATTCCTCATTGTATTTAATAGCCAGCAAAGCCAGATATTATGACACTCATCTCAGTTGTGCAGAGTTCAAAACCTGCTTATTGTGGCAGAGCTCTCCTGCTCAGATCCTCTGCTCCTCCTGGGAAAGCTTCATACCTTAAGATTGCTCCTGGCCATGAAACACTGTGGCTAGAGTGTGGCTTTTTTGTCTCCAGGAAGGAAATTCTGCCTCTTCAACCCCAGCACTGTCCTTTCTTGTGGGGGTTCTTTTTATCCAGTTTCCAGTTCTCTCTCAGGGGTAATTGTTCCAGTGCTAGTTGTAAATTTGTTGTATCTGTGGGAGTAAGTGAGTTCAGAGTCCTCCTACATCATCACCTTCCCAGACACAACATATCAACTCTTATGGGAGGCAGCAAAAACTATACTAAGAGGGAAATTTATAGCAATACAGGCCTATCTCAACAAACAGGAAAAATCTCCAACAAATAATCTTTAACTATACCTAAGAGAATTAGAAAAAGAAAAACAAACAAAATCCAAAGTCAGCAGAAGGAGGGAAATAATAAAAATTCGATCAGAAATAAATGGAATAGAGACTACAAAAAAAATAGAAAGGATCAATGAAACTAAAAGCTCGTTCTTTGAGAAAATAAACAAAATTGACAAACCCTTACCCAGATTCACTAAGAAAAGAAGAGAGAAGGCACAAATAAATAAAATTAGAAATGAAAGAGGAGAAAGTACAGTGGATACCAGAGAAATACGAAGGATTATAAGAGAATACTATGAAAAACTATACACCAACAAATTGGATAACCCAGAAGAAATGGATAAATTCTTAGACTCATACAACATCCCAAAACTGAATCAATAAGAAATAGAAAATCTGAATAGACCAATCACAAGTAAAGAGATAGAAATAGCAATCAAAAACGTCCCAAAAAACAAAAGTTCAGGACCAGATGGCTTCTCTGGAGAACTCCACCAAACATTCAAAAAAGAGTTAATCCCTATCCTTCTCAAACTATTCCAAAAAATTGAAGAAGACAGAATGCTTCCTAACTCATTCTACGAGGTCAACATTACCCTGATACCAAAACCAGACAAGGACAACATAAAGAAGGAAAATTACAGTCCAATATCACTGATGAACATAGATGTAAAAATTCTCAACAAAATATTGGCGAATTGAATACAGCAATACATTAACAGGATCATACACCATGACCAAGTGGGATTTATACCAGGAATGCAGGGATGGTTCAACATCCACAAACCAATCAATGTGATACACCACATTAAAAAATGAGGAATAAAAATCACATGATCATCTCAATAGATGCAGAGAAAGTATTTGACAAGGTCCAACATCCATTTATGATAAAAATTCTTAATAAAATGGGCATAGATAGAAAGTACCTCAACATAATAAGGGCCATATATGACAAAAACACAGCCAAAATCATATTCAGTGGGGAAAAACTGAAAGCCATTCCTCTGAGAACACGAAAAAGACAACGTCGCCCACTTTTGCCACTCTTATGCAACATAGTACTGGAGGTTTGGGTCAGAGCAATTAGGCAAGAAAAAGAAATAAAAGGAATCCAAATTGGAAAGATAGAAGTAAAACTCTCACTGTTTGCAGATGACATTATTCTATATATAGAAAACCCTAAAGAATCCACCAGAAAACTATTAGAAATAATCAACAACTACAGCAAAATTGCAGGGTACGAAATCAACCTACAAAAATCAGTAGCACTTCTACACATTAATAACAAATTAGCAGAAAGAGCAGTCAAAAATGCAATCCCATTTACAATTGCAGCAAAAAGGATAAAATATCTAGGAATAAATTTAACCAAAGAGGTGAAAGACCTATACACGGAAAACTATAGGACATTATTGAAAGAAATTGAAGAAGACATATAGAAATGGAAATTAATGCTGTGCTCATGAATTAGAAGAATAAACATAGTTAAAATGTCCATATTTTAGGTCCTAAAGGTCCTAAAGCAATCTACAGCATCAATACAATCCTAAACAGCATCCCAACGATATTCTTCATGGAAATATAACAAAGAATCCTAAAATTCATATGGGCAACAAAAGACCCTGAGTAGCCAAAGCAATCCTGAGAAAAAAGAACAAAGCTGGAGGCATCACAACCCCTGTCTTCAAAATATACGACAAAACTATAGTAATCAAAACATCACGGTACTGGCACAAAAAGCAGGCACACAGATCAAGGGAATAGAATTGAAAGCCCAGAAATAAAACCACACATCTATGGATAACTAATCTTTGACAAAGGAGCCAGGAACGTACACTGGAGAAAGGAAAATCTCTTCAATAAATGGTTTTGGGGAAACTGGACAGCCACATGCAAAAGAATGAAAGTAGACCATTTTCTTACACAATACACAAAAATTAACTCAAAAATAGATTAAAGACTTGAATGTAAGGCCTGAAAACATAAAACTCCTAGAAGAAAATATAGACAGTACCCTCTGGCATTGGTCTTAGCAGCATCTTTTCAAATACCATGTCTACTCAGGCAAGGGAAACAAAAGAAAAAAATTAACAAATGGGACAACATCAGAGTAAAATCTGCAAGGCAAAGGAAACCACCAATGAAATGAAAAGACAACTCACCAATTGGGAGAAAATATTTGTAAATCATATATCCAACAAGGGGTTAATTTCCAAAATATGTAAAGAAGTCACACAACTCAACAACAACAACAACAGAAAACCACCCAAACAAAAAATGGGCAGAGGATACAAACAGACATTTTTCCAAAGAAGATATACAGACGGACAACAGGCACATGAAAAGATGTTAACATCACTATTAGGGAAATGCAAATCAAAACTACAATGAGGTATCACCTTGCATCTGTCAGATGGCTGTAGTTAACAAGACAAAAAATAACAAGTTTTGGAGAGGATGTGGAGAAAAGGGAACCCTCATATCATGCTGGTGGGAATGCAAACTGGTGCAACCACTATGGAAAATAGTAGGGAGATTTCTCAAAAAATTAAAAATAGAAATATCATATGATCTAGCTATCCCACTACTGAGTATTTATCCAAAGAACATGAAATAAACAATTTAAAGAGATTTATGCTCCCCTGTTCATTGCAGCATTATTCACAATAGCCAAGATGTGGAAGCAACCCAAGTGCCCATCAACTGATGAATGGATAAAGATGTAGTATATATATATACAACAGAATACTACTCAGCCATTAGAAAAAACAAAATCATCCCATTTGCAACAACATGGGTGGACCTTGAGGGTATTATGTTAAACAAAATAAGCCGGACAGAAAAGACAAATACCATATGATTTCACTCATATGTTCAAGATAAGCACACACATGGATAAAGAGAACAGATTAGTGGTTACAGGAGGGGAAGGGGGTGGAGAGGTAGATGAAAAGGGTAAATGGACATCAATGTATGGAGACAGATAAAAACTAGACTATTGACGGTGAGCACAATGTGGTCTATACAGAAACTGATATATAATAATGTACACCTGAAATTACACAATGTTATAAACCATTATGACCTCAACAAAATAATTTTTAAAAAAAACAAAACAAACAAAACAAAACAAAAAAACCCAAGACTGTGGAAAGGGTTGCAGTTTTGAAAATCCTTTGCTGAAAGAGTCAATCCTCTTCCCCCCAAATTATGGTTACGTTAAACTACTTCAATATTTAAAAAAAAAAAAAAAAAAAAGTAGTCCTGGCCAGAAGCATCAGATGGAAGCAACTGGAAGTTAGCAGGCCTATTGGTAACTGAGACCAGGCAGAGCAAAATGATGTGTTTTAGACATAAACTGGAAAGTTGAGCAAAATGATTACTTTTGCACACTTTTCCTGAGATCTTTACCATCTATCCTCAGAATAGCTGAAGAACATGGGTATTATAAGTCTTGTCTTTGAATAAGGAACAAGAGATGAAGTACCTTGTTCAAGTTCACAAAATTAGTCAGAGGCAAAGTTGGAATTGAAATCAAAATGTGTCAACACCAATTCTATATCTTAGAGTATATGGTGATCTATATGAATGACTCCCCTTGTACAATCACAAGCTGAAATAAGTTACAAGAAATCCTGTCAGATTGAAGACTCCAAGCCAGGACACACACCTAAAATTTCTTCATATTTTTACTTGCAGGAAATCAATGCTGAGGGGAAACAAAAGCCATGTGACTGAATTCCTCCTTCTAGGACTGACTTGTGACCCCAAACAGCAGGTGTGGCTCTTTGCCAGCTTCTTGGCCATGTACCTGGTCAATGTTGCTGGCAACTCAGTCATCATTGCAGCCATCTGGGGAGATGCCCATCTCCACACCCCCATGTACTTCTTCCTCTCCAATCTGTCCCTGGTGGACATCTGCTTTACAACTGTTATCGTTCCGCGAATGTTAGTGAACATGCTGACTAAGAGAAAGACCATCCTCTTTGCCCATTGCCTCACCCAGATGTATTTCTTCGTGGCCTTTGGGATCACTGATAGCTTCCTTTTGGCTGCCATGGCCATCGACCGCTACATGGCCATTTGTAACCCACTGCATTACACCACAACCATGAACCCCAGGCATTGTCTCCTGCTGGTGATAGCATCCTGGGTGGTGTCCCACCTCCACTCACTCACCCACACTGTTCTTATGGCCCGCCTCTCCTTCTGTGGGCCCAACACTATCCACCACTTCTTTTGCGATGTCCAGCCACTGCTAACCCTCTCCTGCTCTGACACCTCTGTCAATGAGCTTTTGGCCTTCACAGAGGGCTCCTTTGTGATCATGACTCCCTTTATTTTCATCATTGTCTCTTATGTCTACATCACCCGTGCTGTTCTGAGGGTCCCTTCAGGGGGAGGCAGATACAAGGTTTTCTCCACTTGTGGATCCCACCTCATAGTTGTGGCACTATTCTATGGGACCATAATATCCGTGTACATTCGCCCCTCATCCACCTACTCAGTGACAAAGGATCGTGTGGTCACTGTCATCTATGCAGTAGTTACCCCCATGCTGAACCCTTTTATCTACAGCCTTAGGAACAAAGACATGAAGCATGCCTTGAAAAAGCTGATGAGGAAGGCAGAATAGCATAAACCATATATAGTACTTCTCAGCATTCTTTCATTCTATAAGAACTCATGAACCACCTCAGGGACTGCACTCAATTATGAAAATATTGGAAAGATATACCACTCATAGCTCCCGTCTTCAAAATTAATTACAGTTCAGAAAGGGAGATGAGACAACAACAATAGAAGGTTATATACTTTTTGGTAAAAAAAAATAAAATGAGACATGAATATTGACATGTTACTGCACCACACACATAGTTTCCTTCTTTTCCTTTTGCAATCTCTGGCACAGATGTATGTGTGTCACATACATGACCAGTGTTGTGCAATAGGTGTCCTGATGAAAAGCGAGAAAAAGCTTTTGTAACAATGTTTTTTGAATCCTCTTGTTGTGTGGGTCAGCCCACATAAAGCCTCAGTAAGTCAATGTTCTCATCGTATGACTTATTAATCTTATGCATAGACCCCTTGGGTCTGTCTAGTGGATTTTATTGTTACCTTTAGAACAGCTCATAACTTCTCCAAAGCTGTTTACATATTTGTCGGAGGAAGCAGCTATACCAGCATAGTAATAAGATCCTAAGATTCTGAGTCAAAAACTTAAGTTACAACTCAGTCTTACAAATTGTGTGACCATGATAAAGTCACTAATTCTCTCTAAACCTCTCTTTTCTTGTCTATGTAATAGATACAATAAATAATCTTACCACATGGTTATGAGTGTCAAATAGAAAAAATCCAAATCTACCATTTAGTGACTTTGAATTAGCTACTTAACCCCTCTGAGCTTCAGTTCCCTCATTCTGAAATTATACTGCTTGGACCGGAAGCGAAGATTCGCCATTTACCAACTCATGATCTTGGGCAAGTACATTAATCTCTCTGTACCTCAGTTTTTCATATGAAAGGTGGATTGCTGTGAGGATTTAATAATATAATAAGTGTTCTAAGACTTATATGTTTTAAGTATTTGGAACAGTATCTTGCACTTAGCAAGCCCTTAATAAATTTCAACCATTACAACTGACAAACAAATGGCAAGCAATAAGATATATTGGAGTATATGAGGAAGCCATTTGGAGTAAATCTAATTTAGCCTGACCTTGTTTTTCCAAAAGGGCCTGACGTGGCCATTGAGCATGTATGGTATATCTGCTTTAAGCATTTTCTATGTCCTAAAGAGAAGAACAAACGGCCTTAAGATAAAGATGCAACTTCCCCCACACTGGCATTTTCTTAAGCACAAGCCTCTCTCCCTAGGTTAGGAATTGATTGCTTGCCCACCCTATGACCACCTAGCTCAAGACAACAGACCTGCTACCCTGCTGTGTCCACCAAGACAGCAGACCTACTACCTGCTGTGTCCATCAATCCCTGTGCCAACAGAGCAATCTTGTGACTATTGTAACAGGGACATTTCAATCATATGTGAAACGTTCTCTTTGAGAGTATATGACCACTCTGTACACCTGACTTCTTTGGTGCCCTTCCTTCCTTGAGGAAGGAAGGCCCTGGGCTAAGCTAGTCCTCAAATCTGGCTCAGAATAAACTCACCCCAATTTCCATTTATAGATTAGTTATGGATTACTTCCACTGACACAACAAAATTATATGAAAACGTGAATCAAATGATTATATGGTCATTTCTTAAATAACATTTCAAGTGTTGTGATGGGGTGGGAGATTGTCATATTGTCATACATCCTCCTGCTGAGTTCAGTCCAAGTGTTTCCTGAAATTCACTATAAATTCTTCTGCCTTTAGGACATTATCACTGCGTTGTCAATTTTCTTAGGAATTCCGGGGGTGCAGAGAAGCCCTCCCCAATGTCCACAATAACAAAATACCACTGAGCCTGCCTCCTCCATCCCACCTTCATTTCCACTAACTTTGAAATAATTTCACTATCCAACCAAAAAATCCATGAGGAATGATGTCCCACACTTCAAACATCTGGGTATAAACTGTGGCTTTGGGATGTGAAGGAGACAAATGAAGAAAAGTTGGGGGAAAAATATAACTTTACCCAGGGTGAACTAAAGGGATTGGATGAAAAAAGTAGCAACCTTCCTTAAGAGTAAAAGAAAAGATGTAGCAGACGATTAAATGAATGCCGTGCACCATCTCAGCCCGTTGATAACCAGCGTTATGACTGAATGGGCCTTTGTGGTTCTTGTTATGATTGCAAGATGCCCTCAGCAATAATCATCAGGAAACTTTAGGGAAAAAAAGGTTTATTACTCAGAGGTCCTGGAGTGCACATGGCACACCGGGGACCACACAGCAAGATTATAGTGAGAGAGAGGAAGAGCATACGCAGACCTGGGGTTCTGCTTTTACAGAGGTGAAAGGTGGGGGCCTAGAGTTTTGAAGGTGAATTTAAAATATGAGTGGAATTTAAAGCACAGGACGAGAAAAAAAACAAGTGGTCCAAACTATCAGTTATTGAAATCAACCAAGATCTCTCAAACAAATGAGTCTTAGGGGTGGGAGGCGGCCTGCTTTTTGTCTAGTCCTGTGACTGGCAATGTGTTTATTCCAGATACCCATCTCTGAAGTGGATGCCTCTTTGAAGTGGATGCCTCTGCAATCAAGGCTTTAAGTCAGTCACTTGCATTACAAAAAGAAAAGCCAGCTGTCAGGGCTTATACTACAATGAACCTTCTAAGGGATACAAGCTTTCAGTTATAAGATGAATAAGTTCTGGGGATCTAAAGTACAGCTTGGTGACTGTAGTTAATAATACTGTATTGTATACTTGAAATTTGCTAAGAGAGTAAATCTTAAGCATTCTCGCCACAAAAGAAAAATGGTATCTATGGGAGGTGATAGATGTGTTAATTAACCTGATCATGGTCGTCATTTCACAAAGTGTATGCATATCAAATCATTATGTTTTACACTTTAAATACATACAGTTTTATTTGTCAACTATAACTCCATAAAACTGAAGAAAAAAAAATTAAATGGATCTTAACCGAGCAGTTTTCCCAAGAGTTTGCCCCAAAGCAAGGTGCAAAAGGATGGGACAGCCTCACCAATAGGATAAAAATTGTTACCTAGTGAGCTCATAACTTATTCAAGGAGAGCCAGTGACAGCTATGACATAGTGTAGAGAAGTAACGAAGGAGAACAATGGTTTTGGATTCAAAGCTTGGTTCTCATACTTATTTTTACTAAACCTCATTTCACTCATCAATAGAATGGCCTATATAGTCGCCAGCCTTTGGAGTTTTGTGAAAATTAAATGAGTTGATTATCTGTGTAAAGCAAGTAGCACGTTACCTGGCCCATTGTAAGTGCTTGATAAAGGTTAGTTATTACGATTGTGACAGTATTTGGAACTTTATAACTTGAGGCAGATAAATTGAGTTTTTAGAAGAAATAAGGGCAAATGGGAGTGAATCAATCAGGAGAGATATTTGGTCATCAATTCCAGGAATCCATTTTTAAGGCCTAATTCAATTCTCAAGTTAAAGTTGCTTTCATTTAATGAGGACAGGGAGGAGTACATATAGACCCAAGATGTGATAGCTGAGGGTGAGAGGACTTTAGAATGGATAGTGGAGAAGAGTGAGGATGAGTACTAATTGCAACTTCAAGACCAACTATAGCAAAGGAGATTGATCCCACTAACCTCCCTCTTCTAAGATTCCCTGAGGAAAAAAGGCCTATGGAATCCATGGAGGAAGTCTTTTCCATACCTGTGTAGCAAATTGGGCCTGTGTAACACAAAGTTTAGACTGTGGTGATCATGAAAACGCACCACTCAGATCTCCTGTGGTGGGGGCATGACTGACCAATGGCCCCAGCTACTGCCCCTCCCGATCCACCACCAGGTTTGTACAAAGACCATGCTTATACAGGCCTCTCCTAGCCAATGATTAAGCATGACAAGGGTACTATTTTCAGAGAAAAACAGGACTCTTCTGATGGACAGCTTTGGTTCTAGGACTCCCCTTCCCCATTGGCTTGGTCAAACTTTCTTGACATTTTGCTGTAGTTAGAGACTCTTTCTACCCCATTCCTCCTTCCTTCCCTCTTTTCTTCCACAGGTCTCAGACGTGCATTTCAGTTTGAACGTTCTCCCTGATTTCTCCTGCTCCCTCCTCAATAAATCTCTTAAACACCAAATCCCGTTTTGGCATCTGCCTCTCAGAAGACCCGAACTAATACATTCACCAATGACCTTGCAAACAATTCTACTCCTTGGCACATACCCTAGAGAAACTTGAACAGGGACACCAGGAGATTGTACAAGAACGTTCATGAGTGCAGCAGTTCAAAATGGAGTAAAACGATGTTCTGGCTTCATTTATTTTCTCATCTATGAAAATAATCTAACTTGATATAAAAGAAATAGAGAACAAAATCCCAGTTCTCTAGCCATCTTTGTTGAAATAATAAAGCTTGAGCTTTCACTAAAATGTTAATAATAAAACAAATAAATGATAAACGATTGTTATTGTGGAGATGTTCTCTTTAAAGGATGGTGGTCTAAAATGTTTCTCCAATTTGCATGTGGAAAAAATTTTTAAAGAAGAAATGAACAATAGATAATGCCAGGCCGCATTTATTCAAATGTCATTTTTTCATTTGTTAATGAGAATAGGAGTTTCACTTGATATGATAAATAATTTTGTGAAAAAAATGGCAAAAGCCTGGCAATGAACTCAAATGTCCATCAATGTTGGAATGGACAAGCACATTATTGTCCAACCCCACAATGGAATGTAAGTCAACAATTCCTTAGCTACAATCCTAAAACCCCAAAATCAATGAAAGATATTTTATAGAGTTTCTGCAAACTCATTTTGTAGCAAAATATGACCTGGATTGACATGTGGCTATTTAAAAATATGTGTTTATCTCACTTGGTATGAATATTCATACATTTTCTTGCCAAAATATTACTGTGTTTGATTTTAACATTTATTATTAGAATCTACGGGTGGTATCACAAAATAATGATGCATGCACAGTATTCTCTTCCCAAATTGGAAACATTCTGAATTGCAAAGTGAAAAGCCCTAAAGATATTAGGTAAGACAGTGTGAACCTTTACTACACAGCAGTGAAAAAGAATGACCTGTAGCTACAAGTATCAAAATGGATGACTGTCAAGACATAATATTCAGTGAAAGAAGCTAAATGATTCCATTCATGTAAAAGACAAAAATATGCAAATATAAACAATACATGATTTACGCATACATGCATAGCTGGTAAAACCATAAGAAAACTGTTCCTATATGTTTAACACACTCTTTTTTGTATAGTATGATGTATTTTATGATTTAAAAAATTTAAAGTAATCTTGCACATAGAAGCCCCCTATTACTTTGGCAGATTTTACAGATGTGCCATATCTCTAGTCTCTGGAGTCACAGGGACAAGGCTGTTCACTTTTTCTACATACAAAACTGTAGAAATTTGAAGACAATGATTGCACAGACCACCCTACATCAAATCAGCTCAACTCATTTATTATTATTTACTTTCTGGGAAATGATAGGTTTTCTTCATAAATTTAATTAGAGTGTGTGGATTCCATGGCAGGTCAGGATAGGGGAGATGGAGCCTTCCCACTACTGGGCCCAGGGGAAGGGTACTAGGAGCAGTGCTCTCAGGATTCCCGACCTGGCCACTCTGAGACTAAGGTGTCCCTGACACTGCTGGGACTCAGGACTCCAGGGCCCAGAGGGAACAGCTCGGAGTTGGACATTTGCCCCATGTCGCCTCTAAGTAGGCGATCTGGGATTGGGTCCCAGGAGACACTCCGTGTGTAAAGCCCATGGCTCCTCCTGGCTCCTATTCCTGAGGACAGCTTCCTCCAGCCCCAAGTCTTTAGTCTGCGCTGCTGTTACAAGGAACAAAGAAAACTGAGGTTCTAGCAAGTCCTCTTGTGGAGAAGCAGGGAAGGCAAACCAAAGAGAGGAGGCAGACCCAACACCTGCTGATGGTGATGGGATCTGAGGATGGTCAGAATTTCCAGGTAAGACCTGAGGGGGTAGAGATAGAAGATACTGGTCTCACACACACATCTCCTCCCCCATTCCTTCCTCCTTTCCTGCCCCTTCCTCACCTCAGCCAAATGCAACCTGGCTCTCTTAACTACCATGAGGAGGGCCTTGATTTAATATTCATTAACTCCCTGAGAGTCCAGCCTGGGTCAATACTGTCCTTAAGCCGCTGGCAGTGGCCAAGACACTGTAATTGTACAGTGCTCAGGACACCTGTACCATATATGAATAATTTACTCACAGCCCACTTGATCATGCATGGTTGTCAGAATCATTCTATGCCACCACCCAAAGAGAGTAACAATCTCGGCAATTGATAGGTCAGCAAGTCCTACTTCATTTTTATAACTTGAGCAATCTCAGAATTATTTGAGGTAATTTTATTTAGGCTCATTTTACAATTGAGGTTCTGAGAAGGTAAATGATTTGACCAAGATGATACAGCTGGGGCTCAAACCTGAGTCCTCACATGTCATGTGCCAAAGTAGATGCTTTGTCATGGTACTGCTAGGTCACAGGCATTGCCAACCAAGGGTCATGATGATGATATTGATGACAATGGCACTTACAACTCTGTATATGAAACTTTACAGTGTTCAAAGCCCAACTTCCCACAGACAGTGATCGAGAAAAGTCCAGTTTGGGCCAGCTCGGTGGCGCAGAAGTTAAGTTCACAAGTTTTGCTTAGGCAGTCTGGGGTTTGCCAGTTTGGCCCCAGGTGCAGACCTACACACTGCTTGTCAAGCCATGCTGTGGCAAGTGTCCCACATTTAAAGTAGAAGAAGATGGGCATGGATGTTAGCTCAGGGCCAGTCTTCCTCTGCAAAAAGAGGCAGATGAATGGCAGATGTTAGCTCAGGGCTAATCTTCCTCACAAGAAAAAAAGAAAAGTCCAGTTTGCCCAGGACAGAGGGAGTTTCCTGGAAGTGGGATATTCAGGTTTGAAAGCAGAAAAGTCCTGGGCAAACACAGAGGACTAGTTGGTCATTCCAAAAAGCACCCTTCTTTTATTAATTCCACCAAGAGAAAATAATATCAGGAAAAGCTAATATTTGATGAGCATTTGATATGAGCCAATCAATGTTCTAGTTCTGTACAATCCTTATCTAATTTAATCTCACAACAACGTTATGAGTTAGGCATTAGTCTCTTCAAGCAGACACAGAAACTGAGTCCAGAAAGACTGAGCAAACCGGCTTAATGTTACAATCCAGCAGGGGGCCAGCGGCCAAATGAAAGTTTATCAGACCCAGAAGGAATGTGTTTTATCACCAGATCAAAGAGCATGACATTCACACAGGCTGGCACTGCCTGTGTGTGTGTGCATCCTTCCACACCATCCAAATGCACAAGATAAAATCACGCATTTTGGATTTTATATCATAGGTTCTGAAAAAACCTTCAACTGATTCTGGCATTTTGATGCTTTCAACAGTCCTACGTGGTCGGTTTACGTCCACATCTTACAGATGAAGAAAAGGTGGCTCAAAGGAAGTAAATAATTTACCCCAAATATAAAAAGCAGTGAGTGTTTAGAGCTGGGAGGCATGTCCTCTAACATTCTCTGGTGCATCAGGAACCCCAGGTTCCATTTTGTCTACTACTAATAATATTAACAACTATTATCACAATTTATTGAAGGCTTCCTCCATGCTAGCCCTTTGAATATGTCACCTCATCATTTATCCACAATAAGTATACAAAGTATGCACAGAATTTACAGACTAGGAAACTGAAGCTAAGAGAGGATAAGAGAATGTGTAAATTGCAGAGGATAACATAGCCAGAAAGGATTCCCATCTCTAGGACACGAAAGCCAAAGCTCCTAAGAACTGATGACGTTGATAATGCTACTGCTGCTGATGGTAATGAGAACTTTTATTTGTAAAATTCCTTTGAGTTTATAAAGTAATTTTATCCATATTAGCTCATTCGATGGGTCTTCAAAAGAAAAAAGAGGGCAGATACTTCCACCATACCAAGAATACCTGAGTCCCAGCTATGAACTATTCATGTAATTATCCCTTTTCTACTCCTCAACACAGAGACAGAGACAGAGAGAGAGAAAGACAGACAAAGAGACAACTCTGCTTAATAATTGTCTAGCAAATGTATATCCCCAAGATACTTACTCAAACTTATCAAGTCTATTAAGTTGATAACTTTCCTACTAAAATAGAGTAGGGGGGCGGACTAGGACTTAGTAAATTTCTCCTCAGCTAATCTCCAGTTCAACCTCATCCAGGAGGCCTACAGGACAATTTACTAGAAAGCTAAGATGCAAAGTTGACTCCCAACAAGATCTCTCATTGTCATCGTCCATAGTTCTCACCTCTGGACATGTTTACATGCCTGCCACCAAGAGACACCAGTGCATCTCTGCAACATTTGAAGAGAACACAGAAAACAGTTGAAAAACTGAATAATATAACTTTTTGGAGTCTAGGTATATTTAAGCAAGATTTTCCTCCAACTGTCCTGCTTTAATTGGGAATTAGAAACCAAACCACCCTCTCTGACTTCCTGCTCTTGGGCTTCTGTGAACTCCCAGAGCAACAGCCTCTCCTGTTTGGAATTTTCCTGGGCATGTCCCTGGTCACCGTGTTGGGGAACCTGCTCATCATCCTGGCCATTGGCTCTGATCAGCACCTCCACACTCCCATGTATTTCTTCCTGGCCAACCTGTCCTTCATCGATACCTGCTTCTCCTGCACCATTGTCCCCAAGGTGCTGGTGAACATCCAGCCACAGCACCACACCATCTCCCACAGTGGGTATCTCATGCAAATGCACCTCTTCATGGCGTTGACCCTGTTGGATGACTTCCTGCTCACCATGTGTCATACGACTGCTACAAGGCCATCTGCCTTCCTCTAAACCACACCATGACCATGAATCCCAAACGATGCCAGCTGCTGGTCGCTGCATCCTGGCTCAGCTCCTACCTCCTGGCCTTCTCACTCTCAAGCCTCAGTGAAGTCTCAGAAGTCTCAGTGAGACTTCTGACTGATGTCACAATTCTCCTTCCGTGTCTCCCATTCCATCCCGCATTTCTCCTGTGATCTTCTCCCACTCCTCAAACTTGCCTGTTCAGATAACCTTGTCTTTCAGGTGATGATGTTTGCTGAAGCAGCCCTCTTGGGAGTGGTCCCTCTCCCATGTGTCCTGGGTCTCTTATGTCCATATCATCTACACCATCCTCAGGGTCCCATCTGCTGGGGGGAAGCACAAAGTCTTCCCTACCTGTGGCTCTCACCTGACAGTGGTCACTCTCTCCTATAGGACACTCTTTGTGGTGTATTTCCAGCCCTCACCCTCCTACTCAGCAGATACTGGAATGTTGGCATCCATGGTGTACACAATGGTCACTCCCATGCTGAACCCCTTTATCTATAGTCTGAGGGGCAGAGATGCGAAGGGGGGTCCGTGGAGACTCCTTGGCTGGGGAAGATGTTCCACCCTATAAAAATGCCTTCTCCCCTAGAGTAGAAGCCCAGACTTTTCAACATGCCTTCTTCCCTGGACTCGTCCATTATAAATCTGAAAGACTCACATTCAAGACGGGATGGATGCTTAGCCTTACAAGCAGATGCAAGAAAATGAAAACTCTGACTTTTCAGGACTGGAGTAGGACCAACTGGCCAAGGACAGAGCTGCAGCCTGAAGAAAGGGAGTGACCAGCAGTTCCTGTAGGGCATACTTGATAAGCGGGTATATGTATCCAAGCAAAATCAATTCAGAGATGGGAACATCAAAAATGCCAGCAAACACTTGGCTTCTAGGAGGAAGCTCAATAGGAGCACAATGTAGGACTATACATTTTTCCCCAACAAGAAATGCTGGCTAGACTAAGCAGGTCAGGACCTTGGTCAAGTCACTGGGCTTCAGGGACTAATTCTGACTCACTCATGGGGATTGGCCTCAACATGAGAACATGACATCAAGTAGGCAGAACCTGTGTGTGACCTGAGAGGGCAAGAATATTCTAGAACAGGAAACTAGGCACAGAAAGATTAAGAGATTTGTCCAGTATCAAACATCTGGGCTTAGATCTTTGTCTCTGGCCGGTGATTTAACTTTTTTATTAGTTGTGACCAGTCTTTATTCTTTACTTTCTAAACTCTGGTTTATTTTTTTCTCCAACTGAAAAATCATTTGTGTCATCACAGTAAATATCTCAAATATACCGTAAAGAAATTTTTTTTAATTTTCTTAAAAGAAATCACTGAATATTTTACCCAAACTCTTACGGTCCTTTTCTCTGTGCATTTATTTTATATTGTTAAGATGACAATTTTTCACATCAACTTATAACATGAATGTTTTCCACACTATTATTATTAAATCTTCATAAACATTTCATAATTAATATTATAGCAGAAGCAGATGCCATATTTATATATAATCTTCTTCCATTTTGGATGATCAGATTTGCCTAATTATTTTTACTATTATAAATAATAATGCAATGAATACCATTGTGAATAAACCATATATATAGTTTTCCTCAGGTCCTTACAATGAATTTTAAGTGGAATTGATGGGTGGGACATTTTTCAGGCTCATGATACATGTTGCCAAAATAGTTTAAAAAACTGTTAGTGATTTACATGTCAACTGACATTCTGAGAGAGTGCTCCTTTCTCTACATCCTACCAGTACTTTGTGTTCCAATTTTTCACTCAGTTCTTACAAATACAACAAGCAAAAAATAGTACCTCTTTTTTTGTTTGAATTTTTTTGCTTACTGATTGTTTTCTTAATCTGTAAATAAATTTTCTTTATTCCTCTGTTAATTATTTCTTCATCTCATTTGACTATTTTAAAGATGTATATAAGTCCTTTTTATAGCAAAGATTTAAACATTATACTTTCTTATTCATAGCACAAACTTCCTCCAATCACCTTTTCATCCTTCAGTTTTCTTTTGGATTTTTTGACATAAATAAGTTTTCAATTTACATATATGAAACCAATAAAAATTCCTCCTTGTGACTCTGCCTGTTTTATCGTTAAAAAATCCTCTATGCAGAGTTCATGTGACTAGTGAATTGCTTTTTCATTTCAGTATGATGTGATTTTTAATAAGTTGTGTTGATATATAATTAATATGCTATAAAATTCATCCTTTTAGAGTATACAATTCAGCAGTTTTTATTGTGCACTGTGTTATTTTTTTACTGAAACAATATGTGACTTTCAGAGTGTATTGACTGTTGAAGTGGTGCTCTCCCTCACATCTCTCTTACTTTCTATAAAAGTTTCCTCTCTATTTCATGTTATATTATTAAAAAATAGGATGCTGACTACATCTGAACTTTCATTCATTCATATGTACCATTCACATTCCCCCTCGGGGCCTTTCTTTCTGAGGCTATTTTCCCTTCTGTGGAGACTTCCCTTTCTCCAGACCCACTCACTTTTAGTCCCACATCATCTCCAGAAAGTACCCTCTCACACCAGCCCACTCTAATCATCTGGACATGATCTGTTTTTCTTGTGCGCTCCGCTACCTCTTTATCGATCCTTCCTATTTCTGTCCTTCTAAGATCAAGAATAACATAAAGTTGCCCACTCTCGCCACTTCTATTCAACATTGTACTAGAGGTTCCAGACAGAGCAATTAAGTAAGAAAAAGAAATAGAAGACATCCAGATTGTAAAGAAGGAAGTAAAACTATCTCTATTCTCAGATGACACATGTTATATATTTTTAAATTCCTAAGAAATCTACCAAAATATTATTAGAACTAATAAACAGTTCAGATTCAATGCAATCCCTATCAAACTATCAGCTGTTTTTTTTGCAGAAAATAACAAGCTGATCCTAAAATTCGTGTAGAAATACAAGAGACCCAGAATAACCAATACATTCTTGAAAAAAAAAGGGCAAAGCTGGAAGACTCACACTTCCTGATTTCAAAACCTACTAGAAAACGGTGGTAATTAAGACAATGCAGTACTGGCACAAGGCTAGTCATAGAGATCAAAGGAATAGAATTGAGAGTTCACAAATAAACCTTCAAATTTATGGTCAATTTATTTTCAACAAGGTTGCCAGGACAATTCAATACGGAAAGAACTGTGTTTTCAACAAATGGTGCTGAGATAACTGGATGCCCAAAGGCAAAAGAATGAAGTTGAATCTTTACCTCACACCACTACAAAAATAACCCAAAATGAATCATAGGCCTCAATGTAAGAGCTAAAACTACAAAACTCTTACAAGAAAGCGTGAGAGTAAATCTTTGTGACCTTGGATTATGCAATGGTTTCTTAGTTATGATACCAAAAGAACAAAAAATAATAGAAAAAAAGGGAAACTTCATCAAAATCAAAAAGTTTTATGCTTCAAAAGACACCATCAGGAGGGGCCAGCCCAGTTGTGCAGTGGTTAAGTTCCCACATTCCACTTTGGCAGCCCAGGGTTCACCGGTTAGGATCCCAGGTGCAGATCTATGCACCACTTGTCAAGCCATGCTGTGGCAGGCATCCCACATATAAAGTAGAGGAAGATGGGCACGGATGTTAGCTCAGGGCTAATCTTCCTCAAAAAAAAAAAAAGACACCATCAGGAGAGTGAATAGACAATCCACTGAAAGAGAGAAAAACATATGTAAATCATATATCTGATAAGATATTTACAGTAAGAATTATATTAAGAATATGTAAAGAACTCTTACAATTCAATAATAAAAAGACAAATAACCCAATTTTAAAATGAGCAAAGGATTTGCATAGATGTTTCTCCAAATGAAAAATACAAATGGCCAATTAGCACATGGAAAATGTTCAACGTCATTAGTCATTAGGGAAGTGCAAGTCAAAACCACAATGAGATGGTACTTCACTGCTACCAGGATGGTTATAATTCAAAAAGTGGACAATATTGAAATCCTAGAAAGAAACGAGAGAAAGGTGAACTCTCCTACATTGGTGCTGAGAGTGTAAAATAACGCAACCACTCTGGAAAACAGTTTGGCAGTTTCTCAAAAAGTTAAGCATAGAGTTACCATATGACCCAACAATTCCATTCCTCGGTATATAACTAAGAAAACATATGTCCACACAAAAGCTTGTACATGAATATTCATAGTAGTATTATTCATAACAACCAAAAATGCAAACAACCTGAAAAGCACACAACTGTTGAATATTTTCTGTTAACTATAGTTTAGTTCAGGTCATATAATAAATAAATGCCAAAACGTAATTAGATATCGAAGAGATATATTAGGGAAAATGCTTATGAAACATACAGGGGAATACAAAATTTACCCACACACAAGACCCTCCGCTTATATAAAGCATAGTTCAGCTGCCACAGAGGAGAGGGACCGGAAACCCATCTGTTGGTTTGAAAACTGGCCCCGGTACACAGAGGGCAAGGAGAGACCAAAGAATGAGGCAGACCATGCCAGATGGGTAGGTGGCAAGTTTAGTCAGAGAGAGAACTTACTTATGAGGCTTGTCGTGAGCAGCTGCAAGACCAGTAGATCTCCACACCTGCCTGCCAGAATCTTAAAAGTTTACATAGAGTTCCTAACTGAGTTCAGTTACGTACACTGTCCAGATAGTCTCAACACCACATTGCTCTCTCAAGGCTGTGTCCTTAAAAACAGCTCCCACTGTGGGGACTATAGGCAAAGCGTACGTTCCAAGGACACGGATGGGGGAAAGGAGGCTCTGAATGCCCAGGTTCAGCTCAAGGGTCAATCAGTGGTCACGTCCTCTTGATGACCTCTTCCAACACTCCACCCCTTGTGACCGGCTCTTACCATCTTCCACAATGCCCTCTTCTGCAAGATACCCTGAGCAGTCAGCAAGAGGTTCCACACGCATGGAAGTGGCTCGTTTAGCAGCTATCTGGCTGCTTTGGTGGAAGACACCACAGCAAAAATGTAGGCACAAGTAGAGACAACACAGATTAAGACGATTCCCAAAATAAGTAACATGTGGGAAGGTTGCCTCAACTAGATCCATCTGCATACCAGGCATCAGCGGGAATTTCCCCTCCTCCCTCTCTATAGACTGCAGGGACTGCCACCGGAACAGGGGTGGAGACATTTGGAAGATCTGCCTACTCTACAGGGCCTAGTAGCACCTGCATTTCTAGAGACAGTGGGCTGGTGGACACGGTGCTCTTCTGCTGCACATAAGCATGCCGCTTAGTCAATGTAGGAGTTTGAGCCATGGCAGAGGTAGGCCAGTGGAACCTATTCTCAACCCATCCCTTGATAGGAAGGAAAGTTCTTGCCACAGTCTGCTGTTCCTTCGTGAGAGGTCTACCTGGAGGAACACTGTACGCTGCTAGGAGCTGTTGCTCTAAGGGAGTTCATCGGGTTTCTGCCCCCTTCCAGTGCTGGGACCAAAATCCTAGGGGTACTCCATCTGTTTTCTCTGCCACAGTGCCCACCCATAACTTCTGGAATCACAGATGCATCTAATCCAAATGATAGCTCTGCTTAGGAGATGCCCGGAGCTTTAATCTGCTTCACTAGTATTTTGGCTTTCTCAAAGGCGGCTTGCTGCTTTGATCCCCAGTCCCACGGGTGCCCTTTCTTTACCAGATCACCACCATCTCTAGCCTGACCATGACCAGGCTCCTGATTGGTCTTCCATCCAATCTTTTCTGCTCACAGCAATCAGAGTGATCTCTTGAAAGTGTAAATCTCATCATGTCTCAGCCCTTCCTTAAACCTCTTGGGAGCAACACATTGCTTTTAGGATTAAAAAAAATACTCAGCTTGGCCTTAAAGGCTCTGCCATTTGGCCTCGACCTACCTCTCTATGCTCAGTCACACCCCTCTCTCCATCATTCTCTGAGCTCCAGCCCTACTGGTCTTATTTCAATTCTTCAAATGTGCCATATGCATTCCCACCTCCAGGCCTTTACACATGCCATACTCCCACCTGAAATGCTCTCCCCTGTGGGTTTTTGTTGTTGTTGTTAATTCTGGCTCTTTCTTCCTGCAAGCTCCATTAAAAAAGGGGACCATGACTATTTGGCTCATCATTAAGATCTTAAGCTCAGAATATAGTAGAGAGTAATAAATATTAGTTATGTGAACCAATGAACTCTCTACTACATGAATGACAGGTTAGCTGTAAGATACACCATAGAAATGAGGTGACTCCAGGTTGCAGCTTCCCACCCCATAGCCATCTACTCCCCATAGGCTGAGCCACTCAGCCCTAACTTCAGGCTTAGTTCCATTCCTATCTCTTGGAGAGTGGTTCTCAATCCTAGATGGATATTCCAAGTGGTTTTCAATCCTGGGAGCTTTTAAAAATCACCTATGCCTGGGCCCACACCAAGAGCCCTGATTTAATATCCGGCATGCTGACTCCATGCCTGGCCCTGGCCTCGGGTTGCTCCAGTCTGCTGCAGCATCAGCCACAATTATACATTTCCTTGTCTGTCTTGGATTCATGCTCTTGTGTGTGCATCTCCGAGACACAAAGAGGGAAAGACTGGCTCTGCCACAGTGGCGGGAAGGCCTCCTGCAGAAGGTGACATTGAGTTGGTTCTGCAACAAAAAGGAAGAGTTTTCCAGGTAGACAAGGAAGAGGCTGGACATTTCAGGCAAGAGAAACAATGTGAAGTGTTTGGAGAACCACAGGAAAAAAATGTGTTTCTGTAGAAGATCACAAAGCACAATAAAAATATTAAATCCCAAAGAATGAATGGGGAAAGTGAGCCAAAGAGACGCCTCTCTGCAAATAGCATGATTGTCTTCCCCACACAGAGCCTGGGGACCCACTCAGCCAAACTTTTCCAACCTCCCCAGGCACCAAAGAATGAGTCATCCCTGGCATTCCCCTGCCACCAGCTGTCAAGGAGTCCCCAAAGGATGTGAAGAGGGAGTCTCCACTGAGTGCAAGTGAGTAGAGAGAGAAGGAGGAATCAGGAGGGAAACAGAAAGAGGCCATTCCCTCAGGGCCCAAGAAGAATATAAGTCCCCCTGTTCCTACATCTACGGTGGGGATGTCCCTGCTGCCTCCCCCCGCCATTCCCACCCCAAAGGCTGGGCTGAAGCTGCTCTGCCGGAAGGAATCTACACCCACCTCCACCTTCTAGGTATGTCCTAACAACCCAATAACCACACACCCTCACAGCGATAGCAGCTGGTGTCCGGACAAAGACATATCAGATGTCTGTGTGCTGAGGAGGAATGAGCTAAGAACTCAGGTTTGATAGGAAATGGTCAAGCCACATATTGAGAAATGCCAGAAGGCCAGCCTCACCAGACTTAAATGTGTTCATGAGTATCGTGGGGCATGGAGAGAGAGGATGAGTCAAAACAAAGAGTTCAGCAGAGAGAAACGAGCTAGCAGGAAGAGGCTAAGAGAACCCTCCAGAAAGCTAGAATCTTATGATATCAGAGCTAGAAATGCTGTGCAATATGACCTAAGATCTTGCTACTCAAAGCATGGTACCTGTCTCAGCATCACCTGAGAGTTTGTCAGAAATGCAGAATCTCAGGCCCCTCCGGGCCCTTCTGAGGCAGAATCTGCATTTACAAGGTCTCTAGGTGATTCCTTTGCACACCGAAGATTGAGAAGCTCTGCCACTCAACGGTCTCAAATCAAGGGGCATATCAGAATCACTTGGAACATTTTTTGCAAGTACAGGTTTCTGAGCCCTGCTCTACATCAGTTGAATCAGAATTTCTGGGACTGTGCATAGCCATATATTTTTTCACAAGCCCAGTGGTAATTCTAATGACAGAAGTCCACAGAGCACACTGGGAACCTACGAACTGGTCCAGTGCACTCAATATAAAGATGAAAGGACTGAGGCAAGACAGCAGCAACAAGCTTGGTAATCTATTAAGAGATCTAATTAGGGTCTCTGTCTAGAGACAAAGAGAATTGGATTTGAAGCCAGACCTGAGTTCAAGCCCCAACTCTATCCCTTCAGAGCTGTGTATCTTAGGACAAGCCTCCTCCCTTCTTTGGAACTCAGTTTTCTTACCTTCAAGGAAAGAAATAAATGTCCCAGAATGTCAGGATTACTCCTCACCAACAGTAAGGCAACAGAGTGAAATTAACGGAGAATTGACTCTATGTTCTGTGCATTTGCGCACACACACACATTCCATAATAGCTACGTAACTGAAGTTTGGGGGTCCTTGTGCCCCAAAATTTCAAAGCAACTTAAAAGCCCTGAAGGCTCATTGTCCCTATTTTGCAGATGGAGAAATGGAGAGGCGCTCAAAGCAGCTCTGCTCCTCACTTCGTGAAGGTGAGTAGTGTTTCGTTTCCATGTGGACAGACAGTAGTACACAAGGAGGTTGCCACCAACTGGGTTCTGGACCCAGAACATCAGCCGGCCAGCTGACTTTGTTCATGGAGAACATGTGTCGGGTGGAGCTGGAAACCCACAGTTTTCTCTACCCCTAGAGGCTGTCTGACCTCCACCAGTAACCCCACCAAAGAGGGGAACATCCCTAAGATTCTGTATCCTTAAAGATAGAGGAAGGAATTAGTCATGGTCCCAAATGCTTGATTAGGTGAGGGAGACAAATACTTAGACAGGTCATCATAAAACAATGGAGTAGGGCTATAATACACAGCCCAGTGAGAGGGGCTCCAGCACGAGAGGTTGGATAGTTGAGGGTTCAGATAAAGCTTCCTGGAAAAAATGACCCCTGCGCTGAGTCTTAAGAAGGATCAGCTCTGGATATGGGGATGGGGCAAAGGTGACGAACCCTCTGAGATGTCCTGGGGCCCTTTAGCTGGGACCCAATCTCTGGTTGAAGCAACCAGCAGTACATTTTATATACATACACATAAAGAAAATATTGTTTTGTGCTTTTCCATCAATCTCTATTTTTTGCAAATTAGGTTTCTTGCAATATGTTTTTGAGATTTCTCCACATTGATATATATAAGTTGAATCCATTTCTGTTTAACTCCCATAAGCCTATTGATAAACATCTAGGTTTGGCTAAAGTTTGGCCATTACAAAGAGTCCAGGAGTGCATGTGCCCTTGTGCATGCCTACTTGTGTACATGTGTGAGAGTTTTCAGAAGAAAACACCAAGAAGTGGAATTTCTAGGTGTTATGGACTAAATTTGTGTCCCCCCAAAATTCATATGTTGAAATGCCAACCCCCAAGGTGATGGTATTTGGAGGTGGGGCCCTTGGGAGGTAATTAGGCTTAGATAAGGTCCAGAGGGTGGGGTCCTCATGATAAGTGCCCTTATAAGAGACCAGACAGCTGCTCTCTCTCTCCACCACGTCAGGATACAGCAAGAAGGGAGGCTCCAGCAAGTCGGAAAGAGAGTCCTCACCAGAACCCGACCGTGCTGACACCCTGATCTTGGACTTCCCAGCCTCCAGAACTGCGAGAAACAAATGTCTGCTGTTTAAGGCCCCAGTCTGTGCTGCTTTATTATAGGAACCCAAGCAGACTGAGACACTACGGTATGCGCCGTTGTGCGTAGTTAACTGCCAAATTGTTCCCCCAAACGTCTTGATTTACATTTCCACCAGCACAACCCCACCAACATGTGATATCACCCAATTTTTCCATCCAAGCTGTGCTTTGTAGGAAGGACCTTCCTCATCCACACCAGGCACAGGTAGGTCCCAAACATCTAAACCCTTAAAGGAAGGGGAAAGAGCCTTTACTCAGCTTCAGGCTCTGTGCTGCACACCTCTTGCCTCTTAGAATCCTCCAACAGAGATATGCTTCCTACTTTATAATGAGAAAACAGGCTGAGAGAGGTGAAGTGACTCACCCAAAGTTACACACGCGAAAGCAGTGGAACCCAGGCTCAAAATCAAGTCTGCATGTTGCTAATGTTTATACTCTTTTCACTGTTCCATACATTCAACTAGCATTTATTGAGCACTGATTATACCAGACCTTGGAGATATAAAAATGAATTGCAGGGCCATTTTTAGCCCATAGTAGTACACGACAAATGTTTGATGAGTGAATATCTGAAATATTCAAATGTTTGTTGAATGAGTCAAGGGGCTCAAAGTCCACAGGAAAGACAGACATGTAAAAAATATTTGCAATAGAAAGATTAAGTGCCATGATGGATGTAGGCTCCAGTGCAGCAGGGCACAAACAAGGGAGAAGTTGAGTTTCCTTTGAGGACATCAGGGATGGCTTTACATGAGAGAGTTTTTGTCAAACACAAAAAGAGGAAACGGATTCTAGGCAGAGGAAATAAGTGGAAAGGCACAGAAGTATGAAGCAACACCACATTTCCTGGAAATTACACTATTTTTTATTGTTTTATAGTTCCTTCCCTCCAGTGTGGAGGCATTTAGCTCAATTCAATGCAATTGACTGGATCTTCGTGAAATGCCTGCTGTGGGCCAGGCCCTGTGTGAGATGCCTTACAGGCATTATCACTGAATCCTTGTAGGGTTTTTTTCTCCTTACACAAATAAGAAAATTGGGGCTCAGAGAGGTGAAGAGTCTGGCCCTGGCATACATTCAAATCTTCTGTTATTTCCACTCCTTCCTGTCTCCCCAAGATACCAGCCACTGCTGCACTTTCCTTCCAAGAGCTTACTCCAGTGGAAAGATGTCTTCCCAACAAACCTCAAAACCCATAAGAGCTACCTTTGGATCAGGAGACTCTGCATGTTCCATTGTCTCTTTTCCTCCTTGAGAAACTGGAGAAAAGAATGCATACAGAGTCATGGGGTTTTCAGTCCTTGGCCAGACACTAACTAGCATCCCATTCATCATTCATTCATTTAATAAATATTTATTGAGCACTGACTGTGTGCCAGGCAATCTTCTCAGTATTATGGGTACAAAAGTGAATTATGCAGGTGGGACTATGGCTGTTACGAAGGTTAAATTGTAGTGATTTCTCAGAGTTAGAAACAAAGGTTTTGAGAGGTCATATGGTTTGTCCAAGGTCACACAGCAATTTCATTACACAGTTAGGACTGAAACCCGAGTCAACCTGACTCCCAGTACAAAGTGCTGTCTCCTCCATGACGGTCATGACCTTTCTCTCCTCTCTCTCTTGCTTTGCCTCTCCTCAGTCTCTGTCCAGCAGGATGACTCCAGAGAACTTCACCTGGGCCAGGGTTGTCCCTGCTGAATTCATCCTTCTGGGCATCACAGATCGCTGGGACCTGCGTGTCACCCTCTTCCTGATCTTCCTGCCCATCTACCTGGTGGGCCTGCTGGGAAATGTGGGCATGGTGCTGCTCATTTGCATGGATGCCCCACTCCACACGCCTATGTACTTTTTCCTGGCCAACCTCTCCTTGTTGGATGCCTGCTACGCCTCTGCCATTGGCCCAAAGATGCTAGTGGACTTGCTGCTGCCCCATGCCACCATCCCTTATGCAGCCTGTGCCCTCCAGATGTTTGTGTTTGCAGGGCTGGCTGATGCTGAGTGTTGTCTGTTGGCAGCCATGGCGTATGACCGCTATGTGGCCATCGGAAACCCTCTTCTCTATACAACAGCCATGTCCCGGCGTCTGTGCCTGGCCTTGCTGGGAGCATCAGGCCTTGGTGGGGCAGTGAGTGCTTTTGTCCACACAACCTTCACCTTTCACCTGAGTTTCTGCCACTCCCGGGAGGTCAACAGCTTCTTCTGTGATATCCCTCCACTGCTGGCCATCTCCTGTAATGACACCAGTCTCAATGAACTCCTCCTCTTTGCTGTCTGTGGCTTCATCCAGACAGCCACAGTGTTGGTTATTGCCGTGTCATACGGTTTCATTGCTGGGGCTGTGATCCGCATGCGCTCGGCTGAGGGCCGTTGGCGAGCAGCCTCTACCTGTGGCTCCCACCTCATGGCTGTGGCCATGCTGTATGGGACACTTATTTTCATGTACCTGCGTCCCAGCTCCAGCTATGCCCTGGACACCGACAAGATGGCATCGTTGTTCTACACCCTGGTCATCCCAGCTCTCAACCCACTCATCTACAGCCTCCGCAACAAGGACGTCAAGGAGGCCCTCAGAAGGACCTGGAACCGATTCTCCTGTCCTGGGCGGGGGCACCAGTGAGAGGTCCCAGAGACGGATTAGGACTGACTGTGAAGAGATGAGGAGGACACTTTCTGGCCCCTGTCACTGTGGGTAAAGATAGATGTTCCTCTGGCTTGGATCTCTTGTCATTGCTTTAGGAACTGAGAAGGGGAGAAAAGGAAGCTTACAGAAGGGAGGCAGGAACCTGAGGGTAGTCTAGGGCTAGAGCCAGAACCAAGATCAAGTTAATTTGCTATTGATCCGCCTTAGGTTCCTCAGTGTTCAAAACGTAAAATTCCTAGATGTTACCAGGTGAGGTAACATAGGCTTTTTTGCCTCTTGTACTTCTAAGAGGCTCATTCGCAGAAACACGAGGTAAGAGCTGTGTTGGCTGCAAGTGTTTCTAGATTCTTGCCTTTTTAAGGTTTCATAACCAGTGAGTCTGCTCCTGCTCTCCTTGACCCCAAGAGAGCATCTTCAGAATGCACTCATGCCAAACAATGGGACTGAATCTAGTGGGCAAATATCCCTCCCTATTAGCCTACATACATATTCCATCTCTCAGGGAAATAGCTGAACAGCACCGAAACATATATGAGCTCATTCCCAAAATCCCAACACTTAGGTTAGGATTTGGCCAAGGTTAGATGAGTTCAGGCATCTGATAGAGGTTAGGAATGGGTCAGAATTATGGTTTAAATAGGGTTAGGACTAGGGTTCAGGTTACGGCTAAGAACAGAGTTAGGGTTAGGGTTAAGGTAGAGGCAGGGTTAGGTTTAGAATTTAAAAACAATTAGGCAGGGCCAGCTCAGTGGAATAAGTGGTTAAGTTAGTGCACTCCGCTTCAGCGGCCCGGGGTTCACCAGTTCGGATCCTGGGTGCAGACTTAGCACCCCCTCATCAAGCCACGCTGAGGTGGCAGCCCACAAAGAAGAGCTAGAAGGACTTACAACTAGGGTATACAACTATGTACTGGGGCTTTAGAGGGGGTAAAAAAAGGGGGAAGATTGGCAAAAGACGTTAGCTCAGGGCCAATCTTCCTCACCAAAAAAAAGCATACCTTTAAAAAAATAAATAAAAGCAATCAGGCAAATTTTGGATTGAAGTAAAATTATCTAAATTGTAGGATTTGGGTTGACTTTAATTAGTAGTAGATTTGGGGTAAATTTAGGAGTCAGAGTTTGGATAAACCTTATCTCTTATTAGAAATATTACAAATATGTTAGGGTTAGTTTTAGAGTACAGGGCCAATTGAGGGTGGAGTTCAGGTTTCAATTTTATTGCTACATTATATTTGAGTTAGAGTTTAGTCCACATTGGAGCTCTGTTAGATTTAAGTTAAGTTGGTGTGTGGATAATGTTTGTAAGTTTAAATCGCAGTCTAGTTACTATTATGGTTAGACTAGGTTCAGAACTAGAGGAGAATTAGGCGTAAGAAGAATATTTTAAGTATCAAATGGACATGTTTTGGGTCTTAAGTCTTAATTTAAGTCTTATTTAGAGTTTTGGATAATGGGTAATGTTTCTTAAAGCTTAAGGGTAGGAGTTGGTTATTGGTGCATTTAAGTTTCATTCAGAGTTATGAGCATGCTCAGATTAGCAAGAGGTCTGGTAGGGTAGACTGCTTTGTATTACGATTGCAACATCCAGAGGCAGAGTTGGGGTTAGGAGAGGGAATGCCGTAACCCTGGCCTCTTGGGCAAAGGCAACCACAGTGCTCTGAGCCTAGAGTCACACTAGACCTTTCAGACGCAATGCTCTTGGGACTTTCATCCACCCAGAGTTCACAATTTTGACAGATTTTCTTTGTCTCCCGGAATCAGTTACATATGGCCAAGACCCAAGGCACTGCATTCTGCCCAGGCTGCCCCTCCATGCAGGGGCAGGACTGGAGTGGACCCTAGGAGTTACAGCAGGAACTTCCAAGGAGAGACGGAGCATGGCCAAATCCAGTGTCAGCTCCTCCTTCCAGTTCCCCTGATTTGGCTAAGATGAGGCCAGGGATGGTGAGGTATGGGACTCAAACAAAGCTTCATTGTCACTCATAGGCTCCATGGAGAATCTTCCTTGGGTCCCAGCCTCACCATTCCAACTTCCCTTCAAGGAGAAGACAGCCACCAGATACTTAGACTACAGGAAGCCTGGAGGTTCAGCCTGGCTCCCCAGGGAGGTGATGTCGCTTGTTACCAGGACGAGGACTCTCCCTCTTAGTAACTATGGTCTTCTTGGAGGTCCCAGACTAATGGAGAGATGGATGTGGACAAGGCTATCTCCTCAAATGTTAGAGAATTTTATAGATTTCCTGACAGGGTCACCAACGTATCCTGGTTTGCTCAGAACTGTCTCAATTTTAAAAATTCCAAGTCTGATGTCCTAAAGACCCCATCAGGCCTAGGAAAACCAGGATGGTTGG
The DNA here is from genome assembly GCF_041296265.1 of Equus caballus. Classification (NCBI taxonomy): domain Eukaryota; kingdom Metazoa; phylum Chordata; class Mammalia; order Perissodactyla; family Equidae; genus Equus; species Equus caballus. Next base: position 35,260,227 of record NC_091708.1, read on the forward strand.
TCACCCTATTTCCTGATGAACCAGCATCTTGAGAGCAGAGGGTACCATATCTCAAACTCAGCACATTTTGACAAAAATTACATAAATTAAATTACATAAATTAAAACTCCTTCTGCCGTTGCAAGGTTCTATAATCCTTTCCCAGTTCTTACCTCCTATCCTCATAACAACTCAAGTGCCATGAAAGGATTGGAGGCATTATCAGAAGAGTCGGCAACCATGGGACTGAGAATGTGAGGTTTGCCCCCAATTCAATGATGTTTATACTCAAAAGATCTCTTCTGTGGTCTTTCCTTCTTTTTGTAGGTTCTTGGGCTCTCATGACATACATCCCCCACCATGATCAGGGGAAAGTGTCCAAAGGCATATGGCCCTTCCATTGTCTTGTCCCTACAGGATGTCCATGAGTCCTTCCACATGTTTAGCATCAGTGTAGCAGCCAGACAAGACAATTACCTAAATCCTATACACCAACTGGAGGAAACACGAAGTTGCAGGCTATTACGCAGTGCCTATTTGATAGATAAGAATACAAACAAGAGGAAGGAAGCGGGGAATTGGAAGACAGTAACAGAGCCCAATCTGGAAAGTAAAGGAAGAGGAAGAGTCAGATCCTCGCCTCTACAGTGAGAAGCCCAGTAAAGCTCCCCAACTCTGATAAAGTATTTCCCTTTTAAAGCTCCTTCAACACCATTTATTAAGACAGGATAGTTCAGGTTTGGAGTGGGGAAGACTGGTGTTCTGACCTGGGGCTCTTATTGCACAAAATGAGTTGGTCCCTGCCGCACGGCGGGAATTGAGGGAAGGGGCATTCCGTGGGGAAGGACAAGCGGACACAAAGACACGGAGGTGAAATGAGCTCAGGTGTGCAAGAGACTCTAAGGAGACCAATTTAACTCACTTGAGAGGGGTGTGTTGGGAAGGAAGTTTGAAGGCTGGGATCTGGGAATGGGAAGGACACCTAGTGGGTTGGATATCAGGTAGGGGAATTTGGACTTTATTAAATAGGCAATAGGGGATCATTGAAAGTTCACACGTTCAGGGGCCAGCCCAGTGGCGTAGCGGCAAGTTCAAATATTCTGCTTCAGTGGCCTGGGGTTCACAGGTCAGATCCCAGGCACAGACCCACACACCACTCATCAAGCCATGCTGTGGCAGCATCCGACATAAAAAAATAAAGACTGGGCCAGCCTGGTGGCACAGTGGTTAAGTGCACACGTTCCGCTTTGGTGGCCCGGGGTTCACCGGCTCGGATCCTGGGTGCAGACATGGCACCGCTTGGCAAGCCATGCTGTGGTAGGTGTCCCACATATAAAGTAGAGGAAGATGGGCATGGATGTTAGCTCAGGGCCAGTCTTCCTCAGCAAAAAGAGCAGGATTGGCAGCAGATGTTAGCTCAGGGCTAACCTTCCTAAAAAAAAGAAATAGAGAAAGACTGGCACAGATGTTAGCTCAGGGACAATCTTCCTCACCAAAAAAGAAAGAAAGAAAGTTCATATGTTCAAAATAGCCCTTCATGGTTGTTCTGACACTGAGTCATGCAAAGCCATTCCCACTTGGCATGCTACACACAGGCACAATTCCCTTATGCCACAATATACACACAGCAACACATTCCCCCTCCAACACAGACTCAATCCCCTATTGGAAACATTCATGCACAAAGAAACACTCTCATAGGTATGGCCACCCACCCAGACACAGATACAGCTGCACACTCAGACGTATACTCAAGCTCATGGACACATTTGATTGCTGACCTGATCACTCTCTCCACAGCCAGGCGTACAATCCTACACACTCACACACACAGTCACACAGCCATACATCTTGCCATGGTCAGCAGAGGCACAATCCCTCCCACGCTCCTACACTTCCTACAAGAAGCCACCGGCAATAGCTGAGGAGAAAAGAGGGTTGGCCCCAGAAGATACTGCTGTAAACCCTGAGCTCCCCTGACCCCAGTCACTCTCCTTGGGTTCAGAAGCCAGCCTGACCCTCCTCTCCGGCCTTCACAAGACAGAGACTTGAGAGCAGCAGCTTCACTATGCTTGGGGCTCCTGAATATCCAACCACCACCTCCCCTCAAATTGGGCCTTAGAGAGAAAGGATAACAAACCCCAGAGCCGAGATGCCTCCTGCCCCAGGGATGTGGGCCAGGGGAATGCAGGAGGGATGTTGCCTCTGGAGAGAAGGTGCTCCCAAGGCCTCAAACCCCATAAATGTGGCCAATAGTTCCCTCTTAGGACCCTCCAGTGACAGGCTACACCTGGCCCTTGCTGTTGTTCCCTCCTGCGAAGTGGAGAGGGCAGAGGGTACACTTGGGGCAAAGGACCAGGCTGGAGAGGGTGCAGATCTGTGTCTGCATGTGACTGTGAGCATGTCATACTGTGTGAGTGTGTGCTGTTTCTGTGAGGCTGCAATTGTGCATTACCAGCACTGTACAACATTGTCTTTGGTGTGGTGGGGCAGTGTGTGTGTGGATGTGCCCCCCTAGGTGACACATCTCTGCTGTGACCCATCATGAACCTATGTGAGTGTAGCCATGTGGGTGAAGGTAGGAGGCTGTGGGCCCTGAAGCTGTGTATTGTGTGACCAATGAGGAGTCTGAGTATGACTGGGTGTGCATGAACGGGCACTAGTATTGTGCACACACTGAGTAGGTGGTCAACAAAAGCACGAATGTGCATGATGAGTCCCAGGAGCTGTGCATGGTGCTACAAGCCTCCATGAACAGGACTATGGGAATGATCACCACCCTCCGGCCTCAGAGCTATTTGTTTATTGCATTTGACCATCTGTGTATGTGTTTGGTGATCTGGATCTGTGGGTCTTGTGGTCATGGTTATCTGCTTACTTAGGTGTGAATGTGTGCGCTGGGTCCACAGGTGTGCATGTGATTGATTGTGTCTGTGTATTTGCAGAGACCAGCTTGAGGCTACACGTGTCCGCATGCCTGCACAGGCGTGTTTGTGATTACATACGAATATTTCGGGAAACAGCTCACTGGATCTGAATGCTTATTGGGACCAATTTAAGCACAAGTCAGAGTAGGTCCAGTTTCCCAAAAAGCCCTTTTATAAGCAGGCGTTCGTCCTCCATCCTCCCCACCCACCCTGATCCTCTTTCCCTCCTGGAAAGTGGGACATGATTGGGAACTTGAGAAAAAAATGTTCTAGAGGGAGCCAAAGCCAGAAGATTCTTCTTACCCAATGGAGGAAGAAAAGGAAGACACTAGGGTATAGAGGGTTTTTATTTTATGATTTTTTTTTAATAGAGAAAGACATGGAAAGAAATCAGAAGGTTATTCCCCTCTGGGGTTGGCCTCAGCATAGCCTTCAGCAAACCTCTGTCCTAAAACCCCTCTCCTTTCAAGACCCTTCCTTGGAGAATTGCCCAAGATTTCTGCCATGAGATTCAGAGAGGAAAAAGGGGAGGCATTGAAACAAGTTGCCTCCATCCTTAAGAGTTAAGTCCCTGCTCCTGGCAGGTGTGTCCATCTGTCAGTAGTTTCTTCCAAAGGGTTGTGCGTTTGCTTGATGGTCAGTGAGTGTTCAATTTCATGGGAAAAGTTTTCATGGAATATGAGGAGCCATCCAGATTCTTTTTTTTATTTTCTTTTCCCCAAGTCTGAAAATATCTCTATGCTTCTCTCACACTTGATTAATATTTTGGTTTAGTATAGAATTCTAGGTTCAAAATCTTTCTTTTCTTCAGAATTTGAAGATATTGCTCGACTGTGTTCTGTCATCTACTGCTGCTGATGAAACATTTGATGGCAATCTGGTTATCTGAATATCATCAGATCCTGGCACCCCATACCCCTGGAGGTATTGGGTTCTTCTCCTCAATGTACTAAAATGTCATGATTTGGGTCTGGGTGTTGTAGATTCATATTCACTTCAATACAAACACCTGTGCCCTTCAGAAGAGGAATTTTTACTTCTTTGATATGTTCCTCCTTTCCATCTTGTGTTGGCTTTTTTCCATTCTTACTTTCCTGAAATAAATGCCTGTCGGTCAGAACACCTACCACTGTATTGATCCTCTCTCTGTTTTATATTTTCTTCCATATTTTCCTCCTTCTCTGGACTACATCCTAGGTGCTATGTTTTGTTCTCTTTTTGCTTAAAAACACAAAGTATCAAAGTTGGGCACAAACTTGAAGATCACCTAATTCAGTTCCCTTATTTTACAGATGGGGAAACTAAGGCCCAGAAAGGAAGAAGGTTCAAGAGGTAAAATGACTTGCCCACAGTCATACCTGCGTGCAGTGCCAGGGCTGTCTGATTCCAAACCCATGACTCTCCTTATGGTCAGGAAGCCTTGAGCAAGTTAGCAGCTCTTCACCCTTTTCCTTAGATGCTGGCGAAACGATCCACTAGCAAAGGAACCCCTGGGGTTCTAGGTGAAAAACCAGCCCAGCCATGGATGCTGCCAACAAGTCTTCAGAGGGAGCCCCATTCATCCTACTGGGACTGACAACAAATCCCGGACAGCAGCAGCCTCTCTTTGTGCTATTCTTAGTCCTGTATATGGTGGGCATCCTGGGTAATGGTCTCATTGTGGCCGCCATCCGGGCCAGTCCAGCCCTGCATGCACCCATGTACTTCTTGCTGGCCCATCTGTCCTTTGCTGATCTCTGCTTTACATCCGTCACTGTGCCTAAGATGTTAGCCAACTTGTTGGCCCATGACTGCTCCATCTCCCTGGCTGGCTGCCTGACCCAGATGTACTTCTTCTTTGCCCTGGGTGTAACTGATAGCTGTCTCCTGGCTGCCATGGCCTATGACTGCTACGTGGCCATCTGGCACCCCCTCCACTATGCTATGAGGATGTCCTGGGCCATGTGCACAGCCCTGGTAGGGACCGCATGGGTGGTGTCCCACACCCACTCCCTCCTACATATCCTGCTTATGGCCCGCCTGTCTTTCTGTGCCTCCCACCAAGTGCCCCACTTCTTCTGTGACCACCAGCCTCTCTTAAGGCTCTCATGCTCCGACACTCGCCACATCCAGCTGCTCATCTTCACTGAGGGGGCCGCTGTGGTGGTCACTCCCTTCCTGCTCATCCTGGCCTCCTACGGGGCCATTGCAGCTGCAGTGCTCCGGCTGCCCTCAGCCTCTGGGAGGCTCCGGGCTGTGTCCACCTGTGGCTCCCACCTGGCCGTGGTGGGGCTCTCCTATGGAACAGTCATCGCAGTCTACTTCCAGCCCACATCCCAGTATAAAGCCAAGGGGGGCCGTGTGGCCACTGTTATGTATAATGTAGTCACTCCCATGCTAAACCCTGTCAGCTACAGCCTCCGGAATCGCGATGTGCAGGGGGCACTCCGAGCCCTTTTCACTGGGCGGCAGATCTCAGCTGGCGACTCCTGAGGCCTGGACCCCACCAAGGACAGACTGCATCACCCACAGTGACAATTCATGATTGTGATCATCTGTTCTGTGCTTTCTCCAAAATCATAACAAGGGCTATCACTTTCTGAGCACCTACTACGAAGCAGATCCTTGCCTGATCTTACTTCATTCCCATAACCAGGGAAGCAGATATTGTGATTTAGTTTTATAGATGAGGAAACTGGGGCTTAAAAAGAATTGACGAGGGGCCGGCCTGGTGGTGCAGCAGTTAAGTGCACACGTTCTGCTCCAGCGGCCCAGGGTCTGCCGGTTCAGATCCTGGGTGCGGACATCGCACTGCTTGGCTAGCCATGCTGTGGTAGGCGTCCCACGTATAAAGTAGAGGAAGACGGGCACAGATGTTAGCTCAGGGCCGATCTTCCTCAGCAAAAAGAGGAGGATTGGCAGCAGATGTTAGCTCAGGGCCAATCTTCCTCAAAAAAAAAATAATTAAAAAGAATTGATGAGTTTACACATTTCTTAGGCGGTGAAACCTGGGCCCTTTCTGTCGCATCATTCTCTCTTCTTACAGTCACTCCCAGGCAATTAGAGAGCATTCGACCATTTTCTGAGGACTTAAAGCTAGGTGGGAGGGTGCACCAGCCCCATGTTTTGCTTTGGGGGAATTGGCACTTTATTTTCAATCACATCACCATGTATTGTCAAATAAATTGACTTCTCAACTATCTGGGACAGGGACAAAAGTTCACATACCCATGTGTCGAGGGCTCACCTCTCCCAGTGAAGCCAGTCTAGCACATAGGAGGCAGTCTGGACACCTGAGATGAATACATGGTTGTATTTTGAGGCTAGTAACCATTTGGAAGCTGTCCATTTTTCTCTTTCTTTGTTCTTGTGCTTGTTTGCTATGATGCCTCCTGTTCAGCTACATCCAGCATTCTGGAAGGAACGCTCAGTGCGCAGGCGCCATGAATAAATTAATTAAATTAAGCAAAGCAGGGAAGAAGAGAGCAGGATATAGCCATCAGGGGCAGATGCAAGAGGGATTTTTTTAAGTTTTTATCATATGCTAGCACTTCACTAATTTGTACCCACAAAAAGCACGGGTATGCTTATTGCCCCTTTATAAAAGAGGAAACTGAGGCTCAAAGATGGTGAGTGAGTTGGTAGCAGAGCCAGAACAAGCCCTTGTGCTACTTGAACTGCTCAGGTGTATTTTAACTGGGCCCCATAGAATCCAGACCCCAGGGTCTGGGGCGTCTATGGCAGAACTTGCAGGAAGAAATCCCAGACCGGGGCAGGTGCACTGTCTCAGGTGAGGATACATTTTGGGGTCTGAAAGGCCCTCATGATGTGCCCCAACTTTTACTAAACAGGTTTATGAGGTGGGAGCTTTTATGTCCTGCTCTGTCTCTCCAAGAAATGCACACCCACTTCCCCCCCACACGCCTCCCTCCCCGACTCCTCTCCAGAGAGAAGGAGGCTGCAGCTGGCTCATCCACAGGCCTCTCCAGCTCCCACAAATGAGCCTGCCACCGCCTAGTCCTAGAACTGCCATACTCTGTCGTTTAGATCTAAAAGGGAACTTGAAGGTCTTTAGGCCAGTAATTTTAGGAAAAAACACTTTTTTTCTAATGAAATCTTACACAGAAACATGACATATAAAACAAAAAGAAAAAAAAAGCAGGGGCCAGCCCCATAGCCGAGTGGTTAAGTTCCCACACTCCAGCTTCGGCTGCCCAGGGTTTCACTGGTTCGGATCCTGGGGGCAGACCTAGCACCACTCGTCAAGCCACGCTGAGGCAGCGTCCCATATGGCACAGCTAGAAGGACCTACAACTAGAGTATCAACTATGTACTGGGGGGTCTTTGGGGAGAAGGAAAAAAAAAAGATTGGCAACATATTTTAGCTCAGGTGCCAATCTTTAAAAAAAAAAAAAAAGCAGTATAGTATAGGCAAGGTGAGAGTCAAGGCCTGGAGCCCACCTTCTCAGCCTCCCCAGTGCTTCTCCTCCACTGCCCTGAAGGGCTCCTGATCTGATCCAACCCATTCATTCAATAAATTGGGAAAATAAGGCCCAGAGTGGATAAGGGACCAGCCCAAGGTCACTCAGAGGCAGTGGCAACCTTCAGGCTTTCTTGCTTGGCCTGCCGGTCCCCCATAGTTTGGCCCTGCCATGACGCTGACACCATCCTCTCCTGGTCTGCCTTCCTCCCGCCCCCATGCCCTCCTTGTCTGTTCGTGCTGCAATGCCAGATCCTCGCGAGTCTACCAATAGCTTGTCCCCTGCCCCACAACCCCCTTCCTCCCTCTGCCTTCTCTAAACTTCACAAACACACTGGTCACGATGCTCATCAACCACCCCACACCTGTGCCATCAGCCCTACCCTATGGCATGGTGCTAACCACCGTCTGCTAACCATCAGGAACCCTGCCTGAGTTCTCTCTGTATCTCTAGAACCTGCCACAGAGAACATGCGTGTGATACGCTGCTCCCTTGTCTGTCTTCTGGTCTCGTTCCAGGTAACGTTTCTACATAAGGGGAGAGGGGCACTGTGGGATTCAGGGGATTGTCAATAGTCGCTTCTTCTGACCCACTAGCCTTGACCTGGGCATCCTGCTCAGATGTCAGCCCACAAAACAGGCCACGTCTGTGGAGAGGTGGCTAACTCTTGCTGGTCCTACCACCCACATTGTAGCACAAACTTGCTTGCTCGTTGCCTCAGCATGGTCTGTGCCTTCCACAGGGTGACCATGACCAGCATCACAAGTGCTTTCAAGCCTCACAAGGGCCCAGTGAGAAATCCCCATTTTGAATGTAGGGAAACTGAGCCTCAGAGAAGTGAAGAGGCTTGTCCTAGTTCTTACTACCCGGCAATTTAAGTGCCAGCTCTCCCGACTCTCAGTATCAGGCTCTTTCCTCCATACCACAAAACTTCATTCAATTAAGTTATTAAATCTTTATTCACCATCGGAATGTGCCAGGCACTGGGATAGCTGATTCCTAATCTACTTCTAGACCCCTACTAGAACAGACGAGAGAGGGGAATGGTGGGCACGCAAGCAGCCTCAGTCACCAGGCCTGTGGGTCCCTGGGGTCCATGCCCACCCTACCCTCAACTAGATCTGGACTCTCGTTTTAGTTCAGGTAGCCATAGAAGATGACATTGACCTGGAGACAAGAGGCTAAATCCTTCTCCCATCCCCAGAAAGACCACTAAGGAGTTCATAAATCCACTGAAGAATTTTTCCCTGAATCTTTTTGACATGAAACATAAAAAGACCAACTCTTAACACCTTAAGCAGAACAAAGGTATGCAAATGACTGATTCACTTCCAAGCAGCTCCCTTGGAAGAGCTGATACTCATCCCAGTGAGGCTGCTTCAGCTCAGGGAAATCTGCAGGCCCTCTTTAGAAGGCCTTTGAGCCACACAAGGAAACCTGCCTCTTCTCAACCCCATATTCCTTGAGTTTGTCCTGAAATGACTCCTGGCCATTTCAGAATCAATCTAGACCACCCTACCCCCATCAATATTTTCAACCCTTCAGTTTATTCAAAATAACATGTAGCACCAGGAACCACCTCATCTAGAAAAAATACATAATTACATTTGAGAAAAGAATTTGAGTCTGCCACTACACCCTCATTTTTAATGTAATCTTTATGCATTATAAAGTAAGGCAGCCTTTGTTTCAAAGATAGAGCAACTGGAGAGCTCTTAACAGTGAGAAAAGCTCTGATCATAAATGGTAAATTGATTACTCTTTCTAAAGGTAAAAAGGAAATTTCTATAACCTAAGTCTTCTTTCATGCAAGGGCTGCCACAGGGAAAATGCAGCCATCAAGCATGAAAAATAAACACATAAAGACTCTTTCTCAATGTGGAAATGACTCCTTTGAAATACTAGGGACGGATTAACATTCTACGAAGCTGATAAAGCAAGCAGACTTGCTCATTCTGAACCACGCTACTCCTCTTCCTCACCCTTGTCACGGTTCTTTGTCCTGTTTCCTGCACTCCTTCACCTCATGTCACTGTCCTGTTTTCTCTTTCTTGTTGCTTGTGTTCCTATTTCCTTCTCCTTTTGCCCCCTTCTCTCTCTCTCTTACTTTTATCTACTGGGCACTAGGACTATAGACACAGTCCTTGCCCTCATGTCCATAACAGCATGCAGATTATGATCCAGACCAGGAGAGAGGTACAAAGTGCTACAGCAGCATCAAAGAGGGAGCCATGGCTTGAGACTGGGAGTGAAGGAAGAGATGAAGAAACTCACGGAGGCATCTAGTAGATTATATCAGTGGCCCCATTTCATTCATCCCTGAATCCATGCCTTTGGCCATATAACTTTGCCCTTCATCTGTGACTCTGGGCTGAGCCTTGCAACTTGCTTTGGCCAATAGGATATTAGAATGCACGGCACAGGGGCCGACCCCATGGCCAAGTGGTTAAGTTTGCATGCTCTGCTTCAGTGGCCCAGGGTTTTGCCAGTTCAAATCCAGGGTGTGGACAGGGCACTGCTCATCAGGCCATGCTGAGGCGGCATCCCACATGCCACAATAAGAAGGACCTACAACTAGAAATACACAACTATGTACCGGGGGCCTTTGTGGAGAAAAAGGAAAAATAAAACCTTAAAAAAAAAAAAAAAAAGAAGGCATGAAAAGAAGCTATGATATTGGGCTTGTTTTCTTGTGTTTCTTCATTGCCATGAGAAGGACCTGCCTAGCTAGCCCACTGGACCCAAGAGGAGGATGAGAGACTCGTGGAGCAGAGCTGTTCCAGTCAAGGTGACCCAGGCAAACCCAGCGTAGAGCAAAGCACCCAGCAGACCTGCAGATGCAAGAGCAAGTCCAGCCAAGATCAGCCAGGCCCCAGCTGTCCCACTGACACATAAGTGAAAATAAATGATTCATGTTTTAAGCCACTTAGTTTTGGGGTGATGTGTTACATAGGAATAGCGAACTGGTGAAGTTCCCATAACTATTTTTGATATTTGCCTTTTTCCCGAATGCAGCATGTCCTGGCCCCTTCAGTGTCCTGAGGACTGAGCCATCAATGCACACTTGCTTTCTCTGTTTATATTCTTGTTATGAGCATGTTTCTTCCCTCAAGCTTCTGCCAATCTACCAAAGATTCTTTGAGGGTTTGAGTCATGTTTTTCCATTGGACTAGGAGTACCTGGAAGTAAGAGTTGACCAATAAAAATGGCAAGTAATAGGATATATTGGAATACATGAGGAAGCCATTTGGTATAAACCTAATTTGGCCTGACCTTGTCTTTCCAAAAGGGCCTGACCGAGGCCGTTGAGCATGCATTGTATATCTGCTTTAGAGATTCCCTATGGCAAGAACAAAGGCCCTTGAGATAAAGGTGCAACTTCTCTCCCCCTCCCAACGTTGGCATCTCCTTAAAGATTGAGCATCTTTCTTTAGGCTGGGAACAGATTGCAGCGCTCATCTGTGACCCCCCCAGCCCGAGGCAAGACACCTGCCACCCCGTGGCGTTCACTGAGACAGCAGACCTATCTGCCATTTCCATCAATCGCTGTGCTGACAGAGCAGCCTCATGACTATTGTAAAAGGGACATTTCAATCATATGTGAAACATACTCTTTGAGGGTATAGAACCACCCTGTATACCCCCACTTCTTTGGAGTGCTCTGTTCCTTTGTGGAAAGACTCTCCCGGGTTATAATCCTAAGATTTAAGCTCAGAATAAACTCACCCAAATTTTCATTTATAGATTGGTTATGGATTATTTTCGTTGACAGAGTCATGACTCCTCTTTTCACATCTCATAATCAAATCCATTTTCTCTCTGTAAAGAGTCAGGTTCATCTCTTGGTTGCCTTCTCTGGAGACTTTGTCATCACTCACACTCAGATTCAGCCTACACTGGAACATTTTCAGCTCTTCTCTTGTGGGAAGGGAAACTGAAATTGGCAAAGGCTAGAAGGATGAGATGAGCAAAACTGATGAAATAACCTTCTATTTGGCAGGTAGCCAGAGCCCACACAGCCACAGACACCACCATTCCACTCCTTCCTCTCTCCAAGGACCACAGAACAACTGACAGTTGGTGAAACCATAACTGAGACCATTGCCACACCCATCATGAAATCAAGTAACCACAGACCTCAGAAACCACAAGGTGGGAAGTTGACTAAACATAGGCCAGGTTTGGTGCTAGTGGCTTTGCATTCATAGCACCATTTAATCCTCATAAAAAGCCTGTGCAAAATACACTATTATCCCCATTTTACAGAGGAGGAAATTGCAGCTCAGGGAGGTAACTCGCCAAAGGTTCCAAACTAGAAAGTGGTAAAATCAGTTTTTGAGCACAGAGTTGTCTCTGGGCTGAAATGAGAAACAGTAAAAGCCCTCCTCTCACTACATTCTTATTCCAAATCTACTCACCGTGCATCAGAATCACCTGGCATGTTTCTGTCAAACGCATATTCTACCCACCACTCCCAAACTTTCTGAATGAGTAGGTCTAGGGTGAGGGCTGGGACTGCATTTTGTTTTGTTTTTTTCCTAAAGATTGGCACCTGAGCTATCATCTGTTGTCAATCTTCTCTTTTTCTTCTTCTTCTTCCCCCCAAAGTCCCCCAATACATAGTTGTATATTCTAGTTGTAGGTCCTTCTAGTTGAGCTACGTGGGACGCCACCTCAGCACAGCTTAAGCAGTGCTAAGTCGGCACACAATATCTGAACCAGTGAAACCCTCAGCCGCCAAAGCAGAGCACGCAAACTTAACCACTAGGCCATGGGGCTAGCCCCTAGGACTGCATTTTGAATAAGCACCCTAGGTGATCTGATGCGGGTGGTCTGCAAGGCACACCTATAGAATCACGGACCTAAATCATGTAAAACTTGAAAGCACCAAAAGGGAGATAGCATCCTTGCCTTTAGAAAGTCCGAGCTGATTGGGAAGTGTTCAGAGGTGACACGAAGGCTGTCAGAAATATACAACTCTGGAAAAGATGGGCAGCAAAGCTTATCATGAACCCTGGAGAGAAGAGGTTTCTGCGATTCTTAACAACTCTCCTTTGCGATAAGTTTGAGGGATCCTATTTCTCTCTCTCTATTGAATTTAGAGAAATTACCAGGGATCAGTGTCTTAGTTAGCTTGGGCTACATAAGAAAATACCATAGAGTGGGCAGCTTAAACAATAGGCATTTATTTCTCATGGTTCTGGAGGCTGAAAGTCCAAGATTAAAGTGCCAGTAAGTTCAGTGCTTCCTGAGGGCCCAGATCCTGGCTTTCAGGCTTCTGAACGTATCCTCTCATGGAGGAGAGAGGAAGCTCTGGCGTCTCCTCCCCTTCTTAAAAGGGCACTAATCCCACCACAGGGGCTCCACCTTCACGACCTCATCTCAACCTAAGCACCTCCCAGATGCCTCACTCTGTAATACCATCACATTGAGAGTTAGGCCTTCACCATATGAATTTCGGAGAGACAAACATTCAGACCATAACAACCAGCTTGGTCTTTTCTCCACTAGCTCAGGACGCTCAGGAGGCCACATCCTCTCAGGGAAAGGATCCTGGTCCATAACAACCCTCTGAGCCCCCTCCTCTGTGCTTCCTCCAGTCCTCCGTATGCCCCTGTCATGGGGTATTCAGCCTACTCTTTTGGGACTGCCAGTTTGTGTCTCTCCTCCTCTCTCCTCCTCCTCCCCCTCAACCACCCCAACATACACTAGACTAAGGATTCCTTCAGGGCAGAGAGTGCATCTGATTTCTCTTCTGCCTCCAAACACCAAGCATAGGGCATGGCCCAGAGTGAACAAGTAGTTGAAACTAGGAAATGGGCTAAAGGAGGAATTGCTGGGTGGGTTGGAAATGTTTCCAGGCAGAGAGAGGATCATTAGAGGAACAAGATGATGACGGCGACCTGAGGCCTTTGTAGTAGGGGGAGAGCTACCTAGAAAACAAGGCCACAAACCCAAATAGCTAAAATTTCCTGGTCACCAGCTATATTAGTCGTCTTGGGTGGCCATAACAGAATCCCACAGATTAGGTGGCTTAAATAACAAACATTTATTTTCTCACAGTTCTGGAAGCCAGAAGTCCAAGATCAAGGTGCCGTCTGCGTTGGTTTCTGGTGAGAGCTCTCTTCCTGGCTGGTAGGTGGCCACCTTCTCGTTGTGTCCTAACGTGGCCTCTTCTCTGTGCATACGCAAAGAGAGAGAGTGAGCTCTGGTGTCTCTTCTTTTTCTTATAAAGACATCGGTTCTACCAGATTAGGGCCCCAACCTTTATGACTTCATTTAACCTTAATTACGTCCTGAAAGGCCCTGTCTCCAACTGCAGTCACATTGTGGGTTAGGGCTTCAACATACGAATTTTGGCTGGACACAATTCAGTCCATAACACCTACCATGGGGCAGGCACCTTCATCTCTTCCCAGCAGCCTTTTTGGGTGAACATTATCATGGTCTGTTCGTAGGTGAGGATGCCAAGCAGTACTAACTCCTGAATCCTGAACTCTAATTCCTGGGTTTAAGTCCTGACCTTGCTCTTTACTAGCTGCTTGACCTTGGGCAAATTGCTGAACTATAAAATGAAGATGACAATATCCCTCTGGGATTGTTATGAGAATTACCTAAGAAAATACATATAAAGAGCTTAAAACAACGACCTGGGACATAATAAGTCTCAATACATGTTGGGCGCCCTCACTGTAACAGGTAGGGAAGTCAGACAGGAAGTCATCAGGAATAAATGATGGGATTGAGATTTGAACACAAAGACTGTGCTCTGAACTAAGGAGCTTGGGACCTCAATTCGGGACTGGTGGGTGCCCGCTGCTTCCTCTTCTCCTCCTGGGCCAGCTTTTTTCTCAGCCTCAACTGACCATGATATGAATGTGTGTGTCTGTTGTATTCAGCAAATAATATTTTGTTTTCTTTGTTGCTCATTAATACATGGTGTGAATATAATACTCTCTGGTTCTCTTTCCTAAAAACAAATTCTCTAAAATGACTCATATATGGTGCTAGACGTCACCCTTAAGGCTCTAAATCCGAAGTCTGTGGCTCAGCTCGCTTAACAGCAACAAAACTATTCATTCCCTCTCCTCTGCTGCCATCATGTGGTCATATCAGGTACCAGCATTTCCTTACGCTGTGGCGGGGCTGGGGACTCAACTTGAACTTATCTGGTTCTCAGTAAGCATAGCTAGTACAACCCAAAGATATGTAACATTTCTGGAAAAACAATATAACAGAAAACCTTCTGCCCTATTGTGGTGAATTCCAGCCTGCTTGGGGATTTTCCCTACTTAAGCGACAAACATTCACTTAGCTCAACTCAGATCAGAGACCAGAAACGACAGGACACAGTGCCTGTGCCCAAGGACTTCATAGTCTGGTGTTTAAACAAATCCTTACAATTCAACTTTGGCAACCACACATGCTGAAGATGGCGTCGCCCTACCGGAGGGAGACAAGGTCATTCAAGTCACCGGGACTTTCCTATCTCACACTTACAAAAAACTTAAAATTTTTTATTAAATTAAATACAAAATGATACCACGAAGACAACAGCAGATAACTTATTGAGATGTTTCTATCTGTTAAGCAAAGTGCTAAGTACTTTACTGGTACTGACTCATAGACTTCTCATCCAAACTACTGTTATTCCCACTACACAGGTGGGAAAACGAAGGCACAGCCCGTTCTGGCTGGAGTCAGGCTTTGAGCCCATGAAACTTTTCTTAGCCAATATTGCCCTAACCTGTAGGAGCACACGCAATGGTATGATTGCTTCTTTCTGAAGAGATGGGAAAGACTTATTAAAGATCCAGAGAGGATTTGAGATTTTGGCTGACTTTTGAAGGCTAAATAAGGTTTTCCCAAATTGTCAAGGGGGATCCAGTGCCTAAATAAGGCTCTTTTTTGATAAGTGGAACCAAGGATTTGTGGAGAATGAATAGTAAATAAACAGATGACACTTAGGGAATGTTTACTATGAGCCACACCATGCTAAGAACTTTAGCTGATTGAATGAAGCTTTGTAGCAGCTCTCTGAGAGAGTTACTATGATTATCCTCATTTGGGAGACCAAAGCTCAGAAGGCCTAAGAAATTTACCCATGGTCATTCACCCAATCAAAAACAAATGCTTTGGGTGGAAAGAATAAAGTTGGGAGTGAGACTTCTCTGAGAATGTCTTTTTATATAGTATTGGCTTTCAAACTAGGTAAATGCTTCACGTGTTCAAAACACTTAAATCAGAAAGAATAAAAGCAAACCCCAAAATGGAATCATACAGAAACAAATGAATCCACTTCTATATCAAGTTGATAACATAACCACACAGAAACATGAACTCAAAATTTTTAGAAATATATTTTTTTCCTACTCTGTCCACTGCAAGGGCCCAGAAGCAATGACATCCCAGTAGCAATGAGCACATGTAGCACCTAGATTCTAGTTCTAAATGCCATTCTCCACAAAAAGAACCAGAGCTCCTTAGAAAATGGCTAATTCCAAGTCCTTACCAGAGAAAGGACTGTGTGGTCCTGGAACATCTTAGGCCAGAAAGAAAGGAAGGGCTCAAAGACTAATGGTTCATCTCAAAAGGATACAGGAATTGGCTTTAGAAGGCTACCACTGGCCAAAAGCACTAAAAAGAAGGATGGTAATGAACACTGAATTTTTAAAAATCTGTGAGTCCGTACTCAGAGGAAGAGACGGGAAGGTAGCATTCTACTTTGCAGAATATTGCCACATATTAAATGCAAAAGAAATTATAGAATTAGAAAATCACCACTTTACATAGCCCAATGTAATAATTTGGTCCAGGCAAGGATCATCAACAGATGCTAAAATTATCAGGTGAAAGGTTTTTGGTGAAAAAGGATATTCATGCAATCTCTAAGTATCACATCACAGATTACTTACCATCTACAAAGAGGAAAATAATTTTACAATATGGGGATCTGGTGTTCGCCACCTCAAGCGACTAATTAAACCTAGGATCACCGAGCTGACATCAGGTGCTCCCTCATGTGAGGCAGTAAGAACTACGTGACATCACCTCTGGTCAAAATGCAATGTGTGTGCACTTGATTGGATCCTGGATTTTTAAAAAAGATTGCTAAAGAAATTTTGAGAACAAGTAGGGAAAGGTGAATATGGCCTGTATTTTGGATATTGTTGAATTGTGAATTTTCTTGGGTGTCATAAGGGTATTGTGGTTATGAGGGCGAGTGACCTTATTCTTAAGAGATGCACCAAAGTATTTAGGGACAAAGTCAAGATGTCTGTAATTTATTTTCAAATGGTTCCACAAAAGACAGACAGCAAATGTAGCACAATGTGAACAGTAAAATACTATTGGTAAAGCTAAGTGAAGGATGTACAGGTATTCATTGCAGTATTCTTTTAATTTCCCTGTATGTTTTAAGGTTTTCAAAATAAAAGATGAATTTTAAAAAGTCATTGATCTATACAATTTGAGATCCTAAAAGTTCTTAAAAGATCATCTAATTCACCCCTCACTTTACAAATGAGGAAACTGAAGCCTGGGAAAGGAAGAGACTTATCCGAGGGCACACAGCTGGTTACCAAGAGAGCTCGAATTCATGTTCCCGCTTCTCCTAATGACTGCCACCTGTGGCAGGGTGTGGGCAGCGTAGGGTCGGGGTATAGAGGGACTTTGGGAGGAAGGACTTTGTGAAGTTATGGAAGGAGGGTGGCACCCCTCAGCAGGGGCATGGTGTGGATCATAGCCACTGCCCAGACCAGAGGAGGTTCTGACCTGAAACACAGGCAGCCCCAGGAGACCCCACGCTCCACCCAACCTCTTTCTTCTTTCTTTGAATTCTCTGCCTTATTTTCTTCCTCCAACTCTTCTCTCCATTACATTTTTTCTCTTTTCTAACTGATCTTTTTGTTGCTATTGTCTGGTGAGGAAGATTGGCTCCTGAGCTAACATCTGTTGCCAATCTTCCTTTTTTTTTCTTTCTCCCCAAAGCCCCAGCACATAGTTGTATATCCTAGTTATAGGTCATTCTAGTTCTTCTATGTGGGATGCCACCACAGCATGGCCTGATAAGTAGTGTGTAGGTCCCTGCCCAGGATCCAAACCAGTGAACCCAGGGCCACCGAAGCGGAATACACAAACTTAACCACTCGGCCATGGGGTTGGCCCCTTAACTGATCTATTTTATTATCACTTGATCATTTGCTTTCTCCACCAAGAACTAACATAACATTGTGGAAATAGTACAAATTTTGAAACTACACAGATCTGGTTTTCAACCCTCCCCTGCCCACTAGCTGTCTTGAAATAGTCACTGAATCTTGCTAAGTCTTGGTTTCTTTATCTTTGTAAAGTTACTACTATCCTACCTGGAAAGGAAGTGGCATTCAACGAGCCAATATGTTCATTATTAAATGTTTATTGATTCCTTGCCACGTGCCAGGCACGGTTGGCACTGGTGATAAAAACAGACACATTTCAAGGCTGTGTCCTAAGTATTTTATATGAATTGATTCATGTTACTCATCCCCATTTCACAGATGAGGAAACTGAGGCATGGAGAGGGTCAGTGTTTTGCCCACAAAGCCAGTAAATGTCAGCCTATTCCCAAAGTCCAGGCCCTTCCCACTGTCCCATACACAGTAAGGAAAATAAAGTCCATGCCTTCATGGGACTTTCATTCCAGAGGAAGGCGAAATCTGGAAAACTACTGGGACATAGTTTCTCAAAGACAAATATGAGTTTCTCTTTCCTTCCCCCAATTCCATGACTAAAAGGAAAATCACACAAAGAGGAAGAGAAGTGATCTGGGCGCTCTGTTTCACTTCCTTCTCTCCCTTACTCAAATAAAGAAAATCACCAGTAGTAAGCCCATTTTGTAACATCTTCTATCACTCCCCTTAATCCATAGTCAGCATTTCTAAACTTGAACGAGCCTCAGAATGACCTGGAGAGCTTGTGAAAACTGTGCTGGGCCACTCCCAGAATTTCGGATGTGGCAGGTAGGTCCAGGGTGAAGCCTGAGAATTTGCCTAACAAGTTCTTCAGTGAAGCTGATGCAGCTGCTCCGGGACCACACGTTGAGAACTGCTGTCACAGAACAACTCATGAAGCAAGTATTATAGATCACATTGTAAAGGCGAGAAACTGAGCTTGGTGCCTCACTGGAAGCTACACCACAAGTGAGTGACAGACAGGATTTGAACCCAGATCTGTCTGACTCCTAAGCGCATGCTGTTTCCACTACACCTGGGTAAGAGATTTAACACTCTAGGATTTCCCCATTCCTTGTCTGCTCATTTTATTCTAGAATTTTAGTTCTTGAGAGGTAGTCAAGGTTCTGCAACTGCATAATATATTTCCATTTCCAATGAGAACAGAAGATGGTTTCTAAAAACTATTTTAAAAATGTTGCTATCCATCCACCCAATAATTCCTCTTCTAGAAATCTAAACTAAGAGAATGATCCAAAATATAGCCCAAAATACAAAGATGCTAAGTGTTTTAGCAAAAACCTGGGAATCTAAATATCCAATATTAAGGGAATAGTTAAACAATTATGGTATATCCAAATGATGAATATTATGAAGCCATTAGAAGTTATTTATTTAGAATTTTCATAACATGTCAAAGTATTTATAATATTAAATAAAACAGAACACAGAATTAATTCCAATAAGCTCTCAATGTTATTAAAAATATTGAAAAAAGACCAGAAGGAAATAAATGGAAACACTGACAACAGTTGTCTCTACTTCTAATAATTTTCCATACTTTACAGACTTTCTACAGTGAGTTTTTTAAATCAGAAAAACCATGCATTTTCTTTTTGCTGACTAACTACAACAGATATTTTCAAGACCCTTCTACAGTTAGGCAATTCCTGAATAGCCAGGAAAAGCAAAACTGTGAATTTTAAAGCTAATATTTAATTCCAGATTACATTTTTCCTAACCCTAGAATGCACATGTTTTAAATAAAAAACAAGAGGAAAAAACTCAAATGACAATCATTATTATAAATACAAATAGAAATAGAAAAAAAGACCAGAAAGATACCTGTAAAAATGATAATGGGGATTATTTTTGGTTGGTGGAATTACAGGGCTTTTTAAATCTCTTTTTAGCTTAACAATTTTTATTACATTTTCTACAATGGACATCTATTACTTTTGTAATAAAAAGTCTTTACTATTTTTCTTTTTAAGAGACAACCGCCAAGCAAATTACAGTATATCTACACAATGAAATATCAATAGCCGTTTAAAAAATGTTGTAAAAGATTATTTAATAACATGAAAAAAAAGTTTGACATATTAGCTGACCATACTATAAAACAGTATGTTCAGAATGATCCCATTGTTTTGTTTAAAAACAAACAAAATATCTATGTATACAAAGAAAACACCTTGGAAGGAAATATACCAAAATATTAATAGTGTTTTACCTTGGGTAGTAGGATTAGAGATTATTCTAACTTCGCTATTTTTGCTTTCTGTTATTTTGACAAATTTTATTCTATTGAGTATTAGTTACTTTCCCAATATGCAAAAAAAAAAAAGGTTTTAAAAAAGCTACATTAAACAAAAAAGTCACCTTGTTAAATAAAGGAGAGATAAAGATATGAGCTGGAGAATCTTATTGAAAGAACTTCTTTAAAAAGGCTTCTCCAGCTCCAACCCAGCCGTACTTTTTAAGTTCAGCTGGTCTTCCAGGATCAAGAGGCTAGTCGGATCCTTCTTCCTATTCTACACTTAATAATGCTTGAGCGGGACATCGATGCCAGCAGCAGAGGTCACCCCTCTTGATGGGGCAAACTCACATCCTCTGGAACCTTTAAACAAGACCCTCGTAGAAAGCAGGGTCTAAGGGAAAAATATTTCAACTGCCTTCTAGGACTATGGCTCTGATTACAAGTAAATATAATTTGCAATCATTTGATGAAGGAAATGCACTATTTATGTTCAAATGACACACGAACTATACAACTATACTCCCAAACCTGACAGAGACCTCTGAGATCATCTGAAGACAATTTCCAGGACACTGTCTTTAGGATCCTTTGTAAATATTGACTGGCAACAATAACAGAGATGTCATGCCAGGGAATCTTAAGTAAACAGTTCAAAAGCCTGGCTTCCTGTTTATACAATTTTAAGTTACTTTATTGCTAGCCACAAGGTGATTCAGCATTCTGATTTAATCTAAGAACTTCTTGACTTTACTTGTAATAAGATGGACAACAAAGAACAGCTGAAAAGCCAGAAGACACAGGAAGGAAGAAAAATAAACACCCAGACACGCGTCTTCCAGCCCAAACAATGAGAAATCTATGCAGCTAGATTATCAGTTCAGTCTATTTCCAAATCGCTATCCTCACTGTGACAGGTGGCAGAGTTACGCACAGATGTCAGCACCAAGATTTCCTTTTCTGGGAGCAAACCAAATTCCTGCAGAAAAGCTTCAAGGTCCACAGCAAAGAAATCTTCTCCCAGCTGGTCAGTGACTCGAACAAAATTACCAATCAATTCCCCGCCCTTGTAGATCAGCAGGGCAGGGAGGGCATTCCTGGTGAACCGACTGCTGGCCCCAATCACCGAGCTCTTCACCCGGCAGAATTTGACAGCTGGGTACTCCGCAGCAAGGCAGACCATGCACCCATTCATGGCTTCGGTCCCCGGAATGCCGTCTTCGTAAATATGGACCATGATGGGGGTGCTTTTCTGTTCTTTATCAATCATGTCTAAAAACCCTTCTCCACTGGGGATCTCAAACACCTGCTTGAATTGCGGCCCCTTGTGAAGCTGCTGCCGCATCTCATCCATTCTCTGTTTCCGGTACTGCTGCAGAAACTCTTCATCATCTTGGTCCTCATTCATCCTGGCAAACTCCTTCAGAGTCATCTGCAGGAGGACCAGCAAGTGAGCATAAGAAGCACAAACCGAACACTTGGGATAACGGTCAATATGGACCAATGCTTATGATACACGAAGCACCAAGCTCAGTTCCTGATAGGCGATATACCTCACTGAGATCTTATGATAACCCCATCAGGAGGGGACTTTTATTACCCCTACTCTACAAATGAGGTTCCAGGACTTGAGACTATTTGCACAAGTTCACATAGGTAACGAGTATAAGACCAAGATTCAAGCTAGATTTTTCAAGAACCCAGGCTTTTAACTACTGCGTCATACTGCCTCTCAATCCGGCATCGGTTAATATCACCTCAGGAGCTTTTTCCTTTTTGTCAGTCCTGATAATGGATTAATTATTTTACCCACTGTTTTTTGTTGAAAAGACAACAGGACATCAAGGAACTTTAAAAGAACACTCATAATCCTTGCCCTGCATCTCCACACACACATACACAATACACACAGTCACATACACTCTCTCAAAGTGTGTATTTCTTTTTACTACCAGACACATGCTAAAATCATTTTTGCTTTTACAACAGCAGTTGCGGGTGTACCAATTAAGCCATAACCTGCTTTTGCCACTTAGCATTATTATAGCATAAAAATTTCATGTTTCCAAATATTTTTTATAAAATTATACATAATGTGCCATATTTTGCTAAACCACTCCTCTATTTCTGGCATTCAGGTAGCTCCCCGTCCTGTTCTACTGCAGACAACTCAGCAGGACAGGGACAGCCTCTCTCAAGACCGCCCACGTGATCAGGTGATGTGTTGCTTCATCTGGTAAGGAAGGAAAGAAGCGCTGTGAGCAGTGGGCACACTGCCCTGCAGCCAGCTTAAGTTACAAGAGCGTCTTCCTTCTCCCGCCCTGGTGCAGCAAGACATCCCCGCTGCTGTAATAAAGCCTAGCTCTGCATAACCTGGCTCAGACTGGAGGGTGGACGCTGGGGATCACACTAGATCAGAATAGGTGTTACTGCATCATAGCCAGCACCATTCTGAATTCACTGTTTTACTTACCATGCCCAACTTTCTTCCCACTCCACCTCAGCCTACCGGAGTGGCTCTTTCTGACCTATTACATCTTTGCTTGAGTCTAATGCCCTGAAATCATCCTCCTGGTCAAGGTGAATGAGTCCTCACTTAATCCTCTTATCTGCTCTCAGATCCTGGCTGGTATTTCCAGCCAAGAGCTGCTTTGGGCCACAGCCAAATGATCTCATGCACTCCTAGACATTCATCCCTGGAGGAATAGATGGTCCTTTTAATACTGGGAAGGGAAGAGAGAGGCAGGGACCTAGTTCCAAGGATCTTCCGGAGTGTCCATTTGCTTCTATTGTATTGCCTCGTTAGAATAAATTCTCATGAATCAGCTTCAAGTGAAACAGCAGCATCACAGGAAAAGTAGGAAAATCTGGCTTACAATCCTAGCTCCTACTAGCATTTACTAGTTGCATGACCCTGAGCAAGTCCCTTCCCCTCTCTAAGTATCAGTTTTGTTATCTGTAGAATGGGGATAATACTACCAACCTCAGAGAGTTATTTCTGGATCAAGGTAAGACCTCGACAAAGGACAGAAAATTTACATTTACTGAGCACTTTCAATGGGCCAGGCACTGTGATGGGCATTGTATCCACACAGCCCCGTGAGGTAAGGATACCGACCTCATTTAACCAGTGACAAAACAGACTCAGAGTGGAAGAGACGTCCCCATGGTCACTAGCAGCAGAGCTAAGATTCAAAGACAGGTGTGTCTGAGTAATGACTTGACTCTACACTTTCCCCTGCCCTGCTTCTTGGAGGCCAAATCCGACACCCTACACCTCCTGAATCCCTAACCCCCGTTCCAACAGCCAGGACAGCTTCTGAGAAAAGCCCGGCGCTGCTAATTACCTTCCCACTGATCTTCTCCTGGAGGTCCTTCTGTTTCTGCTGCTCCTCCTCTTCATCCAGGTGGGACCTGCAGGTCATTGACAGCTTCTTGATCAGCCTTTCCATCTCCCGGCACTGCTCCTCCCTTTGCTCTGTCTCCAGCTGTTTGAAGCGGCGCCAGTCATTGATCACACCTTTTGGACCTGAGTCGGGGATGACCATGAAGGTGACCAAGAGTGGGCAAGAAATTATGGACCAGCTCACATCTGTCTAAAGCCTGCTCCATCGACTGCAGTGATGCTCACACAGGGCAGTGTGGTGTCCACACAACGAGGTCCACTGCAGCACCATTTACAATAATTAAAGGGCCAAGCTAAGGCCCAACAGTATGAGATGCATTAAATAAATTATGATGCATCTACTCAAAGGAAAATAAAACAACCTTTAGAAAGAATGAAGGAGCTATGTTTCCTTCCAAGAAAGATGTTTAAATATACTCGGTCAAAAAAAGAACAAAATGCAGAACACTATCACGGGATGATCCTTCAAGTTTTAGAAAGAGAACTGTATGTGTACGCATAAAGATTTATGGATATTTACATATGTGCATATACATTTGCATGTTCATAGAAAAAGAGCTAGGACATGTGAACTACTAACAGGGGTTGTTTCTAGGCAGCGGGCTCTATGGGGACTGGTGAGAGAGAACTTGTACTTGTTTCTTTCTACACTTCTGTATTAGCTGAATCCTTATAACAAGATTGTGGCAGGTTGTTCTGTTATTCAAGCCAGCCCCAAACCTTCCCGCCCCCATGCTGTATATCCCTGGCCCATGCCATGTGACTTGTAGTACCTCCTGTGGGATGGTACATGTATCCCCAGCCCACTGACGTTAGGCTTGGCCATGTCACTTGCTTTGGCCAATGGATTCTGAGCAAAAGATTTATGAATCATCACATGTTTCCAACGGCCCACTCTTGCTCTCTACACTTGGTCGTGAAAACAACACGTCCCAAACAGGGATGCTCCTTCAGCCTAGTTCCTAGAATGAGGACACCTGAAGCAGAAGCAGAGCTGTTGCTGACCCGCACAGGCAGCATGTCACACGATTGGAAAATAAACCTTTATCATCACAAGACACTGAGAATCGGAGGTCACTTCTTACCACAGGAAAAAACATTATAATCTATACAAAGAAACCTTTAAAATGCTACCCAAAAACGCTAAGAAAGACCTGAATAAATGGAAAAGCAATACCATATTCCTGACTAGGAAGACCCAAGATCACAAGGTGCCCACCACCCCTAATTAATCTATACATTTAATGCATTCCCAATGAAAACACGTGATTACACATGTGTGTGCAGGCTCCTAAATTTGCTTTGGAAAAATAAGAAAGCAGGACCAGCCCTGGCGGCCTAGTGGTTAAGTTTGGCACAGTCCACTTCAGTGGCCTGAGTTCACTTCCTGGGAGTGGACCCACACCACTTGTCTGTCAGTGGCCATGCTGTGGTGGCAGATCACTACAAAAACAGGGAGATTGGCAGCAGATGTTAGCTCAGGGCAGATCTTCCTCAGCATAAAAAATAAAAATAAAAAATGAGAAAGCGAAAGTTAGGAAAATAATGACATAAAAGAGTACTGAGAGAGGAGCAACCCTACCAGATACTAAAACATAACACAATAATTAAAAACTGTGTGATACAGGGCCAGCCTGGTGGCACAGCAGTTCAGTTTGCACACTCTGCTTCGGTGGCCTGGCGTTCACAGGTTTGAATCCCAGGCACGGACCTAGCACCACTCATCAAGCCATGCTGTGTTGACATCCCACATATAAAATAGCGGAAGACTGCCAAGATGTTAGCTCAGCAACAATCTTCCTCAAGCAAAAAGAGGATTGGCAATGGATGTTAGTTCAGGGCCAATCTTCCTCACCAAAAAAACCCCAACAAATAAAAAAAAACAATGTGATATAGCACAGTAAAAGACAAATCAGGGGCCGGCCTGGTGATGCAGCAGTTAAGTTCGCACGTTCCACTTCGGTAGCCCAGGGTTCGCCGGCGTGGATCCCGGGTGCGGACATGGCACCACTTGGTAAGCCATGCTGGGGCAGGCATCCCACATATAAAGTAGAGGAAGATGGACATGGATGTTAGCTCAGGGCCAGTCTTCCTCAGCAAAAAGAGGAGGATTGGCAGCAGATGTTAGCTCAGGGCTAACCTTCCTCAAAAAAAAAAAAAACAGGGGACAGCCTCGTGGCGCAGCGGTTAAGTGCACATGTTCCACTTCGGCAGCCCAGGGTTCACTGGTTCGGATCCCAGGTGCAGACATGGCACCACTTGGCAAGCCATGCTGTGGGAGGCGTCCCACATATAAAATAGAAGAAGACAGGCACAGATGTTAGCTCAGGGCCAGTTTTCCTCAGCAAAAAGAGGAGGATCGGCAGCAGATGTCAGCTCAGGACTAATCTTCCTCAAAAAGAAAAAAAGACAAATCAATGGAAGAGACTGCAAAGTACACCAAAAGACACAACTATAAACAGAAATTTGGTACATGTTAAAATTGACATTTCAAAGCAATGGAGAAAAGATGGCTTATTCAATAAACGGTGTTGAAACAACTAGGTAGTTATATGAAAAAAATTAAGTGGGAGCCTTACCACATACCTTGCACCAAATGAATTTCAGGTGAATCAATATTTAAGTGTAAAAAGGAAAAAAGTGAACTCATAAAAACACTAAGAAAAAGCATGAGAGCATCTTTTTTTAACTCTGAAGAAAGGCCTTTCAAGTAAACAACAAAACTAAAAAATTAAAATAATGCTTTCAAGTACATAAAAATAAAAATGTTCTGCCAGGAAAAGAATATAAAGTCAAAAGACAAACAACAAACTAGCAGAAATATTTGCAACTCATACCTCCTATTAATTACTTTTATAGCTCCCTACGAAGAAAAAGAGCAACCCTCCCACTGAAAAAATGAGCAAAGAATATGAAAATATCTCAAAGTTATGAAAAGAGGCCCAACGTCACTCTTAAAAAGATAGCAAATACAACTACAATGAGTGGTCATTTGTCATCCATGAGGATGGCAAGGATCAAAAAGTCTGATAATAAAGTAGGAGGGCAGTGCACGGGGAAATCTACTGCTGCTTAAACTACAAACCAGTGCCACCTCAACTGACAGCAATCTGGAATTATTAAAACAAAAAGTACAAATACACCAATTCTAGGAATTTATACTACCAATATACTCACACCTATGCTTTATGTGACACCAAACAACCACTAATTGGAGCAGCTGGATTCAAATCCAGGCCAGTCTGTGTTCATGACCATGTTGCTACGCAGACATCTTTGTGCTGTGCAGTGAAATGGCTGGAAGCATGCACAGTGAGATGATAACGCTAGGTTATCTCCGGAAGTGGGACTGCAATTAGAGAGAAGTGATCAGGAGACTCCTAACTAATACCTACTTACTGGGCATTTTTCAACCTGTTCCCAGAGCTCAGGGATTTCCAGTACCTGTGTTAACTGAGATGCCTTCGCCTGCCAACTCAGCATCTGCAGGCAGTGAACTGCCAGCCAGGGCACCCCTGTCCCCGTCGTCCTTGTCCTCGCGGTCGCTGTCCTCGTCCTCACTGCTGCTGTAATAGTACTGCAGCTTCTCCCCCAGCAACTTGTCATCCAGGGTGGTCATGGTGCCTGGGGGAGGGCAACATATCAGGCTCTTTGCTGGCTTGCATCAGACAGACATGAATCTGAAGAGGAGGCGTTCACTTGTGCTGGATCCTACTATTTTACAGGATCCTAAAAGTAATCTTTTTTATACGCAAGATCGCAGCAAATCTGTACCATGACCCTGTGTGATAGGGTTTTTGGGCTCTTTTTATAGAAGGTAAAACTGAAACTCAGATAAGGGAAGTTTCTTTGCCAAGCTTTACAGCAAACAGTGGAGCTGGCATCAGACCCAGGGTTGCCTGACTCCAGGAGACTGAGGAGCTGAGTCACTGTCTTCTGAATGATGGACACTGTCCTGGTACGCTGGCTTGGAGGAATCTACTTGCTGACTGGAGGTTTTATCTACTTTTAGGTTTTCCTACCACCTAAGACTGCTAGTAATTGAAAAACTAGGTAAGAATCCCAGGGAAAAACTCCAAAAAGAAGCACCAAGAGTATGATGCTGAGTCACTGTCTTCAGTCAATGCACTTGCCTGTCTCTTGCCTTCAGCCTTTCAGTGAGCGCAGTGAGCGTCTGGACAGAGGGGCTCTGAAGCCCTACTACCAATGTTGGTTAAAAGAAGGGACCATGACAAAGTTTTACTAATTTCCAAGTGTTTAAAGCACAATGGTTGGAGCCAAGCTTCTGCATCAAAAGCCGCCTAGGACATTTTAGGAGAAAGGTACAGCTTAGCCCCTCACAGGCCTGCTTACAGATCCAGCAGGGAGGGCGAAAACTCGAGCTTTCCTTCCTCTAAGCATCGCAATATAGGACTGTTTCCTTCATGAGAGTTTTATCACCAGGCCTGTTACACAAAGTGACTCCCCCACGGGGCAGGGAGCTCTTGAAAGCAGGGACCTCCAACGCCCAGCACAAGGCCTCTGCACCGTTTGCGTAGCCCACATAGAGAGGGCCTGGATCAGTGGGGAAATGTGGGGACCCTGGCAGTCAGATGGGGAGAGGGCAGCAAAAGAGGCAGCGTTAATTGAAAGATGCAGGTATCAGGAGAGGGGAAGAACCAAATTTAAAGAGGCGTGGAGAAGCCAAGGGGAGGGGAACGGGGAGAGACTGGGTGGAGACGTACTGAGGGAAGAAGGAGCCGCTGAGGGAGAGGGGACAAGGTCGGGGCCGGCGGAGGGAGCGCGGGGACAACGCGGCCAGGGAGGAGAGCGCGGGGAGGGCGGGGCCAGAGGAGGGGAGGGCGCGGCCAGGGAGGAGAGCGCGGGGAGGGCGGGGCCAGGAAGGAGGGCGCGGGGAGGGCGGGGCCAGAGGAGGAGAGCGCGGGGAGGGCGGGGCCAGAGGAGGAGAGTGCGGGGAGGGCGGGGCCAGAGGAGGACAGCGCGAGAGGGGGAGGGCGGGGCCAGAGGAGGAGACCGCGGGGAGGGCGGGGCCAGCGGAGGACAGCGCGAGAGGGGGAGGGCGGGGCCAGAGGAGGAGAGCGCGGGGAGGGCGGGGCCAGAGGAGGAGAGAGCGGGGAGGGCGGGGCCAGCGGAGGAGAGCGCGGGGAGGGCGGGGCCAGAGGAGGGGAGCGCGGAGGGGGCGGGGCCAGCAGAGGGGAGCGCGGGGCCGCTGAGGGGAGCGCGGGGAGGGCGGGGCCAGCGGAAGGGCTCGCGGAGGAGGCGGGGCCGCTGAGAGGAGAGCGGTGAGGGCGGGGCAGGCGGAAGCGCTCGCGGAGGAGGCGGGGCCTCAGAGAGGAGGGGATAGGGGCGGGGCCAGCGGAGGAAGCAGGACCCCTGTGGGGCGGCGAGGGCGGGGCCAGCGGAAGGGTGAGCAGAACCTTTTGGGGAGCCCGGTAGAGGTGGGGCCGGTGGAAGACGCGGGGAAGGAGCAGCGCGGAGACCGTGAAGGGCGAGGGCGCGCAGACAAGGCTCTCCCACCCGGGCTCGCTGACCGCCCTATTCCACTACCTCCCACCCGTATTCCATGCTGCCGCTTCTTCCCGGCTGACCTCAGAGCAGTTACCCGGCCAAGCTAAGTCCAGGTCCCTTCGGGCTGGCAGCTCGGGGCACTTCGGAAGAAGGGGAGCGCTCGGCTGGAGGAAGAAAAGTCGGTCGGCGCCTTGAGCACTAAGAGAAAAGCCGCCGGAGTCCCGACTGCGAGAGCCAATGAGGAGGCTTTCCTGCGTCAGGGCGAACACACGCTACCCAATGGGAAGAAGCCTTTCCCGGCAGCCAAGGGAGAAGCGACGGGTCCTACTTGGGGACAAAACACCTCGGCAATATTAATACGCTTTCGTTTGCTTTGCTTTTAATTTAAACAAAAAGCTACACTATATAGACCCCACTTTATTCAATAATAAAAATTTACTTGGTTCCCTTTGAAATTTCCAAAGCCATTCCACATGTATTTTTAATTGGTTCTTAATTACATCACGTCTTTTAGAACGGAAAAGAGACTCAGACGTTCAGCAATTTGAATTAAAGAAAAAAAAAACCAGGTCCATAACAACCAAACACAACGTGAAATCCTGGATTGGATCCTGGAACAGAAAAAGGACACGAGTGGGACAACTGACGAAATTTGATTAGTGTCCATTAGCTAACATTAGTTCATAGTATAGTATCAATAGTTTTGATACAGTCTTGTGGTTACGTAAGATGTTAACCTTTAGGGATTCTAGGTGAAAAGTATAGAGGAACTCTATACTATTTTTGCAACTTTTTTTAAACCTAAAATGATTTCAAAATCTGTGTCTTTATTGAGGTGTCCAATACACAATCATGAAGTGGCTCATAGAAAGCTTGTGTAAATTGAGTCACTCAAAATATGCTAAAAATACACCGTTTAAAATAGGGCTTTAATTAGGGGGAGCGGTTCCTAACTTTTGGTTCTACGACCACCTGAAATTGTCTGCAAATTTGTATACGTGCATATTTTTCTGTGAACCTTTTTGTTCAGGCTATCAAAAGAAAACTCCCCTCCCCAAATTTAAGAACAGTTCATTTAAAGAGATTGCATGGTGACTTTTTGTAATTTTGTTTGCAGAATGGATAACCTTACCTTAATCAGATTTGTGTGAACGGCCTACTTGAATATGCTTGTGCTTGGCTTTAAATAACAAGGCAGCACTCAGCAACAGTGCTTCTGCACAGGAGAGCTCCATGAATATTTGTTAGATGAACGCTTTGCTTTTAATTTTTTTTTTACTTCGTCTCCCTAAAGCAGGGGTCTCTTTCATCCGTGGTGGTTCCTTTTTCTTCAAATCTCATTTTAAATTTAAGACTGCAATCCACAAGAGAACCCTCAGTTCCTGCCCAATAATCCTCGTTTCCCTGGTCAAGCTAGTGTCCTACTCTCTGAAAAAAGCAATTCACATCTCTTCTCTCAAATCTTCAACTCTTCCTCACTGGATCAGCTTATGACCTTGAGTCTTATTTCACCTGAAAAACAGAAGCGATCGAAGAGATTTGTACTTCATCCCACCCCCAAAATGTACCAACGGCCTCCTGCATCTGTACCTATGAAATGAATCACAGTGCAGTGGATCCTACTCCAGCCTAGTAAAGGATTCTACTTCTGCAATTACCTCCTCTCTCTCTCCCCAGCGTATTTAGGCTTTTTTCCCACAGCGTGTGAATATGCTTGCCTAGTCCTCATCTCTAAAAAAGAATCAGATACCATTTTCCACCATTCATATTGTTAAAAATCAAAAAGTTGTATAAGACTCAGTGATACTGTGGGAAATACATTGCTGAGTGTAAATTGATCCACACTTATGGATGGCAATTGAGAAATATCTATCAATATTGCAAAAACATATAACTTTAACCCAGCGATTCCACTCCTGGAAGTTTATCCTCTAGATGTGCTTTGCATGAATATATTGTTTATTTTAAAAAAAAAAAAACAAGGCGAAGAATATCATTTATTAGTTTCCTGCTTTTGTATAAAAAATAGGGACAAATAATATTTGCTTATATATGCATAAAGAAAAGCATTGAAAAATATATAAGAAATAAAATAGTTACCTTCAAGGGGCAGATGGGAGTCAGGAGTGGGAAGGAGACTTTTTTTTTTTTAAAGATTGGCACCTAACAACAGTTGCCAATCTTTTTTTGTTGTTATTGCTTTTTCTCCCCAAATCCCCCCAGTACATAGTTGTGTATTTTAGTTGTGGGTCCTTCTAGTTGTGGCATGTGGGACACCACCTCAACATGGCCTGAGGAGCAGTGCCATGTCCGTGACCAGGATCCGAACTGGTGAAACCCCAGGCTGCCGAAGCAGAGCATGCAAACCCAACCACTCAGCCACAGGTCCAGCCCCGGAGGGAGAGTTTTTATATGTAACTTTATATGTGTAATTTTTAATCATCTGAAAGTATTAGCTATTCTGTTCCAAAAATTAAAATTTAAGAGTCAACTTTCACTTTCTTCCCTCTCCAGGCCCCTCCAGCTACAGCTTTTTTCGCTGATTCCCTTTACAACCAGGCCCAAAACAGTTCTGTATTTCCTCTCCTCGATTCCCTCATCATCTTACTTCAGTTAGGCTTTTGTGCCCACTAGTCCACTGAAACCACACTTGTGAAGGTAACCAATGACTTCCGAGTTGCCAAATCTGTGGTGAAGTCTGAGTTCTGCTCTTATTGAAGCACTCAGCAGCATTTGACAGTTAATCTCTTTTCCTTCTAGAAACCCTTTCTTCTCTTGGTTTTCAGAATGCCACCTTCTAGTTTCTCCAGCTTCATTGACATCCTCAGTAACTGCTCTCCTTCATGAGCTCTAAATAATGGAATGCCCCAGGTTCAGTCTTTCAACAACTTCTTTTCTTTATATATACTCTTTCTATATATACTCCTGTCAAAGAATAACCTGGGGGCAGTTAATTATATGCAAACAAGTTTACTCATATGAAGGAGAAAGTTAATAGGTGATTGTCAACAAGGTAAAAAAATGGATTTATAAAAGAGAGGGAGGAAATGTGGGACGTCTGGAAACCCTAAGTCTTGTTCACTTTTCAACAGGGAAACTGACTAGCCAGCATTTTGCAAAGCAGTCAGTCTAGGCAGCCTGCCCTTGAGCTGGCTGGCTCAATTCATCAAAGAAAACAATGTTAGTTATTTATGAATTCTCCAGAAAACTGTGAAGTAAATGGAACAGATTGTCTCTGTATATTACAAGCACTTGTATACGTTGATTGAACCAACTCTATGCCATTTTCCTCATCAGAATTTCCTCAATTTCCCACTGGATTAGCCTGGTTCTCCAGAGAAACATATCCAAAATACAGGTCACGTTTTGATGTAAGCATGAGAAAGCCATTTAAATTTATGAGAATTGTAGTCATTGGGACATGCCAGTAAGTGTTAATTATTGTCTGAATTTAATTGTCCTGAGTTTAAAATCATGCAACAATTCCTTTACAAATGTATAAGAAAATAATTGGGCCATAGTTTGTATTATGAATCTCATATTTTATTCTTTTTATAATATCTGTTGGGTTTCTTTAAGGTTCCAAGAAATATGAATAAGCTAACCGTCTTAGTTATCTATTGCAATGTGATAAATTACCCCAAAACTGAGTGACTTAAAACAACATTTATTTTCTCACAGGGTATTTGGGTCAGGACTCTGGGCATGGCTTAGTTAGGTGCTTCAGGCTCAAAGTCTCTAATGATATCGCAGTGAAGTTGTTGGCTAGAGCTGAGGTTTCATCTGAAGTCTCAACTGGGAAGTTGGGGAAATAGATATCCACATTCGACATGACATGCATGGTTGCTGGCAGACTTGGGTTCTTTACCACATGGGTTTCTCCATAGGCTTCCTGAATACCCTAGTGATCTTAAAGAGAGAGAGAGAATCCACGACGAAGATGGCAGCCACAGTCCTGTATAACCTAACCTTAGAAGTGACATCCCATCACTTCAGCTGTATTATTTTCATTAGAAGTGAACCATTCAGTCCAGCCCACACTCAACAGCATGGATATCAAGAGATTGGAATCACTAGGGGCCATCCTACACACTGCCTACCACAGAAGCTCTCTTTGGGGAGACTAAAGTCCAGTTAAATATGAAGACATATTTAGGTTGATAGTATTTTATAGACTTTTGAAGTTAAATAACATAATTAAAAGCCAGAAAGGCTAGCTGGCATTGTAGTTGTTTGAAAAAGGTAAATTACGGAGTTTAAAGAGTTTATAGGCAAGTAAACAATCAAGAAAGAGATCAATGAGGAGAGTGATGTCAGCATCATGGTGGAGTGAGCTCCCCCAGTGATCTCTCCCCTCCATGATACAACAAAAAAGACATTCGTACTCCAACAGAGGAAATCCACACAACACAAAAGACATCTAAGAGACCCATGCAACCATATGATGGAGGGTGGAGAGGCTGGAGCCCCCCCAGGAGGAGGTGGAACAGGGTAACAGAAAACTTCACTCCCTCCCCAAAAGACTGCTATCCAGGACTCTTGATGGCCTCTGAGAGGGAAGGAAGAGGGGAAGGGACACCCATTCACAAGAACATCAAAGATCCCTGAGGTCCCTCACAGCCTAGAGGAAAGCCCCCAACTGATGGGAAAGCTATCGTGGGGGTGACTTCACCAACCAACATGTCAGGAGAGCAGATAGGGAAAACAGAGCAAGTAACACTGTGAGAGCATGCAGAAGAAAGCTCCTCTTACCCCATCCACCCAGCGTGGCTCCAGCACCTGGGATCCTGCCAGAATGCAGGGGGCTCAGAATACGCAGCTCTTAACCCCACCCAGTGGTGATAGGTGGTAACTGCAATCAAATAATACCATGATGCAAAAGAACAAAGGCACGCCCACTAGGCAGTATCAAAAATTCTATTAAATCTCCAGACCAGAGAGAAAATGACAAGTACCCAGAAATCAGGCCTGAAGACACAGAAATATGTAATCTAAATGACAGAGAATTCAAAATAGCTATTGTCAAAATCTCAACGAGTAACACAACTAGAACGACCCACAACTAAAATATACACCTATATACTGGGGGGATTTGGGGAGAAAAAGCAATAAAAAAAAGAAGATTGGCCACAATTGTTAGCTCAAGTGCCAATCTTTGAAAAGAAAAAACTCAACGAGTTAAAAGAGAATATAGAGAAACAATTCAATGAGTTCAGGAGCTACTTCACAAAAGAGATTGAAGCTAAAAAGAAGAACCAATTAGGGGCCAGCCCCATGGCCGAGTGGTTAAGTTCACGCGCTCTGCTTCAGTGGCCCAGGGTTTTGCTGCTTCAAATCCTGGGTGCAGACATGGCACCACTCATCAAGCCATGCTGAGGCAGCATCCCACATGCCACACCTAGAAGGACCTACAACTAAAAACACACAACTATGTACCGGGAGGCTTTGGGAGAAAAAGGAAAAATAAAATCTTTTAAAAATAATTTAAAAACAAGCAAGAACCAATCAGAAATATTGGAGATGAAAGACACAACAAGATAAAACAAAATATGGATTCCCTGAACACTCGAGTGGACATCATAGAGGAGCTAATCAGCATAATCGAGATAGACATATTGACATGCTCCAGATAGAGGAGGGGAGAGAACTAAGGCTAAAAAGAAATGAAGAAAGTCTCCGAGAAATATCCGACTCAATGAGGAAATGCAACATAACAACTATAGGTATTCAAGAGGGAGAAGAGAAGGACAATGGAGCAGAAAGCTTGTTCAAAGAGATAACAGCAGAGAACTCCCCAAATCTGAAGAAGGAGATGGAAATCCATGTGAAAGAAGCTATCAGATCTCCTAAATGTGTCAATGTAAAAAGACCTACTGCAAGGCATGTAGTAGTGAAACTGGCAAAAGTGAATGACAAAGAAAAAATACTAACAGCAGCAAGGCAGAAGGAAATAACCTACAAAGGAACCAATATTAGACTTTCAGAGGATTTCTCTGCAGAAAACTTATAGTCTAGGATAGACTGGAATGACAGAATCAAATCTTTGAAGGACAAAAACTTTCAGTCAAGAATACTCCAGTGAAAATGTCCTTCAGATATGATGGAGAAATAAAAACTTTTCCAGATGAACAAAAGCTAAGGGAGTTTGTAGCCACAAGACCTCCCCACTACAAGAAATCCTCAAGAAGGCCCTCATACCTAAAAACAAAAAGGTGTGGGGGGGGGGGGGAGAAAAGGGTTACAAAGCACAGAGTAAGCAAATAAATAGGTAGACAAAATCAGAAAATTGTAGCTATACGTCAGAACAGGTTAGCAAATACTCAAGTATAACATTAAAGATAAAGGGAAGGAAAAACAAAAACAAAGATAATCTCATTTTAACCACAAAGTCACAACACAAGGTAGAATAAGATGTGACAAAAACAATATAAGAGGGGAAGAGGATGGGGCCGGAATTGGTTTATTCTAAGGAAATAAGAGGCCATCAGAAAATGGACTATCTTACCTACAAGATTTTGCATAGAAACCTCATGGCAACCACTAAAGAAAAAGCAGAACAGAGACACAAATAATCAATAAGGAGAAAACAAAGAAACACAACATAAAAAAGCTACGTAACTCAATTGGTAGACCAAAACACATGGGACGAGAAACAAAGGAAATGCAGGAGAACTGGAAAACAGGTAATAAAATGGCAGCATTAAGCCCTCTTACATCGATAATCACCTTAAAGGTAAATGGAATGAATTCTCTAATAAAAAGACACAGAGTGGTGAGATGGATTAAAGAACAAGACCCAAAAATATGCTGCCTTCAGGAAAGATATCTCAGCTCCAGCAACAAACACAGGCTCAGAGTGAAGGAATGGAAGATGATACTCCATGTTAATGGCAAACAGAAGAAAGCAAGTGTTGCAATACTTATATCAGACAAAGAAGACTTCAAGATAAGAGAGACAAAGAGGGGTGGTATGTAATAATTAAAGGGACACTCCACCAAGAAGACGTAACACGTAAATATCTACACACCCGACACAGGAGCACAAAGTACATAAAGCAACTATTAACAAACCTAAAAGGAGATATTAATAATAACACAATAATAGTAGGGGACCTCAATACTCCACTCACATCAATGGATAGATCATCCAGACAGAAAATCAACATGGAAACAGTGGAATTAAATGAAAAGCTAGACCAGTTGGACTTAATAGACTTATATAGAACACTCCATCCAAAAACAGCAGAATACACATTCTTCTGAAGTGCACCCAAAACATTCTCAAGGATAGACCATATGTTGGGAAACAAGGCAAGCCTCAATAAATTTAAGAAGATTAAAATCATATCAAGCATCTTTTCTGACCATAATGCTACGAAACTAGAAATGAACTACAAGAAAAAAGGTGGGAAAGGGACAAAGATGTGGAGAGTAAACAGCATGCTACTGAACAACCAATGGATCATTGAAGAAATTAAAGGAGAAGTCAAAAAATATCTAGAGACAAGTGAAAATGAAAACATACCATACCAACTCATATGGGATGCAGCAAAAGAGTAATAAGAGGGAAATTCATCACAATACAGGCTCACCTTACCAAACAGGCAAAGTCCCAAGTTAGCAATCTCCAACTACACCCAACTGAATTAGAAAAAGACAAACAAACAAAGCCCAAAGTCAGCAGAATGAGAGAAATAATAAAAATCAGAGCAGAAATAAATGCAATTGAAACAAAAAAGGCAGCAGAAAGGATAAATGAAACAAAGAGCTGGTTCTTTGAGAAGATAAACAAAATTGACAAACCCCTAGCCAGACTTACAAAGGAAAAAAGAGAGAAAGCTCAGATAATAAAAATATAAATGAAAGAGGAGAAATAACAGATATCACAGAAATACAACGGATTATAAGAAAATACTATAAAAAGCTATATGCAACAAAATGGACAATCTAGAAGAAACGGATCAGTTCCTAGACTCCTACAACCCGCCAAAGCTGAATCAAGAAGAAATAAATAATCTGAATACATCAATCAGAAGTAAAGTGATTGAAACAGTAATAAAAAGCATCCCAAAAAATATAAGCCCAGGACCAGATGGCTTCCCTGGAAAATGCTACTAAACTTTCAGAGAGGATATAATACTAATCCTTCTCAAGTCATTCCAAAAACATCAGGGAAGGCAGAATGCTTCCTAACACATTCCATGAGGCCAACATCACTGTGATACCAAAGGCAAACAAGGACAACACAAAAAAGGAAAACTACAGGCCAATATTGCTGATGAACATAGATGCAAAAATCCTCAACAAAATACTGGCAACCCAAATAAAGCAATACATCAAAAAGATCATACATCATGATCAAGTGGGATTTTTACCAGGGATACAGGGATGGTTCAACATCCACAAATCAATCAGTGTGATACACCACTTTAACAAAATGGGGAATAAAAACCACATGTTCATCTCAATAGATGCAGAGAAAGCATTTGACAAGATCCAACAACAATTTATGATAAAAACTCTTAACAAAATGGGGATACAAGGAAATTACCTCAACATATAAAGGCCATATATGACAAACCCACAGCCAACATCATACTCAATGAGCAAAAACTGAAAGCCATCCCTCTGAGAACAGGAACAAGACAAGGATGCCCACTATCACCACTCTTATTCAACATAGTGCTAGAGGTTTTGGCCAGAGCAATTAGTCAAGAGAAAGGAATAAAAGGAATCCAAATAGGGAGTGAGGAAGTGAAACTCTTGCTGTTTGCAGATGACATGATCTTATATATAGAAAACCCTAAAGAATCCATCAGAAAACGTTTAGAAACAATTAACAACTACAGTAAAGTTACAGGGTACAAAATCAACTTACAAAAAATCAGTTGTATTTCTGTACTCTAATAATGAACTTACAGAAAGAAAACTCAAGAATAGAATCTCATTTACAGTCACAACAGAAAGAATAAAATATATAGGAATAAATTTAACCAAGGAGGTGAAGGACTTATACAATGAAAACTATAAGACATTATTGAAAGAAATAGATGATGACATAAAGAAATGGAAAGAGACTCCATGCACATGGATTGGAAGAATAAACATAGTTAAAATATCCATACTACCCAAAACAATCTACAGATTCAATGCAATCCCAGTCAGAATCCCAATGACATTCTTCATAGAAATAGAAAAAAGAATCCTAAAATTCATATGGGGCAACCAAAGACACCGTATTGCTAAAGCAATCCTGAGAAAAAAGAACAAAGCTGGAGGCATCACAATCCTTGACTTCAAAATATACTACAAAGCCATAGTAATCAAAACAGCATGGTACTGGTACAAAAACAGGAACACAGATCAATTGAACAGAGCTGAAAGCCTAGAAATAAAACCGCACATCTACAGACAGCTAATCTTCAATGAAGGTGCCAAGAGCATACAATGGAGAAAAGATAGTCTCTTCAATAAATGGTGTTGGGAAATCTGGATAACCACTTGCAAAAGAATGAAAGTAGACCATTATCTCACACTATACACAAAAATAAACTCAAAATGGATCAAAGACTTGAAGATAAGTCCTGAAACCATAAAACTCCTGGAAGATAATATAGGCAGTACACTCTTTGACATCAAACTTAACAGGATCTTTTCAAATGCCATGTCTTCTCAGACAAGGGAAACAAAAGAAAAAATAACCAAGTGGGTCTTCATCAGACTAAAGAGCTTCTGCAAGGCAAAAGAAACTCGGATCAAAACAAAAAGACAACCCACGAATTGGGGGAAAATATTCGCAAATCATATATCCAAGAAGGGGTTAATCTCCATAATATATAAGGAACTCACACAACTGAACAACAAAAAAACAAAGAGCTTGATCAAAAATGGACAGACGATATGAACAGACATTTTTCCAAAGAAGATACAGATGGCCAATAAGCACATGAAAAGATGTTCAACATCACTAATCATGAGGGAAATGCAAATCAAAATTACACTAAGATACCACCTTACACCTTTTAAAATGGCTATAATCACTAAGACTAAAAATCACAAACATTGGAGAAGGTGTGGAGAAAAGGGAACCCTCATACACTGCTGGTGGGAATGCAAACTGTTTCAGCCACTATGGAAAACAGCATGGAGATTCCTCAACAAACTAAAAATAGAACTACCATACGATCCAACTATCCCACTACTGGGTATCCACCCAAACAACTTAAAATCAACAATCCAAAGTAACATATGCACTTCTGTGTTCATTGCAGCACTATTCACAATAGCCAAGATGTGGAAGCAATCCAAGTGCCCACTGACCAATGATTAGATAAAGAAGATGTGGTATATATATACAATGGAATACTACTCAGCAATAAAAAAGACAAAATCATCCCATTTGCAACAACATGGATGGACCTGAAGGGTATTACGCTAAGTGAAATAAACCAGACCGAGCAAGACAAACACCATATGATTTCACTCACATGTAGAATATAAACAAACACACAGACAAAGAGAAGAGTTCAGTGGTTACCAGTGGAAGGCAGGTGAGGGGTGGACACAAGGGGTGAAGGGGAGCACTTATATGGTGATGGACAAGAAATAATGTACAACTGAAATTTCACAACGATGTAAACCATTATGAACTCAATTTTTTTAAAAAAGCAAAGGATCAACAAAAGGTAAAAAGAGAGGAGGAGAAAAACAAATAAAATTTAAGTCTAAACGTAAATTTATTGTCTTGATTACAGATCATCATCCATTGAAAAGAAACTGTCTATGCCCCAGTTTTTCTTTTTTTTAAACTTTTTGAGAGAGTTTCAGACTTACAGAAGCATTGCAGAAACAGTAGAGTTCCCTATAACCTTTAGCCAGTTTCACTTTCTCCATTAAATTGTCTATGCACCTTTGTCAAAAAACAGTTGACTATATTTGTGTGGATTTATTTAGGGGCTCTCTATTCTGTTCCATTGACCTACATTAGGGGTCAGCAAACTATGGCTGAGAGCCAACCATCTCTTTTTGCAAATAAAGTTTTATTGGAATGCACTCATGCTCATTCATTTATGTATAGTCTATGGCTGCTTTAACACTACAGGGAGGAGTTGTATAGTTGCAACAGAGACCATATAGCCACATGCCTCATATTTGGTCAGAGATTTTCATGTCTATGTTAATAACAGATATTGATGTGTGATTTTCTTTTCTTATAATATTTTTGTCTGGTTTTGGTATCAGAGTAATATTGGTCTGGTAAAATGAGTTGGAACGTGTTTCCTCCTCCTCCTCTTCTGTTTCCTAGAAGAGATTGTGTAGAATTGGCATCACTTCTTCCTTCAGTATTTGGTAGAATATTTAGTGAAACCATCTGGGCCTGGACTTTTCATTTTTGGAAGGATTTTATCTTACAGATTCAATTTCTTTAATAATATATGACTATTCAGGTTGTCTTGAGTTCGTTTTGGTAATTTGTATCTTTCAAGAAATTGATCTGTTTAATGTGTGTTGTCAAATTTATGGGCATAGGGTTGTTCCTAGTATTCTCTTCTTATCATTTTAATATCTATGAGGTCTGTAGTGATAGTCCCTCTTTCATTTCTAATATTGGCAATATGTGTCATCTCCCTTTTATCCTTGGTCAGTTTGACTACAGGTTTATCAATTTTATTGGTCTTTCAAAGAACCACCTTTTGGTCTCATTGATTTTTCTCTATTGTTTCTCTGTTGTCAATTATATTGGTTTTGGCTCTTTATTATTTCCTTCTTTCTGCTTGCTTTGGGTTTGGTTTGCTTTACTTTTTTTCTGGTTTCTTAAAGTAG
This sequence comes from Equus caballus, assembly GCF_041296265.1. Taxonomy (NCBI): domain Eukaryota; kingdom Metazoa; phylum Chordata; class Mammalia; order Perissodactyla; family Equidae; genus Equus; species Equus caballus. The sequence goes on from NC_091708.1 coordinate 35,300,798, forward strand.
ACACTTCAATCGTTGATTTGAGAACTTTCTTCTTTTCCAACATAAGCATTTAATGCTATACATTTTCTTCTAAGCACTACTTTAGCTGCACCCCATAATTTTTGATATGTTCTATTTTCATTTTCATTCAATTCAAAATTTTTTTTGGTGAGGAAGATTGTCCCTGAGCTAACATCTGTTCCAATGTTCCTCTATTTTGTATATGGGACGCCACCAAAGCATGGCTTGATGAGCGGTGTGTAGGTCCACATCCGGGATCCAAACCTGCAAATCCCAGGCCACCAAAGTGGAGTGTGCAAACTTAACCACTATGCCACTGGGCTGGTCCCCAGTTCAAAATATTTCTCAATTTCCCTTGAGACTTCCTCTTTAACCCACTGTTATTTTTTTTTAAGATTTTTTTAAAAAATTTTTCCCCCCAAAGCCCCCGGCACATAGTTGTATATTCTTCGTTGTGGGTCCTTCTAGTTGTGGCATGTGGGACGCTGCCTCAGCATGGTTTGATGAGCAGTGCCATGTCCGCGCCCAGGATTTGAACCAACGAAACACTGGGCCGCCTGCAGCAGAGCGTGCGAACCCAACCACTTGGCCACGGGGCCAGCCCCTAACCCACTGTTATTAATTTTGGAAAATTCTTGACCATTAATTCTTCAAATATTTTTATGTTCTGTTCTCTCTTCTCCTTTTGGTATTCCAGTTACATTAACATTTAAACTGTTTGTTGTTGTTTCAAAATTCTTGAATGCTCTGCTCGTCTTTTTTTTTTTTTTTTCCACTCTTTTTCTTCTTGTGTTTCCATTTCAGTAATTTCTATTGACTTACTTTCAAGTTCACTAATTCTTTCCTTGGCTCTGTCAAGTCTACTGGTGAGCCCGTCAAAGACATTCTTCATCTCTACTACTGAGTTTTTCATTTCTAGCATTTTTATTTGATTCTCTCTTATGGTCACTGTCTCTCTGCTGAAATTTTCTATCAGATCACCCATGTTGTCTAAGTTTCCTGGTACAACATTTTACATATTAATCATTGTTATTTTAAATTCTCTGTCAGTTCCAAGGTTAATGGCTTATCAGATTCTGCTTCTGATAATTGCTTTGTCTCTTAGGAGGTTTTTTTTTTTTCATTTTCATATACCTGGTAAGTTTTTTGTTGAAAACTGAACATCTTGTGTAGGACAGTAAAGACTGAGGTAGTTCTGGTCACTGGACCAGAGCATAGGAACACACCTGGGTTACAGGATGTCTGACCCAGGGGACCTTCCTAAAGGAAAGCACCAGGAGTATCCACAAAGGAAACGAACCATGTTCACTGAGAAACAGTTGGCAGGTTTGCAGCTCCTGTTCAATAAGAACCCGCATCCCACCCCCCAGACTTCAGAAAGAAATGGCCTCAAAAATGGAGAAGCATTCAACGTTAGTGCAGGTTTGGTTCAAGAACCATAGAGGAAAACTCAAGAATGCCAAACACAAGAATATTCAGCAAAAACAAGAAGCTCAGCAACAACAATTGGCTGAGGCAGGAGTCAACACCAGCTTTTCCAAGACAAATATGGATACACCTCCCAGATCCCCTAACAGTGCCCACCCTGCATCCCTAGTTTATACAGATCATCCAATGCCTTCATTCCAGCTCTGCATATGCCCCAATTTTAAGGCTCCCATAGACCACTTTTCTGGCCACAAAATAGTTCATTTCGGCTGCTGCTAAGACCCTAACATATACTGCTTCTATTCCATTTTGGAATCCCAAGTTCTCAGAACAAGTATCAATGGTAATTCTTTCTGTTCTTCATCTCCAAAAAGAACTTGCCAGTGAAGCCAGACACAAAAGTTCACATGTTGTAATGATTTGTAATGATTCCCATACAAGGGAATACTTTTCAGCTATAAAAAGGAACAAACACAAGATATACTCAACATGGATGCATTTCAACATTATGTTGAGTGAAAGAAAAAAGACACAAAAGACTACATACTGTATAATTCCATTTATATGAATTCCTACAGCAGGAAGTACTATAGTGGCAAAAAGCAGATTAGTGGCTGCCCATGTGTTAGAAGGAATTGAGTGCACAGAGGGACTAAAATTTATTAGGATGATGGAAAAGTTTCATGTCTTAATTAGGACAGCAGTTACCTTGGTGTGCAAATTCATTAAAACATAGAGAACTGTGATACTGTATTGTATCATTGAAAGTGGCTAAGAGACTAGCTCTTAAATGTTCTTACCACAAAAGAAGAGATGATAATTATATAACAGGATCGAGGTGTTAGCCACCGCTATGGTGGCAATCATTTTGCAATATATAAATGTATCAAATCAACAGGCTGTACACCTTAAACTTACACAATGTTATATGTCAATTATATCTCAAAGTTGGATAAAAAAATTGTTTTAAAGAAAATCTGTGCATTTTAGTTTACATAAATTATACCTCCATAAAAATATATGTTTATATATATATATATAAAATGGGACTGATAAGGATAGTATCATTTTTTCTTTTTTCTGCTTCTTTGACTTTTTTTTCAGTATTTTTCAGCTAGGAAGGTTTAGTTAGCGTCAGTAAGTGAAGCATTGGCTGATTTTTCTACTTTCTATTTTTCTGTCACCTTCCCAGCCATCACTTTATGTCCTTTGATCACCCAAATGTCCCTAGCCCTCAATTTTTCTTTTTCTTTTTTTATTTATTTTTTTTTTGCCTCCCCTCTACTCTTCTTAAGACGATGGAAACACCACAAACCCTTCCAAGGAAGTTCTCAGGCCTCCTGCTTTCTTCCTATTAACTCCCCTCTCCCTGCACGTGTGGCATCTATGAATAAAGTGACATGTGATCAACTGAAAAAGAAAAGACTGAGGTAAATAGTTTCTATGCCTGAAAATAGGCAAGCCCTTCCTTCTACTAGGCCTTAGTGTAGGGTTTGAGTTAATCTAGTTGGGAGTTTGAGTTAACCTAGTTAGTTAATCTAGGTTTGTTGTTGCTATGGTTACCCTCAATGCAGCTCAGGCTTCAAATTCTTATCGAAACATCTGCGTCTAGGGTGGGGATTTGTTAGCCGGAAAAAAGTCTGTTGGATTGTGAGTTTTAGATATTCCCTTTGTGCAATGCCTAAGAGAGGGTTTACTTGCATGCTCTTCTTCCTCTCCTTCCTCTCTTCCAGGAGTGTTTTGTTGTTGCTTGCTATTCCAAACTTGTTAGTTTGGCTTTGGGGGGTAGTGATGGGGAACATTCTCTGTTGTTCTGATTAAGATTCAGTCTTAGCCATGTACTGTGTCCCTGAATCTTGTGGGTATGGCCTACTGGGTTCTCCTGTCCCTCCCCTGACCATGGTTGAGTGCAAAACCCTGCCCCTCCTCCAGGAGATTTTTAAATTTTTTTTCCTTTCCCTAGCAACAGAGTTTTCACTAATGTCCTAAGGGCAGCAGTGCTTGTTTCCCTTCCACCCTCCCATATTAAGGCTTTTGTTCCTTAATTGAGATAGAAGGATCTAGGTAGCTTCTTGCCCCTTCTGCATGTCTGCTATTTCCCTCTCCCAGGTCAGCACCACAATATTTCTTAGGTTCCTTTCTTTTTTCTTTTTTTTTTGTTTTGTTTTGAGGAAGATTGGCCCTGAGCTAACATTGGTGTCTATCTTCCTTTACTTTATATGTGGGACGCCTACCACAACGTGGCTTGATGAGTGGTGTGTAGGTTGGCTCCTGGGATCCAAACCTTCGAACCTGGGCCGCAGAAGCGGAGCATGCAAACTCAACCACTACGCCACTGGGCTGATCCCCTTAGGTTCCTTTCTTATCTTTTCTGTGAACACCTGTTGGGGCCTCTTCAAGGAGAGAAAGAGCCTAGAAAAGGGCATAGATTCCTCCAATTTTTGCAGCCTCCAAGGGCTTTACTCTCCCCTGCTAGCCTGTAATTGGCCTTCGTCAAGTCGTCAAATATACTACCTAAATTCTTCTTAACTCTTCTTACTGGTTGCATCTAACCCAGGTGAGGAAGTTCTCAAGTCTCATTTCTGGATACAGCTCTCTTAGATTTTGGGCCGGTTGTTTGCTCTGCAACCTCAGCCCTTTGATAGTGGCGTGGGCAGATTTATGGCCCCCAAGAAGATCCCACATCCTAACCCCTGTGACTGTGAATATGACGAAATAGCCACCCTTGAATATGTTACCTTACTTGGCAAAAGGGATTTTGCAGACGTAATTAAGGTTATTAATCAGTTGACCTTAAAACAGGGAGATCAGCCCAGATTATCTAGATGGGCCAAATGTAATCACACGAGCCTTTAAAAGCAGGAAACTTTTTCTCTGGCTGGTGGCAGAAGTAAGAAATATTTGAAGTATGAAAGGGCCTTAACATTTTGTTCCTGGTTTGGCGAGGAAAGGGAGCTATGTGAGAAGGAATGTGGACAGCCTCTGGAAACAAAGAATATCATGGTCACATCCAGCAAGAAAATGCAGGTTTCACACCTACAATCACAAGGGACTGAATTCTGAATGAGCTTGGAGGTGGCTTCTCCCCCAGAGCCTCCAGATAGGAAGGCAATCCTGCCCAAACCTGGATTTTAGCCCTAATCAGGGAACCCAGCTAAGCCACGCTGTGCCCATGCTTCTGAACTAGAAAAAAATGTGAAATAACAGGTTTGTTCCTTTGTTTGTTTAAGCTCCTAAATTTGTGGCAATATTTTACAGCAGCAAAAGAAAACTAATACAGATGGGTTCAGAAAAAAATCGTGAATTTGAAGTTAGGCTCATTCTTTTTCATTGTAAAGGTGGGACCCGTGCCCATTCTGGCTGTCGGTACTCCAGGGAGGAAACTAGAAGTCCCTGTCTCAGGTCTTCTTTTTTCATTTGTCGACTCTTGGGGGGAAGCTATCTACTTTTGGAGACCATTAGTAAGACTCAGGGTCAGATATTCAGTGAGACTGGATATCGAGATTGTAGGAATTTAAGCATATTTATTCTAGGAAGTATGTACTTATGAGTGTATATTCTAGAGCTTAAGAATAATTTTTTTTGGTTAATAATACCTGAAATTGTCCTTTCCAGTACAGTTTTGAGTTTTTTTTTTTCAAGTTTGGCCCCTGAACTAACAACTGTTGCCCATCTTTTGGGGTTTTTTTTGTCTTTTTTCTCCTCAAATCCCCCCGGTACACAGTTGTTTATTTTAGTTGCAGGTCCTTCTAGTTGTGGTATGTGGAACGCCGCCTCAGCGTGGCCTGATGAGCAGTGCCATGTCTGCACCCAGGATCTGAACCAGCAAAACCTTGGGCCGCCGAAGCAGAGTGCGGGAACTTAACCACTCGGCCCCTCCAGTACAGTTTTAAGACTGATTTTCATTGATCTATCTTTTAGCATATTTACTCTCCTGGTTGTATATTATGGAGGGATATATCTAGTGGGGTCATTGTTGATAATGCAATTTGCATCTGTCAGGAATATGACCGTGTTTGTGAGTTAGTTATCTAACAAGATTCAACAGGACCACTTAATTTATCTTATCAGAATTTTGGGATGATGTGGATAATGAAGTTTCTGTTTAATGAGAGTATCATGTATAATTTATAGTTTTCAAAGTATTTTACCTGTAATGTAAGGTTTTTGTTTATCTGTAGAGCGTACTGAAGGTATTCTCTAGTGGGAAAAACGAAATCCGTAAGCTGTTTTGTGACTGTTAAAGCATTTGCCTTTTATCAAGGGAAAATCTTGATCCAACCAGAAGATTTACAAACTGCTATTAAACATATTTAAGGTTATGAAAGTCATATAGAAATGCTTAAATGTCTTGAGGCATAGGTTCCAAGGATTGCTCTTCCATTATAGTTTTTCCAGATTATTATAATTACAGATAAAACAAGATGTGGTCTTCCACTAAATTTGTTTCTGAGGGTATGGGGCCAGTTTGTGGCAACTGAATACATCTTTCTTACTTAGAAATTAAACAACTTTTTCTTTTTGTATTAATGAATATAAAACCACTAAGGGCTACTTCCGTATATAATAGAAGCATTTTTTTGGTAAGTTTTAAAAGTGGTATCTTTAGTGTAGGCTTTAATTTTGTTAATTGAAATCTTCTTTAGATGTTGGATTGTCTGTAAGAAGAAATAAAATTTCTTTTTAAAGTTTTGATTAAGGCATCTGAGAAAATCAGAAAACCTCTTTGCTTTCATAGTTTTGATAACAATATTTTTCTTTAAACAGCCCACACACTTAAAATGTAAGGAGCAAGATGTCTTTTTTAAGAAATATTTGTTTCTCTTACTTATGTATATATTTTTAATTTCTATAAACCTTTATTCTGTTAATATGGTGGGTAACATTGATTTTCAAATGTTAAGCCAATCTTACATTCCTGAGATAAATCTATATGGACATGATGTATTACACTATATATATACATTGCTGCATTTGCTAACATCTTAAGGATTTTTTGCATCTATATTCACAAATGACATTGATCTGTAATGTTTAATAGAATTCACCTGTGAAACCACCCGGGCCTGCTGTTTTCTTTGTGGGAAGCTTTTCATAATGAACTCAATTTCTTCAGTAGATATAGGGCTATGTCAGGCAGCTTCTAAAATGGCTCCTGTGCCAAGAAATAATTTATTGCCTCTCAGCTTGCAATTCACCCTTCTTGCTTTGCAATAATGGACAGAATTCCTTTTGTAGTGAGCACAATACCTGTTCTCAGTAGAGAGCACTATAAGAGCATTGCAGGAGGAGGGGCTATGGTCAGTGATACGGCTGTAAGAACATAAAGTGGAGCTCTTCCCCAGCCATGGGCCCAGCACATGTAGTCCCTTGATGACCTTGCGACCTCAGTCTGGCCTAGCAATAATTTTCCAGGGGCTCTCTCAAGGGCACAGAAATCCATGCCCTAGGGCCTCCTGCACCCACCAGCTTCGGAAGGCCTCTTGCCTACATTGGTACCCAAAGGTTTCCTGGCTACCCTGGTGTCAGTTCCCTCCACAGGCTGCCGTGCAGCTCGTCTGTGGTCCAGAGACTTGCTTTCTCCTTGTTAGAAGTCAGTTCCAGCCTGAGCAAACCTGCAAAATTCTCTGCTGTCTAGTGGGCTGAACTTCACCTTCTCCATTGAGGTCCGAATCCAGTCTTGGTAACGGGACCCCCTTCCAATTTGTCCTTCCTTAGGTACTCTCCCTAAGCCATAGGGTACCATACGGGATTTCCTTGTATCTTATGGTCAATTGTTTATTAGATTTTAATAATTCTTTAAAATTCCCCTGCATGGTTTCTATCTCTTGATTGGAGATAAAAAAGTCACAAGTCCAGTTCAGACTCAGGGAGAGAGGATTACACAAGAGCACGAATACCTGGAGGGAGGGGTCTTTGGGAGCTACAGCAGTCCCTGAGTGTAGTTTAGACCTAGTGACTTGTTTTCAAGGAATAACAACAAATATGATGGGATGTCGCTTCCAAGATTAGGTTATAAAGGACTGTGACTCCTTTATAGTTCTTTCTCTCTCTCAACCTGGCCCCAGCCCCCCTCAGTCTCAGGCTTTTCTTGCCTGCTGCTCTGATGAGCCAAGCTACCATACTGATTGTGAGCTGCCCTTCAGAGTCTTATGTGGCAGGGAACTGAGGGCAGCCTTGAGACAATGAAAAACTGAGGCCCTCATGCTAACAGTTCAGGAAGAACTCAAATCCACCCAACAATCAGGGTAGTGAGCTTGGAAGCAGGCCGTTCCCCAGCTGAGCCGAGATGACCACCACCCAGCCAACACCTAGATTGCAGCCTTTGAGAGACTTGAAACAGAAGACCCATCTAAGTTACATGCAGATTCCTGACCTACAGAAACTGTGAAATAATAAATGTTGTTGTGTTAAGTCACTAAGTTTTGGGATAATTTGTTATGTGACAATAGACAACTAATACAAGAATTATTCCAATTTTCCTTTTCATCTTGTATCTGTTTTGGTAAATTGTATTTTGAAGGGATTTGTCTATTTTTAAGTTGACTTTATAATCTAATTTATTCATTTCCTTCAGAGGTCGACAAAGTACACCAATTTATTTGCTCAAAAAATACTTCAGAAACAAAAAACTTATGTCCACACAAAAACATGTATACAAATGTTCGTAGCAGCTTTATTTGTAATAGCCAAAAATTTGAAACAGTCCAAATGCTCCTCAGTGGGTGAATGTTTAAACAGAATGTGGCACATCCATACCATGGTATACTACTCAGCAACCAAAAGGAAGAAACCATTAATACATGCAAAGGTTTGGATGGATCTCAAGGGAATTATGCTGTGTGAAAAAAGCCAATCTTAAAAGGTTACATTCTGTATAATTTCATTTATATAACATTCTAAAAATGACAAAACTATAGAGATGGAGAACAGATTAGTAGTTGTCAGGAGTTAGGGATGGGAGAATGGGGGTAAGGGAGAGGAATGGATGTGAATATAAAGGGGAAGCTCAAGGGATCACTGAGGTGATGGAACAACTCTGTTATCTTTTTTTTTCAGTTCTGTTATCTTGAGAATAGTGCTGGTTCCACAAATCTACATGTGATAAAATCGCAGAGGACTACAAATGCACACGCAGGCAAATGAGTGCATGTGAAGCCAGACAAATATGAATAAGATCTGTAGATTGTTACCAATGTCAATTTCCTGGTTCTGATATTACACTATAGTCATGTAAGATGCTATATTGGGGAAACTGCGTGAAGGGTACATGGGTCCTCTCTGTATTATTTTTGCAACTTCCTGTGAATCCATAATTATTTCAGAATATAAAGTTAAAAACATACTTCAATCAACCTCATCCAGTCTCTTGGGTTAAAACATCTATTTTATTTAATTTGTTTATCCTTTTTAAAGATTGGCACCTGAGCTGACAACGGTTGCCAATCTTTTTTTTTCCTGGTTTTTCTCCCCAAATCCCCCCAGTACATAGTTGTATATTTTAGTTGTGGGTTCCTTCTAGTTGTGGGATGCCGCCTCAGCATGGCCTGACGAGCGGTGCCACGTCTGCGCCCAGGATCCGAACCAGTGAAACCCTGGACCACCGAAGCAGAGCGCCCGAACTTAACCACTAGGACACAGGGCCAGCCCCTAAAACATCTTTCTTAAATAGCACCTCCCCTGCCCCCCATTACTCTCCATCCAGTTCTCACTGAGGTTGACTTTTCAGTAAAGGCCTGAAGAAAGTGAGAGATCTAGTCATGAAGATATCCGATGGGTGTGGGGGAAGCCTTCTGTCCTTAGCAAATGTAAAGGACCCGCGATGGGAGCGTGGTGGAGAACGCCAGAGCCAGTGTGGCTGGAGCACGAGGAGTTCCAAAGACAAGACTTTGGCTTCCACTGAGTGAGATGAGAAGCATTTGGAGGGTTTTAAGCACAGAAGTGAAATGATCAGACAACATTTTAATGAGATCACTCTAGCTGCTGTGATGAGAATAAGCTGAAGGGAAGCAAGGACAGAAGCATGGAGAACAGGAGGATATCACACTTCAGGTGAGAGAATTGTGGCTTGGACCTACGTGGTGAGTAGTAGTCAAATTCTGAATATATTTTGAAGGTAGAGGTGACATGATTTGCTGCTGGACTAGACGTGAGTGAGAGTAGTCAAGGGGGAAGTAACTGGAATAGGAAGACTGAAGGTGTAGTTTGGGGGGTTACCAGAAACTCAGATTTGGATATGTTAAGTTTGAGACTTACTAGAGATTGAAATGGAGATGTTTCGTAGACTGTCCTAACTAAAACTGTCCACAGCACTGAGAACTACCACTCCCACCTTACAAAACCTCATCATCTGGCTGCATTATATTCATTCTGGTTGTATTACCCATTATCTAAATTCACCTTTTACTTACTTCGTCTGCCCCCCAACTATAATGTAAGTTTCATGAAGTTAGGGAACTAGTTCATTCCTGTATCCCTAATGCCTGAGACATAAATTCTCAAAAATATACTTGCTGAATGAGTCTCTGAAAAAACCACACAGGCCTGAACATTTGATGACAGGTGTCCTTTAGTGCACCTGGGCTAAGACAGGCCCCCAACCCATTTTCATTCATTATGGCAGTGATTCTCAAACTTTTCTGCACACTTGAAGCACCTGGGAAACTTCAAAAGTGCTGATGCCTTTGTCCCCCCCTCAGAGATTGTGATTTTATCAGCCTGGAGTGTGATCTGGGCTTTAGGGTTTTAAAAAGATCCCTAGGTGATTGCAAGGTGCAGGTAAGTTTGGAACCACCACACTATGGAGTTTTCAATTATAAAAAATCTGAATCTTTGTTAAAGTGCATGATAATTACTTCAGTAGGTATTAACTACAAAGGGAATAAAATCTTCCTGGAATTTCATTTCCGTCATTAAGTTTCTTCTCCTTTGCCTGGATCAGCTATCCATAGTTTTTCCCTCTTCTTCTGGATCTCAACAGTCACTCCAGGGCTTAAACAAGATTACATGTCTCATGGTGGCATGGCGGTTAAGTTTGCGCTCTCTGCTCTGGTGGCCCAGGGTTCATCAGTTCAGATCTTGGGCATGGACCGAGCACTGCTTATCAATCCATGCTATGGCAGGTGTCCCACGTATAAAGTAGAGAAAGATGGGCACGGATGTTAGCTCAGGGCCAGTCTTCCTCAGCAAAAAGAGGGTTGGCGGCAGATGTTAGCTCAGGGCTAATCTTGCTCAAAAAAAAAAAAAGATTACGTTTCACAAATATTGGTCTGTTGTCAGCAACAAGATCTGGGATTCTAGGGCAAATTTAATTCACTATAGTGTGTAGATGTCTACTACACTCCCTCTACAACAAATCTCGTAGTTGCTCTCTCCTACTTTTCAAATTCATCTCTTTTCCTGCATCCCTGCTTGGCCATGCTCTAAAGAGTTCTTACCTAGACTGTTGACCTGGCCTCCCTGCTGGTCTGTCTCCAAACTTCACCTCACACTACTGCCAAAGTGATCTTTCTAAAACCAGAAATTGTTCAGATCATCTAACTTCCAAGATTCCCTAATGGTCTCTTTAGTATGGTATTCAATGTCCTTCATAGAGATCCCTACATACCTCATCTAGCTGTGTGAACTTGGGCAAATTTTCAAAGGTCTCTGCCTTAGTTTTCTCATGTGTAAAATGGTGACAATAATGGTCCTAGATTATAATATACCTATAGCATTTAAAACTGTGTCTGGAGGGCCAGCCCGGTGGCGCAGCGGTTAAGGTTGCACGTTCCGCTTCGGTGGCCCGCGGTGTGCAGGTTCGGATCCCGGGTGGGGACATGGCACCACTTGGCAAGCCATGCTGTGGTAGGCATCCCACATATAAAGTGGAGGAAGATAGGCATGGACGTTAGCTCAGGGCCAGTCTTCCTCAACAAAAAGAGGAGAATTGACAGCAGTTAGATCAGGGCTTATCTTCCTCAAAACAAACAAACAACAACTGTGTCTGGAACATATTAAGTGCTCTAAGAGTTAGTTGAGCTATTCCTTAAACACTCCTTCCACTCTAATAGGTATGGCTAAAATAGGTTCCAACCACCACCATCACCACCTTTGGGAAGTAGAACAAGGACAGACTTCAATCAGAATTCTGACTCCACCACTTTCTAGTTACGAGGTCTTGAGGAAGTTACTTAACGTCTCAAATATAAAATAGGGACCATACTATCTACAGTGAAGGACTACTAAGATAGAGTGGGTTGTTGTGAAGGTAGAGTAGGTGCTCTGAGTGTTTTCTCTCTCATCTCTACTTGGGGAAATGCTATTCAGCCTGCAAAGTCTTGTCCAAGGTCCTTTCTCAAAGTAGTACTCCCTCTGGCTCGCCACCACTACCTCCCACCCCATAATCTCCCTTTCAGAGTCTCCATACACCGTACATTAGAACATAGCTCACTGAGCTGATTATTCTGATTTGTCTTTCCCATTTTCCACACTGTGAGCTTCTAGAGAAAGGGCTCATGTTTCACTGACCTTTAACCTTAATGACCTGTAAAGACAGGGGCTTAAAATACATCAGCTGAGTGAATGTGCAGACTACTCAAGGCCCAGTGAAAATGGTTTCTAGATCCACTTAGGCTATTCTCTGTTCATATTCTGAGGTTCCACAGAACTGTCTTCATACTTCGATAATACACTGCTTTGTATAGTTATTTATGTATTTGTCCTATTTTCTCCACTAGATTGTGAACTGCTAGTATTATCTATGTCTTCATCTCCCATATAAAGGTAGTCTATATTGAATGAATGAAGTGACTGATCAAATTGAGAAATATTTCATCCTCCCTGGTCTATTCATTTCTTTCAGATCCCTCCCAATGATGCATGCATGAGGCAGGTGATTTACTTAAATTTCAACTTAATGAGTATCCTGGTAGCTTAATTAAGCCAAAAAATATACCAAGGAAATCAAGATAACTAAAATGCACCATAAACTTAATATTGACACTAAACAAACAACTTTTAAGGTGGACAAATAATTTTATTTTGTGCATGCAAATACATGTCAAGTACTGCAAACTTTTTCCATCAATTTTCTCTCAAACACTGAAAATCATGATGCTCTATTCTGTGAACAGCCAAAGCTAATATCTCTTCACTTCAGTGCTACAGCAAAAACACACAGAATTCACTCTTTGCTATTCACTATCATCACAACCCTCATTGTTCCATCTCTGCCCTCCCCCCATATACAGGCCTTATTAGTCCTAGCCTTCCCCCATTTAATCCTATTCCTATAGCACAAAGGGAAACATTACAATTTGGAAATTCAAATTGAAATAAATGGAATAGAATTTATTCCCATATATATTCCCCATTTCATTGTACAGAATTATTTTAAATTATAGTTTTAAATAGAAGCTGAGTATATGCCTTAAAAATGAGCATTAAATCCATCTTAGAGATGGTGCCTGCTTTTTACATGATGGGTGTACACCATCTTTAATTTCATTTACATTTCAATCGAACAATAGATTTGCAAAGAAAATGTCTAATACAGACGTAAAAATATTCACACTAGAGCTTCACAATCGGTTGTACAATTGACAAACAGGCCTCTTTTCCCAAACTTTCCAGCTAAGCAAATTTATAAAATGTAATCAATGCAACAAGAAAAACATTTCTCTTTCACTTCCAGGGAAAAGAATATGCAATAAACAGTATAAATGCAGACAGCAGTTGCTGCAAGCTAACCACGATACTCCCAAGTGGCTGTACAGTGGATATGTGCAGTACAAATAAAAGCCACATGTGTTGTATCACAACTACAGTATAATTGTTTGCCCAGCTAAGAGAATGCATGCACATCCATGCCTTGGGTTATAAAGAGAGGCCTAATTCTTGACAGATTGATGGAATATATGCAAATGACCTTGGCTTTTGGCAGTACTAAGTGCAGCCAGTGTCTATGTTCCACTGGTTTGAGGACATTTTTAAAATTTTATTTAAAAAAAGAAAAAACCGCCAATTTTGGACTTGGGGGAATAACTGCTCTTGGAGTAGAAATAAGACTCCACTCAAATGTGGGGTGTTCTGATCAGTGGCCTTGACTCCTTGTATTCCCTTGCCAGCAAAGGGATACAAAGAAACCGCTAGTATAAAGGAGTAACTAGCAAATTTATTCAATTTATCCAGAAAATGGGATACTCCTTGAGCATGTTCATTTGTGTTCTGCTTGCAGAAGGGGTTCTTATGTAGAAGGAGTTACAGTAAGTGATCCCATCAACTCTCTTCATTCACTAAAACACAAGAAAAGTTCTTCCAGGAAACTAATACATACAAGTTGCAATGCAACTTTTCCCTTTAATGATTAGTTACCAATACTGGTGACAGTCTGCTCAGAAAACGGCTCAAATAAGCTAGGGAAGAAATATTCAGATTCAAGTTGAAATCACATGCTGAATCTGATCATTACAAATCTCACCCTTGTTAACAAGACAACATGGGCTTTAACATCTAAAATGCAAAAGCAAGCTAGATGATTTTTAAAACAATGTTTCCAAATGTTTAAATGATCCCATTTTAAACTCCTACAAATTGCTGTGCATCCTGTAATTTTCTCAAGGATATAAAGCATATAAAATTGGGATGTGCTTTATTTACTTAGCATCAACTTGAAATTTGAGTGAAGGTGACTAGATCCATACAAATGGAAAATTTCAGTTCTAGTATAGGAGATTTCTTTTATTATTCTCTTATGAGAGTAAATAGCTACTAGGAAAAAAATCAGTGCCACTGGCCCAATGAAGTACCTTCTCTTGAAAATTACAATGCACAACTTTCATGCACGACGCTGGTTTATCAGATGGTACTGAAAGTACGTCATGGCAGCAAAGGCAAGGAAATCTGCTTTGTTCAGGTACCAACTAGACAAAATACATACATAACTTCCTCAGAATTTATAAAATGAAATGAGACCACAAAAGAGAACTACTGATGCTACATTCACAGTATCTGAATGAGGCACATGGACTTCAGAATGGGATTTAGAAACTGAAAAACAAACCCACAAAAAGTGAAAAAAAATCACACAAAGAAACGAAAACTCACCATTTTCCCACTTTCCAGACCTCTGACTACTTTTTCCTAATTAGACCATAGGCAACATATGCAGTTTAGTTATTACCAATATTACAAACTTCCTCTCTTACTGCTTTATATCCTTTGGTTTCAAACGTAAGTACATCACAACATGTTGGTAAAAGGGTCAAATGACATGGAATGCTCCCAATTTTAATAAGTCACATCTTAGGTCTGATTTGTAATTTTTTCCTGTACGACATCAGTAGGTACCATTTTGAAGAAGGAACAGACAAACTGCTCTTTCTTCTAAAGTGGCAGAAAACCAATGTCTTTACTTCACATTAAATCCACCATGAGAAACAGAAGATGGACACTACATAAAGGATGCAATACAGAATAATCCCAATACAGAAACAATTCCTATGTTATTAGTGAGAAAAAGAGTAAGTTTTTAAGAACAGGGAATTATTGTTTTATGGGATCACCTGCTGCAAGACAAGCATTATTTTAATATAAATGTTCTGAGACATATCAATAAGGTTGGCAGGTATATACATACACTGATGCAAATGTAATTTCACTGGACAAGTAGGCAAACACCTAAGCAGTTTATCCCAACCCCCTCCAGCAGAGCACAACCAAGTTTCAAAATTTCAATTTTAAAATTAAAAAGATAAGGTTAAATACACAAGATCAATTTATGTAGTATATATTCACCCTCAGAACGTGCTGAAGATGTTTTGCGTAGTTCTGTTGCACAGAGGGTTCTTTCCCTGAGGGCACATAAGGAGCTCTCAAACTGTTAATAGGTCTCTATTTTGTAACAAAATAGCAATTTTAAAATCTTAAAAAAAAATACATTACCTTCAACATGGAAGATCTCACTATTTAAATATCCATGAAATAGACATACTGGTTTGCATATCCTTTTTGGAAATACAAACAGCAAATAAAGTACATTGGAAGCATTTCAAATGTAATAAGCGCATATTTATAGAAAGGTTCTGATATAAATTATATAACAATCATGTTCCTGTAATATCCTAGGCTAATTTATAATGTCAGAAATAAGTTAATGTAACATGGTTTAAAATTCTTGTTCCTATTCATTTCAGGTTACAGAGTGAAATAAATAAAATGTCTTTGTAGGGATAGGGAGCACTGGCCATGGCAAAAAGGTACAGTACCAACCGAAGGAAACTAAGTCAAGGCTACTGTGCTGTTATGCTAAAACAAACATCTTTATACATCTGAGTATTAAATAAATGTGTAAGATCTTCCATACTGACACCAGAATATCAAAACTACCCTTTTGTTTCTCAGGTATATTTACAACTTATCAGTCACCTTATGAGCATGTTCATTAAGACAGGTATCAAACACCAGTATTTACTCATTCTGATCAAGAAATTTCAGGGAAATGTCAACCCTCCCGCCCCTGGAAATGTGCACAAAACTTTTTATCAAAATCTTATCTGATACAATGCTGTGGTTTTGTAAAACAACTAAATAGCTCAGACGACCAATAACATGATCCTGTTTAAGCATCTTGCTAGCAGGAAAAGCCCTTACATACAGTACACCTGGTGAAAGATCAGCTTGGCTTAAAATATTCCAGTACAATTTTCAGAGTAAACAACTTCACAGAAGTTAATTAAAAAAATAACAATAAAAGTCAAACTAATCTTAAAGAAATGGGGGAAAAACAAAGAGACAAACTATACGTAAGATTATCAGGAAGGAATGCCCAGCTTTTGTTTTCAAATGTTGACTGAAATTTAGGTTTCTATAAAATACCTCCCACAAATCTGGGGCACAGCTGGTTGAACATACTGCAAACTTTCAGATGCCAAGTCAAAACACTTTTCAGTCACATTTTAGCAGGGCAGAAACTATTCGTGTTTTTAAGTATGAATACAGGTTAGCCACTGTTCTATTATTACATGGTTCAGTCTTATCAACCTAACAGTCAGAAAACAAGGAAAATTAAACCCCAACATGAAGTAACAATAAACAATATTTAACCAAGATAATGCAATGAACATCCAAATTAATTAGTTTAAATTAAAAACCCAGCAATACCATCTTGTTAGTCAGTGCAAACGCTACATACAGGGTTTTCTCAAGAAAGCTGAAAGCACCTGATTCTTTTGCCAAGTCATCAGATTCAATAATGTACAGGCTTAAATCTGCATTTTAAAAAACTGCCATTACATTAGTGCATAATTTATCAAAATTGTAAAAACGATTCTGCATAACTTAGGAGAATTTAATATCTAGTACATCAGCTGAAAGACTTAGGCACTTGGTTATATATTTAATTACTTACTTCAACAAGTAGCCTGTGTATAAATATTAACAAAGCAGAAACTACTCTTGAAAAAATGGAAAATTAAAAAAAATTTAAATGCTACAGATAAAAGCACTGCACCACACTCCTACATATAATGCAGTAAAGAAAGCTAGTATATAACCCTGTAAAATTCTATGATAAGAACGTCTAACTCCACTCTTCAAAGTAAAAAAAAAAAAAAGAAAGAAAAAAAATCCATGCAAAGTTCCATGAAAAAGATAAATAAAGCAGCTGGAATGAGATGGAAATTTCTCTCAGTGAAACAAAAAAATAGAAATAAATAAGTTAATTAAGTCTACTTTCACTAGATGTATCATTGTAGGATCCTGCTAGTTTAATAACTGAGTTGTTAATTTTCTATAGAAGCCATTTAAAATAGGAAATGGCTCAGTTACTGCACCGGATTGCTACAAACTCATAAAAAGCTGCTTGAAGCTTAAGTTAAATGTCCAAATTCCAATCACTTCTGGAAAGTGAACGTGTTACCCTAGTAAAGTAAATTTTCTTTTTTTTTCATAATGCTAATGCAAGAGGGCTTGAAGTATCAAAGAGTCCACAGGAAATGGATGCCCCCAGTAATATCTTTTTTTTAAAAAAAATATACATTATATAATATATATTATATATATAAAAAGCTAGTGTAAATGCTTCCATGGTATGGTCACAAATTTGAAAGATGAACCTCCTTTCAGCTGTTAACCATCTTCCCATTTGCAACAGGTTTTAAAAAGTCGTTTTTATCTTCAGACATAACATGAGTTTTCAGAATGAGGTTGCCAACACTGACAGATGTGGTGATGGGGAGGCAACTTGCATTGCTAATGGACACTGGGAGTGGCTGGCTAAAGCAAGAAGTTACCGGCAGAATTGTTTTCTGCTCCTCCCTGAGAGAGAAAATAAATGACATTGAAGACAAATTAGCTTTAAGTGAAAACTTTTTAAGAGTAACCATACATGCTTCATAAAAGTTGTAAAGTTGTAACAAACTTTAAGAGCGCCTAGCAAAGGCATGTCTTTATCACTAAAAAGTATCAAAGGTCATTAAAAAAGTCCCATTTTCCAAAAATTATAATAAAAATTTAAAATACTAGTAATTTAAGGCCAATAATATCAAGTTCAAGATTAGACAATATGTTTGGGAGTAATTATACAAAATAACAATATTAAAGCCAAGAAAACCTTAACATGATTTTTAAAAAGGGAGACCCTTCATCTATGTTTTAAGTCTCCATTTTGTAGTCTAGAAGTTTGGCTACCAGATTGAAGAAGTATAAGCTGATGTTGAAGCAAAAAGACTAACTTTTATCCCAACAAAAAGCAAGTTTCAGGCTACTAAAAGGGATTACTTTGTTAGTTCAAATTTACCTCTTCTCTCCTAAAAATCCAGACTGACCAAATCATTGTCCTATTACATAAGGTCTTCCCTTAACAGGATAAAGCCCAAAATGAATTTAACACTGCATCTATTTCTCTTTAAGTATTCACGCCCTAGGCCCACTGGTTAGGAATTTTCTGTCTAACACTCACAGAATCACATGGTCTTCACCTAAACTCTGCCTCTTCTGCTCCAGTGGCTCCTTTTGGTGCTGTTGGACTGTATGCCCATTTTCCACTGCTGTTCCATTTAGCAACTGATCATTTTGAGAACTGATACCAAGCTGTATGTCCAGCATCTCCTATGAAAATAAAATGTTAATCCTTCAGTATGAAAGTATTTTATACTTTAATTTCCAATGGAATAAAGCCTCCTAAATATCTAATTGTGGTACTTACTTCAATTTGTTCACCTTGTCCATCAGGTTCATCAGTATCAAGGGCTGAAAGCTCTAACTCAATATCCCTATCAGGCTTAGTATCAGTTGCATCTTCTGTATAATCACTCTGAAATTAAGAAAAATACTGCTTTCATACCTGTGGAAACTTGGGCTTCCCTTTTAATTAAACTGGGAATCCCAATGATTGATGTAAAGAATTATTCAAGAAATCTGGGACCACAATTTTATTTCTACTTCAAGTTTTAAAAGCAATCATCCATCAGAAAAAGGCACACTAAAACGCATTAAATAATGGCATGAATCAACGCACAGCAGCAGCAAACAACAAATACATTAAGCATGAAGCTGAGCGGTCCAGTCTCTTTACCTCTCCATTTCTCAGTTCAATTTCCTTGCTCAGAAGATTTAAGGTAAGGTGACGGCCTTCATCCAGGGAATTCCATTTCTGTTGCATGGCCAGAGCATTGGCCTCCCTCTGAAGAAGCAAGGAGTTACTCTTAGCCTATAGGAAAAAAAAACAATTTAAGTTAGCTTCCAACCATAGCTTTCAACTGCAATTCTATTTTTTAAAAATTCAGAGCTAAGTGACACAGAGCCTACCTGCTGAAGTTCAATGCTCAAAAGGTCTCCAGTACTGGAATGCTTTCTATGACCAGATAAATCAGTAACGATGAATCTGTCCCTTTAAAGAGAAATACATTTACTGTAATAAAGGTGAAATAAATTAAGCAACTAAAGCAGTAATGACTACATACTACATATGTTCTATGTAACAGATCAACTCTGGAAGTTTTAGTCATCATTCCAAATGTAAAAGTAAAATTTTTTTCAGAAATTTATTTTAGAGCCAGCCTTGATGGCCTAGTAGTTAAAGTTTGGTGTGCTCCACTTCAGCGGCCCACGTTTGGTTCCTGGGCGTGGAACCATACCACTCATCTGTCAGTAGTCATGTGGTGGTGGCTCACATAGAAGAACTAGAAGAACTTATAACTAGAATATAGAACTATGTACTGGGGCTCTGGGGGAGAGGGGAGAAATTTATTTTATAGCTAAAATTAGTAAAGCACATTTCATGAATAATTGGGAGTAGAATCTGTACTCTGAGGATACTGTAAGTCTGAGAATAGAGAATCCTAAAGCATGAAGAGTAACATTACCGTTCAATATAGTGCGCTGATGATGTGGCCTCGTTACCATATGAACTCCACCTTGAATCAACAGCATTGACGTAAGGGACATAATCTATAGAAATGTAAAAAGAAACAAACAATGATCATAGAAGTGAAGTCAGTATATAGATATAAATGTATACTTTTAAAAAAGACCCATATTTTATCTAACTAGCCATGTTCTCTTGGCTAAACCATTTAATTCTGAGTTTACTGTGCTTATTAAATGGAGGGATATGTTCCATACTCACAAAGTGAGGATTATAAAGCACAGTGCTAGAACATATAAGGTGAGGTATTAGCTAAATGAATTACCTGATACACTGATGGGCTTAGTTGCACTTCCTTGGGAAGCAGTGGCCTGGACAGGATCCGTGGTATGGTAACCTGTACGGGAAGATCTGGAAATTGCACCCCATTTTGAGATGATAGGTCCATCACTAAAAGGAATTATCGGGTCTTCTTCTTTTGTCCTTCTCTGAGTTTCAAATAAATGTACTCTTCTCTTAACATCTCCACTGTCCAGGTCCTGCATAAACCAAAGATCAATAAAAGAACTATTGGCAATTACTTCAGCTAGTAATACAAGTACATGCTTTCAAAAGACATTAAGTTTCTGGTAAATATAACACTAGCTGTAGATCTCAATGATAATCCAACATCTATTTTTAAAATCACCAAACTATGCTCAAATAATTTAAACATTAAATGCAATTTATTTCAGACTTACCTAAATATGACTCTGCTGCTTACAGATGAGTTAAATAGCAACAATATGAAGATAAAAGCATTCAATCATTCTAAAACTTGAGTCAACATGCATGATATTCCTCCACCCCCCAAATCATACCATTAACACAGCATTTGAATTAGCAATTACATCTCTGGGCTCTGAATCGATGGCATTTATACAGGAGCCTATGGTGCCACAAGACCAGGGAGAATAATGGGAAAGATGATCTTCTTCAAATTTTGTACCACTCACACTCTCAGAGAACTGATTAAAAAAAAAAAAAGGCATAGCCAAATTAGTAAGAAACTTAAATTTACAAACTTGTAACTAATATAAAGTGACTATTCTAGAATATACAAGACTTCATAGTGAACAATTAAACCTTTGATAATATAAAACACTGTCATAAGTAACAAATAGTACTTATACTATTTGTATTTATATTATTTATTAATAAAAATAGAATGCCTTCTTTTTTTGCATTGTCCTTTAAGTGTGCATAAGAAAGCCCTGACTGATATCATCAAAACCATTCAACAAGTATTTACAACATGCCTCCGACATGGTATGAGGTGCTCAAAAAAAAAAAAAAGTAAAAGAAAGCAGACACACACAAACACATACAGAGAGATCACAGTCCATGTCCTAAAGAAATTTATAATTTCTTGAGAAAAGAACAACATGTGTAAATAAGGGAAAATAACTGATAAACCATACAGTATTAAATAAAGAACAAAAAGAATTCAAAGAAGGCTCTGGAACTAGAAGGGGAAGTGAATAAATTTTAAAGGGATGGTGAGTAAGGATTACTATAGGGCCAGAATATTAAACTTGTAAGAATCAATAAATCTTGTTTACTAATTATACAGATAGGGAAACTCAAGGACAAAAAGGTTAAATTACTTATCTCAAGTCATATTACTAGCTAGTAGCAGATCCGAGTCTCAGCGAAATACTTATTTCCTAAGACATAGTATAAAAAAAGGTAAATATATTTTTCTATTAACTAAGTGGCAAGTCTATCACTCTGTTGTCAAAATGTTTAGCTGCTCTGAAGAAGTCTAAGTTTGATGAGACAAATTTGGATCTAGTTTAAAAATTTATTAGTTTGTTGAAATATTTATGGATGAAAAAATACGATGTCTAGGATTAACTAAAAATAATCCAGTAAGAAGAAGGGGAACCCATGAAAGGAGATCGACTGAGTTGACATTTGTGGAAGCTGGGTGATGGATAATGGGGTTTTTTATACTATTCTCTCCACTATTATATATGTTTAAAACTTTTCATAATAAAACAATTAAAAAAATTATTTTTATATTACAACCTCTAGGAATGAGGAATAAACCCAAAAAAACAATGGTTTGCTCTAAATATAAGAATACTGAAAACACCAGGGTACAGTGAAACGATCCTGGTACAAAAACTTGTTTAGTAATAAAAAGAACAATAATCAACAGTGATATAAACACCATGAGTAATAATACAGTAGGCATTTCTGCACCTCTTGTGAAGTAGGGAGGAAATGCCTCAGACAGACCAGGATTCAAATCCCAGCTACTTCCAGGCTGAATTTACTATTTGGGCAAATTACTTAACTTCTCTGAGTAGGATTCCTAACCTGCAAAATACAGGTAATACCTGCCCCCTAGGGTTTTTGTGAGAATTAAATAAAATAACATTATGTAAATGGCTAGTACAGTGCCTGGCACAAGTAAGTGCTCAATAAATGGTAGATATAAAATTCATTGTTAATAAAAGCCATAAAAATGATGAGAACTATATTGCTGGAAAAATTTTGAATTCTTAGTGGAAAAAGGACCATGACAATGGTCTTCAGAGTCTCAAATACCTAGCCATAGTGCTTACATACTTGATGTTTATTGAACTAAACTCAACTACACACCAAATCACTGCAAAATATCCAAAATAGCTAACCCTGATTTGAATGAGTGCTCTGAAGTCAGCTGTGTGAACTATTCCTGCAACATTAAGTGATTAAAACCTTTCTTACATCAGCGCGAAAGTCTACACTGAATAGAGGAGAAGGTGGTGTTGGTGACTGTGTTGCCACAGGAAGAGTTGAAGAGACAAGAGGTGCTTTCTGAGTGTGGTACTGTGCCCACTGCTCTGGCTTTCTTCTTATCTGCTCCTCGCAACTGGTCTTCAAATGACCACAAGGTTCCTAAGGGGGGATAAAAGAAACAATCTTAATCATGTAGGGAGCAGTAAATAAAATTAACTATGCTCTGTGGAAATAATGTAAACAGTTTATTATACTGTTGGGACCAAAAAAAAAAATACAGGAGAGAAGTCACCCTAGCCTATTCTCCACACACTTAAATGAAAGGGTTAATATTTAGTCAAGTGATGTTAAAAGTAAAATCTGAGCTCTCACTTTTCTGGTTTAGGAAAGTCACTTGTATATATGTGGGAATACTGAAAACAGGCCCTGTCCTTGTATTTTGAAGATTTCTTTTTACCTTCCCATCAATTTCCTATCCAAACATAACATTTATTGAGCATTAATATGCATCAGGTCCAGTTCTAAGAGCTTTGTTTTTTTCTGATTTAATCCTCACAACAGCCTTATGAGGTAGGTTCAACTATTATTTCCATCA
The DNA here is from genome assembly GCF_041296265.1 of Equus caballus. Lineage (NCBI taxonomy): Eukaryota > Metazoa > Chordata > Mammalia > Perissodactyla > Equidae > Equus > Equus caballus. The sequence continues at coordinate 35,323,936 of NC_091708.1, forward strand.
AACAGATGAAAAAACTAATATAGAGAAGTCAAGTAACTTCCATAAGTCACACAATCAGTAAGTGGAGGAGCCAGTATAGATACCCAGGTGGTCTGATACCAGACACTGGGCTCCTAACCACTACAGTACGGGAGCATTCCTATTTCCATTATTACTTACCCTTGGTAAAGGCACGGTTGTCCTTGGTTCACTTGGTGGCTGACAAGCCACTGAATAATACCCATCTAATGAGTTATATCTTTCTCGCAAAGATGTCTGATAGACAGACGAGTGCATCACATCCATTGGAGGTAAAGAATTGCTTCTAATAATGTCATCTCGTTGGTACATAGGTGGGCGCCAGATGCGCCTGCTGTCGTACACAGGAGCATACATTCCAGAAGGTACTGGAGGAACTGGTCCATACGGCTGCGGAGGAGGAGGTTGGTAAGGAGAAGAATTCATTCGATCTCGAGGGGAAAATGTACTGTAATGATCGGCATATGGCATGGAAGCAGGTGGGAGAGAGGACTCTGGAACATTATTGGACCTCACAAAGCGAGGAACACAGGGAGCCACGCCAGCTGGTACCGTTGGAGGTGGTGGGTAGTATCCTTGAAAATTGGAAAGAGGAATATGTAACATAATCTTAGTAAAATCCAACATTTTACAATGATTTAAGTTTAAAGCAGGCTTTAATGTGGAAAAATAAACTTTGAACCCCAGTTACCCCCTCTTTAGAAAGAATCTATATACTTTCAAGACACCACTATACGAAAATCATTAACGTTCATTGCTAATGTTAGACTGCTCCTTAAAAACAAATGACAGAGCTATTAACAGATGGCTAGTCAATCTCCTTCTAGGGAATCTATTGCCATAGGTTTTGGATTAAGAAATTAGTTGCACCATTGATTCTTAACCTTTTTGGGAGCAGAGATTAAAGACCTCTTTCAAAATCTACGTAAGTTGTGTGTTGTCTTTTCAAAATTATACGTAAGTATATATAAACCAAACATTTTGCATACTATTTCAGGGGATTCACAGAACTCCCTGAAGCTCATCCATGGACTCTGTATTTGATTCACAGGAATGAGAACCTTAAAACCATTGGTGCGTAGAATTATAGATTCTTAGGTCAGGAAGAAAGCTTAGGGGTCATGTAGTCCAAAGGATTAATTTTTTAATTAATAGATATAAATCTACTTCTATCTATAGATAGATATAAATGATTCACTTACTTATCTAATGGCAACAAATGTTTAACATTACAATTTCTTTTTTTCTTAGAATTGTCTAAAATTACTTACCTGTCTGTGGGTACTGTGGGACTTCAAAGGGTATCTGAGTCCTTGGATCTTGAAAATACTGAATGTTTTCAGAATGCTGAGGATATACCGGTACTCTAGTTATAAACGGGCTGGATTTTGGAGGCACAGAATTCAGCTCTGTTCCAACATTAGAGGGCCCAGCTGAGGTAGCCGCTACATTACTTACAGGAGTCTTGGGTGGAGAACCAATTTTACTGGAGAGAAAATTTAACGAAGGGCAAATGATAAATCACTGTCTTTGACTGATAAGTTTTCCTCATTTGGAATTTTTCATAAAATTAATAAGTGAAACCACTAATAGAAAACACTTCAGGCATTTCCACAGTGACAACAAGGCAATGAATTTCATTGCCATCTTAGTCTGCTAATTCACAGGATCATAGTAACAGGTCTCATATTCTGGTGAGGGCAAAAAGAAATGCAAACAAATTCCAGGCTCTAATGTGACCCATCAGTCCCTTTACACTCATTCTTTAAATAAAGATTTTTCCTACTGGGAGCTAAAAAAAAATCCTGTGCAGTTAAGTTCTCAACAGAAACAATATAGTCTACCAGTAGAATTCTTTGGAACAAAGAAGACAGATATGTAAAGGAAGAGTTGTTCTATTAAGAGTTAGATTAGCAGAAATGTAAACTCCTTGAGGAAAGGCCATTTTTGTCCATTTTGTTAACTGCTATACATCCAGGACCTAAAACGGTTCCTGGCACACAGGAGGCACTCAGTGACTATCTGTTGGATGAACGAAACACTAATGAAATGGTTACTCACTAAACTGATACAAAATACACAAACTTATCTTTTTTTTTTTATACACAAAGGATTTTCTTTGTTGAGTCACCAAGCAATCAGCTCCAGATGATCTCATCATGGCTTTCGCATGCCCTTTTAGGAAGTCAAACTTTGGCAGAGCTTAGGTATGTGGTGATTCAAGAAAATGATCTTGTTAATGATGCCAGAATTCAATATGTTGCATCCCAACTAGATTAGAGGGTTTTTCTCAAACTAGAGAAGCCCTTTTAAAGCTAGAGTATAAACAACAAGGAGTATGGGTTGCCTTTAAGTCTAGCAGATACTTATTTACTTCTATGTTTGTGTGTCAAAATGAGAAATTAACTAAGGAAGAGTGGGTAATAATAGTAGGTACAAACGCACTGGTTTAGAGTTTAAAGATATTTTAGGGCTTTGTTTATTCTCTAAAGTTAAATAAAGGCAACAAGGAAAATGATTAGGATTTCCTTACAACAATAATAACTAACATTTATCGACCACCTTCCAGGCACTATGCTAAGTGCTTTACGTAGATTATCTGGTCCTTCCATGTCAAAATGCTATATACTGTAAAATCTGGATAAGTACTTTGAAATGGCAAATTCTTAGACTTACCAGGAAAATGACATCAAAATCCATGAAAAGGTTCATAGCCTCATGAAATCACACAAGCTATCCCCAAAACTCAGACTTAAGGAAAAAACTAATTTTCAGTCACATTCTAGTCAGACAGCTAGATTATTATAGCTACGTCCTAGGTGACTTTCAGGATTCTAGGCTCTCCTTTGCAGCAGCCCTTCTCATACCTACAGGCTTTTGCCTGTGCTGCTTCCTCTACCAAGGCCCTTCCTTCCTAACTATCCATACTCTTGAAACTAGTTCAGGTATTATCACCTTACCTCTAAGAAGAAATCCAAAATAAGTCCCTATAGAATTATTCTTTTTTTGTGTGTTCCAATAACACCTGGAACACAACTCTATTACAGTACTTTTCAGAATGTATTATATGATATCTTTTGACATCTGTCTCCCAAACTACACTGGAAGACCCTTCCTTAGAGGCAAGGAGTATATCTAGTTTATTTTCATTAGCTACATTAATTGGCCTGGTGTTCGGCACACAGAATATACATAATTTTTTAATAAATAAATAAATGATTTATTTATTTAGATCTATTCATTTTTATAAGTTTTTTTTCCCTAGTTCATCATTTTTTTGAATGATATAATTTACCTTTTAAGGTGTACAATTCAATAATTTTTGGTATATTCACAAGGTTGTGCAACCATCACCACTATCTAATACTGAAAAGTTTTCATCATCTGAGAGAAATCTGTACTCATTAGTACTCACTCCTCATCCCTCTCTCCCCCTAGCCCCAGCCCCTAGCAAACACTAATCTTTCTGTCTCTATGGATTTGCCTACTCTGGGCATTCACATAAATGAAATTATACAATATGTGGCCTGTTTTATCTACCTTCTTCCACTTAGCATGTTTTCAAGATTCATCCATACGTTATATGTAAGAGTACTCCACTCCTTTTTTATGGCTGAAAAATATTCCATTCTCTGGATATAATACAGTTTTACAACATCACTTTTCCAAAACCCTTCAAAAGCTCATTTCTTAAACACACATAGCACAAGCTCTCCACAATCTGGTGCCAACCTATCTATCTAATCTCATTTAAACCAGTTCCTAACATAAACCTTCAGTTCTAGAAGGCTGATCTCCTCAATGTTCCATACAGTTATCAACAAACTTGATCCATGTTACACTTTCTTTTTCTGAAATTTCTTCCCATATTTCTCCCAGCAATATAAAATTTTCCTGTTCTTTAATACAACTCCAATATTGCTTCATTTATGTAAATGCTGTCTACACAACCATATTATCATAAGTTTCTTAAAGGTAGAGATATCTTACACATCTCAAATTATTTCCAAGAGTGCCAAGAACAGAACTCAGAATGAGTGCTCAAATAACATTTGCTAACTAGACATTGTTCTCTGTCATATCATTTCTAAAATCTTTCCCAGGGAAGATGGTAGGGATTTGTTAGTAAACAAATTCCCCTATCACGTGCTAACTGCAGAAATAAAGAATATAAACGCTTATCTATCCAATATTTATTATATGAAATCACTAGTTTACTGTGTGCCTAGCATAAGGCTTTTTTTTCTAGAAGGCACAGGATACTGACAGACTATGGGTGACAAAATCTGAACATGCTTTAACTCAGATTTTAAGACCTTAAAAGAATACCAAAGAATGAGATTTCTGAGGTGGAAGTAACTTTTCAGATCATCCGAAAGTTTTAAAACTTTTTTCTTAAAGCACCAAAACCCTTTTGCCAAATTAAATCTTACGCTAAAACCCAACAACAACGGTAATAGTAATAACAACAACAGTAGATATTTACTGCGCGCTATGTGACAGGCATCGTCCAAAACACATTGCAGTATTAAATCTTTTAATCTTTACGACCAACATATGAAGTTGATGCTATTATTATACTAATTTTATGGATAAGTAAACTGAGCTAGACAGATTAAGTAACTGGCCTAAGATCAAACAGCTAGGAAACAGCCAGAATTTGAACCCTGAAGAGTCTGGCTCCAAAGATGCCCCCTTAACTACTACACATAGTTACAGAATAGATGTGGAACTGCTCTGAATGAAACAGGAGCTGGAGGCTCAAGCATCTCACCTGCTTAGGTTTCTACTTAGTTCTTTTCCGGCACCTCTATGAACTCAATCCTAAAGTTCAAGGAAATAAGGTGTGAAAAACCCCAATTCTGGTCCAACCTCTTCAGTTTACAGTTGAGGAAAACAAAACCCAGAGTTAAAGTGACTTTCCAAGGTCACAGAGCTATTCAATTACAGAGCCAGGACTAGGACTCAAATTTTTGGGTACTGAGTGCTTTTTCTACTATATGAAATGTTCTGCATAAAAATTCTGATTAACTGCTTTTCCTCAGGATAAATAAAAATACTCAGGTGTTTCTAAAAAGGCTAAATATAACCTGTATTAACCATTTTTACCTAATACTTACCTTTCAGTTACAGACTCTGCAGAAGGCCCAGCAGCATTCTGACCATTAGTGCCAACCTTCCCCACTTTCTTCACAGTCTCCAGAGCTCTTAATGTACTGTCAGTACTACGTGGGATTAGCTGGGAAACACTGTTTTCTGCATTTGAAATTCCGTTTGTACTTGGAACAATTTTCCCCGTTGTTTCAGTACTTCCTATGACAGAAATGACATTTCCGGCTGTGGTTGTGACAGTGTTGTTTACACCAACTTTATTTAGAAGAGGAAATGTTCTTACAGTTGCATTGATCTTTTTGTTCCTTAATCGATACCTGTTTCAAAAACAATCAACATATTGGTGAATATTTCACAAAATCTTACTCTGAAGGAAAAAAATGCAATGGGAAAAGATCATATATCCCATACACACACACACACACCTGTGTATGTAGGTACATAATTAATACAGCAAGCGAGGTACACATGTATTCAAAGAAGCCTTTTGAGGGAGTAGGAAGAGACCCATTAAAAATTTGCATAATTAAAATATAAAGGACACTGTGTAAAAATGAAAGGAACCATACCAAATGTAGTTGAGAATGTAGGATGAAGAGAAAAGATACGCAAGAGTTGGAAGAACTCTCTGTGGTTACCAAATTGCTAAGGCAGTATATAATTTTAAAGAAATAAAAAAGAAACCAATCCTAATTCTTAAAAAAATATTACACCAAAATACAGAATTTAGTATTCTATTTTTCAGATTAGTTTATGCCTAAAGTAAAAAGTATTTGGATTAAAGATTTTTCCGATATTAAATTCTGGGTTTTATTTATGGTCAGAGAAAATACTCTAATATGTGAGGCAATTTGATCTTGGACTCCATTTAAGAAAATTAGTTTCCACCTGTATAACAAAAATTTATTATAATGTAGTCCTAGTCAATGTTCCCGCCATTATTTTAAAGTGGTGAACAATTATGTAACATGAATAGAAAGACAACTACAGACATTTGGAGTCATAATTACATTTGCCTAAATCAATCTGATATTAATGTTATACATAATCAAACATATGGTAATTAAACATAAATAGTGTAGGGATGAGCAATGCCTTCACAACAGTTTTCCTTTTAGCCCTTCAGTATCTATAAACAGCTTCATGATTCAATCTTTCTCTTCTCCCTCTCTCTCTCATACACTCATGTATACACACAGTGACAGAGGCAAGTGAAGTTCAATAAAAGACAAGTGTTCCCAGATCGGTCTGACTGAAGGTGGAGTGATAGAACACCAAGTTTAAAAAAAAAAAGCAAAACAGAGCTTATGGCCAATTTAGATATGTCATCTTACAGATTCTGGGGAACCAACGATTACATCTTTAAGAAGGAGGGACATGAACAGACCTATATTTCAGAAAGGCAATTCTGTGGCATGCTCCTTGCTTTCATCCTCAAAGACAAATCTCAGATATCCTTAAGACTGCTCTGGCAGGCAAAAAATAAAGTTTTAATTCTGAGTTTCTTAAAAGGGAGGAGTTATGAGAAGTAAAACCTTAACCAAGGGAGGTAAAGTAAGTGAAAAGTAAGGATACATATTGGACTGCCAGCATCTAGGCAGCTAAAGAACTGGACTTAGAACCTGGACCTCACACTTGAAAAAGCCAATTACTTCCTATTCTTTTAAAATCGTCCACGAGCTCCCTCAAGTATTCACTCTCTGCCTTACCCAGCTTAGAATCCACCCTCTACCATTAATTCCTCCCTTGTAAATACCTTTAACTCCTTTGGCCCACTCCCCCCGTTGAAGTCATCTGGTAAAACTCCAATCCAATTCTTCGCTTATTCTCTTATTCTGTGCCTGCTCCCAAGTAGCTAAATGTTGCTGGAGAAAAATCATACAATCATGCTGTCTAGACTTCCTTCAAAATTAAAATCAATTATTTAAAATGGTCAAACAATACATCAATACACTTCTCTACTAAACTCACTTTCCCATCTCTAACATCCTTTGCCCCTCCACTCCACAGCCCCATCATAGCTGATCATGTTGCCTCCCACTTAACAGAGAAAACAGATGAAACTAGAGGAGAATTACTTATCTTTCCACCACCAATTCCACTAACCTTTCTGCATGTGTAACAAAACACTCCTCCTAAAATAAGGGATGAAAAGTTCCTATTCCTAACTCAGGCCAATCTTTCCACTTGGGTTCCAACGAAAGACAATCTCTCCACTTGTGCCGTAGGGCCCAAGTCTATTTGCGTTCTCAAAGACTTCACTCCCATAATTACCTTTTTTTCTCTAGTGCAACATCACTTCATTCGGGTGTCTGCTTAAATGTCATATCCTCTGAGATTGCTTCCCAGGCAATCTTATCCTAAAATATCTCCCGTTTCTCAATCATTCTTTATCCTTACCTTGTGTTATTTTTCTTCATAGCATCAATCAGTACCAGATACTATGTTTTCTATTTACCTGCTTTATGTTGATCTTCTCTACTTCACTGTAAGCCCCACAAGACCAAGGATTTTGCCTTTCTTACTCACCTGTCTATTTTTAACACATAATATAGTGCTTGGTGCATACTGGTGTCCCCAAAATATCTGTCGCATGAATATGGAGTAAGCCCCAAACTTCATACGGCCAAGAGAACTACTGATTTTCCACCCCAAAGCATTTCCCATCTCAGTAAAAGATAATACCTCAGTTAGGCAGGCCCCACACTTCAGAGTCATCCTTTGATTCTTTCTCTTTTCTTTACACCCCACATTCAATCTATTAGTCCCATCAGCTCTACTTCCAAATATATCCTAAATCTGACTGCTTTTCATCATTTCCATTACTATAATCCTGGGACCAAGCTACCAATCTCATGCCTAGACCACTGCAGCAGTTTAACTGGTCTCGATTCATGCAAACACTAGAGTGACATTTCTAAGACAAAATTAAAATCTCATCATTCCATTTGAATAAAACCCTACAAAGTCTTCCAGAGTAAAATTCAAACTCCTTGCCATGGTCCACCAACCCAGTATGACCTAGCCCTTATCTACCTATCCAACCTTGTCTTTTGTCATTCTTCTCATTCTCCATCTTCCAGACATACTGGTCTTCTTCCTAATTCCTGAACATGGCAAGGTTTCTTTATAGCATTTTATCAGTAACTGAAATTGTCTGTTTACATGTTTACTGTTCCTCTTTCCCCACTAGAAACACCTCAAATAGTACCAAGCACTTAACAATCATTCTTATAAATATTTGTTGAATTGGTTGATCCCAGGCTTTTGGCACTCTCCAGAACCTAACAACTCCTGGGAACAATATTCCAATATCCTACATCCTAAAATATATTCACATAAATATTTATTTCTTAGGGATGCTTTCTGGGCATTTACATTTTGTTTAGTTAGGGAGATATAGAGCAGAAAAAGCAGACGGGGTAAAATTAAGTTACTTAAGTTAAACGTTTGCTGAGGTCCTGGTGTATTATGTGAACTAAGACAATGGCTCTACCCTCAAAAGCTCAGAGTTGGGTAGCAACACGTATTTTTTTAACCAATAGGATAGTGACATCTCTCAGGTCCCTAATCTTTTGTATTACCCTGTTTTTTCTTCTTCTTCTTCTTTTTTTTAACAGCAATAGAGTGTGTGAAGCTGGCTGGAAATAAGAAATATGAACTGTAGATTATTTACTCTTTCAACAAAGATATACTGAGTTTATATATCACATACTTGCTAGGTGCAGGAAATATAAATACGAATAACCTATAGAATAAATAAGTCCAGTGAAAATACACTCATAATAAATAAATAATGGCAATACAGTAAGAGAAGTGGTAGTTATAAATTTGCCCTGTGAAGAGTACAATGGCAGTATAGTGAAGGAAGCAACTAACACTACCTGGGGAAGTCCTTAGAAGGAAGATAATATCTGATTATGATTAGGAATAAGAGCTCTCCAAACAGAGAAGACAGAGAAATATATATGACACAGAGTGAACAACATGTGCAAGGGAAATAAGAATGAAAGAATTCGTATAGTAGTAACCAGTGATTAACTGAATGTACCTTAAAAAAAATATATATAAAGAATGCAAAAGGTGGAGTAAGGCTGGAAAGCTAGATTGGGACCAGATCCTTTGATGTACTGAGGAATTAAGAATTTAAAGCAGAAAATGGACGTGATTAGACACTTATTTGCAAAAGAAAATCTTGGTAGCATAGCTTGAGACACAGGGAAATGCAAGGTTAACAGCCACTGTAGCATCAAAATGGATAAATTGGGTAAACAAATGTGAAACACTAAAAATGGTACCTGCACAAAATGTGACCAATTAATTTGTCTATTTTTATTATTCCTCTTCCTCCTCCTCCCCTTCTTTCTCTTAAAAGTTCAGGCAAGAGATAATGAAGTTCTGAAGTAGGTAGTGGGGAATGGAGAACAGGAAGGTAACTTGAAGATATAAGAAGATAAATGGATTTTAATTTGGGGCACTAGTTGTGGGTGGAATAGTAATGAAATCACACAGTTTCTTCCCTGACTTTTTAAAGTCTAAGTGCTCCCAAGCAAGGTCCCCAAAAAAGCTTTATTTTAGCTAAAAAGCTCTATTTCAGGTATAGACAAGCTCAATACATCTCCTAGAGTCTCAGAAATCATCTTGATGTAAAACTCTGTAGACAGAGCTGCCTTGACTGGGTACAAACAATATAATTTTTTCTTAGGACTCCTGCAGCCTCTCTAGGCTTCCAGCAGGTGGAAAAACTGAGAAGAGAAGCATGTTTCTGCTCTTCTTTTTAATGCACACAAATGTATCTTCACTCCATCACACTGGTGCTGCTGTAGAGCTGATCATGTGCATGCCCCACTGCTAGCCACTGAAAACAGGAGACAACAATAGACAAGACAGATAGAGTCCATGGAGCTTACACTTCATTAAGGTGGACAAACATTCAATAGATTGGGTCAGGAAACTACTGCCCTTGGGCAAAAGTTGCCTTCTTTTGTAAATAAAGTTTACAGCCATGCCTATTTTATGCATTGTCTATGGTAGCTTTTTTGCTACAATGGCAGAATTGAGTAGTTGCAACAGAGATCACTGTATGGTCTACCAAGCTTAAAAAATATCTGGACCTTTACAGAAAAGTCTGTCAACCCTTAAAACAGACCATAAATTAATGATAACTTTGATAAGCATGATAAAGAAGAACCTGGTTTAATATGAAATATTGGGAGGATCCCCCTGAAAAAGTGAAGAATGAGCTAGACAAAAGAAAAGCTCCACAGGTAAGGCTAAAAGGAAGAGGATTACATAAAAGACCTGAAGTGGGAAGATGCTTGGTGCATTCTGGGCACTGACAGAAGGTCAGTGTGGCTTGAGCATAGAACACAATTAGGGAGTGCTGTGACATGAGATCAGAAAGACAGGCACAGACTAGATAATGCAGGGTCTTATAGACCACAAATCTAGATGCTATATCTTTATCTACAGGGTAATGTGAAACTAATAACTAAGCTTCTCATTATCTGCAATAAGCCTTTTGTGCAACGTTCTCCCTGTTTTAATGAGGAATAATGGGATTGGGAGTGGGCAACAGCAGCTATTAGAAGACTAGTTAGGAGGCAACTGTGGATCAAGAAAAGGGATGATAGCTTGGACTCTAAGGATGGAAAGAAGGAGAAAGAGTTGAGAAACATATAGGAAACTTAACTGACAGAACCTGGTGACTAAGACAAGCAGGCGAAAGAAAGCTGACAAAGATGATTCCTATAATATGGCATGTATAACTGGCTCAACAGGGTACACTGGAAGAGAGCAGAATGGAAGGTAGAAGAGGAGGATGCAGGGGAGGAGAAAATTAGCCCAAGCTGAGTTTAAAATGTCTAAAAACAAAAGGGAGATGTCCATTAAGAGTTGATATACAGGCTAGTTGTTCTAGTAGAAAGGCTGGGATAGATTTTTTGGTGAGATTTCAATGATGAATAATTTGGTTAAAAAACACAACAAAAATTTAGAGAATACATAATATAGCTTATACCCATTTACTTTTATGTCTCGGGCAAATGAATATAGAGAAAGGGATGACTTACAGGAGAGGAGAAAGACAAAAGAAGACACAGAAAAATGAATGTTAAAAAGATCAAAAGCCTTAAAAAGAAAATCTATCTGCTTTACCATTCTACCTGGGACTTTATCTTCAATGGAACCTGAGCAAATAAGATAGCACATAGGGATATTTTCACTCTGCACAGGTGCTCAGCAGAAACATGGATTCCAGCTACTCAATGGTCTAAGATATGACCTTTGAATAAGGTTATAAATTACTTATTATGTCTGCTTTTTAAGGATTGGCCCTGTGCTAACATCTGTTGCCAATCTTCCTTTTTTTTCTTCTTCTCCCCAAAGTCCCCCAGTACATAGTTGTATACTCTGGTTGCAGGTCTCTCTAGTTCTGCTATGTGGGATCTGCCTCAGCATGGCCTGATGAGCAGTGCTAGGTCTGCGCCCAGGATCCAAACCAGCGAAACCCCTGGGCCATGGAAGCAGAGCTTGCTAACAAAATCACTGGGCTACAGGCCGGCCCTTCACTTATGTTAATCTTGCTCCCAGAAGCAATAAGGTATAGTTGCAAAAGAAAACGTTATTTTGCAATCTAAAGAACTCTACAATGTGAACTTAATTGTGCCTTTGTATCTAACACTTTCTTAATGACCAAAAAGTAAACCCATATGTAAGTGAATTCTCATAACTTACTTTTCAAGCTCTTCCTGAGAATGGGCAAAAGTACAATTTGTTCCTCGTGGACACCCCCCTTGTTGTCGCAGATCTCGGCACATGCTAGTCTTATATTTGCTGTTTGGCTGAGGCTACAAAAAGAAAATCAATGCGTGGAAAAGTGAAGATTCAATTTTTATTCACTCTTGGGACTTCAGAATTTTATCATTACACCTTTAACTCTTTTTCACATTACACAAGTAATTCTTGTGCTGAAACTACTACCATTCTATTATTTCTAGTTATGAGTTATGCTTAACCCTGAGTTCGTATTGTAGACATTCCTTCTGAGGATTATCTGAAACTAGTTCAAATGTTATGTCCATTCATTTGTCAGGCAACATAACGCCCATGAAAATAAAAGATTTCTCATCAAGTCATTGCTGTCTTAAAACAACAATACCAATAAACAATTTTAAAAAGCATTAAAAAAGCCATAAGCTTTGTCTACTCAAACTTTCCCAAGGAAGGTAGAATACAATTTCCCCTGAAAGTGAAAAATTAAGAAATATGAATTTACTTGTCAACTTGAGAGTACAACTCTCTTCTTAGCCTTGGAGCTCTGATTAAGTTCACACAAACAATGCAGCAAAATAAAAAACCTCATCATAACCACCATAATTTGCATCAAAATCTAAGATGTCATTTTTGTGAATTTAATAAAGATTAAACATTTATCTTTCAGTTAATATTTGAATATTATACTGCCTTCTAATAGAATAAGGAGAGAAGAGTGGAAAGATCACTTTGGAGTAGATTTGATCCCAACTCTGTCACTTACTGCCACCATGACCTTAGATATGTTATTTAACCTCTTTAAACTTCAGCTTGGGAACAACAATTATTTTGCAGGTGGCTGTAAGGATTAGAAATAATACACATAAAATACTGAACGTAGGGACTGGCTCATAGTAACTTAATAAATGGATGTTATTATTAGAATAAAGGATTATACCTTAAATAATTCCTTCTAAAGTAGATGAAAAATATTTTAAAAATCCAAATCCCACACATTTACAAATAGAAATTCACATTTGTGTGACAGCAATGGAGAAAAAGTGACAATTTCCCTACATTAGAAAAGAATTAGACAAAATGTTTGGAAGGAATCAATGATCTATACTTGATCAAAAACATTTGCAGTGGACTCATATTCAACACATTCTCCCAACTATTGCTGTGCTATGAATTATTGATCAGGTACGCTAAAACATGAGCTTCTCCCAAAAAAACAGAGACAATAAAAACGTACGAGAGATTAAGAGTCACATAAGCAGTCCATTAACCACCAGCTTGTGAAGAGGTTCAGGATGAACCTGTGTTAGAGGTAACAGCAGTCGGAAGTGCAATAAATGTGCTTACCTGAGGCGTCTCATGGCCTTTTCTGCTATAATTCTGTATGAAGTCCACAAGGCCATGAACCACTGTTTTAACGGCTACCATTGCATTTTCTAGCTGCTCCCAAGTTGGTGAAACAGCATCTATAATAAGAGGCCAAGGGGATGGGATGGGGGGTGGGGAAGAATTTCTTAGCAGTAATTCTCTTGTGTTATTTACCTTAAAGGTAGAAAAAGCATAAGCAATTGAATATTTTCCCATATACCTGGATTAGGGTCTATGTTTGCAAGAAGCTCTAAATGAGGTCTCAGTCTATTTAAGTTAGCTGGGTCACCTGTTCGCTGCAAAACAATTGTCAATTCCTGGACACTCTTTGCAAATGATTCTGGAGACTGCAGCTAACAAACAGAAAACAGAATGGTTTTTACTCTGGTTCTTATGACATGGCTATATTCAAATACTTTCATTAAGTCAACATACTAAACAGATTTTCAAGCGTCTTCAGATTCCATAGTAGGACTATCAGTGATGAATTAAATTTTCACCTCAGAATCTGCCCTATGAAATTCATCATCAGACACTTAGAAAACTTATTTATAAACTGTATTAGCTCTCTGGGTCTGAATGTAGACAAACAACAGATTTCGTAAGCAAGGCTGCTTTTATGCTAATATCCTGCATTTGCGTCCCTTAGTTTATTTTGAGAATTAAATTAAAAAAAAAAAAAAAGATAGTTTATAAAGAGTCTGATATTTTAAAATGTAGGAATCTCCAACTGGTTGTCTCTTTGTTGTATCAGAAGATTTCAATACTCTTCAATCTTAACAGCAATGATATAAAATCAGCATTTCTAATTTCACAAACCTTATCAATGATAGACTGCATGTGTGATTTATGTGCCAAATCACCATATAGAAGAGAGGACCACTGCTCAGGTGAAATACGGAGTCCTGCCTCCATAGCAATATGAACAATTTGGGCATCATGTTCTCTGCGTAATGCCTCATAACTCCGAAATTCCTCCTTTAGCTGCATCAGGGAAGAGTCTTCATCCCTTTTAGTAACCTAAAAGAGAAAGCAGGGAAAAAACCACACTAGAATTAGTATGCTTTCTCCCCCTCCCCTAAGCAATTCTTTTTGGGGGGTGAGGCACCTATTACATATCAGATACCACACAAAGAAGGTGCAAAGAAGATAACGTCCTTACCACAAATTCTTTTCGGAACAAAGCAGAACTTACATAACCCAATATATAGTCCTGCCTTCCCTCTATGAGCTCAGCAGTTGGTAGGGAAGAGATTTGTAAACAGAAAATTATAGTATAAGTGCTATTATAAGGCTCTATGGCAACATAAAGGAAAGGTAATTAAATTTGACTGCTGGAGGAGGGAAGGGGTATCAGAGGAGGCTTTTCCCAGCTGAAGGCTACATGAACTGAGTCTTGAAGGCAAAGAAGGGTGAGGAATAGAATTCTAAAGAGTGTCAAGTGGTGAAAGAGAGACGGAAAGAGCGGAGCACACAGAATTAAAGGCTAAGATGTAGGCCAGAGAAGAATCACAGAGGGCCTTGTATACTATGGTGAGAAATTTGGATATTATCCTGAAGGGAATGGGAAGCCACTAAGGACTTTTAAGCAGAGGAGTGACATGATCAGTCCAACCAATGGTTAGGCATATATATTAGTACTATCAAATGATGATTAAGAAGTTTTCTGCCACCACAAAAATAATCATTAGGGTATTTATACAGCTTTAATTTATACTTAAGTGATAAAAAAAAAATTCAAGTTACAGAGTTTCACATGTCCTAGTGAAATTGTCTAATTATCATCCTGCATGTCTAAACATGCAGGTATATGGCTAGACAACTTCCACAATAAATGAGACAAACTTATTCCTAAACCACTAAAACATGCTAATGGCCACAGTGAAATACCCAGGACCAGTCTAGGTTCTGAAACTTAGACTGAACAAACCATTCAAACTATTCAAAATGATGATTTTCTCATCAGTAAAATGAAAATATCCCCAGACCACCTCCACTGGTTGTTTCTATTGCTGTTGTTGGCACATGAGACAACAGTATTATGGCCCCAAGAACAAGAAGATGGGGAAACGGAGTTACCATCCGAGAGTTAACTTAATAGTATCGGTTCACAATTCTCTTTGGGAATATATAAATACATTAGAGAAAAGCATGGGACACCCAAAATTCTAATAAACATGATCTTAAGTATAATTTAAGAAAAAGTAGAGTATAACTTAGAACTCACAAAAATCTATATTCTACCATAACCTATTTAAAGAAACTCCAAGGAAACAAAAGGAGGAATTATTGACCTAAAAAACAGAAACAAGAAACCCAGGGGCTGGCCTGGTGGCACAGCAGTTAAAAGCACATGTTCCGCTTCAGCGGCCCGGGGTTCGCCAGCTCGGATCCCGGGTACAGACATGGCACCACTTGGCACGCCATGCTGTGGTAGGCATCCCACATATAAAGTAGAGGAAGGTGGGCACAGATGTTAGCTTAGGGTCAGTCTTCCTCAGCAAAAAGAGGAGAATTGGCAGCAGTTAGCTCAGGGCCATCTTCTTCAAAAAAAAGAAAAAAAAAGAAACCCAAAGAACCAGAGGATGGTAGTACTCATCCAACCACTATGTAGGCTACAGGGTGCCTCTTGAGCAGCATAAGCATCTACCCATCTGAGCAATAAAGATGACAGAGGTGGCTAACAGAGCCTGGTCCTATTAAAATTCTTTTTTTTTTTTTTTTTAAGATTGGCACCTGGCCTAACAACTGTTGCCAATCTTTTCCCAAACCCCCCCTGTACATAGTTGTATATCTTAGTTGCAGGTCCCTCTAGTTGTGGGATACAGGACGCCGCCTCAATGTGGCCTGACGAGCGGTGCCATGTCCGCGCACAGGATCCGAACCTTGGGCTGCCGCAGCGGAGCACGCGAACTTTAACCACTCGGCCACGGAGCCGGCCCCCTAAAATTCTTTTAATGTGCATCAAATCTCCTGTGCATCAGAAGCTTTAAAAGCGATAATTTTAGGTAATCAAAATCTGGCTTTGAGAAGCACATAATTAAAAGGTATATATGAATGCTCAACAACCCATCCATCAATCTGTCCAACCCAAACAGATGCTTTAAGCAGCTGAACAGACAACTGTACACACGGACATCACCAGATGGCCAATATAGAAATCAAACAGACTATGTAATTGGAAGCAGGAGACAGAGAAGCTGTATTCTCTGCCAAAACAAGACTAGCAGACTACAGTACTGATCATGCACTGTTAATATCAAATATCAGAGTAAAGCTGAAGAAGAGCACTGAAGGAATTGTAGTGCCAAAATATAATGTAAATAACATTCCTGATGAATTTAAAGTCCACATAAAAAACAGATTTGCACTGTTAAGTTTAATTGACCAAGAACCAGAAGAACTAGGGACCGAAACCAGAATTATTTTTAAGGAAGAATGCAAAAAGACAACGTCTGAAATAAAAAGAAAAGAAAAATCGAGATGGATAACAGAAGAAAGGCTAAAAATTGTTAAGGACAAGTGAGAAGCAAAAGTAAAAGGTGACAACAGCAGGATTAGAATCCTGAACGCAGCTTTCCAGCAACTATTATATAGAGATAAAGAGAACTCCTTTAATGGCCAACACAGAGACAGAAGAAAACAAAAGAGGAAGAACAAGAGGTCTCTTCCAGAAGATTCAAGAAATCAACAAGAAATTTAAACCTGGATTAGAAATGCTGAATGACCAACAGGGAAGCACACTATCTGATCAGGAGAAAATAAAGGGAAAGCAGAAGCAGAATACTGAAGATCTATACAGAAGAGACAAAAGGATGACACGTTCTTTGAAGATTCCTACGAAGAACCTGTAATTTTAGAAAGTGAAGTGAAAGCTGCCCTCAAAGTACTGGGAAGATACAAGTCACCAGGGGTAGATGAGATATCAACAGAATTATTTCAAGTCACAGACTAAATCTGTCAAAATTCTAACAAGAATATGTCAACAAATATGCAAAACAAAGGAATGGCCTACAGACTAGAAATACTCAATATAGATCCCAATCCCCAAAAAAGGGAAAGGCCAAGAACTGCAGTAACTATAGGACCATTGCTCTAACTTCCCATCAAGTAGAGTGATGTTCAAGGTGCCACAATGAAGGCATGTTACCTTATATGGAGCAAGAAACACCTGACATCCAAGCTGTATTTCAAAAGGGAGAGGCACAAAAGATCTAACTGCGATTATTCGTTGGCTACCGTAGTGCTTCAAAGAATTTCAGGTTAGTTTCTGTTTTAGACTACAGTAAAGCATTTGACTGCATGGATCATGAAAGACTATGGGCTGCTCTGATAGAAACGGTCATGCCTCAGCGCGTTTGATTATCCTGATGCGTAACCTACTTTGGCGACAAGAAACCACTGTCAGGAGAGAACATGGAGAGACAGAACGGTTGCCTATAGGCAAAGGTGTCAGACAAGGGTACATTTCACCTTCCTATCTGTTTAATCTGTACACAAAACATATCATATAAAAAGCTGGAGCTAGACAGACGGAGGAGTGAAAATTGGTGGAAGAAATATTACCAGTCTAAGATATGCAGATGACACTATCTTACTGGCAGAAAGCAGCAATGACTAGAAACGACTTCTGACAAACGCGAAAAAAGAAAGTGGCAGGGGCTGGCCCCGTGGCCGAGTGGTTAAGTTTGCGCGCTCTGCTGCAGGCGGCCCAGTGTTTCGTTCGTTTGAATCCTGGGCGCAGACATGGCACTGCTCATCAGACCACGCTGAGGCAGTGTCCCACATACCACAACTAGAAGGACCCACAATGAAGAATATACAACTATGTACCAGAGGGGCTTTGGGGAGAAAAAGGAAAAAATAAAATCTTTAAAAAAAGAAAGTGGCAAAGCAGGCATGCATCTGAACATCAAGAGGACAAAAATCATGACTATAGAAGAACTACACAACTTTAATAAAGACAATGAAGACACTGAAATTGTTAAAGATTTTGTTTACCTTGGTTCAGTGATCTATTTAAATTGAGACTGCAGCCATGAAATCAAGAGAAGACTGAAACTTGGAAAGGCAGCAACAAAAGAATTAGGAAAGATCATTAAGTGTAAGGAAGAGTCATTAGAGACTAAAGGCCTAGATTATCCATGCCCTTGGATTCCCCAATTACTGTGTACAGGTATGAAAGCTGAACAGTGAAGAAGGCTGACAGGAAAAACATTTATTCATTTGAAATACGGTATTGGAGGAGAGCTCTATGGATACCCTGGACTGCCAGAAAGACGAATGATTAGGTCCTAGAGCAAATTAAGCCTGAACTATTGCTGGAGGCAAAAATGGTAAAACTGAGGCTGTCTTACTTTGGGCACATCATGAGAAGGCAGGATTATTTGGAAAAGACAATAATGCTGGGAAAAGTAGAAGGCAGCAGGAAAAGAGGAAGAGCAAATATGAGATGGATTGATTCCAAAAAGGAAGCTATAGGCATGAGTCTACAGGAGATGAGTAGGACTGGCAAGGATAGGACATTGTGGACATCACTCACTCATTCAGTTGCAAGTCAGAACTGACTTGACTGTACATTAACAACACAATAACAACACGAATGCTCAAGTTCCACATCAGATACACCAAATCAGACTAACTGGAGATGGGATGAAGGAATGTATACTTTTAAAAACTCCATAGCTGATTCTAATGTGTACCTTTAATTGAGAACCACTTCATTAAACATTATTAACTCTCCTTTGTCTGATTCCATGCTAAGCAAGCAAAAGTTTGATACTTTTGTTGTTGTTGTCGAGGAAGATTAGCCCTGAGCTAACATCTGTGCCAATCTTCCTCCACTTTTATGTGTGTTGCGGCCACAGCATGGCTGACAAATGGCACAGATCTGTGCCCAGGATCTGAACACACAAACCCAGGCTGCCGAAGTGGAGAGCACTAAACTTAACCACTACCCTGCAGGGTCAGCCCCTGGATACTCTTTTACACGAAAGTATCTACAACATGAGAATTCATGTCATTTAAGAGTTGTACTTCTCATTACAAATTACTAAAACTGATAATCTGTTTTATGTGACCTTGGTTAGGGTGATTCTGTTCCTGAGGAAAGAATCTACTGAAGGCACCCACAAAATTCAGGTCTCTAAGCTTATAAAGTCAAAGGAAAAGACCTTTAACAATGGTGAGTTTACTAGAGTAAATGCCACCCAAGAGAGGCCATTTTGCAGTTAAGTCAGCATAATATCCTTTTATTAATCTAAACACTGCTTTAACATGTTAAATGACAGGGCAGTGGGGATGAAATGAAAGCACGAAATTAAAGTCACTTTCTAAATGAGTGTTACTCAAATGTCAGATATTAGTAGCAGTTATAGATATAAGACAATCATAAACCACAAATCAGTATGATACTTCTGAGGAAAAAACCCCATTAAATCAGTAATACAGTGTGAGAACCTAGCTGGTCACTTCAGGATGATAAATGATCTCTGTAATTTGGCTACTTAGCCAAAAACATAATGTTTGAGGAACCAGAGATGCATTTCTTTTTCTTTCTTTTTTCTTTTTGTTGTTGTTGAGGAAGATTAGCCCTGAGCTAATGTCTGTGCCCATCTTCCTCTATTTTATATGTGGGATGCCTGCCACAGTGTGGCTCGGTAAGTGGTGCGTAGGCCTGCATCCGGGATCTAAACCAGTCAACCCTGGGCTGCCAAAGCGGAGTGTGCAAACTTAACCACTACGTCACTGGGCCAGCCCCCAGAGATTCATTTCAATTGCTGCCCTAAAGACACAAAATCAAGCACTATAACATCAGGCAGATAGTGTCCAAGCCTCATTAGTGGAGATAAGTGAACTCATTTGAACATATTTCCATCATCAATTACCTGTTATCTCAAAGTGAGCAGTCTGACCAGAAAAACCTTTTTCTATCTGAACTATTTTCACTCTTGGGTCTATAAAACCAGCAAAATAACCTAAATAAGCTTTGATTTCAAATTAGATGCTCTACTTTCACAGAAGTCGATAAGCCTTTCTTAAGATGCAGCCAGCAACCTATACTCTTGTAACATGCAGAAACTTCATGTATTCAGCCTACCTTCCTCTTCTCTCAGTACTTGTTGCCATTCACAAGGTTATTAGACAATGAAACCACATTTCTAAATATCTTGGGGTTCTTCCCTGACCTCTCTACCAAAAAAAACCCCCCAAAACAAAAAAAAACCCAGGGTGCTTTGCAGACTGCAGAATGGGGCAATCTCCTCAACTTTTGACTCCCTTTTTGTCCCTAAAACAACATATAGGCCACCTTCAGATTAAAGGCTTCAATCTAATCACCACAGAGAATGAGATAAAAATAATAATGGGGAAGTTAAAACATTTGTTTACTCGTATGAAGTTTTCAGTATAGTTCCTGATTCCCTTTTAAGATGGTAAATAGAACTGAATTAGGCTTCTTTTTACTTTTACTATCCCAAGAGTCAAGTTTACCAAATTATGTCCCTATATTCTGCTTTGTGTTACTGACACCTTCACATACGTGTTCCTATTCCCAGTACGTAGTATCACAGAAGCAATCAATGCAGAAGGAAAAAAGTCTCCTTCCAACTCTCATAAGCATCCTGCATCTCTAGGCCTCTAGACCGGGTAACACCCCTTCTAGGAAGCCGCGGTCTCACACACACATGTAATGTTTACATGGTTGCTAGCTACTTACCTTAAAACAAGAAGCTCGATACAGTAGTTGCACAACATGACCAATACTTGTTTTTGATGCCTGAGGAAATCTTGGTTCTAGTCTTTGCACAACAAAAAGTACCAGAACTTTCCTTGAGAGAGCAGAACCATCTTCTAATGCCAGCAACACCAGCTTCAAGGCCTCTTCTTGCATAGCTAGAAGTAAGGAACATGAGTTTATAATAAATGAGGAACCCGCAGATCATGTCTGTCACAGACGTTTTTGGGTATTAGCTTATGGTGGTCCATTATCCAGTTTGTATTCAGCTGGCACAAAAAAAGGACATCACACATACACAAATACACTTCACTTAAAAAGTAATCAAACAAAACATATTCCTACTAAACAAATGATGGGAACACAAGTTAACAGAACTTAAAATACCTTCTGCAGATATTTAATAATCAACTGTATCATGATGTTAAAATGAAAAGTCCTCATTTATAAAACACACAGAGCTACCCCAACAATTAAATAATATGTAAAAGACACACAGGAGTGTTATGAAAAATGGTAATTTTTTTATGCACGAGACTGTTACTTTGCCTGTCAGAACTATTTTGTATATAATTTTAAAGTGATATGAGTTAGCCTCTGGATGCAATACCTAAAGAAGGTATTCATTTATGTTGTTTTCCAGTCAGAGATGTATAATATAATCTGAATCTAATCATGAGGGAACCTCAGACAAAACCAAATTAAAGAATATTTTATAAAATAACTGGCCCGTATTCTTCAAGTATACCAACGTCAGACAAAGAAAGGCTGAGGGACGGTTCCAGATTCACAAGACTTAAATAGAGATGTGACAAATAAATTCAATAAGTGATCTTGGACTGGATCACATATTGGAAGAAAATAAATGCCATAAAAGACTTTTTTGGAATAATTGTCAAAATTGGTATACAAAGTATAGATTCTAGTATTTTATCAATATTTTCTGAATTTGATGAATGTAGTGTAGTGTTATGTAAGATAGTATCCTTGTTGTTAGGAAACACACTGAAGTATTAAGGGGATGAAATATGCAACCTATGCTCAAATGGTTGAAAAAAGAGAAAGAGTAATATAATATAGCAAAATATTAAATATTAATAAACATAGATAAAGAGTATATAGGAAATTCTCTGCCTTATTATTGCAACTCTGATAAATTTGAAATTATTTCAAAATTAAAAGTTAAAAATACATTGGCTCTCAATTAAAATAATGAAACTATAGAGCTGAGAGATCATCCACAACCTACATTAAAAATCAAACCCCTTTTTGTCCAAGTGAGGCACTGAGGCCCAGAGAAGCTAAGCGACAAGGCCAAGGTTCACAACTGGTTAGCAGCAAAACTGTAACTAGAACCAAGGACTTTTTATTTTTCAATTGAGGTAAAATTCACATAACGTAAAATTAACCATTTTAAATTATACAATTCATAATGTTGTACAATCATCAACTCCATCTAGTTCTAAGACATTTTCATCACCTCAAAGGAACCCTATAGCCATTAAGCAGTCACTCTCCATACCCTCTACCCCCAGACTCTGGCAATCACTAGTCTGATGTCTAGCTCTATGGATTTACCTTTGTGGATGCTTCACATAAATGGAATCATAGAATATGTGACCTTTTGTCTGGCTTCTTTCATTTAATATAGTGTTTTCAAGGTTCATCCACATTGTAGCATGTATCAGTATTTCACTCCTTTTTATGGATGAACCATATTTTATTTATGGATAGACCACATTTTGTTTATCATCAGTTGATGGACATCTGGATTGTTTCCACCTTCTGACCTATTGTGAATAATGCTGCTATAAACATTTGTGTCTAAGTATTAGTTTGAATACCTGTTTTCTACTCTTTTGGGTACATACCTAAGAGTGGAACTGCTGGGTCATATGGTAATTCTATGTTTAACTTTTTGAGGAACTGTCAAATTCTTTTCCACAGAGGCTGCACCATTTAACATTCCCAAGTTCTCTAAAACTTTGTCAACACTTTTTATTTTCCATTTTTAAAATTACGGCAAACCCAGTGGGTGTGAAGTGGTATCTCGTTATGATTTTGATTTGCATTTCCTTAATGACTAATGATGCTGAGTATCTTTTCGTGTGGTTTTTGGCCATCTGTTTATCTTCTTTGGAGAACGTCTATTTAAGCCCTTGGCCCATTTTTCAATTGGGTCATTTATCTTTTCATCGTTGAGTTGTAGAACAAACGACATTTGACACCTAGCCTAGTGCTTCTTAGGTAAGATAAATAAACATGAGGAAATATTGAAAAGTAGCATTCTTAACTTATATATAAATGTGAATTTTTAAAATTATTTTTCAATTTAACTTTGTATTATAAAAAATTTAAACATACACAAAAATAGAGATAACATGTACCCATAACACAGCTTTTGCCAGTAGGATTTCACCTATTCTTTACCCAATTCCCTAGTTTGCTTTGGCTGGAGTGTTTTTGAAGTAAATCCCAGACAACACAGCACGTCACCCTTAAATAATTCATCATGAACTTCTAACATGTAAGGCCTTTTTTTCCCCCAACACCATTATCACATCTATAAAAAGTAATATATTTCCTTAATATCATCTAACATCCAGTCCATGTTGAATTTTCTTCCATTGTCTCAGAAGATTTCTTTATATAGTTGGTTTCTTTGAGTAAATATCCAAAAAAGTCCATACACTGCTATTGGTTGATATGTCTTCAGGATTTAAAAAAAAATCTACACTAGCTCCCCTTTATCAACCCCCTCCCATTTAAAAGGAAATCCAGTTATCTGTTGAAGAAACAATCATTTTCCAATTTCCCACATTCTTGATTTGGCTAATTTTGTGCTTGCAGTGTTTTTAAATGTGTTCCTTTATCTCCCTATTTCATGTAAACTAGAGGGCTTGGGTAGATTCAGAATGAGGTTTTGTTTTGTGTTTGCCAAGCATACTTATTCCATGTATCAAAATCAAGAGAAATATAAGGCCTAGTTGTCTCACTATTATAATGTTATGGTTGATTAGGGGATAAGTTCAGGCCTTACTCATCTATTATAAATTCTCCCAGCAACCTTTCATCTAATGGTTTTAATACTCACAATAATTGCTGCCTTGACCCATTAATTCATTTGAGGTTGCAATTTGTGATTTTTCTAATTTTAATTTTTTTTCCTAAATTTATTAGCTGGAGTTCTGCTAAAAGAGGATACCTTCAACACCCTTTATTAAAGGCCACAATCTGGGTGCTAAGGCTATTCACTGCTTCTTAGCCTCTTCAGTGGAGAGATCTAGGAAACAGGCTTTCTTTTAGAAAAAGAAAAGTAAATGAGTCTATACTGATATTGGCAATTCAAAATTAAGACTGCAGGGTTTTCACATAAATTATTTCATACTTGTATCTTTTTTATTAAATGCTGAAAATCTTGGTTCCTAACGGCATTAACATAATTGCTTACTTGCTTTATCCTACTATGTGTCTGTGTAATAGTTTCAAAATAACAATACCAATGAAATATTGAACAATATGAATAGCAAATACAATTTAGGATTATACATCCCACTAGGGATATAAAAATCAAAATACTGTGTTCTAAAGTCACCTTAAGTAATTCATTTCTAATGAACATGCTACCAACTTGCTAATGTTTTGTTTTATCCATTTTATTTAAATTTTTAATTATTTATTTTTACTAAAAATTGTTTTATAATTAAATAAGGCATTTACATGGGTCCAAAACAAGGTGCATTCAGCCAGGTCTAGCTTTTGTCCCTGTCTGCTTTCTCTGGGTTCCTCCCTCCTCTACATAAGTTTATTGCTTATTTTTCCTACAATTGTTTCTTTTGGAAAATATGAAGAAATAAGTAGATAATGGTTGTATCTCTCTCCCTTTCTTAGATAAAAGATACTATAATAAACACAGTATTCTGCACCTCTCTTTTATTTTCTAACTTAATGTATCTAGAGATCACACTTTACCAGAATATATACATCTTCCTCATTCCTTTCAACAGCTGCGTAGTAACTCCATTGGAAGGATATACCAGTTTATTAAACCAGTCTCTTATTCATAGACACCCAAGTTGCTTCCAGATGTTTACTGTTACAAATAGTGCTTTATAACTTTATGCATTTTGTACTATTTGCTACATCTTTGGGATAGATTCCTAGAAATGGGACTGTTGAGCCAAAGGGTAAATACACAGATGATTTTGCTAGCTATTGCCAAATTCCTCTTTAGAGTTTATACTACTTTGCATTCCCATCATTACTAGATGAAAGTACATGTTTTCCCACGGCCTTGACAACAGAATACACTGTCAAA
The DNA here is from genome assembly GCF_041296265.1 of Equus caballus. NCBI lineage: Eukaryota > Metazoa > Chordata > Mammalia > Perissodactyla > Equidae > Equus > Equus caballus. The sequence goes on from NC_091708.1 coordinate 35,349,258, forward strand.
CTTTCGGAGTCTGCCAATCTGATAGGTGAGAAATGGTTATTTCAGTATAATTTTAATGTACATGTCTCTTAATATGAGAAACACTATCTTCTTTTTTTCCAGGGGAAAAATTCGCCCTAAGCTAACATCTGTTGCCAATCTTCCTCCTTCCTTTTTCCTCCTTTTCCCCCTGCAAAGTACATAGTTGAACCAGTTGAGTACAGTTTTAAGTTCTTGTTCTTCCACGTGAGCCACTGCCAGAGCACGGCTACTGACAGACGAGTGGTGCGGCTCCACACCGGGGAACTGAAGCCAGGCCACTGAAGTGGAGCGTGCCGATCAAGAATTTTTGATTTTTTTCATAAAAAAAGTTTACTTTACCTTTACTTACTACCTGTGTAATCTTAGGCCTCTCTCTAACTCAGTTTTATAATTTGTAAAATTGGATCTGTGTCACCTCTCTTCAAGGTCACTGAGGATTAAATAAGAAATTTATTGTAAAACATTACCACACTATCACATCAATTATGATCAACAAAAACTGGTTTATTTTTAATTATGCTAAGTTGAGTCTGGGGAGTCTCACCTTCCTTTAGGAAATGGCATCCTCTAGCCCTGACAGCCAGTAAGAAAGGCAAGATAGTGTTTTATCTTACCTGGCCCTAGAAACTGGCATCCTCGAGCCCTGACAGCAGCCCATAGGTTGGCAGACAATTGCTGAGGGTTCTGGTGCTGTAATATTAGTTCCGTTACAGTTCTTTCTCCAAGTGAGCGGGCTGCTCGCATGGCTCTCACACGACCTTCTTCCTCCACCAGTTGACAGTTTACAAGTGTCACCAGTTTCCTTTGCATTGGACGGCTCAGCGCACTCTGGTTCAAACTAGCTACACCTTTAGGAAAAAGGAACCAAAGGAAACTAATGTTTTTTTCAATTAAAAAAGACAAGTCAATTTTTATTATCTGTATTTAACTATTAAGCAACAATTCCTAATGAGTTCTCATAAGGTACTTTCATTTTTTTAATAATGAGCATTTTGTCTGTTTATTACTGCTCTGTAGTAAGAGGAGCCTAATTTTTAGTTACTTCAAATTTTAGTCAGGCATCCTATTCCTGGGTTGTATGTGTCCCCCAAAAGAGAGTATTATTTAGTCTATTCTCCATGTTCACTAAAACTATGAAAGTAAATTTAAAGTTGAATGAATAAAGTTTAATCTAAAAATAATCATCAATAACAGCTCTAATTGTTTTTTATTGTATACAAGGCATTTGATAACACTGCTTAATGGCAAGATCTTAGATCCTATTTCCTTTTTCCTGACACAATGATATTGCTCCAGCAACCCTCCCCTCTCCCCGACATCATCAATTTTTCCCTTTTTATTTGATCGCTTCCATCAGCATACAATAAAAACAAGCATGCTGTTACTTCACTCACCTTAAAAATAAATAAATCTTTTTATTGAAATCTCTTCCCCTACCAGCTCTGCTCCATTTCTTTCCTCCCTTTTGTAGCAAATCCTCTAGTGTTGTATCTATTCACTATCTCTAATTCTTTGCTTCACAATCTTTAAAACCTACTCCAACGTTTTGCCACTATCACTGAACAAACCTGCTCTTGTCATGACAACTGTCTCTACTTTGCTAAATCAATGGTCAATTCTCAGTCTTTATCTTCCCTGACCTCTCAACAGCACTCAACACAGGTGATCACCCCTAACTCCTCTAAATACCTGCCTTCCAGAAAACCCTATTCTCTTGGTTTTCTTCCTTCCTTCTCCTTTTTTTCCAGTCTTCTTTGCTGATTTCATCTTTTCTCTTTCTGACTTCATCTTTTCTTTCTGTTAAAGGGCCTGAAAACCCAGTTTTTGTTTTCTTTTCTATCTACACTCACTACTTAGGTGATCTCATCCAGTTGTATTGCTTTATATACTATCTATACATCAATGACTCCCAGTTAGAGCTCCTATACCTCATTCCTTAACATATATGCACTGATTACTCAGTAGCATCCAAGTGAAGATCTGACATCTCAAACTTCACATGCCAAAATTGAACTCCTGATCTTCCTACCTAAACTGATCTACCTGCTGTATTCTCTGTCTAAACAGATGGCAACCTCTTTCTTAGTGCTCAGGTCCAAAAACCCAGGAGTCTTACTTGACACTGCTCTTTCTCTCATACCCCACATACAATAATGTAGGAAATCCTCTTGACTCTGCCTTCAAAATATACCCAGACTACCCACTTCTCACTACCTCCACTGCTACTAACCTTGTTCCATCAGCCTATTAAGTGATAACCTGCTTCTACCCTTGCCCTTCTATCCTGAATTCTCAAGAGAGCAGCTAGAGTGATCCTTTTAATATTAGTCAGACTGTATCACTTCTCTGCTCCAAACCCTAGAGTGATTGTCCAATTTCAGTCAGAGTAAAAACTCAAGTCTTTAAAATGTCCTGTAAATCTGTGCATCATCTGGCCTCACCATTTCTTTTCATCTATTTCATACAGCTCTCCCCTTTACTCATACTGCTCCAGCACACTCTCCTATTGTTGTTCTTTGAAGATACCAGGCATGCCTTGAGGACTTTGCTATTCCTTCTGCCTGGAACAGTCTTCTCCCTAGAACCTACATGGCTAACTACCTGACCTCTTTCATCTCACTTCAAGTTCAAAAGCTACCTTCTCAATGAGGCCTACATTAATCACCATATTTAACCTCTATGTCAATTGTATTTCAATAAATTAATCAATAAAATAAAATAAAATTGCAACCTACCCATCTCCCCTCACCATGACATTTCTGATCCCTCTAAATGTATTGTTTTCTTTCCAAGTTTCATTTATAACATACTATATAATTTTATTTTTTATTATACTTGTTTATTAGACTTTCTCCCTTTTCCAAAACATAAATGGTATGAGGACAGGCATTTTTACTAATGTATCCAAAGTACCAAAATAGTACATATTCTTTAGAGATGTGTTCAATGAATGAATGAACAAATGTGGTAGACAGGGTAAGTTTCTCAAGGAAATCACTATGTCTAAAATATCCAACAGTGAAAAGCACAGAGCAGGTACAAAATAAATACTTGACTGATTCATTCACTCAACGTTTTTTTTTTAAAAGATTGGCACCTCAGCTAACATCTGTTGCAAATCTTCTTTTTTCTTTTCTTCTTTTTCTCCCCAAAGGCTCCCACTACATAGTTGTATATTCTAGTTGTGAGTCCTTCTTGTTGTGCTATGTGTGACGCTGACTCAGAATGGCCTGATGAGGGGTGCCATGTCTGTGCCCAGGATCCAAACCAGCGAAACCCTGGGCTGCCAAAGTGGAGCACACGAACCCAACTACTTGGCCACAGGGCCAGCCCCTCATTCAACTTTTTAATACATCTATGATGTGCCAGTCACTGGGTATGCAATGATAAACAAAACAGAATTATTTCTGTCATAGCACTTAAAATAATTTATCGCACTTGTATGCCTACCTCCCCCAACAGACTGTGGGTTCCATGGAAGAAGGGACCCTAACCACTATTAGAGCTCAATAGGGGCCAGCCCAGTAGCGTAGCAGTTAAGTTCGCATGTTCCGCTTTGGCAGCCTGGGCTTTGCCGGTTTGGATCCTGAATGTGGACATGGCACCTCTTGGCAAGCCATGCTGTGCTAGGCGTCCCACATATAAAGTAGAGGATGATGGGCACAGATGTTAGCTCAGGGCCAGTCTTCCTCAGCAAAATGAGGAGGACTGGCAGCAGAAGTTAGCTCAGGGCTAATCTTCCTCAAAAAAAAAAAACAACTCAATAAAAGTTAATAAATGATTGAATTATACATGAATACATGAAACTGTCTTAGAACTTATCAAAACTAATATTCTGATATAACGCTATTAATCAACAAATATAAATGTATCTGAGGAATTCTTAAATTATTAACAATATCAGTTATTTTCAGAAAATAGTATAACAAATTTTCTCAATCAAAAAGTTTCCCAAGGGGCCAGCCTCATGGCCGAATGGTTAAGTTCTCTCACTCGGCTTTGGCGGCCCAGGGTTTTGCTGGTTCAGATCCTGATGCGGACATGGCACCACTCGTCAAGCCATGTTGAGGTGGCATCCCACATACCACAACTAGAAGGACCCACAACTAAAATATACAACTATATACTGGGGGGATATGAGGAGAAAAAAGCAGTGAAAAAAAAAAAAAGATTGGCAACGGTTGTTAGCTCAGGTACCAATCTTTAAAAAAAAGAAAAAGTTTCCCAAGATCTCTTCAACCAAACTTATTTTCAAAACTTAAAATTATTTAATAGGGTATTAATACCAAGTCTTTCAACGTAAATGTATTACCAAGTCCTACTCACCAGTAACACACTTTTTATGAACTTACCTTTACCTCCACTTAGTGGTTTTAAGTAGAGTGCCAAATCCTCAACACATTTCTTTGCAACCTCATAGTGTTTGTTCTCACCTAGATTACTTAACTTTATTGACTGATGATCTGGTACCTAAAAACAAAGAAAAAATGAAGAAATACATTCATCCCGCTCATGCAACTGTTATTTGTATACCTGATAATAATCTTGGTGAGTAAAAATTATAACACAGAGATAATACATTAAAGTATTTTAAGTAAAATTAAAGCCAAACACCTAGCTAAACTGCTTTCTCAGAACCAAGGCGATCATACTTAATAGCAGGGGCTGGGTAGATTAATGAATGGAAAAAACAAGGAGGTAGTTAATAGTATTATATTAATTTCTTGGGATGGTGACTATACTATGATTTTTAAAGGTGTTAACATTAAGGGAAGCTGCAGAAAGTTACACAGATTCTCTGTATACTACTTTTTGCAACTTTTTCTAAAAGCATTTTAAAATAAAAACTAGGAGAAAAAGAGGACCCAGCCCAGGGGCCGAGTGGTTAAAGTTGTGCAGACTCTGCTTCAGCAGCCCGGGTTTATGGGTTCAGATCCCGGGCGTGGACCTACTCCACTCACCAACCACACTGTGGATGTGTCCCACGTACTAGAGAAAAAAAAAAAAAAATAGAGGAAGATCGGCACAGATGTCAGTTCAGGGCTAATTTTCCTCAAACAAAAAAGAAAGAGAAGGACTGGCAATGGATGTTAGCTCAGGGCAAATCTTCCTCAGCCCAAAAAAAAAAAACGCAGGAAAAGAGGCAAAATTTTTTCCCCTTAGCATCTTCTTACTATATGATTTACTTATGATATTTATTGTTTATGGTCTGTCTCCCCTTGCTAGAATCATAAGCACCACAAAACACTGTGTTCTCAACAAAAGGTCAAAACTTGGGTATAAACTGCAGCTCTGCCACTTCTATGAGTGATCTTGAATAAACTATTTAACTGCTCTAAATCATGGTTTCCCAATCTGCAAAATGAAGATGAAAATCCCTATTTCATAGGGCGATTATGAAAATTCAATTTAATTCAAAAAATATTTATTTTTATGGAGTGCTTACCAGATGCCAACCATGGTTTTAGGCAATAGGCATCTAACAGTGAGCAAAACAGACAAAATTTCTTGCCCTTATGGAGCTCACATTCTAGTGGAGAAGAGAGGAGGCAGCCAATAAATAAAAACACATAGTAAGTAAACATACAGTATGATAGAAGGTGATCAGTAAAATTACACAGCAAGGATAAGGAGGATCAGTAGTGCTGGAGAGGGTCTGCAATTTTAACAGGGGTGGTCAGGACAGGCTTTCCTGGGAATCAGGATATCTGAATAAAGACCTGAAAGAGGAGAGGGAATGAGTATTCTAGGCGAAGATAATGGTCACTACAAAAGCCCTCAGGTGGGAACATGTTTGGCATGTCGGAAAATTGGCTAGGAGGCCAGTATGGCTTAAGCAGAAAAGAGTGAGGACAATGGTAGGAGGTGAAGCTGGAAAAGTAACAGAAGTCACACTGTATGCAGACTATTTCAAGGACCAACAGAGAGAGAAGATTTATAAAAAACAAACACAATATCTGACCTATAGCAGACGCTAAACAGACTGTAGCTAGCATTATTACAAAAAGTCTGCATTATTTTATTGGATCTAAGATGCCACTGTTTGCAAGAGGAACCATTATGAAAAAAAATGCTGCCAATTAAATCATGACACACGACTTACTGTAGACACATCTTGATTTCAGAGTGTCTAACTGGACTATAAACATTGAAATGTGCTTTAAAAGGAAAACTTTAAATATCAAGATACTAAAGGAATGGAGTATTTGAATCCACTGAATTTTCTAAGAAGTGATTAATCAGAAAAATCCTTACTTTCTTGCTTAATATGTAGTGCATCATGTACAGAATTTCATCTTCTTTCTCACCTGTAAAATGGGGATAACAACTACCTGAAGAACTATGGTAAGAATTAGCAATAATAGATGTTGAATGCTTACTATCATACCTAACATAAAGTCAGCACTCATTAAATGGAAATTATTATAAATCTAGGGTGTTGTTCTGATTTAGTAAGATGATTACAAACAAGAAATATTAATAATTTTCTAGTACTTGAGCATAAAAAACTCTGTGGAATTTCTTACTGACACTCTGAAAATTTGTTTTCTATATATACATCCCCAAACAGATCTTATTTTCTCATTTATAATATTATTCTAAAAGTCAAGTGAAGTTAAAAAGAAAACCAAAAAAATCTCCATTTGAGAGTTCTAGTTGGTTGACTTCTGGTCAAAGCTTTGATTACATTTCTTTTTGTAATACCTAATGAATAAATATTTATGTATGCTACATAAGAATGTTTCTAATCCACCAAAATCATTAATAAATATAAATTTTGGCCACAGCATTGAACACAAATACATAACTATAATAGAATTTACGGTTTTGCATAAGGATTTATGACATAATCTAAAGAAAATCTTTTGCAGAATACAATCATGAAAATCAGGTACACTAAATACTTTTAATGTCTCAAATATCACTAGACATACTTTGTACCTCGTAAGGAACAAAGTTCTATAATTATTACATATACCAAATTAGTAAAATCTTGAAAGCTTACCTGGGCTCCGACTAACTGGAGAAGTGCAAAGTTGACAGGAAGCACATCAATGTCTGTGTTGATGGCAGTCTGGTCAAAAGGACAAGCTTTTCGGTGAAGTTTATTCAAGCAGGTCTTGCAAACAGTGTGTGAACAACCTAAACTGATGGGTTTGTGCACATTCTCATCAAATTCATTATAGCAGATTGGACAGGACAGAAATTCTGTCCACTGAGCTGCCTGCACAGGCATTGTGGAAGCTGGATGCTCGGGTTAGCAGTCTAGCAGATCATTATTTTGCTGTGTAGTGTTTTGTAAGCTGGAAATGGACAAAAGTAAGAATTAACCACATATTCATCATTCACCTTTCAAGGGTTAATTCATAAAGTTAAACATCACAGTTTCAAAACTTAAAATGCTTCTGAATAATTTTATATTCTTCAGATGTCTTTTTCTATAAATTTATTTCCTGAATTAGATTTTCGAAATTTTGTCCAGAAACAGTATCTTAATAGTGTTCCTTTCAACTAAACATATTTATATCAGTTGCTCATATAACAGTCATCAAAGCTTTCAAGTATTTTTCTTAAAGATCATATCAAATAAGCAGATTAACTTGCCCATTTCATTTTTAAGAAGACAAATCACTTTGGATTGCTGCTTTTTTTTTTTGAAGCGTTTCCCTTAGATATCTACTACCCAAAACATATTAAGGTATAGCCTAAGAGGTGAAACTATTTGGAAACTATTGATCCAAACAATATTGTAGTGAGTCAAGTATGAAGAAACAGGTTGCCACCTGAATGACCAAGTCAGTCAAGGATATGTTCAACTTGGCAGCTTCACAAAAGAGGAAATCTCTGGTCATGACTTGACTAGGAGGCTAACTAAGGTACCAAAAACCACAGTATAGGGGAAGATTGTGACCACAGAGCTGTTTGTCCATAAATGAAAGAATGATGCTGACCTTAACAGACAATGAAAAGTAAAAAAAAGAAAATATTGTCTTACAAATCTTGAATGTGGTTCCCTACAATACTTTTTTTTTTTTTAAAGATTCACACCTGAGCTAACAACTGTTGCCCATCTTCTTTTTTTTTTATTCTTCTCCCCAAAGCCCCCCCAGTACATGGCTGTATACTGTAATTGTGAGCGCCTCTGGTTGTGCTACGTGGGACACCACCTCAGCAGGGCCTGATGAGCGGTGCCACGTCCACGCCCAGGATCCGAACCAGTGAAACCCCGGGCTGCAGAAGTGGAGCGCTCGAACTTAACCACTCGGCCGCGGGGACAGCCCCCCATAACACTTTAGACAAACTATATCATTTAGTGATATATATATATATATATATATATATATATAAGCAAAAACTGTCAGGTCCAATGAGCAAGATATAGAAGAATACAACACATCCTCATCTAATAATTCTAATTAGACAAAAAAAGCAAAATAATAAATTTCTTTGCTACGATTATAGTTTGGGAAAAATTATATATGCATATGATTAAGAGGCACATGGAGAAAATAACAGTGAATTTTCTTTTCTTATTCCTAAGATTAAAATGTGTGTTCCATAATTTTTAGTAAAATAAAATATTTAGTATCAAAGCTACATCGTCCTCTAATTTAAAATCTTTAGATATCTAACTTAAACACTCCACATTTCACAAATTTTCCATATCATCCAATTCAAAACTTATATAAGTCTGACAAAGGCTCTCTGGTGAACAAGAAATCTAGGTATTTAGGGCAATTAAACAGCCAATACTTTATTTCATGAGAATGTTTACTAACCCAAATGTTTTAGTTCCACAGAAATTAGATGTTTAAAAATGTAGTCAGATTCAGGACAGAAAAGTATGTAACTGAGTCTCCTATATCCCCACATCCAAATGAAGAATTCCCTTAGCTTTTATTGTGCTTTTATGTTCACAAAAACTAAAGTTTTAAAAAAATATCTTGGTAAAACTGAATTATAGGGCTTTCTACGTAAAAAGCACCCTATACAAACTTTCCCTCAAACAGCTCTCATGCAAAGTATCTAATACCTTTATTTTTAAATTAGCCAAATCTTGTAAGTTATATTTACTTTATTTTACACGGTTCATCCTCACATTGCCACATTTATTAATGTCATTAATCTTAAAACCAGTTAGTTTGCTTCCAACTTTATAGAGATAAGCACTAAGCAAGTGAACACATCGCTCCCTGAAACTATTTAACATTTTTTTTTTTAAGATTTTTTTTTCCTTTTGCTCCCCAAAGCTCCCTGGTACATAGTTGTATATTCTTCGTTGTGGGTCCTTTTAGTTGTGGCATGTGGGACGCTGCCTCAGCGTGGTTTGATGAGCAGTGCCATGTCCGCGCCCAGGATTCGAACCAACGAAACACTGGGCCGCCTGCCGCGGAGCTCTCGAACTTAATCACTGGGCCACGGGGCCAGACCTCTATTTAACATTCTTAATGTTCACTTTTCTAGGCTGCAGAATTACACAATGAAAAGGCCTCTGAGGAATAATGAATTTTTATCTTAAATCTACTACTCAGAGCCCTAATTTAGTTAATAACGTGACCCTATAAAATATTCATTAAAACAAGACACTGCATCTATCTTTTCATAATGGCCACCTGTGTGGAAATGCTAATTCTGTGGGTTAGGGTATCACAGGCCAGTGAGTAATATGAGACTAGTAGCAAATACTTTCTTATTTACTTTTCCAAAATCATCCCGAAATGCTTTACATTAATCAGTGGGGAGTGCGGGGAACCATTCAAGTTTGAACTAAACATAAAAATGCTTTCTTTCATATTTTCACTTATTAGTTTTGAAGTGTTTCAAACTATTCCAGAATACACTTAATAGTTTTATGTCATAATATTCTATATGTATTTCTAGGTCTATGAACATCAGATGTTTTAATATAATTAATGCTGAGAAGTTTAATTTCTAGCAGAAATTGAATTAATACCTTTAAAAGAAAAAGAAAGACTCTGCCAAACTTTTGGCAGTAACTCCGCCAAATTTTCCTTCTGCCATGTGTCAGATTCTAACTTTGTGACAGGAAAACTACAAACTAAATTTTCCTTATACAATAAGGTGTAAGGAATGGTTTGATTTTTTTACAACGTTTTTCCTTAGTACCACTATCCCCAAGTAAGCTAAAGACAAAATAAAATTTTATCTAAAACACAGAAGCTTATACAGTCCACTAAAACGTTTAACTAGTGATGAGAAAATTGGACTTTCATTCCTTCAAAAAGGCACTTTGTAAACGTTTACCTAGAAAATATTTTTATAATTATCAAAAATGATATAGCCTACTGTCTTTATAATTTATTTTAAAAAGCATTTAAATGAGCTATGGCAAGCTAAGAATATATATTAATGTGTAAAACTTCCAGATTTATGCTAATACATTCCATAGTAACTTATTTGAATCTACGGCAGTCTAAAGTGCCAATAATATTTACAGTTAATACTAAAGTATTCATCCTAAAGATATTCCCATAATATCTCAAATTGAGATAAAATAGATTAAAAAGCCCACAACTCTAGATATATAAAGGAACTACTTAAGAAAAATATTCTAATTAAATTATTTATATTAACTTATTTCAGTTACTATTCACTAAAATTAAAGAAGGATAACAAGATAAAGCATAGGAGTGAGAAACCTTAAATTAGAGGTGGGACCTTAAACAGATTTTTACTCAATTACTTTTTCAGGCTGTAAGTTTCTTGCTATGAATACTAACTCATAAAATAGGAAGAGTAATAGACATCTCTCATATGATGCAAATTACAAACTGCTTTATTAAGAGCAAACTGCATATCAGCTAAGTACTTTCATTTTCTGTTATTAGTCCACCATGATCTTATGAAGACAGTTCAGGACTATGACACCTGATTTTAAGATGTGAGAATAAAGTTCATGCCTCTTTCATTACTATATAATAAAAAAAATAGCATATTACAATTCTTTTTATAAAGAGGTAAACATTAGGGCTCAGTTCTACTAATTAGAACATTCATTGTTTTTATTCTAGTTCACCTAGTGAGGAATTCAAGCTGCTGAAATGGACTGTAACAGTACTTCTCAATTCAGAAACTTTAAAAATAATGTTTTGGACTCAAAAAATTATATTTAAAGTATCGCAGGCACAATTTAGATCTTAACCTATAAACAAACAAACAAAACCAATGGAAATAATCTGTAAGCTCTAAAACTCAGCATTCAAACATAGAAAAAGGGTTGGAGAGAAAGGAATTGAATTAACAATGTTAAAGATTGCTATTATACATAACTTTAGTATAAATTAGGAAAGATACATGACTCAAGTTTTACTTCTTAAATCCACAATGGGACTGCACTCAGTTTCTTAAATAAGTATGAGATTTAACATTTAATGTCTTCTAATGGAGCAGTAATGGCATAATTTTCTATATTAATATAACCAATAAAGTTTTGATTCTTTAGCAATGACCAGACTTGAAAAATACTCATTTTTGAGACAGAACTTGCTCACTCTGCCTATTAAATAATGGCCACTGGATAACCTTATCCTTCATACTACCAAAGTCCTTAGCCTTTTGATTATCCTGATTGTAAAGAGGATACTCTGTCAGCAAATTTTCTGTTTTCATGTGTCTACTTTTATTCGGATAATTTATTTCTTGGAAGAGTAGTGATGCTCTAGAACAGCGCTGTCCAATAAGAATATAATGAGAGCAAGAAGTAATTTAAAATTTTCTAGTAGTCATGTTAAAAAAGGCAAAAAGAGGTGAAATTAACTTTAATATTAAATTTAACCCAATTTAGCCAAAATATCATTGCAATATGTAATCAATATAAAAATTATTGAGATATTTTAAATTCTTTTTTTTTTGTACTAAGTCTTAAAAATCTGGTGTGTATTTTACACTTAAAGCACATCTCAACTCACACTAACCACATTTCAAGTGCCTGACTGCCAGATGTGGCTATAGGTTACTATTGGACAGTGCAACTCCAGAATACTTTAAATTATAAAGTAATACTCAAAACTAACTTTTAATAAGAATTTGGGGTGAAAGTCACACCTACAGTTAAGAAAGTTCTCATAAAACTAGAAAACTTGCATAAAGGATCATAAAGATGTAACTTAGAACATTTATGAGACTGGGTCAAAATATTATTTTTAATTTTCACCTAGCTTTACTTTACCACATACTTCTTTTTTCCACCAATAGAAAGTGAAACTTCAACCCAGTCCAACCAAAACAATAAGTACTTATTATAATAAGATCTTATGTTTTTTTTTAGCATTCTTGCATATTGCACACAATGTAAAAGTTCTATTTCTAAATATGAAATTCTGTGTAAAGAAAAATGCTTTCCAAAAAAAGAATTTTTATTAACTTTTTCAAACTGGAAGACACACCAAATGACAAAAGTAAAAAGTGAATTAATGAAAACATATAAACAAAGGACATAAGTCTTCCTACATGTCAGGTTAACACAAGAGCAGTAACAGATCAGAAGTAACTCAAAGCATCCACTAATAAACATGACTGCAATTAAATCCTCAAAGAACAGGAGCCAGTTTGAATTATAACATCCGCTTTTTCTAAACATGTCTGGAATATATGTTTAACATTTTGGCCTTCTAACAATTTTCCAAACTAAAGTTTGGAAAACATGAATCTCCAAGTCAACAACAACAAAAAATGGCAATATGGAAAAATGGTCTTTCACAGGATGTATGGCCTCTACTTCTTCAAGAACTGAATGTGGAAGTAAACCACCTAAGAAAGGGATGTTATGTTAGGACAGTAGCTTTTCAGACAGATAAAAGAAGGTAATAATAGGAGAATCCATGAATTCTTCTTAATGTTTCATGAAGCCTTAACTAAATTTGTGTATTTAACTACAAAAAGGTTGCAGAGGCTAACTAAAACATTTGTTTCTTTGTTTCTGGGTGAAATTAAATCAATTTCGCGCAGGAACATTAACTCTGTCAGGTTAATCAAAAGTTCCTATTGGAACTTAAAAGTGTGACATGCAAAAATGTAAAAAAAGATTACTTAAGCACTTTATTTGGGACACAAAGTCATTCTATCAGTGGGTGGGAGGAGAGTAGGAATAAAAAAGGAGGTAGCTAGGTAAGGGGAGAGTAGGAATTAAAAAAACGGAACCTAGGTGGTTATTAAAAAAAAAAAGGTTGGGAATCACGGGATTAGATCTACTTTATGTCAGTGATTACTTGAGACTATTTTGGTGTCAAGATTCTATCTGCCGGTATCTTAAACTCTTCTGTGATTCGAAGGATAGAAATGACAGCTACTCTCATCTTCTCTCTTCCTGAAAGCTAAGGACAGAGAGAAGTAGAGCTGCTTCTTTGAGAAACAAAGATGCTTTCTACCATTCTTCTAAGATGGTGGAAGAGTCTCCTTAAGAGGCTTCCCCAAGAAGGAAAAATGAAAGCGGGAAAGAAGAAAGCCATATCAGAATTCCCTGGCTGTGTTTCATGCCATTGCTCCGTCACATCTACTGTACAACCCCTGTGGTCCGGCCATCTCCCTCCCAGGAGGTTAAGCCCTCCCAAGGCATTGTTTGGCCGGGGTTCCTATTTACCACTCAGATCGCCTTCACCATCCCTACACTAGGATATCGGGAAGCCCCAGGGCAGAAAGCCGAAAAGCTAGGAGAGGACTTGGTTCGAGGACCTCCTCTAAACCCCCTTACTAACTGGTGTAGGAAAGGGAGATGGAAGCCTGGCCTCAGCTTGGGTGGGTTCCTTAGGGGTCAGAGGCTTCCCCTCGGCTGGTGTCGAAGGGAGGTGGCCATTTGCGCCTTGCGCTCGGTATTGAAAAAGCCCTACCAGGCAGGGCAAGGGGCCTCCTCAGGCCCCGGACTCTGGGCGTCAGGTGCGGCCCTTAGTTCCCAACCTCGGGGCACCGGCGACCACAGCGCACAGGCCCCGGGCTGAGACCGGTCTCCCGCCCGACCACCGGGGACCAGGGACCCAGGCTGGGGCCCCAGCCGCATCGTGCCCGCCCCCGCCCTACCTGAGGGGGCCCGGGCGGGGTCGCTAAGGGCCGCTCCCGGGAGCCCCGCGACGGCGCGGCTCGGCGACGGAGGCGCCTCGTCTCGCCGGGGCAGAGCTCGGCGGCGGTTTCACGACCTCAAACTCCATCGGGAGCTACAGGGACAGCCCCGTTGGCGGCGGCGAAGGCCGCGGCGGGGCCTCCTCCTCCTCCCTCCGCCTCCCTCCGCCTCCTCCTCCTCCTCACCACGGAGGCGGACCTGGAGGGATCCCGACCTAGCTCTCGCGAGAAGATACTCCCCACTTCACGCGAGATCACGCAGGACCGGGAGTGGAGGAGGTGGAAAGAAGCGTAGTAGCCCCCCCTCCCCACCTGAACTGCATATCGGCTTCCCTCTGGTCGAGCCGAACCACCCCCATCACGTGACTAGGTAGCCCCAGAGCACTGTGGGAGGTGCTGTTAAGAGGTCTAGGTGAGCCGAAGAGGCTGATGGGAAACTCCCTGCACGTTCATCTGAACCTTGAGCCAGTCTTCTAGACACTGGTTTGAGCCAGTCTGACGCCTCTCGAGTAAAGCGTGGTACCCACTGAGCACAATCTGATACATCTGTATTACATTCGACTTCATTCTCTCCTAATCAATTGCTGACGTGATCCCTCAATCCCTCCACATAGGTGGGAAAAAAAAAGAACAGCACTTGGCAGGCACTTACACATATCTCTTTATTAAATCTCTTCAGAAGCTGGCAGGGATAAAAATTCGAGCATAAATTTTGGCAGTAATATCTCAATAAATATTTGTTGAAGGGCTTTTCACAGTAAACTGTAAGGTAGAAATTATTCTTGTTTTTATAAATGACGAAACAGACTGGGAATAGGAAAAAGGGAACTAACATTTATGGATTATTCACTATGTGCCAGGTCTTATTATATTTTGTTTGCTCATCAAAATAATCCTAAAAGGAAAATAGTATGTATGCTTTGTGACTGATGAGAAACTGAAAAACACAGATTAAGAAAATGGCCACAAATTGTAATTAAACTCAACGCACTTTCCAAGGTGAAACCAGATGTCCAACAAAAGCATCTACAGAAGTAAAGCCACCACAAATTAGAAGACATATGGAAAAGTAGTTTATAAACTATAACACGCTTAAAAAATATACATGGTTTTACTGCCTGAATGACAGGGAAACATCAGTGTTTTTTAAAAAAACTCATTGGCCACATCAAAGACTTTTCTTCCATAATTATTGTCTTTTTAATTCTCTTCTCTTTATGAAATGTATACCAATCCGAGAGAAAGGTTCCCAACAATGGTTCATTTGTTTCAATGTTTTCCATTCAACTAGTGATATATAGATATGTTTTCCATTCCAATGGACAGTGGTATATGATAATCTGATTTTTCAAAGGTGGCCTGACCACCATATTTAAAATTACAATCCCAATCCCTTCCCAGGCACTCCCTATCCCTGCCTTATTGTCTCCAACTCTTTTTTCAAAATCTGACATACACTGATTTTATTTATTTGTTTACTGTTTGTCTCACTCCACTAGAATATAAGTTTCATGAGAGGAGGGATTTTTGTCTGTATACCTTTAGTATAGGTATATATTGGTGTAAGGACTCAGTAAATATTTGTTGAATGAATGATTAAATGAATAGCCAGGAGAAATAGTTTCCTTCTTTAAAATTCACAGATGTAGACAAAACACAAAGCTGTCCATTCCCATTTCCAGTTTATTATTTCTTATGTAAACATATAGGATAGTTACATCCACGGGAAAAAGGCAAAGATTTTCTTTTACACCAAACTAACAACTATCTTTTCCAGATCTTTTACTCATAAATGTAGTAAATGAAGAGGCTGAACTCCAACACACTGCATTTTTCCCATTATATGAGTAAGACAAACAACTAAAAGTGAATGCTTTAAATGAATGAATTTGACACTTTACTTTGCCATACCTGCATTTTAAAAAAGACTCCATTTTCCTGAAATTGTTTAGACACGTCATGCAAACAGACACGCTCCTAGGAATGTTTTGAGATCACTGGATGCTACTGAACAGGAATAAATAATAATAAATAACTGCCACCACTTTCACAAAACTCCCCTTCCCCCCAAGCAAAAATCTCAAAGTGCTTACAAAAAATTTCACAAGAACCTTACAAGGCACACTAAAACTTAAAACATTGTTCAATCATACTTTTTTCAAACATCAAAGATAGTAGATATCAATTCCTAAAAAACCAAAAACTATTCTTTTACCCTCCCTTCCCATCTTCATCCCTCCCCCACAAAATTTCATCTTAGGAAGCAAAAATAAGAAAAGTATTCAATCACAAACTATTTCTGAAAGGGAAATATTTTCATGCCTACAAATGGCCAATCATAGGTCAGACTGGGAAGAAAATTAAGCATAGTTATCATGTTCTCCAGTGGAAGAAAAACACTATTTACTTTAGAAAAATTCTGTCTCCAATGGACTACTCAAAAAGCAACTTTCATAAAGACACAAAACTCTCCTCTCTTGCTTTCCTCTCTTCTCTGTTCTTAGGAACTCAGGAAGATTTAAATATAAGATCATAGATTTTTAGACCTGAAGATGATCTTACGAATTACCAAGATCAAAGTTATTATTTTACATAGAAATTTAAGAAAAGCTCAAGGAGAGGTGACCTGCCCAATGCCACCAACTAGTGACCTGGAGGTCATGAAGTCGGTTTTCTTATCAAATATGAGAGCTAGATTCTTTAAAGTCTCTCCCAGAGTTAAATTCTATGGAGAATATATTTTTCAAAAAAGTAACACAAAAAGGATATTCAACATTTATAACAATCAACATGTGACTCATCACAAAATTCTTATAAATGGTACAAAGTATATTACATTTTAAAATATGCAAGGGCTTCAACGGAAACTAAATATGGCAGAAATTCTACATAAACTTGAGGCGAGCAGAGGAGGAATAAAACATCTTGAAAGTAAGATATATACAATCAGGCTTCTTGACTAAAAGTAGTTCCTGTGCTTTAGAGAATATGATTTGCCCTACAATATATTTGAATCTTTGTTATGACACCAAAAATTTTTGTGTTATACGTAGACAGGAATATTAGCGAGTGATGGCTTATAACACAATCTGAATTAATACTCTTAGTAAAATAACCATACAGTCAGGTTTTTGCTTATGGCACATTTCTGGAAACAAAGAATAAAACTTTAGGAATGGGCAGGATTTTTATCAAGTAGTGAATGAAAATTGCATTAATGTAAGTGAAAAAAGTTATTATTAATAATTAAGAGAACACTAATAGCTACCCACGTTTAAACTGTTCATCTAATGACAGCAAGAAAACGAATATACATTGCCAATTCAAAATAAAAAAGGGAATGAACTACTGATACATACAACATGGATAAATCTCAAAGGCATTAGGATGGGTGAAAAAAGCATCTCAAAAGGGAACATCCATTTAAGATACCAATTAAGACATTCCAGAAAAGGCAAAATTATAGTGATAGAGAACTGTTGCCAGGGTTTAGAGCTAGGAGGAGGTGTTGACTACAAAGGAGCAGCATAAGGAAGTTTTTGGGGGTGATGGAATGTTCTGTATCCTGATTGCAGTGGTGGTTGCATAAATCTATCCATGTGTTAAAATTCATAGAACTGTACACCAAAAACAAAGGTCAATTTTACTATATGTTAGATAAAAATAAAATGAAATAAATTTAAAAAGGACACAGTAGAACAAATATCTTTCATAAAGTTGGGATTTCTAAGAAAAGTAATTTTTCAGAGCTTCATGCCAATGGTATAATTTTACTGGCTGAAAATTATTAAATGCAACTGTATTAAATAAAATCAGGAAACTTAGGTCCAATTAATCATTTCTAAAATACATATACTAACAACTCATGGAAACATTATTTTAAGGAGTGTTAGCCCATGTGTAAGGAAATTCTGCTACTCCCAAGTGAACATGAATTCTGTTCCTTTACAGTTTAAAACAACAGGTACCTTAGTGTTTAGTTCAGAATCCAAGAGTGGCTGGTTAAAAAAAATTCACTAGGCTTGTCTGTTCTTAGAGCAACTAATAATGGATAATAGTGTGTTTTTAAATTTATTGTCTCTTCCCATTATCCTAATTTATTAAAGCTATGATATGGTTCGATTTTACACTTACATCAATTATCTAGAGACTCAAAATCAGTATCTGGAAATACTGCTGGATCTTGTGTCACTAGAAGCAAGAATATTTAAGAGAGGAACACTATTTCTCTACGTATACCACTGGGTCTTATACATAATGTATGAGATTAGACAGCACCCCATCAGTTTTATCACGTCTCCCACACTTTGGAGCTGACAGTAGAAATTCAGAAAGAATAACATGTGTAGAGAAACCAAAAATAAGACCAAAAGATAGGGGGAAGATGCAATATTACAAATGCTGCATTTCTATAGAAAGACTTGCCTAACAGAACGATAAAAGGCTTACATAACAAGGTGTAATTCTAATTAAAGTAGATTTTGCCTTTTGAGATCATGCCTGGGTAGTTTTTCACCACTGCTTCTGCCATGCACAGAGGTTAAGTGCTTTTTGAGGGCAGATTTGTGCTTGAAATCCATGTCACAACAGTGGCATTTGTATGGTCGATCTCCACTGTGTATGTTCAAGTGGTCCTGAAGCGTGCTTTTAGCAGTAAATGTCTTCAAGCACACTGTACACTGAAAGGGCCTTATGCCCATGTGCCCTCGAATGTGTCGGTTGAGATTTTTCTTCTGTGTAAATGTTTTCCCACACTGTAAGCACAAGAACAGTTTATGCATCTTAAGGTGGCGCAGATAGTTTTCAACATGAAGAAATCCTCTAGGACACCTGGGGCATTGGTGCCTCAGTGAATAAGCATCCTCCAGATTCTGAATTTCATTCACTGTACCAGGACTTCGTTCAGTATTCTCACAAAATAAGCCCTGATCTTGATTCCCAGGAACTTCTGCCACTCCACTCTCAACTGTAGAATTGATCAGTGAATGCTGTGTTTCAGAGAAATACATGCTTGCTTTTGAAGAGGTACAAGGCTGTGAAAACTGCCCATTTTCTACACCAGCGGTACTGATAGATTCCACGTGGAGGATACAAATTTCATTATCTTTAAAACCTATATCTACTGAAGACAGCTCTGGTGATTTCATTTCCTTTCTCTCTGATGTCAAGTTCTCTACTGTAGACTGTAAAACGTTGCTTTCCTCTTCTTTAACGTGGAAATCTATGTTTACAGGACTATCTTCTGGAATTTCAATTATTTCACAGTCTTTATCTGAATTTTCTTCTTCATTCTTAACATCTGGATCAGAGGATTGACACAGGTCATTATGTTGATTGCTGTTTTTCATAGAAAGATCAATTTCCAGATAATTTGACAAAGCTTCTGTGCACTTTTCCACAATGTGAACCATCTGAAGGTAACTAGCAGCAGTCAAGTATTTCAAAAGCTCTTTCCTTTTAACTTCAAGTGCTCCAGTATAGCAAGAGAGCAACAATTTTCTGCCAACTTCTGCACTTTGCAAGATGGTGATTCTGACATGTTTTGACTGTGTGAGTAAAAACTGATCTCTCATGAAAGTGGAGCAAGCAGCTAAAATCACCTTGTGCCCCTGGAACTCAGTGTCATTAATATAAATTGACACATCACAAAATAAATTCTGCTGTCTCAAGAGATTCATTTTCTGCAAGACTACATCTCCTTGCTGTTCAAACTGGAAGTGCAGAACATCAGACTCAGCAGCCATGGTCACAATCTAAGCAAAATAAAACACAAATGTTGATGTATAGACAGGGAATTCTTTCCTACACTGCGATAGTAAACACAAACAAACAAACAACCCAAACCTGAATCAGGTAAAAGAAGACAAATTCTAATCTGGGTGCTAAGATCGAACCCCTATGCCACCATCACACAACCCAGAAAATTAAATGCATTTCTTTATGATCTTGCAGCAGCACATTTTTAATATTTTTGTTACAGCACTTACTACGTTATGTTCGTCTTCTATGTTCGTCTCCTTGGCTAAATTTTACGTGCCTTGTGGTCAAGGACACTGCTAATGCCCACCACTAAGTGGATTTAGCAGTTTCCCAAATTAGAAACCCTAATGTAATCTCCAAAGTTCCTACTCCCCATCACTACTGCAGGTGCTCATTCTGTTCACCTGGACCACTGCAATGTCTTCCAACAGGTCTCTTTGATACCACACTCTCCTATAATCCAAAGTACCTTCCTGAGTGCCGCCAGAATTAACAAATTCTGTAACTTTTCTTTTTTCCTCTCTTCTGCTTTAAATCCTCCATTGCTCTCCTCTACCTCCAGGGCAGCCTAACCTTCTTATCAAATGCAAGATACTTGACGATTTGGCCCTAACCACCTTTATGGTTTTATCTTTATTCTCTTTTTCATCGAAGCTCCTTCGATATTTAGATTTTCACCATTGCCAGACAAGAAGACCCGAATACACCTTTGCACATGTTACATCCCCGCTTTCAGTTCCTTTTTCCAGCTAGTGATTTGGCTCCTGCAAGGCCCAAATCAAAGAAGACTTCTGTGACTCCTCCGTCTATCTCCCCCATAGTCAGGTGCTTCCAGAGCACCACGAAATGGTCGCCTGGTTCATCTGAGTTCCTGCAATAAGCAAAGGGGCTAGCGCAGGGCAGGAACACCTAAGAGAACATCTGTTGAATTGAATGTGGATCCCAGGTGGCCTGGAAGATCCTCCAGTTCGCCACACGGGTCGAGCCAAGCCTGCCAGGACCGAGGCCCTGTCGGCCAGGTGGCTGCAGGCCAGTCTAGCCACTCCCGGGCAGCGCCTAGCCCCCGTCCTCCTCCTCAGGCTTCCCCACCTGCCCGCGTCTCCAGCAGGATCACTTACCGACTCAGAAAACCAGAGCCCAGCTTTCCGCGGCAGCGGCGGCCCAGGCCGGAAGGAGGACTTGGTCTGGGAGGAAACACATCCGGGGTCAACTAGCTTCATTCCTCACTGGGGCGGGCTGGGTGTCCCGGAAGGACATCTTGTGGCATTCTCCCTTCCTCACTGCCCCCCTCCTGCATGACGGAAAGGCACCCGGATCCCAGCAAATCGCATCTCTCCTGCCCCAGTTTCGGCACGCGAGCCATTCCCCTTCGTGAGTTCTCCTCGACATCCGAATTGGAGACGGGTTGTGAAGCTGGAGCACAGCGCGTCTGTCAGAGTACCCAGCGCCGGGACCCCTGGGAGGCCTTCACGGATGATTATGGGCCGGGTCCTCCCTTACTGGGCCATCTACAATTTAAAAGGTGGCGGAGGAAAGAAGAGACTACCGCAGGATCAGTAGTATCCCAGATTGCGCCATCGGGATCTGGCCGCAACCTGTGGATCTCACCTCGCCGCTCGATCTATCGCTTCCGCCCCGCCCCCTCCTCCCTCCTTAGCTCCCGGGCAAACCCAGGCCTTCGGGCTAAACTGTTGGCCCGGCTGTTAGCTCCAATATGCCCTATCCTTCCTCCCACTTATCCTTCAAAGTCCTGCTCGGAAATCACATCATCCCTGAAGCCATCCTGAACTGCTCCTGAATTAGCTGGCTCCCACTTGGGAGCCTGTAAACACTTTGGCTGCCTTCACGGTTGCAGTTATTTTACCTGTATTGGAATTTGTGTCCCATCTAAACGGAGGTTATTTAGGACAGTGACTTACTGACCTTTGCTTTCCCCAAATCTAGCACTTAGTAGGCATCAAGTATTTGCCAAATGAAGGAATTTTAACCAATTTTTTTTTTTTTTAAGATTTTGTTTCCTTTTTCCTCCCAAAGGCCCCAGTACATAGTTATGTATTTTTAGTTGTGGGCCCTTCTAGCTGTGGCATGTGGGACACCGCCTCAGCATGGCCTGATGAGTGGTGCTATATTCGCGCCCAGGATCTGAACGAGCGAAACCCTGGGCCGAGGAAGCAGAGCGCAGGAACTTAACCACTGGGCCACAGGGACACAGGGACACAGGGCCGGCCCCTAACCAATTCTTAAAAGCAGTTGCTCTACCCCCTCAGTCAACAGGTTCTCAGGGACGTAAATAACCCTAGTCACAATTTCTGCTAAACCCACAGTTTCTTCTGAAACAAAGTTCAGTGTGCTTGATTTATATGTTTTTTAAAGAACAGGAGTGAAGAAGGCATTCTTGTATTCAAATTCAAGCAATTGAAAAGGAAAGCAGGAGGACAGAGAAAATAAACCACTGACACCAGAGCTTTAATTGTCACACTTTTATTTAGGAAACTTCCCCATAATAAGTGAAGAGGTAGTTCATAGTATGTCTAACATACAACAGATTTAGAACAGCTATTCACCAGCTGAAATAAAATGTTCTAAGTTGTTTAGGACAATATTTTAAAAGTAGTGACACTGGTCACCTTCCATTTATAGAACTTCTAATAAAGAAACTAAAACAAATTAAAACCACATCTGATTTACCTCAGAGTCACTTCAGTTTGGAGTTTGTCTTTAAAATTAAATAATAAATAAATAAATGACTGTGACAGTAATTTCTTTAAAACCAAACTATGGTAAAGAGAGGCCTCTCTCCTTTTTCGTTATCCTGGGGATCCATAAAATACAACTGCTGAATGACTAAGGTTTTAAAAAATCTTCCTCATCTACAGGAATACGACTAGTTTTGAAAGTCATCTTCCCCTATAAGACATATTTGATATCAGTAACTGGACCACTTTGCAATACAATCTAGGAAACATGTATAAACAAGGAGAATAGTCAAGTCACACTAAAATTAAGAAAATGTCTCACAGAAACAGAATGCCTCTCCAGCCAAGAAATGGAGGAGACTGTGAATCACTTCAGTGGTTTGCAGTTGCAAAAGGTGACAACTAGACAAAACTTTACTCATAGAGAACCATCAAGATGCTGATTTTAAGTGATCCAAGAAAGCAAGGCAGTTTTCTTTATTATTTCTAGTGTAAAATCAAATTGACATCTTATCTCACTAAGACCACATGAGACTGTAAGCTCCATGAGGGCAGGGACCATAGCAATCTTACCTTCATAACCCCAGTATCTAGCATAGTACCTGGCAACAGTAGGTGCTCAACAAGTGTTTCTTGAATGACTGAGTTAACCCAGAAATAGTCTCCAACCAAAGACACCAATCTTATTTGAACTCATGCTTTTCAGTCTTCAAACCAGTAACAAAACAGGACATGAATGTAAGCAAAGGAAGCACTCCATCTTGAAATTTCCCTGTGATGAAATGATGTTTGGAGAAAACAGTGAAATCTTTAACATGTCGGTGTCTCACTGCTGCATAGAACTGGTACTCTTTGGCTGG
Source organism: Equus caballus (assembly GCF_041296265.1). NCBI lineage: Eukaryota > Metazoa > Chordata > Mammalia > Perissodactyla > Equidae > Equus > Equus caballus. The sequence goes on from NC_091708.1 coordinate 35,372,668, forward strand.
ATCATATAAAAATCAGAATGCTAGGAAGCATCCTTAGATCATATGATGAGTGATGATAGGCATGATACCTATTAGTCTTACTGCTCAATTGTATTCTCGTTTTAAATCTTTTAACAAAAGGTATAAATTACACCTCAAGTCAGATTCACATGTAAAAGCATCAAATTATAACAACTTTAAGAATTCCCTCTGACTACTCAAACCTAATTTTTGGTTTATTGTTACATGCACTCTCACAGCTCAAAAATAAAAACAGAAAATCTTGACGGAAACTAAACACTGCCTCCAGACAAAAATCAATCAGTTTCATATTTGGATCCTTCTAACATTATTCTTATTTGTCCTTTCCCTCCCTAACCAACACCCAGCAAATCAGTCATTTGCTTGGGAAGAATGTAATATTCATTAATTAACAAAAAAATAATTATCAAAAAGTAATTAACAAAAATAAATCCTGTGATATTTTGTTTGCAAAATCCAGGCTGTCTCAGAAAGCCTATAGGGATTCACAAAGGTGAAGCACAAACTAGGAGCTTTTGGCTAATGTATTCTTGATCCTGTACTAAATCTTTTGAAGCCAAGGGACACTAGCTCATATTTAGTCACTTATCTACTTTGGCCAGCCTTGGCCAGGCCACCTCTTTGGGCTTTGGATACCCCAATTTTAAAAAAAGAGGTGGAGTAAATGATCTCTGAAGATTCTCTAAGGACTAACACTCTTATTACCTAAATCTAACTCATGGGTCAGAAACTAATAAGACTCAAAATTTTACTTTTGAACTATATAACATGTGCTTTAGGAAAAACAGTTTGGAACAATATGGAACAGTCTTCCATACTGGAAGATCAACTTTGTATTAGTGATTTATCAAAGGTGGCAAGGTGGGACATTATACCTTTATAGGAACATCTGAATGCAATTATCTGATTGCTCCTTCTGTCACCCACTTTTTTCAACCATTTTAGAAATTAAAGTACATGAGGAAATGAGAATTCAGAGGTTATTACAGTATACTGGACAAAACTCTGAAGGCCAAACTCACCTTTCTGATGGCTAACCTCTAAAACAAAGTCTGGAGACTCCCAAATAGCTCCTTTTTAGAGAGACCATTATAGTTTAGCACATTTTAAGTGTGCCTGGAGTAATTCCGACTTCAAAAGCATTAAGAAGTAAGTTACATATTAATTACAAGCATTTGGCTTCTTTCTGGGGAAACTTCTCCTCTAATTACTGTTGTACAACTCTACTTCTATCCTTTGCTGATGATGCTCTTCATGGTGATTCCTAACTGTTTGTCTGCAGGTGTTGCTGAAAAGACTGTATTCCGGTCTATGTGAACAATTCAATGACATGAAGTTGAGCCATAATACTGTTGAAAAGAGTACAGAACCCAAAATACTACTTTATAACCAGCTCCAAGACAAGTACAAATGGTAGGAAGTAGATTCATTCATTTATCAGACAGAGCTGAATTATCAATAGGCAACAAGAAGTTCTATCACATATTCAGGCCAATAGCAATATCACCTTATATCTCAGCCTATTTTCTGACAAAGAAAAATATTCATTCTCTTAGCATAGACTCTATTAGTGGAGTGTAGGTGATGTTATTAACTTGTTGGTACCTTCAGAATGTGCCTGGTGAAAAGCCTAAAATAGTGTCAGTCTAAGACATAAGTCATTGTTAGGTAGACAAATGGGATAACTCCTTGGGAAAAGAAAACAGACATCACAGGATAAATAATTCAAAACAAGAAATGGGAGAGGGCAAAAGGAAGGCAAGACCACTTCAAGTGGTAAGTTGCCTGGTCTGTTAGTGCTTTGACTCACCCCTACAACCTGCAGAGGCTTTGGAGAAGTCAAACTAGCAAAATCACTCCTACAAACACTGAGACTATTGCCACATTTTCAGTCAGTTCTAGTCGTGAGCATAAAGCCCCTACTCAATTCACACAAGTACTATCATTCCTTAAGTTCAGGACAGCTTGGGCCAGTTTACCTGCATCCAGGACCTGTGTTGCATCAGGTTGTGGCTGACAACCTTTAGAGTCTGTGACTGTTGTACATGCAAAAGAATCAAAATCCACTGTGAGGTCTTGCACATTTCTTTCATTTGCATTATCAAAGCTGTTTTTGCCATGCAGCTGTTTAAGGTGTTTCCTCAAAACTGGCTTATGTGCAAAAACCATGTCACAATAGTTACACTTATGGGGCTTATCTCCACTGTGAAGGTTAAGATGATCCTGTAAAGAACACTTCTGAGAAAAGGTTTTCCCACAGATCTTACACTGGAAAGGTTTAATGCCGGCATGCACACGCATGTGTCGATGAAGGTTGCCTTTCTGAGTAAAAGTCTTGCCGCAGAGTAGACACATAAAGAGTTTATGCATTTTTAAATGGTTGGCGTAGTTCTCCAGGTGACGAAACACCCTGGTACACTTTGGGCATTGGTGATGCCACTGTAGGCCTTTGTCTACACCTCGAATATTAGGCCCAAAGACATCTTTTGAGGCCATGATGATGTTATCACTGCCTGTGTAAGAGAGGGCATAATTGTGGAGATGGTTTTGTTCTATTTCACTTACTCTGTTTTCCACGGTTGAATTTATCAGGGAGTGCTGGGGCTCTGATGAATGTAAAGCAGTGGGTTCAGAAGAAATAAACTGGTTCTGATCTTTTTTACTTCTAACCTCTGATACATCCCCAATAGATTCTACCTTAACAATCTGAATATCACTGTCCTCCATATCCATACTGTCTTCAGATGGATGAATACAAGGTGAGTTCTGCTTTGGGGATCCTCTGGCATCTCCCTGCTGTTCTTTTGACTGGGGAGAAGCACTCTGTGGTTCACATCCCTCTTTACTATCCATTGGTTGTTTTGGCTTTATAAACTTCCACAGGGCCTGCGTGCACCGCTCTACAATGTGGCTCATCTGAAGAAAACTCGCAGCAGTCAAGTAATTTACCAGTTCCATCTCAGGGAATTCCAGCACACCACTATAACAGGATAAGAGCAATTGTCTCCCCACTTCGGAACTCTGTAATATGGAGATTTTCACCTCTCTGGAATCATTCAGTAAAAACTGGTCTCTTAAGAAGGGGGAACCTGCAGCAAACACAATTTTATGCCCCTGTACCTCAATATCATCTATGAGAACTGTAACATCACAAAATTTATTCTCTTCTCTTAATTTGTTCATTTTTTGTAACATTGAATCTCCATAATTTTCAAACTTGAAGTGAAGGAGATCTGATCTTTCAGACATTTTGGCAGACCTAAAGAACAGAAATGTAAAAAGGATGAATTTAAGAAAATTCCAACAATTAAGAAACCTGGATTTTCCTTCCAAAACCAAATTTGTGTTGTCATTATCTCTTTGTATGTATCCAAATAAAATTTTCCTTGAAAGAGGAAGCTAGTATAACAGCTTTCAAAGGCTGTTAAAAATTACTCCTTACCAACATCAAGTGTCAATGGCACCTAAGGAGTGGACTTATATCAGTGTGAATAGCTTGGCATTCACTCAACTTTTTTTTTTCCAAAGATTTTATTTTTCCTTTTTCTCCCCAAAGCCCGCTGGTACATAGTTGTATATTTTTAGTTGTGGGTCCTTATAGTTGTGGCATGTGAGATGCCGCCTCAGCATGGTTTGATGAGCAGTGCCACATCTGCGCCCAGGATCCGAACCGGCAAAACCCTGGGCCGCCGAAGAGGAGCGCGTGAACTTAACCACTCGGCCACGGGGCCAACCCCTCATTCAACTTTTTAAGATACTTAATACAAGAACAAAGCTTGAGTTACTCTGAGTGTTTTTTCACTTCTCAAATAAGAATTCTATCAGGTTTCAAAAACAAACTAAAACATCTCAACAAATAATAACGAAGTAACTATTTTCTTTTGTGTGATACCATGAATCTGCCTCTTCAAAGACAAAACACTCTTTTCCTTTGTTATGTATTTTAAAGAACTGCAGGGACATTACTTGCCCCATTCCTGGGTAAACTCTCTTCTCTTTAAAATGATGTGAATTTATTCATACAAGTATTTCTACGATAGAATGAAAGTCACAGACCTAAAGGGAGATTGTTTAGACAATGTTAGAGGCATAGGTCTTTGTCCTGTGCATTTTGGACAAATATAAACTCTCTCTTAAGAAACATGTCTTGATATAGAAAGTAAATAAAATATTTGATACAGAAAAACCAGGTGAGCCACTTGGTGGGAATCTGAGCAGGAGTAAAGTGGATCTAATTAATCCCTACTAGATTCTGTTCTTTCTTCTTTATCTCTATTTATCCATCATTACTCATCAACTGGACTACTAGAACTGATTCATAAATGTTCCTTGGCTTCCAGCTTCTTTTCCCTCTAGTCCAACTTCTACAGTGACCACACGTCATTTTTCAACAACACAGATCTGATTATATCCAATCCTGCCTAAAATCTTGCCGTGACTTCCCATTGTCTCCTGGATGAAGACTAACCTAAGTATAAACTAAGTATACCTAATAATAATTAAAGTAAACACTGGCCTAACCCATTCAACCAGAGAGAAGGTGTCTTTGCCAAAATTCTCCGCATGTTTGTTTGTCTCTTTACATAGCAATTTCTTTGGAAAAAGCCCCCTGATTCCATACTCTTCAAATTATTTTCTGTTAACTTGGCTTCCCATGTGTCTTGCTAAAGAGAAAGAGGAATTAACCATGCCAACATAATTCCAGTCCACCAGTCATCGTAAAAGTAATAAAATGGCACTCTCTGTCTATCTATCAGTCTTGTATGAGATCAGCAGGTATATCAGGTCTACCCTTGAGAAACAGCTCTACAATCACAGTGCATCAATAAATTCACCTTGAACTTCGTGCATTCATCAACCCCGTAGGTGAGAATCACTAATACAACCAGCTGCTCTTGGTCACATCTGGACCCTGAAGCTTAATCTTTATAATCTTCTGTAACACTGACTTACCAAGGCTGATAGAACACCAGCTCCTGAAGGAGGCGGCCAGCTCTTCTCATATTGCTCAGTGCCTGGTTCATGAGAGCACTCTATTGACTCCAAGCCTTAGCACAGTTATTCCATTAGTCTAGAACACTACTCTTATGCAATTCTGACTCCTTTATTTCCTCCAAGAGGCCCTTCCCTAACCCCTTAGACCAGAACAGCCGTATCTACTGAGCTCATAGCAGAGTACTAAAATAAGACTCAAAATACTTTATTAAATACTTGCTCCTTCCTCTCCAAACAGCAAGCTTCATAGCACTAGAGGGAAACATCTCCAGCCTATTCAATGAGGCTCATGCTTGGAAACTGCATCTTTTAGGGCAAAACACTTTTTCCTTTTGCTTCAAATTCTACTTACTGCAGCCACATTCACTCCTGGCCAAACCCTCTTCTGTTCAGATCAGTGTGTATTCCCATCACCTAATATTGTACTAAACACATGGCAGGTGCTCAGTTTGCATTTGCTGAACCTATAGGATTCATTTGACAGTGGTAAGAAGGAAGAAGTGCTGTTAGGAAGACCAGCTCAGTGCCTGCAGAAGCATTACATGTCTGAGGCCATGAGAGCCTAGAAAGGAATCAAAATGGGAATAAGGAGTAAGGGAAAATTACAAAAGATTCCAAAGAACTTGGAAACTAACTGGATACAGAGAATCGAAAAAGGAATGTGTACAGGTTCTAAACTTAGGAGGTTAGCTGAATGAAACTGTCATTGAAAGAGAGGTGAAATTAGGAGGGGGAACTGGTATGGCACAGATATATTAACAAAAATAAACATACATAAACTATAAGCTTTTCCCTTTCATGGCACTCTGAATGTAAACATAATGAAAAATCACAATAAAGATGAGAGAGAAGGGATAAAGAAAAGCAAATGTAGCAACAGAGAAAAGACGGTGAATATCAAATAAAAAGGAAAAATCTAGGAGATACAGGGAATACAGCAGTAAAGAAAACAGCAAAACTGTATTGTCCCTGGTGAGTTTTAGCAATTACAGTAGCTTAATATATTCATTCTGGAAATGGTGAAATGTCCCAATTTATAACCAGAAGTTATAAAAATGACTGTTGTTTCAAGTGGCCAAACAAAAGGGGCATTCTTTTTTAGAGTTTAGCTTAGAGTTTAGCTTGTTCTAAATCTACCCTCAGGTCAGTATTTTCCTACCTACACCCAAAAATGAGCATTAATTGCTTCCATCTGTAGTATGACAGTGCTCACAATGCTTTAGACAACATCGTCCTCAGGGATAACTGTTCCTTGAAGCTCCAAAGATGAGGAGCTGGAGTACAATTTCATTTACTTCCTACCCATCAGTCTCAAGAAACTTACCAATGGGAGCAGCCAACCAGGTATCCCAGGAAAGTGCTTGTTTTGATTTGTCTGCTGTAGCCAAAGAATGTGAGGAACATTTATCCTGTTTGAGAAGTTTTCCCTAATATATGTCAGCCCACTCTATTGTCTCCTTTTGATAAACTCTTATTTCCAGGCCACACAGTTTATCCCTTAATTGTTTCCTGTCACTAGTTTCTCCTTCGGATAGGCTGTTAGTTATTTGAGGGCAAGGATCAACCGTTACTTTTTACACAGCTCATTCAACAAAAACCAGCAGAATAATGAACTCTTCATGTTCCCTATGAAATTATTATTGAGCTAAGGTAGAGACATCATTATCATGATATTCCCTTTTGAGTGCCCTGGGGAAAATTTTTTTCTAGGGTTTGTTTACAAAAGAGTTTTTACGATATAAAACCAAATTTTAGACAAACTTTTTTTTTTACTTTTCAAAAATTTCAAAATAAAAAGGAATAATTGTGTTTCTTATGAACTGGCTTAGTTTTATTTAAAAATAAGAGAAATAATAGCTAATCTTTACCTAAATTGACCCACTAAATCCTCAAAATCCCTATGAGGTAGGATTTATCATCATCCTCACTTTGCATTTGAGGCAACTTAAGCTTGGAGAACACAAATAACTTGCTCAACTTAAGAGAGGGGGGAAGTGCTAAGTGTTAGAGTTGGAACTTGTGCCCAAGCTGAGTGATGCCCAAATCCACGCATGAAAAACTAGGCTACCTGAAGTTTTATTTTATGGATAACGTCAACTGTGTCACTGTTCAGATTTCCTTCCTCATGTCCATTTAGTTGTACGCTTATGATTTACATGCTTTTGTGTATTTAGTTATGCCTCAATAAAAGGTTTATGTTTAAAAACAAAAAGTACAACTTCAAGCCAAATTTGTGTCAAGTCTACAGGATTTTAATAGGAAGCCATTTATATATTAGTCATATTCCAGATTGCATTTTATTTCTTTATCCTTGTTTTACCCTCCTTTCTCACCTATTTAAACTTTATGTTATTTTCCCACCTTTTGTTTATTTGTAGACTGAAACAAAGCCATTTGCAAATAAAACTAAAAATTATGAATATAGTTGATTTTCAGAATCTCTAACTGTAGTTAACTTCTAAGTGTAGTAGGAATTATTCATAATTTTAATAAAAATCACTCACATAATTCCAGACTGTAGCAGAGCTTCCAGTAACTGAAAGAAAGTAAAGAACTGGTCGGGTAGAATAGAGACTTGTCACTATATTCTACTGATTCTTTCCAGAGAATGATTTCCAAATTCTCTCTCTCTATTCTTACTATCATTGCCAAGGTTCAGGTCCTTATCATCTATTGCCTAGGTTACTGTGATTAAATCTGAATACTGCCAAGTTTCTATTAGCCAGTTTGGAATGACCCATTTCTCAAACATCAATGTAATAGGAATATTCTCACTTAAGATCTCTTTATGTTTACAGAATTCTTTCATAATTATTTCCATATCAAATGTGCCAGCTGATTTGAAAATTTCCCTTTGTTCAAACAGGAGTAACCAAAAAGGATCAGTGAATATTCTAGGTTAGACAATGTTTACTGCAGTGCTACGGGCAGGGAGAAAATACCCATTTCTTATCTCAAATGCCTCTAAAACTTTGTTATTCTGTATAATAAACTCCCAAGCTATATGTCAGTCTGTTTCCTCATCTACCTCATAAAAGTGTCTTTATCTTTCAACTTAGCACTCAAGACTACTTGGAAATCTTTCTTTGTCTCTCATTAACTCCATATGCCATTTTTTAAAGAGGTTGTAATATACTACAGCCTTTCTCTGCATCGATCCTCCATTCTTTTCTTCCTTTGGGTAACTTTCATGACACTACACTTTCCAAGTTCTCACTCTTTTGTTTTGTTTTTACTTATAATTCTAAGTAACATATATGGAAATATATCCTTCCTAGAAAATTTTTGAACATTATAAAGTAAAAGTTCCCTTTCCCAACCACCTTCCACTCAGTACTCAGTTTGTTCTATGTTTGGTCCTTCATGACTGTCCCTCCTCCTATTTTATTTTATTTTATTTTGAGGAAGATTAGCCCTGAGCTAACATCTGGGGCCAATCCTCCTCTTTTTGCTGAGGAAGACTGGCCCTGAGCTAACATCCATGCCCATCTTCCTCTACTTTATATGTGGGACCCCTACCACAGCATGGCGTGCCAAGCGGTGCCATGTCCGCACCCAGGATCCGAACCGGCGAACCCCGGGCCACCGAAGTGGAATGCGCGCACTTAACCACTGCGCCAACGGGCTGGCCCCTCCCTCCTTCTATTTTAAAAACAACACTTCTATCTGCTTAGCCACAGAAAATATAAAATAAAATTATGTTTTATACATAAACTATACACATTGTTTTGCAACTTTCCTTTTTCATTTCTTGTTTTTGAGGGCTATTTATGTTGAATAAATATAGATCTAGTTCATTCTTTGTAAACTGCTGTACAGAAGTGGGCATGTTACTTAACTACTGGCCTCAGTTTTCCACCCTTCTTTTGCTGGTCTGTTCCTCAAGCGTTCACTAAATTGTGTAAAGATAAGTATATCCTTCAAAGCTTAGTCCTTGATTTTTTGCTATGTTTTTTCAGGACGTACTTCTTCAGAAAGCCTGTCTGGTTTCTCAATGTTTTATTACCTTCTCTTCTTAAAAAGTTCCTAAATGCCCATCCTCATGGCCAATCCTGACCAAACTTAACAGTTCAAGCTACCCAAAAATACCTGCCTGAGGCTACTCCTCTATCACTCAAAATACATGAGGTCTAAACTGTTGCACTGCTAAAACTCAGTAAGTCAGAAACAAAAATTCATGGAGACTGGCTCTGAGAACAGCGAACACGAAGGCAAGGAAATGTATTAGTTTGCTATTACTTTAGCATATCAAGACAGAAATGATGAGGGCCTGAATAGAGAGAACAATAATATGGATGGAGACAGGAAAGAGATTCGAGAAATATTTTAAACAAAGAACTCATGGACTTGGTGACCAAGGTGGGGAACAAGAGAGGAAAGGTCAAGATGACTCCAAGATATTTGGTTTCAGTGACTGGATATCTTTGATGGAGTGTTATTCAATAAGCTAGGGAACACTGGAAGAGATGATCATGAGTCTGGTCTTAAAATGTTTAACCTGAATCATATCAAGGAGAAGTTCTATTAGTTAGCTGGATATGGGTCTGAAGCTGAAGAGGAGACCTGATTATAGATAGTAAGTGATAGATGAAAGCATGACATAAATAGACCTAATTGTGAAAGAAACTGGCCTAAGCTGGCACCGATTGGAATAGGATCTAAGACAGAAGGAAAGAAATAAAAAACATATATAATACACAAAAAAATTCATTATTTCCCTTTTCTCAATCTGGAGCTCCTCACAAGCCTCTCCATTTTTTTTTTTTTTTAAATCAATGAGCCTATCTTTGCTTAAATTTTTTCCGCTCCTTTGACTCCCACACTCAGTCATTGCTTAGTGCAGTGGTGTAAAACCATGGATTCTGGAGCCATATTTCCTAGGATCAAATTCTGCTCAACCACTTACTAGCTGTGTCACCTTGGGCAAGTTACTTAACCACTTCTGTGCTTCAGTTTTCCCATCTGTCTGTCAAATAGTAATATTATGTCACAGGGTTGTTATGGGAAATTAAATTAATTTTTAATGTAAATTAAATTTAAAAATTAAGTTAATTTTTAAAAGAGCTTAGAACAGTGCCTGGAATGTGCTTTATAAGCATTTATTGGGTAAATAAACAAATAAAGCTGTCAATTTTCTTTGTGAAATCCTTCATAGGTGGCAATTTCTCATTCTCATTTAACACCAAACTAGTTGAGGTCTCCATTATTTCGTATTATCATCACCTCATCACTCTACTGAAATTGCTTTTTAAAAGGTAACTAATGATCTCTTAATAAAGAAATGCAATCTTTTGGTTTTTTCCTTCCCCAAATGCTCTATATGAATTGTCCCCATGGACCCTTTTCAAAATTCTCTTCTTTTGATTTCTGGGTCTCCTTGGTTGCTAGAACCCTGCACCTTTATGCTTTATCCCCTACCTGTGTTTCTGCTACTATACCAACTACTACTAGCTCTAATTCCTCTTTTTGCTTTATAAATACAGCCATTCCCTCAAAATATTCCCTTCTTCTCAATAATCCCTTCCTGATGCCAATTATTCCCATGGCTTCCACCTCTTTGCTGATGACCTAAACCTTCACTTCTAGCCACAACATTTAGGCTGAGCTGCAGATTTGCATTTCCAACTCTATACTGGACAGCTCCGTGTGGGTATCCCATTAGTAATTCAACATATCCAAAAAATAAATGTGTAGTCTACACTAAAGCTTATGGCTTTATTGATGATAATGGCATCAACATTCTTCAAATACCAAAGGCTTAAAACCTGGGAATCAGCTTTGGTACCTCTTTCACACTCAACACCGAGTTTATTATGGAGTCTTGACACCATTCACTACAACATACTCGCATTCTTCCCAATAATACTGTCATAAATCCATTTCAGGACTCCATTGCCTCTCACTAGGCTGATCCCATAACTCCTTCAAAAGAATCTCCAGTAAAAGTACCTAGACTTTAGCTAATGTCCAGAAACAGTTTATAGAAATTCCTATTCTATTGGCTGACCTCCAGAACAACATGGCTTTCTACAGTGCAAATCTGACCATATCTGTCTCCTGCTCAAAACTCTCCAAAAACAACTTATCTCCTTCAGGTTTAATCACTATCTGGACCTCAGCCTACTTTCCCAGCCTCATATCTCATCCTATGAACAAGGGTCCTCCCACTTCCTCCTCTTTCCACACAAGTTATGCTCAGTCTTTCCTTCACAGCATTGCAATTGTTCCTTCTGCATGAAAAGCTCTTCTCCACCTCAAGAAGTATAATTTAGACGTCACTTTCCTTCTTCAGCCTTTCCGGCAACTGCCACTTGGGCAATTCACACATATATGACAGATACATATATCGCAGCAGGAGGACTTCTATTTATATCCGCCTCGCAAACTTGACCCTGAAAGTTGGAATGATATCTTACAAATTCCCAGTGCCTGGCACAGCGCCAGTAATATAAAAGATGCTGCAGCCAGTGGCTGATTTGAGGGAAACCCCGGCAAAAGGGTATCCTAGGTCAGCACTCATAAAGATTCTCGCGGGCTGGCATGAGGCCTTGCCAGGGCCTCAGCTCTGGCACTTCTTACAAGACACCAGAGTCGGGAGTCCAAGCCAACGGCGAGGCCCTCCGCTGGGGTCCCGGGAGGAGGTCCCTGGGACATCCTTAGGCTCCCCACTGCAGACGCAGGGAGGGGAAAGAGGCGGGGCGCAGCGTGGGCCGGGCAACGGGCTCGTAAGTCTCCCCAGACCTTAGCCAACCCCTCCGCCCCCATCCCAGCGCAGGTCCTGGCCAATCCAGGGCCCCAAGAGGGCTCCATCTTGAGACACCCCGTCCCCCTGCCCGGTGCTCTGGCCGCCTCCACACTTACAGACCCGGGGGAAGGCCGCCGTCAGGATCCGGCACCACCAGGAGCTCCGGCCCCTCGGGGCTCCGGGAAGGGGGAGGGGCAGAGAACCCGAGCCAAAGGGGGACCCAACGGAACCGGAAGGGCAGCCCTCGCCGGACAAAGACAACTTCCAGGTCCCATGGTCCTCTCCACCAATCGGAAGGCTCGGAGGGCAGCGGCTGGAGAGGGACTTTCCGCCCTGTGGGCGGGGTGCAGACTGAGTGTCCAGGAGTTTTGCTCCAAGTGTCCCCTCCAGCTACTCCAAGATGCGGCGACTCGTTAGCGTCTGGGGCTTAGACTGTGCGCGCTTCGCGCTTTCTCAGCGTTTCTTCTCGAGCGGGGCCTCGACCGTCTGCTGCCTGCGAGGGCCTGAAGGTCTCCTCCGCTTTTAAGACTTGGTAAGTCCCACCCGCCCAGGGATGTGGACTGGCCTCGTTGGGGTCCTGAAAGCAGGAGGATTACATCCCCGCTTTTGGATGTTGGTGTTGCCCAGGGATCTCATTCATTCCCGTGGCTTCTGTTACCTACAGCTGCTGACCTTTCACAGATCACTCTCGGCAGCCCAGACTGGTCTCTTGAGCTCCAGGGCCAGCTGCCCAGAAGACATCTCCAATTGATTTGTCCAGATGTTAAAGTACCTTTTAATTATCTCGAGTTCATCTGCAGACCTGGGTCTTATCTCCTGTAGTCCTTGTGGTGAACGGCATCATCCACACAGTCCTGCGGAACAGAAAACTTTAGTATCATTCTAGAGTTCCTTTCCTTCTCTTTGCCTATACACTTGCTCACTGGATTCTCCCAATTTCCTTTTCTTTTCTTTTTTGGGGGGAGGGAGGTTTACAGTGGTATGACACACATAGTATTTCTTTCTTTCTTTTTTTTAATCATTTGTAAGTGTAAACTTAGGTAGCGTTAAGTACATTTACCATGTTGTGTAACCGTCACCACGGCTGTACCCAACTTCATTCTTTTGCATATGGATATTGTTTTTCCAGCACCGTTTGTTGAAAAGACTGTCTTTTCCCCATTGAATGGTCTTGGCATCTTTGTTGAAAATCAACTGACCATATATGTGAGGGTTTGTTTCTAGGCTCTGTATTCTATTACACTGAACTATATATCTGTCCTTAGGTTAGTACCATACTCTTTTAATTACTGTAGCATTGTAGGAAGTTTCAAAGTGAGGAAGTATGAGTCCTCCAACTTTATTTTTCTTTTTCAAGATTCTAGTGGCTATTCTGGGCCCCTTGAAATTCCATATGAATTTGAGGATCGGCTTTTACATTTTTGAGAAAAAGACGGTTGTAATTTTGATAGAGATTGTGTTGAATCTGTAGATCACTTTGAGTGGAATTGCCATCTTAACAATTTTGTCTTCTTATGAATATGGAATGTCTTTCCATGTACTTAGTCTTCGTTAATTTCTTTCAGCAATGTTTTCTAGTTTTCAGGGTATTTAATTCTTTTTGATTAAATGGAATTGCTTTCTTAATGTCCTTTTCACATTGTTCATTGCTGGTGTGTAGAAACAACTGATTTTTGTATGTCGGTCTTGCATCCAGCGAGGTTGCTGAATTTGTTTTTCTGCTCCAGTAGCTTTCTGTAGATTCTTTGAGATTTTCCATATATATGATCGTGTTGTCTGTGAATAGAGATAGTTTTACCTCCTCCTTTCCAATATGGATACTTTGTATTTCTTTCTCTTGTCTAATACTTCTGGCTAGAACTTCCAGTACAGTGTTGAATATTAGCAGTGAAAGGAGGCATCCTTGACTTGTTTGTGATCTTAGATGGGTAGCTAAACTATTGAGTATAATGTTAGATGTGGGTTTTTCACAAATACCTTTATCATTTTGAGGAATTTTCCCTCTGTAACTAGTTTTCTGAGATATTTTATCATGAAAAGGCATTGTATTCTGTCAAGTGCCTTTTCTGTATCAATTGAGATGATCATGTGTTTTTTCCCTTCTTTTTATTTATGTGATATAGTACATTGATTGATTTTATGTTGAACCACCATTGCATTCCTGGGATAGATCCCACTTCGTCATGATGAATAATCTTTTTAATATGCTGTTGGATTTGATTTCCTTATATGTTGTTGAGGATTTTTGCATCTGTATTCATAAGAGATATTCGTCCATAATTTTCATTCCTTGTGATGCATTTATGTGGCTTTGGTATCAGGGTAATGAAGGCCTCCTAGAATGAGTTAGGAAGCATTCCCTCTTCTTTAAATTTTTGGAAGCGTTTGAGAAGAATTGGTGTTAATTCTTCAATAAATGTTTGGTACAATTCATTGGTGAAGCCATCTGGTGCAGGACTGTTCTCTGTTGGGAAATTTTTGATTATGCACTCAATCTTTTTACTTGTTATAGGTGTGTTGAGATTTTCTATTTCTTCTTGAATTAGTTGAAATAATTTGTATGTTTCAAGCAATTTGTCCACAAATTTTCTAGGTTAATTTGTTCGCATATGATTGTTGATAGTATTCTTTTATAATCCTTTTTATTTCTAGAATGTCAGAAGTAATATCCTCACTTTCCTTTCTGATTTTAGTTATTTGCACGTTCTCTCTTCTTTCTTTAGCAGTCTAGCCAAAAGGTCTGTTGATTTTGTTGATCTTTTCAAAGAAACAGCTTTTGGTTTCATTGATTTTTCTCTGTCTTTCTATCCTCTATTTTGTTTATCTCCACTCTCATCTGTTTTATTTCCTTTCTTCGGCTAGCTTTGGGTTTAGTTTGCTTTTCTTTTTCTAGTTTTGTAAGGCATAAAGTTAGAGTATTGTTTTGGGATCTTTCTTCTTTTTTAATGGCCATTTATAGCTATAAATTTCCATCTGATTACTGCTTTCATTGCTTCCTATAATTTTTGGTGTTTTTTGTTATCATTTTCATTTGTTTTTAAGTATACTCTAATTTGCTTTTTGATTTCTTCTTTGACCCATGGGTTGTTTAATTTCCACATATCTGTGCATTTTCTAGCTCTCTTTCTGTTATTGATTTCTAACTTCAACCCATTGTGGTTGGAAAGGTACTTTGTATGATATCAATCTTTTAAAATCTATTGAGACTTGTTGTGGCCTCTAATATATGACCTGTCTTGGAGAATGTCCCATGTGAACTTGGACAGATGTATATTCTGTTGTTGAGTGGAATGTTCTGTAGATGTCTGTTAGGTCTAGTTGGTTTATTGTGATGTTCAAGTCCTCTATTTCCTGACTTATCTTATATCTGCTTATTCCATTCATTATTGAAAGTGGGGTATTGAAGTTTCCAACTATTATTGTAGAACTGTTTATTCTTCCCTTTAATTCTGGTCATTTTTGCTTCATATATTTTGAAGCTCTCTTACTATTTTGCTGTTTGTTTTCCATGGTACTTACAGCTTTTGTGTCCTTCATTTCCTCCATTACTGCCTTTTTCTGTGTTTATTTGATTTTTTCTAGTGAAAAGTTTTGGTTCACCACGTATTTCCTTCTGTATATATTGTATAGATATTTTCTTTGTGGTTGTCATGGGGATTACTTTTAGCAGCCAAAAGTTATAACAATCTAATTAAATTGATACCAACTTCAGTAGCATACAAAATCTCTCATATACAGTTCTGTCCCCTATTTCTGTTATTGATGTCACAGATCACATCTTTATACATTGTGTGCCCCATAACATAGGTTAATATTTTTGTACGTTTGTCTTTTAAGTCATAGAGAAAATAAAAAGAGGAGTTACAAGCCATAATTACAATACTTACTTTTTATAATGCCTGCGTATTTATCTTTATCAGAGATCTTTATTTCTTCATATGGCTTCAAATTACTGTTGAGCATCTTTTTATTTCAACCTGAAGGATTGTCTTTAGCATTTCAGGAAGGGCAGGTTTAGTGGTAATGAACTCCCTTAGCTTTTGTTAAATCAGAAAATCTTAACTTCTCTCTCATTTTTGAAGGACAGTTTTGCCAGATATAGAATTCTTTGTCAACAGTTTTTTTTCTTTCAGCACTTTGAATATTACCAACCCACTGCCTTCTAGCCTCCAAGGTTTAAGATGACAAAATTGGCTGATAATCTTGAGGATTCCTTGTATGTGATGAGTCACTTCTCTCTTGCTGCTGCAAGATTCTCTTTTCTTTGGCTTTCTACAGTTTGATTATTATTCTTTCTCCCCTTTCTCTGTCTCCTCCTTCTGAGACTCCCACAGTGGTATGTTGTTTCTCTTGGTAGTGTCCCACAGATCCCTCAGGTTCTGTTCACATTTCTTCATTCTTTTATTTTTTCCTGTTCCTCAGATGGAGTAGGAAATGCAAGGAATCCATCTCTCTACCTGGACAACAATTGTACTGGCAGAAACTGTCTGAAGTAACTGTTTTGGAACTGTGGAGTCTGTTTGAATGCTTGCATCTTCCATGGGAAAGTTTGGTTGGTAAATTGAGGTTAATTTCAGTCACTGTCACCCTTTAGTGTCATAGCACCTACCCATCTCCTAACCCTTAACCCCGTGGCAGGCAGCTATGTTCACATTCCTGGTGTGGCTTGCTGGAGCCAGGGTGGGAAATAAGAACCTTGTGCTCCAAATACCATTGTTCTGTGTTCTGATTACTGACTTCTGCTTTTGAGTTCTGAGGTGCAGACACAGAGGCTGGTTGCCATTGTTTCAACCCCCATCAGGTGAGCTGGCTTCCAGGGGATTTGAAGGAATAGCACCTGTTTTTGGTTAGTTTCTCCCTTTCACTCCATGTGGCAGCCAGGATTAGGATATTCAAAAGCAACCACTGATATGGAGAAAATTAGAAAGCCGTCACATAAAACGAGGAAAAGATGCAGGCTCAGAAAAGACCTGAGAAGACTTCAGGATGATCGTGATCCCTGACACCGAGATACCCTTCAACAATCAAAAAAAAAAAAAGCAAACCAAGGGGCCAGCCCAGTGGCTCAGTGGTTAAGTTTGCACATTCCACTTCAGCGGCCCAGGGTTCGCTGGTTCAGATTCTGGGTGCAGACCTATGCACCACTTGTCAAGCCATGCTGTGGCAGGCATCCCACATATAAAGTAGAGGAGGATGGGCACAGATATTAGCTCGGGGCCAGTCTTCCTCAGCAAAAAGAGGAGGATTGGCAGCAGATGTTAGCTCAGGGCTAATCTTCCTCAAAAACAAAGAAAATAAAAAAAGCAAAAAAAAAAAGCCCCTAGCAAACTCTGGGGAGGGGGAGAATCTGATTTCCAGAGTTACCACATTATAAGATTCAAATGTCCATGTTTCAAGAAAAAAATCAAAAGTCTTACAAAGAAACAAAAAAGTGTGATGCATTCAAAGGAACAAAATAAATCAACAGAAACCTTCCCTAAGAGAGCTCAGACATCTGACCTACTAGAAAAAGACTTTAAAACAACTATCTTGAAATTACTTATTGAGCTAAAAGAAAACATGGATGAAGTCAGGAAAACAATGTATGAAAAAAATGAGAATATCATCAGAGAGAAATTATAAAAAGGAACCAAAATGAAATTCTAGAGTTGAAGAGTACAGTAATAGAAATAAAAAATGCACTAGAGGGGTTCAAAATCAAATTTGAGCAGGCAGAAGAAAGAATCAGCAAACTTGAAGATATTTATTTTTAAAGTACCTCTCAAACCCTGTTCCTTTTTACTCCTTTTCTTCTGCTGTAGTTCAAGCCTTTCTGATCTTAAGCAGCCTCCAGACTGTTCTATACCCCCTATTTTGCCTTCTCTACTTCTACCAGAAAGATCTTTTTAAAAACTCAAATCTGATACTGGCACTGTACTGAAAAACCTATAAGGGTGCCCCTGTGTCTGTAGATTGAACTTCATTTTCCTTATGTTAGCTTTCAGGGTCCTTCCCATTCTGGCTCCTGGTTACTACATCAGTCAACTGAGCCTTGAGCTATAACTTCCAGTTTCCAGAAAATACAAGGTCTAAAGGAACAAACTCAGTGACTTCTTGAGGAAGCAACCATTCAGATCCAGAATGTGGGAAATTTTGCACCTCAAGTGGCCTGATTTCTTCAATAAGCCAGTTTCTTTTAATTTTTTCTTAAGTGCTAGATTAAAAAAGCAATTAATGGACATAACAAGATGCAATGTGTGGCACTGGATTGGGTACTGATTCAGGAAAAGTAATTGTAAAAACATATATTTCAGTCAACAGACACTTTGATTATAGTTAGGTATTAGATGAGAGGAAAATTTACTGAATTGATATTACTGATTTGGGAAAGCCAGCTGTAAAAATATTTTTAGGTTGATAGAAAATTTGAATGTGATCTAAGAATTAGATGAGATGAAAATTCACAGAAATGATAAGGTAGATATTGTCAATTGAATAAAGCAGATTGCTAAATTATGTGATCTCATTTTGAAAAGCAATAGGTAGACACACAGAAGGATATGCATTAAAGTATTAACATTTGTGGAGGGAATGTGATGTTTTTATTTTTTATTTTACCTTGTCTCTATTTACTCTTTTACCGCAAGCCATACTGTACTAATTAATAAAATTATATTTAAAAAATTTTTGTTACGATTTACATATCCATTTGGCGTATATATGAGTCAAGAAATACATGAATGTATGGTCACGAAAATGTGAAAAGTGGTTTTGTCAGGGTGTTAGGATTTCAAGGGATTTTACTTTCTTCCTAATACTGTATCTATTATTTGAATACTTTAAAATGAGTGTTTTATTATATAGCTGTTTAAGGAGGAAGGGAACAAAGCTATTTTCTTGCAGGAGTACAGCCAAGTCTATAGTAATAAGTCACAAAGAGGACTGCAACAGCACAGCCTCTTTTCTTTTTCTCTGGTTAATTTGAATGCAATATCCACAGGAAAACATTGTAGATGACCCATTCACCAGGAAAAGGGCATATTCTATTTCAATAAAGAAATGGAAAGAGTAAGGGGGAGGCTGTAGAATTATTTTATATATTATTAAGACTTAAGTAGCACCTTTAATAATCACTTGTTTCCAACTACATTGTGAATTCATTCAGGACGAGGACTTTAAACTTAATTCTATTGCCGCTGCTCTATCACTTTTTAATGATTTTTAAATAAAATCCCAGCACCATCTTTGAATAACACTCTGAAACAATCTTGTTCATTTCTGTCCTGTGTTGTCTCAAATACCTCAAGGCAGCCGTGTTGTAGCCAGTGGCCCTTGCTTGGATTGAAGTTTTGACTTCTAAACTGAATTCTGTTACTTAGGCAGGACTCCTTTATAAAATGAGAAAAGTCATAGCATTCTCACAGGTTTGTAATAAAGCCAAGTGAGATACCTGTAAAAGGACCTATCACAATCCCTGGTGCATTGGGTGCCCTCTGTAAAGGCCAGGTGAGTTAAGCAACACTTGTTAAGGGCTGCTTTTGAAACAGCACTTCAACGCGAAAGGTGAGCAGGGGATTCCTTGATCTAGCACCAGTAGCCTTTGCGGTTGTATCTCCTCTTAAACGCAACAGGTGCTACCCAGCCTGCTTCCCCCGCCATTCCAGCTTCCAGTCCCTAGTGCCATCTCATAGCCACTGCCGGCGCAGCGGAACGTCCCGCTCCCACCGAGCAGACTCCGCGCAGGCGCAGACTCCGAGGCGGACTAAAAGTCCAGGTGGGGCTTCGAGGAAAGGAAGTACGCCCTCGCCGCCTGTTGTTAGGCCAATGGGGCCGCTCTGCTTAGCAGCGGGCCTATGAGACGGGGCAGAAGGCGGGGCGGAGGGCGGAAGGAGCCTCTCTCACGTGAGTAGGGGGCGGGGAGGGCGGGGGCAGGGCGGCTGGGGAGGCCCAGGCGGCTGAGCCTCTGGGACGGCGAACGGCGGGCGGCGGAGGAGGAGACGGTGGTTCGGGTAGGGCCGCGTTCCCCCTCCTCCTCCTCCCACCCTCCTATCCACCAAGCCCGGGGGGATCCGCCGACGGCCCCTGCGGGGAGCCAGGCTGTGTTCTCGTTCCTCCAGGCTGGGCCGGAGAGACTGCGCTCAGCTCCCTGGACGAGCCGGGTTCTGAGGGGAGCCGTGATTGGGGGGAGGGGGAGCTGCGGCCGACGGCAGGGGAGAGGGCGCATGCGCAGGCAGGAACGCCCTCGGAGCCCCTGCCCAAACCGGTTCCCCCTGTCTGAGTGGGTGGGTGGGTGTTTGTCTTCGGAGTCCTGCATTTGGGGCTGTCCCTTTGGCCCCCCCCAGCAAAGCCGGTTTGGCTGTTGACTTTCATGTTTTGGGCCCGCCCCTATTTGGGAATCTGGCCTCTCCCTCCGCCTCAGTTTCTCCCCATTGCTCGCTGGGCCTGTATCTGTGACTTAGGTTGGCTTCGGCCTCAGGACATCTTCCTGGGCTGCGCCTGATTTGAAAGACTTGCTTTCTTTTAGTGTCGGTCTGCCATCTCGTGTTCTGTCTGTCTCACTTTCCCCGCCTGCAATTAAAGTGTCCCCGGCATCCCACTCTTCCCATCTACTTTTGAGTATCTGCGCCCAGTGCCTCGTTCCTGTGTCTTGATTCTCAGCAAGCTTCAGGCTCGTAGGTGTTGAGCCAGAGGATAACCCCAGACTTCCAGGAGTTCGCTGTCCATGCCTGGTAGTACTTCCGTTCCTACTCTTCTAACGTTCAGATTGTTATCATCTGCACCTGCTTTTGCAGGCGTGTCCATACTTCAGGTTACTTGGGGATTCGTTTACCTAGGAAGTAAATGTCTTAGGAGACCTTGTTAAGTGATCATGCTACTAGTGCTCACGGTACTAGTGCTCCGTTAGTTTAAAATCACGCTCCAACTTGAATTTGAGACCTTTTGGCTTTTGTTGTTTTTATTAGTGGAAAAAAAATTTGTCAGGATCGGAGTTTCACAATTCATTTGATATTTTCATTCAAATAAACACCTGTATTCACATACATGTGACTGGAGTAGTAAATGATGAGTGTGTGTGTGTGTGTGTGTGTTACCAGCTGCTTTGTTTATTTAGGAGGAAAAAACAAAGGAGGATGAATTGAGCTATGTTTGTCACATTAAACTGATGTTTGAAAAGAGTTGAAAGAAAGCTTCGATGCCAAGGAAGTGCACATTCAACTTTTTTTTTTTTTTTTAACGAAGGACCTGTTGGCCTTAATTCAAGTATCCATAGGGTGCTATTTTCATATGTATTGGAGACTTTTAAGTAGAGTTTACTTAGAAGAGGTGAAAATGAGTAGGGGAGAGAGGTCTTTATGGTCTTCCTTTGTAGACCTCAGGTTTTCGTTAATAAAATTTGAATCCATGATTGATTTGTGTTTATTGGTAACATTTAAAATTCATGTGTAGCTTTAATACAATTTAACTCCAATTCATAATTAAAATTGAACACTTGCTGTGTTGTGTACATTTCCTTTTCGTTGTTTCAGTTTTATAACTCAGTTTACAGTAAATTAACTCGTTGGTGTTAAGGTGTATATTTATCTGGATAATTAACCTATCAACTATATGCATTTGGGCATTTTTGGCATAGTGTTTTGTTAGCAGTTTACAAGGGCGTAATCTGGATTAAATAGTAATTTAGTGGGACTCTAAAAAGTGAAGATACCTGTTTCATATCTTTTCTCCTGCATATTGAAAGAAGTGTATTATGCACATTATGTACGTGAGGGGACATGATTTTCCACAAAGGTATCTAAACTTTACAGCCTGAATTCTTTAAAGAAGTCATTCTTTTATTAGCTATACTTCCAGCTAAACTTTACAGCTCAGATTATTTTTAAAAAGTCATTGTCTTTTACTGAGCATGTTCCCAGCTAAAGTGAAGCCTACTTTGAAGGGCTCATCATTTCCAGTAATTGTTTTAACAAGTGACCTTTGAGTACAGGCTTCAGAAAATAATTAGTTTAAATCGGTGCTACTGTTGAGTGTCTTTATAGACACTGGTGTGCTGAGGTTCTGACATAGGCTGCCCATCATGTTATCTTTGTAGTTTTCAATATAATCAGATATTATTACACTTCTCAAGCATGTGGAATAAGTGAATATAAAGCCCTTAAGTCTTTTTTGGAGATAGAACTCAAATACTGTTAAAGAAGTGCTAATTTAACCACCGTACAGAAAGCAGAGTTTGGCATGATATTTGGGTGCTTTGTATGTAACTACCTTGTTTTATTGGTTTTCCATAGTTCTATCCCAAGGAAAGAAATCCAAGGCTAAGGACTTGATGTCCATGGGTGTACATGAAAAAGTGTCATATCAATTTAACGGCTCTTTCTTTTTTGCATAAACTAGTTACTTGATTCTCCCCCTACCCCTAGTTTGGTGTTGATCCTGAGATCTTTATTCTTTAGAAAACTTGTAAGTCAAAACAATACTAGCTAGACATTTAAACCGATGTTGTAACCACTCTTGTTGACCCTAACAGCCTTGTTTCTCTTTGTGTGTAAAGGCTGACCAAATATGGCGATTTGCAAGACATTAACACTTTATAGAATTTAGCCTGGAAGTTTCCCTCTTTCCAAAGCAACCATAATACTCTGAGTTAGTCATCAGTGAGGATTTTTTGAAGATTGTTCTTTCTGTCATAGTAGAGTTCCATAACGCCTCACTCTCCCCCAAAATCCCTTTTTCTGTCCGTCATTCAGTAAAAATAAAGCCCTAAATTCGTTTTTAAGGTCATGCTTGACATTAAATAGTATTTATTACCTTGGTTAAAACATGAGAAGTATATCTTCTTAATTGTATGACTGTGCTGCCAAATTTGGGGGTTTGTACCTCTCTAAGAGTTAATGTGTGATTATTATGTATCTCTAGTTAAGACTGCATTAGCTTTTATGTTATAAATCACTACTTCTTGGGATCTGGTAATCTTTGTGACAATAAGTTTTTCTCCATACTGAAATCTGGCATTTCTTAAGGTACATTAGCAAATTTGTTTCTGTGGTAACTTTAACAAAGTGTTCTTAACTCTTAAAGCTTAACAATAATTTGACTATTTAAAAAAATTTTTTCCCGTTTTCCCTTATTTGTACTTATAATTTTGGTAATTATAACCAACAACCTATGGTTATAATCTTGTTTTCCGTTTTCTGAGGATGGTCCCTGTATGAGAAAAGGAATTGATGTGTGAATCTTTCTTTGGGAACATATTTTAAATATCATCAAGGGTATTAAGAGACAGCATTCAAGGCTCAATTGGATTAAATGTTGGACGTTTGTCTGATACTGCTGAGAAGCGCCATGAGTTGATCATTTTAATATTTTCACCATAGAGGTAGTAAACTCTCGTATACCCTTGAAGTATGCTGATAAACAGATTCTGGCAATGTGAGAGTAGGAACATGTCACGTAAATCTCATTTGCTGTGACACACGATTTTCTATAAATAGATATCTGATATGTCTGCAGAAGGGAAATGATTATATCCTTTTTGTAGTTACCTGTTGAATTCTCTGTATTGAAGAAAAATCTGACTTGTGTCTAACCTTAAAAGCTAATACTTACATAAAAAATTGTTCCCTAGCAGAAGGTCTTATTTTTTATTTTTTTGCTTTTGGTTGTGAGAAGAGAACCTTTCAGATAGGTTTAAAAACATCTGTGGAACTTAATTATTTGTGAATTTTTAAAATCATCTTATACAGTACCTATTCCAGTGATGTGAATGAAGGTGCTCCGTAAATGTTTATTGATTGCCCACCCCCTATTCAACACGCTTATGAAATGGTCCACCGTCTTTGTGTAACTCTGGACCAGGGTCATCTTATATCAGAAGATGCAGAAAACATGTGTGTCTTCTAAATATTTGTGGTTTGCCTACACACATTCACCTGACAAACAGGTCATAGAGAAATCATGTTTATTGCATTCATCTTAGGCTTTGGTCATCTATTGAAGCATTTACTTGCTTGGCATTAAATTCACATAGTTTAAGGAGAAAAGAATAGTATAAATATTTCAAATCTAAGTGTAGACAGGTTGATGTTCTAAATGGAATAGATTCATTTTCTTTGCTGTGGATGAGAAGGAACTATATTGACTAATTTCCTAAAAGGAGGAAAAGTCTTTGTGCAATCCTGCATGGCTTAAAAGTATTCATATTTTTGTATTTATAAAACACTAAATTACATTATGCTTTAGAAATCCATTCCAGAAAAAGTGAAGACAAGGATACTTTTTTGTAAATCTGTACTATCCAGGTGAGAAATATAATCTGACCTTGTGAATGAGTAGTACATTAACATTAAGCCAACTTTCCTCGTGTTCCCAGAGGTAGGTTTCTATTGTGGAAGCGGCAACCAAATAATTTAAATATTTAGTTTTAGAGATCTTGTGTTGAAGTGGCATAAAGCTAGCATACCTAGAGTTCTGTAAAAAATTAAAGTGCTAGGGGCTGGCCCCGTGGCCGAGTGGTTGGGTTCGCGCGCTCCGCTGCAGGCGGCCCAGTGTTTCATTGGTTCGAATCCTGGGCGCGGACCTGGCACTGCTCATCAAGCCACGCTGAGGCAGCGTCCCACATGCCACAACTAGAAGGACCCACAACGAAGAATATACAACTATGTACCGGGGCGTTTTGGGGAGAAAAAAAAAGGAAAAAAAATAAAATCTTAAAAAAAAAAATTAAAGTGCTATTTCCTAAAATATCCACAGGAATGTGGGGAAGCCACTTACATGGTTTGTTTTTTCAGTTAACAATATTGCACTCAAATAATCAACACAGAGTAAAATAAATTGTTTTATGTGCATTTCATCCCTCTTCTTACCACTTGTACCTTTCATTAGAGGTTTCAAGATATAGGAGGGAGAGTGTGAACTTCAGAATCAGAAAGATACAGATATCCCAAGTCTTGCACTTACTTAGTATACCACTGACTGTAAGCTATGTAATAACTCAGACTCAGTTTCTTCATTTGTAAAAGTGGAACTAATTATGCTTATATCATGGATTAGGATTGGAAAGCACCTGACGTCCTCCCCCGCTTTCCTGGATACTCTCATTCACAGAAGAATAGGAAGAGTTCAGTCTTCATTTTCACCTGTGAGAAAACTGAACCTACAGCGTTGTCCGAATCAAACCAAAAAGGACCTAGTTCAACTCCCAGACGGTTTTTTTATATTATACCAGACTGTTAACTTTAAAAAGTCTTAATAAAGCTTAATTACTCAGGAAAAAGTGAGAAATAACTCTGAAAACATTGGCCATCTTCTTTAGATGCTGTACTGTATTAATTTTTTGAGTTTTATCCTAAAGATCCTATAAAGTTGCCATCAGGCTTTAAAAACTTTTATTGACCAATGAATGGATAAACAAAATGTGATCTATACATATCATGGAATATTATTCAGCCTTAAAAAGAAACGAAATTCTGACACATGCTACAACATAGATAAACTTTGAAGACATTATGCTAAGTGAAATAAGCCAGTTACAAAAGGACAAATAATGTATGATTCCATTACTTATCTGAGCTACCTAGAGTAGTCAAATTCATAGAGACAGAAAGTAGAATGTTGGTTGACTGAGGGAATGGGAGTTAGTGTTTAATGGGTACAGAGTTTCAGTTGGGAAAGATGAAAAAGTTCTAGAGATGGACAGTGGTTGATAGTTGCACAACAGTGTGAATGTACTTAATGCTACAGAACTGTACACTTAAAAACAGCTAAAATTGTAAAGTTTATGTCGTGTATTTAACCACAATTTTAAAAGATTGACTTAAGTCTTTAAAAAAATTTTTTTAAACTTTTGTCTTACAAATTCCTTTACTCCTATAATTAAAGTATTTTTTTAGTTCATCTGGAATTGAATTAAGAGTCACTTCCTATTCAAGGAAATAAGTTGTCACAGGCATTGTAGGTTAAAATTTGCCTAAAAGTGATTTTTAGACAAGCTGATTTTTCTTGCCTTTAAGTGCTGTAGGCCCAAGATAATTGTGTTGTTTTCTTTTGTTTTTGATTTTTTAAGCTAAGCTGAAATTATTTAGAAGGCTTAAATTAATATGGTTCTCCTAGCTCACTAAAATAATTCAAAGAAACAGCCTCAAATTCAGAGTCAGGCTTAAACAAAGAAACGTCTATTGTTTAGCAATTAGAAGTGGTGGAAAGGAATTTATTTTTATAAAGAAGGGATGATTTTCCATTGAGTTTTGTTAGATTTGTCCCACCCTTCCCAGGGATAGGCTGTGAGAAATTCATGTGAAAATTAATGTGAGGGAACAAACTCAGAGCCAGGAAAAAAGAAAAAAGCTGAGGTTAATATAATGTGATTTTTAAAAATAACTTTGTACTCTGCTTGTTTAGTTTTAAAAGGCTGCAAACCTCCAGGAATTGGCCTGCTACAGCATCTTCAAGACTTGATTCTTTTGCTACTTCCTGTCTTGTCTTTTTCTGAACAGAGATTAATATTAGCAGATCTGTTTATAGAAGGTTACAACTGGGAGCAACATAGAGGATGGATTGGAATGGGGAGAGAATGGAGATAGGGACACCACAGAGGAGAGATGTATTCCAGAAAAGGACAGAGGCACCTAGATACCTGGGTTTGGATCAAGTTCCACAGTTTTCTCTGTGAACTCAAGCAAGTTATTGAGCCAGTCTAAGCCTCAGTTTGTCTGTCATATGAAGTTAATACCTATCTAGCACGGGTAGTGTGAAGATTAGTAATAATGCACGTAAAGCTGCTTAGTACCATGTTGGGCATGCAATTGGCACTCAGGAACTAATAAGTAGTATTCTCTCTTTAGATTTAGCAAGATGATTTAAGTATCCCCCTTAAGATGTACTCATTTGCTCACTGGTTGAGCAGGAAAAAATGATGGGGATCGGGAGGGAAGTAATAAGAGAGTGTTTTGGTCCAAAGAGAATTCAGGGTACATTTTGTGGCTCATTGTTCTTTAACTGGTTTTGGCTGTGATGCTTGGGATCTTGGTGAAGAGTCAGTCAGCCACACTCTAGTTCTTTTTGAGTCTCTTCGTTCCAGTCATCATCCATATCCACATCCCCAATCACATGCACGTAGTATAGCATATTGATCCTTTGTCCTCCTCACATTACTTAGACCCTACCAGTTAGATACTGATGGAAGAGTATTATTCAACCGATCAAATTTATTGATCACCACCAGCAAGCAAAAATATGAAGATAATATGAATAAAACCTAAGATCCCTGTCCACAAGTAGTTTGACAGGACTGTGTGTGCTCAATGTATTCCCTGCAATTATCATGGTAGTTTATGCTTATTAATGGTTTCTAGAATGAATGATCAACCAATATAGTAGAGTGGAAAAGAGGTATGACATTATTTTACTGTGTGATAAGTGCTATAATTCTGTGACAAATTAAAAAACAAGCAAACAAAAAGCCTTAGGAGTCCTACAGAGAGAATGAATATTGCAGAAGGGAAAGCGGGGAGGTTGAATATTTGATTGTATCGCAAGATTGCTGGTGGGGAGAAGGACTAACTGGGGAAGTGAAGACACATTCCTAACTTAGCAAAAACCTGAGCAAAGACTTGAAAGCATAAAAATGCCTGACGTATTTGGTGAGTTTTCTGGTATGGTGTGATAGAAGGAGATAAGATTAGAATGATAGATTGGCTCCAGATTTTGAAGAACTAATGGTATAAGGAGGTTGGATTTTATTCTCTTTTCAGTCAGGAGCAATCAAAAGTTTTAAGGAAGGGGATGGGATATATAATCAGATCTGACTTTTAGAAATTAACTATCATTAACATAATAATTAATGACAAGAGAGACTCTAGAAAGGGCGACTTATGTTGTAGTTAAATTGAAAGAGAAGGAAGAATTCACAAGTCAGTGACATGAAGGTGGAAAAGAAGGAATGGATTTGAGTATGTTTTGGAAATAAAATCCGTTAGAGTTCCAAGGGAGGATGAGAAAAGGAGTCAAGGATTTTTTTTGACATTTCCGTCCTTGATCAGTTGTTGTTAACTGGGATAGGGAACACATGAGAAAGAAAGTGCTTGTGTGACAGATGGGGGTATGGATATGGATGTGGATATGGATATGTAGAATTGATTTTGAGATGGCCATGGGAAACATTTAGCAGAGGCCTCCTATGTATTCTCATAACATTCTTTGCATACCTCTATCATACCAAGCACTATACCATACCATAATTACTTATTTACTTGTCTTGTTTACTTGTCCATTTTCTCTACGACTATAAGCCTGTCAAAGGTAAAGAGTACCTATTATTCCTCACTGTAAAACTATACCTAGTGCCTGGCACATATCAAATACTCAATACTGAACAGAAAAGAAAACATAATACAAATACCCATATAAAATGAAAGAGAAGGGACAGTATCATCAGCATACCAAAAAAGTTATAATCACGTGAGCTCATGAAACAGCAGGGAAAATGTGGAAAAAGAAGAGGGACAGGATGGAATTTAAAGAATGGGTAGAGGAAAAGGAATCTAAATGACAGCTGAGAAAAGGTAGTCAGAGGTAAAAAATGGAAGCAAAAAGATAGTTTCGGAATAAAGAAATAGCATTTTCATTTATTTCAGCTGATAGAAGTAAGCATAGAACTGAAAAGAATGCTTTGGATTTTAAAATTTTGTATTGTTGATTTTTTTTTTTTTTTTTTGAGGAAGATTAGCCTGGAGCTAACTGCTGCTAATCCTCCT
Source organism: Equus caballus (assembly GCF_041296265.1). Taxonomy (NCBI): domain Eukaryota; kingdom Metazoa; phylum Chordata; class Mammalia; order Perissodactyla; family Equidae; genus Equus; species Equus caballus. Next base: position 35,401,156 of record NC_091708.1, read on the forward strand.
CTTTTTGCTGAGGAAGACTGGCCCTGAGCTAACATCCGTGCTCATCTTCCTCTACTTTATATGTGGGATGCCTACCACAGCATGGCATGCCAAGCAGTGCCATGTCCGCACCCGGGATCCTAACCAGCAAACCCTGGGCCGCCGAAGTGGAACGTGTGCACTTAACCGCTGCGCCACCAGGCCGGCCCCTGTATTGTTGATTTTTATTTATTAAAAAATTTTTTTTCCTTCAGTGAATGCTCGGAAAGCATAAAGTACCCAGGGTCACACAGATGAGGTTTAAGTTCAGTTTTTAAAAGAGGAGGTTCAGTGAGGTTTGGTGAGAACCAGGGGAGCCAGATTTTTGAGAGGGACTGCTCAGTGAGAGTGGGGAGTCCCAGTGAAGTGGTAGAGGTGGAGGCAATTAATGCTGCTCCTCAGGAAGAAAGAGTTTCAAGAAAACCAAGGAAATAAAGATAAACCAGAGCCCTGGACTAGTGGCTGGGAACTAGCACATTTTGTTTCAAGCATGTCTAGTTTAATTACGAGCGTTGCTCGCATCTCTTTCATCAAGTTAGGTAGATCACTTATTGGGAGGTGATTTTTTGCTCTACTAATTGCACATTAGCAAATCCATGCCACTGCAAGTTTGCTGTTTATGTTACTATTCTGAATGATGTAAATAACTAGAAACAATACAAATATCCACTAGTACTCTGTACCCCCCCAAAAAAGTTGAAGTTTTTAAAAAGTAAACACTGGTTATCCAGAAGCCGACTGCTTTTGAAGGGCTGTCAAAAGAGCCTTTATCATGGCCGTCTCTTTTTCATTTCAGTCTCCATTAGTTGGAGCTATAGTGTTTAAGAGGAGAATGAAAATGAATCTTCATTCAGCACAATTGAGGTGCATTATTTGCCATGATCTTTGCAGAAGTGCATGTCTGAGCATAAAATTGTCACTTATGGCACAGAGCAGTGAATCTGGGCAAAATGTTAATAAGGAGTTTTGATATCGTAAGACTTAATTTTCAATCAGAAAAGATCTCTAGTGATCTTTTATGTATCAATAAGGATAAAAATAATGAAAGGAGGGGCCAGCCTGGAGGCACAGGGGTTAAGTTCATGTGCCCTGCTTCAGCGGCCCAGGGTTGACCAGTTCAGATCCTGGGTGCGGACCTACCCACCACTTAGCAAGCCATGCTGTGGTAGGCGTCCCACATATAAAGTAGAGGAAGATGTGCACAGATGTTAGCTCAGGGCCAATCTTCCTCAGCCAAAAGAGGGGGATTGGTGGCGGATGTTAGCTCAGGGCCAATCTTCCTCAGCAAAAAGAGGAGGATTGGTGGTGGATGTTAGCTCTGGGCTAATCTTCCTCAAAAAAAAAAAAAAAAGTAATGAAAGGATAGAAGTAATGAAAAATATAATTGAACTTTTGGGTTTGAGGCAGGAGGCTGCATAATTAAACAAAATTACCTATCATTTTAAGTGCCTTGACTTATTAAAGGAGATATAGAGGTGGAAACATCCCTGAACTTGGCACTTGCCAGCCTGGCTCATTGGTAACTGGACATGTTATAAGAATCTAGGCTCATCACTTGTATAAAAGAAGGAAACTGGGGCCGGCCTGGTGGCGCAGTGGTTAAGTGTGCACGTTCCACTTTGGCAGCCCGGGGTTCAGATCCCGGGTGCGGACATGGCACCGCTTGGCAAGCCATGCTGTGGCATGCATCCTACATATGAAGTGGAGGAAGATGGGCATGGATGTTAGCTCAGGACCAGTCTTCCTCAGCAAAAAGAGGATTGGTGGCAGATGTTAGCTCAGGGCTAATCTTCCTCAAAAAAAAAAAAAGAAGGAAACAAATTGTGCCTACCAAATACCAGGGTGTTCATATGTATATTATCTTATTTAAAATCGGATAAAAATCCTTACTCTGTCTACCTTACACAATTGTTAGGATGATCAAATGAGATAATGTGTATGTTTCAGTAATCTGTAAAGTATTATACAATACTTTCTTATTTATTTTTATTTATTCAAAGTATTTCCTTACATTTATTTGGATATAAACAAATTAGAATGTGGAATTAGGACAGCTGTATATTTTTGCCCAAATACTGTTTTTCCTAAATTGAATCACCTAAATCTGTTGATACCTGTTAATTCTTTTAAAATCGGAAGTTAGTTTTTGAAAAGCTATAACTATTGGGTGCTTATAATGTTCTATGTGTATTGTTAATACACATATTAATATATATATTTATATATATATTCCTTAATTTTTATAATATCTCTATGAGGTAGATAGTACACCATTTTCACTTATGAAAACTGAGGCTCAGTGTGACCAACCTCACACTATTATTAGGTAGTAAACCAGTATTCTAACATGGATTTTTCCTAACCCTTAATTGTGTGCTTCACCATCACAAATACAACTTCTCTTCTTATCATCAGTCTACAAAAGATGATCTTACCTTTTTATTGGGTGGCTCTTGTTCTTTTCCATCTTTATTTGCCATTTATCCTATTTCTTTAGCAAATATTTGAGCACCTAGTATGTGCCAGGCATTGTTCCAGGTGCTAGGGATTCACTAGTTAATGAAATGGACAAAAATCCCTGCTCTCCTGGAACTTAGGTCTAGCTTACATGATACTTAAAAACAAATGATTAAAATGTAAAGTGTGTCAAATGGTCATAGGTAGTATGGAGAAAGGGAAGAAGAAGGATAGCAGTGCAGCGTGGTTGGGGGAGGAAGTTGAGAGTTAGAATTACAGTCTGAAGGATGAAGAATTAGAGTAGGGGGCTTCTTGTGGTAACTGATGTAAGTAGGGATTAAAAACAAAGTAAAACTAGTCCTTATGGTCTCAAGACAGAAGTTGTGAATACTCTAGAATTTTGCCAGGAGTACACCAAGTTCTGGGGTACCTCTTTATTGTGGAGGCCAGGGAAGAGGTGATCTTATCCTGAGCCCTTGGAGCTCATGGACTCCCTCTTCACTTCTGCTAGTGGTAAGGCCAGAGAAGGGGAGTCTTATCGTATAACTTTTCCTGTACTACTTAGTGTTTTGATAAACCTCATTCCCACTGAATGATTCAGTTACTTTCAAGTGCCAAAACAAACAGTAAAGTATCTTGTAAAGCGTATTTTCCTATCACCTCCTCAAAGAAAATAGATTGAACTTTGAGCCTGCCAAATCTTCTCCGTTCCATAGTGTAAATACCAAAGTATATTATTTTTGAGTCTAGAGTATTATAGAAGTTTGTCAGTGTCTTGAGGTCATAGCTTTAGGACACTTTCCCAGGCCCTCTCCTATCTTCCTGTTAGTCACATTTTAAAAGGTAGAAAAAAGACTAATTAAGCCTGAAAACCTTACCTAAAGTATAAGTTCTGAAAAGGTAGAGACTCCTTTATCCAATACTGATTGTTTGGGGGACAAGACCCAAATTTGTGGCATTGGAAAGGCATCATAATTTAATGGAAAGAGCATAGCCTCTGGAATCAGATAACTGGGTTCACGTTTTGCTTTGCGTCTAACCAGTTACATTACAGCTATTACCTTGAACAAGTTATACCATCTCTCTAAGCCTCTCTGTTTCCTCATCTGTGAAATATGTGAAGATTAAATTGAGGCACTCACCATCAAATTGTAATACAACATAATTGGTACTATAAAAAAATGTAAAATGCAGTGGGACCAGAAGTAAGGCAAGCCTTCATTTGGCTCTGTGCTGAGAATGGGCAGGCTACTGGAAGAGGAGGGTTACATCATGAATGATGAGTTGGAGTTGGTGGAGCAGAGAAGCAAGGAGACAGCTTTAAGAGACGATTCTATGAGAGCAAATACATGGAGGTATTAAAGTATACATCCTCAGCAAAGACATTACCTCCTCTATATATTTCTTAACCCCTCCTATCCAAGCCCCTCACCAACATGTTCCCATAGTTTTCTTTACCTTAAATCAGTACCTATTAACCTATTCAGTTTGCCTCTGTTCTCTACTGAGCTATAAACTCCTTTTGGGCAAGAATCTAATTTCTCATTTACTATATTCTGTTCTTTATACACTAGACCTAATGGATAAAGCAAAACTACATTAAAAAAAGTTTTCAGAAGTACATTTTGAAACATTTGAAGCAGAACACTATATATTTAGATTTAGTCTTTTGAAATGTAGAGTTATGATAGCCATTAAGCAAAGGAGTTAGTTTAAATAGAAAGCAGCAGAGAGTCCAGAGTTTGAGCCTTAGTTATGCCTAGTTAAATGACCTCACTTCTCTTGGGGTTGCCATTTCCTTATATATTTAACAGTATTGATGATTTCTAGGTTTTCTTCCAATTGTTAATTCAGGGATGGTATAGTTCCTGCTGCCAGGTGTTTATCTAGATATAAGCCTTTGAAGGGAAAATAGTGCTTGGCACATGGTGTATACTCAATAAGTATATATTCAATTAAAATTCCAAAGCATAAATCAGGACTTCTTAATTGGAGAAATTAAACAGATTCTCGGAATTTTAGGTACAAGACGAGCATAGAGCTAGAGCTACTTTTGTTTATTGGTTAAAGCTGTCTGAGTATAATGTTTTATTGTTCGTTCTGTTGCTGTTTTGGCAACCAAATGGGAACATTGCCACAAAGTATGCAGAACCAGGTTTTTAAATGGTAGATGAGTTTGAATTTTATTCCAGGAGTCAATAAATAATTGAATGGCTTTTCATAAGCAATACATTTTTATACTCTTGCTGGGAATTTTTGGCATGAAACTCTTTTATTGGTAATGTTCATATTGAGGTGAGTTCTAAGAAACCATGGGATGGGAAGATTGGGTTCTTGCCATGTAAGGTATTTCCCAGATCTAAAATTTATGCTTGCCCTGCCTTGAATTTATTTTTCTTGAATGTTATTGTGAAATTTTGTTTCTTATAAACGTGTTAGTATTTTAAATTTAAGTATCAGTGATGTTAGGGAAGCTTTAGTTATTGTCCAGAGTGCTTTCAGTTTCATTTATGTGTACAGCTTTACAAATTAAAGGATAGAAAACAGAAGTTTAGTATTTCCTAATTTTGGGGGGCCAAGAATAGAGTTGCAACATATGCCAAAGAAATAACTGTAGGTACACAAAGTTATTCTCAAAGGAATATGTTTTATTTATTTATTTTTTTGAAATCTGAAATATCTTGGCCCTGAATAGCATCAAATTCCCTTATTGTCTGGAATAAAAAGCCTAAATTGTAAGTAATAAAAGTCTTGGGAAAATATTTTAGAAGTATTTTTTTAAGTTTTTCCATATGTATTTTGTAAGAATTAGAGCATAATTGAATATTTGGCAGATGTTCTATATGAGTATCTTTATGGTTTTTGTTTTTCAGGCGTTTTTAAAATATTTAATCATTCATGAGTTGAGCTTCATTCTTGAGTCATGGATGACAAGGCTTCTGTTGGAAAAATCAGTGTCTCCTCAGACTCAGTATCTACTCTTAATAGTGAAGATTTTGTCTTGGTTTCCAGGCAAGGAGATGAGACACCATCTACAAATAATGGAAGTGATGACGAGAAAACAGGACTCAAGGTAAAACTCCGTAACCTAAGTTTCTTTTGCTTAGCCTTGCTAAGCCCATTGCAAAACTTGGCCTTAATAGGAAGCTATATGGAGTGAAAGTGAGAACATGGAAATAATATCCTTTCTTTTTTTAATGCTAGAGAGTTTTATTTACAATTAGTGATAGTGACAAATTTATATTCGCTTCACTATTTTCAATTTGATTAGCTTCTAAATCTTCTAAAACCCCTAACTATCTAACTAGTGGTCATAGTATAATATAAACATTTGTTATTTTAGTATTGTTTTCACTTTCCCATTGAATTAGAGGTGATTGTGTCTTTGGAGCCTCGTGTATGTAGTGTAAAGTCAGTGGCAGGTCAGCAATGCTATTTATAAAAATAAGTTTTAGGATTATTGAAACAGAACTTTAAATACCTGGCTTTGGGCCCCTTCTGTTTGTATTTTCTCAGCCAAATAGACAACTATTACTTTTTTTCCCATACTCTGTTATTGTTCTGCTCTTTATGGATATAAATAAAAACAGATTATCTGTTAACATCATTTAAAATGTAAGTAGCTTTAAAAATATTTTGATTCCTGTTTACATATATTCATTCAATGAGTATTTTCTGAGTATCGACTGTGTGCCAAGTACTGTTGTAGATACTACGATGCAATATCTGTCCCACCACTGGGATGCAGTGGTGAATAAGATGGGCAAAGCCCCCTGCCCTCCTAGAGCTTTTATTCTGATGGGGGAAGCAGACTTTAAGCAAATAAGAAGGTATTACCAAATTTAGGAACTGTGAAGAAAATCAAAATGGGATACATGGATAAAGAGTGAAGGGCAGGTACTGTTTTAGAGAATGTCTTAAAATGACATTTGAGCAGAGACCTGAATGAGATGAGGAAGAAGGCCATAGAGAAATCTGGGAAAAGAGCTTTCCACAGGGAACAGAAAGTAGAAGGACCCTGAGGTGGAGGACCCTTAGGACAGAGATTGGAGCAGAATGAATAAAGTAAATAAAAAGTGGTAAAGGATGAGATCCAATGATGACGGGTAGGGGCTGGATCACGTAGAACTCTGTAGAACTTTGTAGGAATTTGAACTGTTATAAATGTTAAGGAAATTTTTGGAGAGTTTTGAATGGAGACATGATCTAATTTACATTTTTAAAAGCTCACTGGCTGAGAGAGACTTCCAGCATGACAGCGTGAGGTGCTCTGTGAACGTGTTCCCCAGCAAAACTGGTGACGGTTATGAAAAAAAGACCATTTAAAGTAGAAACGTTCTAAAGGGCATACAGAAATTGAAGAAACATTTATTAAAGGAAATTTACTAAATTTGGTGAAGAATCTGTGGTATTTGAACCAAGACCTGTTTCTTCCCTCTCCTATCCCAGCTGAGCAAGATGGTAACTCTACTCCAGATGGGTGCAGTCAAGAAGACAGGGTTCCCTTTCCCCCAGCTCCCAGTTGGAGGGCTGTCTTCTAGGGAAGAGCACGACAACGGCATTTCTTATCATGATTCCAGTTACCTTTTGCTGGCCAAGTGTGACTAGTGGGGGCTCCCTTTTTTTCGCTCAGCCCTTACTCCTGGGATGAAGGCGCTGCTTTGGACACTGCACTGCTGAGAATATGAGAGTCCAGTTGCCCTTGCCCTGGCACTTAAGGTAGTGATTACACACCAGTAGAGGCAAGCCAAGAAGACCAGACACTACTACATCACCTCCCACACCCACCAAGTACTTAGCTTCTGAAGATGAGCTGTCACTCAGAGAGAAACAGGTCATTGTCCACACTTCCAACTTCATAGCTTTGGCTCAGAGATTTTGCATGTAGTGAGAAGCAGGCTCTAAAACAGCTCCTAATCGCTTCCCAAAGCAGCTGACTTTATTTACAACAGACTGTAGAGATGTTCAAGCCTAAGGGTACTCTCAAAAACAGTGGAGGTTGTGGCAAAGGTAATTGGGAGGAGATTGGTAGATTGATTGGACATATAGGTTTAACTGTAGGCTTGCTAGGAGGAAACCACCTACAGTCAGAACGAACCTCAAACATTGACCTCTGGAACTCTCCCTTCAAAGTAACCTCAGTTTGATTGGTTTATTCTGTGGAGCGGTTTATACCCAAGTACATTGTTCAAAACTATAGTGCAGTTAGCCTTTTAGTGGAGTTTATCATCTAGGTGTGGTCAGAGAAAGAGAGTGCCCTGCCAAAACTACTCTCATCCCAGGATCACTGTGGGCAAATCCAGATCACTCCAGAGGAGCAACATCAGAGGCTTAACACTATGAGAATTAGGGGAATAGAATTTACTAAAATGAACCAGCCAGTCCGTAAACAAACAAGCAAGCATAAAAAACAAGTCCCAGATTGGGCAGACCCAAGACTGAGAATTGGTATAATGTATTATCTAAAATATCTAGTTTCCAACCAAAAATTATGAGACACACAAAGGAACAAGAAAGTATTACCCATACATCATTAAAAAAAAAGACAAGCAGCAGATACTGCTTGTGAGAGTAACATGTTGGATTTAATACGCAAACTTTTCAAAGTAACCATTATTAATATGTTCAATGAAATAAAAGAATCATGCTTAAAGAAACAAAGTATGACAATGTCAAGTCAAATAGAGAATATCATTAAGGAGGGAGAAATTACAAAAAAAGTACCAAATGGAAATTCTGAAGTGGAAAAGCACAATAACTGAAATGAAAAATTCACTAGAGGGGCTCAAAAGTAAATTTCAACTGGCAAAGGAAAGAATTATTGGAGGTGATGTCATCAAAATGGCGGTACAGGAGTTTTCTACCATACTGCCCTCAGAGAAAACTGATTTAGACAATCACTCACAGACGAGAACCTTTCTGGGAGTCTGGCAGAGAAGTTCCAGCATGCTGTTTGAGTGAAAAACATCCAAGATTGAAACCTTTGAAGATAATAAAAGGAAGAGTTTCATTTTACCTGTGTCACCCCATCTCCCAAGGTAGCTCAGCTTAGTGACAAGAGAAATTTACTCAGCCCATGATTTCTCCCACAAGGGAAAGTGAGAGTGTGTGATTGAGCACATGGCTTCCCTAGTTGTGTGGGACGCTCCCAAAAAGGCCCATTTCTTTCTCACCCCCATCTAGAATACTGAGTCATGAACTATACAACTTGTAGGTGGACAGTCATGCTTGGAAAACAGCTGCTAGGGCTGGGAATGGAACATATCAAAGGGACATGGATTCTTCTGACTGCTTTGGGGATTCCATCAGGAAGTCCAACCGTGAGCCTCTGGATGCCTCTCCTGCTGATCCCTTCAACTGGCCCATGGGCACCTCAAGCTTCACATGCATCACCCAAACATACCCATATCCTGTTGCTCCCTCCCTGTGCATATGCCTGAGGGCAAGAATGGTGAGAGTGAGCCTTAGCAGATGGCTAGTGAGCGTGTGCAGAAAGAAAACCTGATTCTGCGGGATTAGGAGAAACCACACACTTGAGCACTCATCACCACCTTAGGGAAAGCAAATGCAAGACAGAGCATCAACAACTCACTGAATCAAGCAGAAGAAGGTAATGTGAACTAGAAGATAGATTAGTTGAAATGATCTAGTCTGAGAGCAAAGGGAAAAAAATGAAAAAGAGTGAAGAAAGCTACATGAACTATGGCATACCATGAAAGTAAACAATCTCTGCATTATGGGAGTCCCAGAAGAAGAGAGAGAGAAATGGACAAAAAGCTTTTTTGGAGACATGATGATTGAGAACTTCCCAAGTTTTGGGAGAGATTTGGACATCCAAGTTCAAGAAGCTTAAAGGTTCCCCCCAAATTTCAACCTAAAGTGATCCTCTCCAAGACACATTACAATAAAACTGTCTAAAATCAAAGACAAACAGAGTTTTTAAAGCTGCAAGAGAAAAAAAAAAAAATCTCACATTACAAGGGAACCCCCATAAGGCTATTAGAGGATTTCTCAGCAGAAACCTTGCAGGCCAGAAGAGAGTGGGATGATATAGTCAATGTGCTGAAAGTAAAAAACTGCCCAACCAAGAATACTTTACTTGGCAAAGTTGTCTTTCAGAAATGGAGAGAGAAAGATATTCCTAAATCAAAGCTGAGGGAGTTAATCATCGCTAGACCTAATGAGAAATGCTGAAAGGAGTTCTTCAACCTGAAATGAAAGAACACTAACTAATAACATGGAAACATCTGAAAATACAAAACATACTGGAAAAGGTAAGTATATCTTAAAAATCAGGCTACTCTAATTCTGTAATGTGGGGGTGTGTTGATTAACTCTAGTATAAAGGTTAAAGGACAAAGGTATTAAAAATAGCTGTAGCTACAATGAATACATAGTATAAAAAGAGTCAGATTGTGACATCAGAAACATAAAATATGGGGGTGGGGCGAGCGGTAAAAGGTAGAGTTTTTGTCTGCAACTGAAGTTAAGTTGTTGCTAATGTGAAATATACTGTTGTATCTGTATATAAGATGTTTTGTGTAAGCCTCATGGTAACCACAAAGCAAAAACCTACAATAGATACATAAAAGGTAAAAAGAAGGGAATCAAAGTATATCACTATGGAAAATCATCAGTTCACAAGGGAAGACAATAAGAGAGGAAGAAAGGAACAAGGGAACTAGAAAACTGTAACAGCATTAGTAAGTTCTTACCTGTCAGTAATTACGTTAAGTGCAAATGAATTAAATTCTGCAATGAAATGACATAGGGTGTCTGAATGGATAAAAAATAAGACCTCACTATATGCTGCCTATAACAAACTCATTTCAGCTTTAAGGACACACATAGATTCAGTCTGAAGAGATGGAAAAGTTATTCCATGCAAATGGAAACCAAAAGAGAGCAGGGATAGCTAAATTTATATCAGACAAAGCAAAATTCAAGTCAAAAACATAATTAAGAAGAGACAAAGGTCATTATGTAATGATAAATGGGTCAATTCATCAAGAGGATATAACAGTTGTAAATATGCACCCAATATCAGAGCCTCTAAATATATTAAGCAAATCTAAGAGATCTGAAGGGAGAAATGAACAATAGTACAATCAGTCATAGTAGATTTCAGTACCTCATTTTCAAAAATGGGTAGATTATCCAGACAGAAAATCAATAAGGAAACATTGGACTTGAACTATCCTTTAGACCAAATGGAGCTAACAGACATATACAGAACATTCCATCCAACAGCAGCAGAGAACACAATCTTCTTAAGTGCATATGAAACATTCTCCAGGATGGATTGTATGCTAGTCACAAAACAAATCTTTTAATACCAAGTATCTTTTCTGACCAGAGTAATGTAATACTAGAAATCAGTAACAGGAGAAAAATTTGAAAATCCATAAATACATGGAAATTAAACAACACACTCCTGAACAACCAATGGGTCAAAGAAGAAATCAAAAAAGAAAATAAATGTCTTGGAACAAACAGAAGTGGAAACAACGTATTCCACATTCCACAATTTATATGTGGAATCTAAAAATGCTGAACTCATAGAAACAGTAAAATGGTGGTTGCCATGGCCAGGAGGGCAGGGGTTAGTGGTAGTAGAAATGGAGAGATATTAGTCAAAAAGAGCACAAATTTTCAATTATGCAATGAATAAGTTTTTGGGATCTAATGTACAGCATTGTAACTATAGTTAACTATGTTTAAATACTATACTGTACTAACTGTATTTAAATACTGTACCAACTATAGTTAAATACTATATTGTATAATTAATTGAAAGTTCTTAAGAGAGTAAATCTTAAATGTTCTCACCACCCACAAAAAAAATGGTAATTATGTGAGTTGATGAATGTATTAACTAAGCTTATTGTGGCAATCATTTTATAATATATACATGTATCGAATCATCACATTGTACACCTTAAACTTACACCATGTTTTATTTCAATTAAGACAATAAAGTTGGACAAAAGGTATATAAAAAAATAGTCCATTTCTCAGACCTTTCATAAAAAATAAATAAAATGTAAGAAGTGTTTAAAATCTTGAAAAAATGAACTATTTTTACCACAATTATGAATGAATCTCAAAATAATTAAGCTGAGTGAAAGCAACCGGACACCCCCCCAGTAAAAAAGCACATACCGTACGTTTCATTTATATATAATTCTAGAAGATGGACAACTAATCTATGGTCACAGAAAACAGGTCAGTGGTGGGATAATGGGGTGGGGAAGAAGAGTGGGATACAAAAAGGGCACAAGGAAGTTTGGGTCGTTACAGCTATGTTCACTGTCTTGATTGTGGTAATGAGTTCATGAGTGTATTCCTATGTCAAAACTCATCAGAGTGTACATTTAAAATATTTGCAGTTTAATGTATATCATATATGCCCTAATAAATTTGATTTTTTAAAAAGAAAGGATTAGAGAACTTGAAAATAGATTAGAAATATCAAAAGAACAGAAAGAAAAAACACTGAAGAAAATGATCAGAGCCTCAGAGAAAGATGAGACATTGTTAAGCAGATCAACATACTCGTATGCGAGTATCAGAAGAAGAGAGAAATGAGCAGAAAAAATATTGGAAGAAACAGTGTCTGAAAAGTCTCACATTTATTGAAAACCAGTAATCTACACATCCAGAAAGCTCAACACACTCTTAAGTAAAAGATCCACAAAAAGGCACATCTTAGTAAAAATGCTAAAAACCAAAGAAAAGGAGATAATCTTGAAAGTACCAAGAGAAAAGTCACTTATCACTCACAAAGAAATGCCAATAAGATTTACAGCTGACTTCTTAGAAACAGTAGGGGCTACAAGCCAGTGGGATAACATTTAAAGTTCTCAAAAAACTGTTAACCAAGCATCCTGTGCCTAGCACATGAAAAATACTTGAAATGTGTATGAAAAGCTAAAAGTACACTGGCATACCTAAATTGAACTGTATAAAGAGTAACTTTTTTTTTTTTTGAGGAAGATTAGCCCTGAACTAACTGCTGCCAATCCTCCTCTTTTCGCTGAGGAAGACTGGCCCTGAGCTAACGTCATGCCCATCTTCCTCTACTTCATATATGGCAGCCTACCACAGCATGACCTGCCAAATGGTGCCATGTCCGCACCCAGGATCCGAACCGGCGAACCCCAGGCCGCCAAGAAGCAGAATGTGCAAACTTAGCCGCTGCGCCACCAGGCCGGCCCTAAATAGTAACATTAAATGTGAATGGATTAAGTAATATAATCAAAAATAAAAACTCAACATTACATAAAAAAATATTGTTCAACTCTGTGCTCTTGACAGGAGACACACTTAAATTCAAAGATATAAATAAATTTTAAAAAGATGAAAATTTAACATTTTATGATCTTACAAGGGTCAATCCACCAGGAAGATGCAACAATGATATTCCTTATAAAGGAACTCCAAAATACATGAAGCAAAAAGTGACAGAAATGAAGAGAGAAATATAGTTCAGGAACTGTTGGACACGGTAATACCCACTTTCAATAATGGATAGAAAAATCAGGCAGAAGATCAATAGGTAAATAGAAGTCTAAAACAGCACTATAAACCATTTTGACCTAACAGATATCTGTAGAACACTCAAGAGCAACAGAATATATTCTTATTAAGTGCACCTAAAGTATATTTCCAGCCACAGTGGAATGAAACTAGAAATCAATAACAGAAATAAAGCTGAAAAAGTAACAAACGTGGAAATTAAACAACATACTCCTAAATAACCTATGAGTCAAAGAAATCAAAAGGGAAACTAGAAAATACTTTGAGATAATGAAAATGAAGATACAACATGTCAAAACTTACAGGATGTAGGGGCTGGCCCCGTGGCCGAGTGGTTAAGTTCGTGCGCTCCGCGGCAGGCGGCCCAGTGTTTCGTCAGTTCGAATCCTGGGCGCGGACATGGCACTGCTCATCAAACCACGCTGAGGCAGCGTCCCACATGCCACAACTACAAGGACCCACAACGAAGAATATACAACTGTGTACTGGGGGGCTTTGGGGAGAAAAAGGAGAAAAAATAAAATAAAATCTTAAAAAAAAAAAAAAAAAAAAAAAAAAAAAAAAAAAAAAAAAAAAAAAAAACTTACAGGATGTAGCCTAATGCCTCTGGGAAGTTTCTACCTGTAAATTCCTATATGTGAAAGAAGGAAGATCTCGGATCAATAACCTAATATTTCACCTTAAAACATTGGGGGAAAAGGGCAAACTAAACCCTAAAACAAGCAGAAGAAAGGAAATAAAAGATTAGAGTGGAAATTAATGAGATAGAGAACAGAAAAACTACAGAGAAAATCAGTGAAACCAAAAGCTGGTTCTTTGAAAAGATCAATAAAATTGGCAAAATTTTACATTGACCAGGAAAATAAAGAAGACACAAATTACTAGAATCAGAAATGAAAGGGGAAACATTACTACCAAACTTACATAAATAAAAAGGATTATAAAGGAATATTATGAACAATAATGTGCCAATAAGTTAGAGAACTTAGATGAAATAGATAAATTTCTAGAAAAACACTAACAAAACTGATAAATAGTATGAATAAACGTGTAACGAGATTGATTTAGTAATAAAAAATGTACCCACAAAGAAAGCCCAGGCCTAAATGACTTCATTGCTGAATTCTACCAGACATTTAAGTAAGAATGCTAGTTCTTCACAAACTCTCCAGAAAATAGAAAAGGAGAGAATATTTTCTAACTCATTCTATGAAGATGGTATTACCCTGATGCCAAAATTAGATAAAGACATCACCAAAAAACTACACATCATTATCTCTTATAAATATGAACAGAAAAATCCTCAACAAAATACTGGCAGACCTAATTCAGTAACATATAAAAAGGGTTACACACCGTGACCAAGTGGGATTTATCCCAGGAATGCAAGTTTCGTTTAACATCTGAAAATCTATTAATGTGGTATACCATATCAATGGAATTAAAAACTATATGAGCATTTCAGTAGATACAGGAAAAGCATTTGATAAAATCCAACACCATTTCATGAAAGTAAACAAATGAAGAAAACTAGTCAAACTATTAATAGAATGGAACTTCCTCAACCTGATAAGAGCATCTATGGAAAACCCACAGCTATAATCATTCCTGTTGGTAAAAGAGTAGATATTCCTCCCTAAGTTCAGGTTCAAGACTTGGATGTCTGCACTTACTACCTCTGTTTGACGTTGTACTGGAGGTTATACCCAGAGTGGTTAGGCATGCAAAAATATAAAAGCCATCCATGTTGGAAAGAAGGAAGTAAAAACTATATCTATTTGCAGTTGACAAGATCTTGTATATAGAAAATCCTAAGAAATCCACCAAAAAGATTATTAAAGCTAGTAAAGAAGTTCAGCAATATTGCAGGATACAAGATCAGTATTAAAAAAATCAATTTTATTTCTGTACGCTTAGCAATGAACAATCTTAAAATGACAATGAGAAGAAAATTCTATTTATAATTGCATCAAAAAGAATTAAATACTTAGTATTAAGTTAAAGTGCAAATCTTTTACTCTGAAATCTGCAAGGCATTTCTGAAAAAAATTAAGATCTAAATAAGTGGAAAATCATCCAGTGTTCATGCATTACACGATTCATTGTTAAAATGGCATTACTCCTCAAATTGATCTACACATTCAATGCAATCCTTTCAGAATTCCAGATAACTTGGTGGAGGTTAACATGCCAATTCTAAAATTCATATGGGATTGCAAGGGACCCTGAATATCCAAAATAATCTTGAAAACAAGCAACAAATGTTGGAGAGGTTGTGGAGAAAAAGGAACCCTCATACACTGTTGGTGGGAATGCAAACTGGTACAGCCACTATGGAAAACAGTATGGCGATTTCTCAAAAAGTTAAAAATAGAAATACCCTATGACCCAGCCATCCCATTACTGGGTATCTATCCTAAGAACCTGATATCAGAAATCTCAAGAGTCCATTGCACCCCTATGTTCATCGCAGCATTATTTACAATAGCCAAGACGTGGAACCAGCCTACATGCCCAGAAACTGATGATTGGATAAAGAAGATGTGGTATATATACACAATGGAATACTACTCAGCCATAAAAAAAGACAAAATTGGCCCATTCACAGCAACGTGGATGGACCTCGAGGGTATTATGTTAAGCGAAATAAGCCAGTCAGAGAAAGACGAACTCTATATGACTCCACTCATAGGTGGAAGTTAGTATATTGATAAGGAGATCAGATCGGTGGTTACCAGGGAAAAGGAGGGGTGGGGGGAGGGCATAAAGGGGGAAGTGGTGTACCCACAACATGACTAACAAAAATGTACAACTGAAATCTCACAAGGTTGTAATCTATCATAACATTAATTAAAAAAACAAAAACAAAAACAAAATAATCTTGAAAACAAATAACAAAGTCAGAGGACTCACACTTTGCAATTTTGCTATAAAACAGTGGTAATCAAGACAGTGTGGTACTGACATAAGGATAGGCATATAGATCACTGGAATACGTTTGAGACTTCAGAAATAGAACCATGTTTCTGTGGTCAGCTAATTTAGACAGGGGTACTAATACCATTCAATTGGGAATGGATATTTTTTTCAGCAAATTGTGCTGGGACAACTGGATAGCCACGTTCAAAAGAATGAAGTTGTACTCCACGCCATATACAAAAATTAGATCAAAATGGATCAAAGACCTCAATGTAAGAGCTAAAAGTATGAAATTCTTAGAAGAAACAGAGGGGTAAATTTTCATGACTTTAGATTTGGCAGTGGATTCTTAGATATCACACCAAAAACACAAGCAACAAAGGAAAAAATGGATAAAATTAGACTGCATCAACATTAAAAATCTTTTCTACTTCAAAGGATACTATCAAGAAAGTGAAAAGACAACCCACAGAATGAGAGAAAATATTTGCAAATCATAAAGTACTTGTATCTAGGCTATATAAAGAGCTAAACATCTTAAATGTTTATCAGCTACTAGATGGATAGATAAAATGTGATGTACGATGGAATATTATTTGGTCATAAAAGGGAATGAAGTACTGATAAGTGCTAAATGTAGATGAACATCGAAGACATTATCTTAAGTGACAAGCAGGACACAAAAGTCCACAAATTATATGACTCCATTAATATGAAATTTCTAGAATAGTCAGATCTTTAAAAGCAGAAGATAGATTGGTGGTTGCTCAGACCTGGAGATATTGAGGGAAGAGGGAGTAGATACCTAAGGGGTATGGTGTTTCATTTTGAAGTGATGAAAATAGTTTAAATTTGAGTTTGGTGATGGTTGCTCATGTATGTGAATATACTCAAAACCATAAAATGTTCACTTTAAATGGGTGAATTGCATATAACTTATATCCGGCTGCTGTATGGAGGATTGGCAGGGAAGGGACAAGACTGGGAGCAAGAAAAGCAGATAGGAGGCTTTTTTAGTCATGAAAGGGATAGATAATGTTGGTTTGGACTAGAGGGTGAATGTGCTCAGATTCAGGATATATTTTCAATATCTAACTGATTGATGTTAGAATGGACACATTAGATGTAGGATTTGATGCAAAGAGACGTAAACAGTGGATTCCTGGATTTTGGCCTGAGCTATTAGGTATCTGGTAGTGCCACTTACTGAGATGGGAAAGAGATAGGAAGACCTGGATTGAGGCAGGGGACAGGGGAATCTTAAGTTCTGCTTAGGACATATTAAATCTGAGATGACTATTAGATGTCCATTTTTAGATGTCAGATAGCTAACTGATGTATGAGATTGATGCTCAGGAGAAATTGTGGCTGGCTTCAACAGTGTAAAGATGGTATTGAAGGCTGTGGGATTAGATGAGATCACCCATAGAGTGAGTGTAGATACTGAAGAATGATTCTTGGGGTACTTCAACATTTAGAGATTAAAATGAAGAGAAACCAGCAGAGAAGACTGCGAAGAAATAGCTTGTGAGATGTAAGGAAAACTAGGAGATTGGAATGCCTTGGAAGAGAAATGAAATGAAGAAAGTGTTTCAAGAAGCGCAAGTAACTAGGTATTTTCAATTCTGAGAGGTTGCTTTAGATGGTGACTGACAAGTCGTAAGATAGAGGCCTTGATGATCTTACTAAGAGTGTTTTTTGTTTTCAAAGAGAAAGATGATAGCATTAGCAGGATTAATGTGGTTTGAGTAGTACATGGAAGGTGAGGAAGTGAGGAAGAAGTGGCCATAATATAGACAACTGTTTCAAGGAGTTTTGGTAAAAAAGAGGAGAAGGAAAATGAAGTGGTAGCTGAAGGGTGATATAGGTTCCAGTGAGGAATTTTATGATATTTATATACTGATAAGAATTATTCAGTAAACAGGGCGACATTGCTAGTGTAAAAGAAAAGGAAACTCTTTGATTACATTAGGGAGGAGGGTTTCCTGTGCTTAAGTGGAGGGGTTAGCTTAGGAACAGTTTCTGTAATAAGAAGGAACACAGCATAAAGGAATACAGATACAAACAAATCAATCTTCTCTCCTTTTGGATTTCTTCCGTTTGAAAATTTAGTTAATTTTTGAAGTACTGTTTGACTTATTCTTCCAGTTTCTAATTTGATGAACCATTTATGATAAGTGGGAAGGACGCTCAGGGCTCCTCCAGAGAACTTTTTTCTTGCTCTCTCCTCTATCTTGTTTACCAAAAAGAGATTCTTCTGTAGATGAGGAAATTGAACAACATAATCTCCAAATTAATATTTCCTCTCTGTATTTCCATGTAATTTCAGTACATCTGCAGTATATTAGTTTATTTTATATAGAACTGTAAGTGGAAAAATAATAAAATTATTTAGTTAAATCTATGAGATCTGTCATCAGAAGAAAGTATAATGGGATTACTTCAAATGTGTTGCTCACTTTTCTTTTTGAAACTTGTTCTCGGTGACTAGTAGATTTTAAAATTGCATTGGATTTAGAAAATACATTTAAAAGGTCTGTCACTCTTTCAGTCTAGAAGTCCTAATTGAGTGTTTTTTTGAATATTCAGTTGACAGCTTTTAATCTACTAAGTGCTGTTTTGGGCACTGAGAATAAGAACTCCCAGTTTTTGAAATGTAATGGCCTATAAAACTGTAAAATGTCCCAATACAAAATACTTAGGAAAGCTGCATGATATATAACACACACCCTTTTCATTGCATTACTGTATTTACGAGAAAGTAAAGGAAATCCCCAAGGAACAAAAGCAAAGAGGGAACTGAAAGCCAGAACTGTATGTGGAGCCGACATTGGGGCTGCACTGCAGGAATTTGCTGTTCTTTATAATCAGTGGACTTGGGTTTTGATAGCTAAACTGGGTAAGAGGTAAGGGCTTGGGTTTTACAGAGAGAGATGTTAGAACTGAGATTTCCTGATAAAGCACCCTCAAGAGATACATCCTAACTGAAAGGATATTCTTGAAAAAAAAATAACCTGCCTACAGTCACAAGGAAAAAATAAAGAAGCTTATATATCTTAGCTTAGACACCGGTTTGAAGGGGAGTCTTGAGAATTTGTACCCATTGGCTTGCCTTCTTGTATGTTTGGGGTTTGAATTTATATTACCTGCATGTTTCTGGGTTGGTAATACTCTTGCAGCCCCTGACAGAGTCAACTGTGTAACTACCCTGGGTGGACATTTGTCGCCCAGGCTGCATGGTATTCCCACAGGTAACCCTGATAAAGAATAGCACACAAATCAAAATTTACAAAGGACCATTCTCCACAAGCAAGAATCAGCAAACCCCAGCAGGATCAAACTCACCAAAACTCAGGCCTATGAATTATTAGTTGTAACCTTAAGATAGATATGATTAAAATGATTGAAGATTAGAGCCAGTGCAATTAAAGGTGCAGCACATGTGTTAAAAAGCAGATTAGACATTACTGGAGAGAAAATCAAATACCTGCAAAATGAAGCTGAGGAAATTACCCAGAAAATAGCGTTGAAAGATGATAAAATATAAAAAAGCAGTTAAGAGACATGGTGAGTGGAATGAGAAGGATCAACATATACCTTAGTGTTCCTTAAGAATAGAATGGGGGAGAAGGAAATACTAGAAGAGGTGATAGCTGAATATTTTCCAAAAGTGATAAAAGATATAAATCCTCTGTTTCAAAAAACATAGCGAGTCCCAAACAGGCTAACAGTAAAACTGCAGAACATCACAGCCAAAGAGAAGCTCTTGAAAGGCTGAATGAGAATGGAGATGAATTGGACATGGTTCCTGTCCTCAGGATGCTTATAGCTTAGGGTAGAGGACAGTTAAAAATCTTGTTGCAGCCCTTTCTATGAGTCTTTGCTTTGTAACAAACGACCTCAGAACTCAGTAGCTTAAAACGATAATTTACTATTTCTCATGATTTTGTGGATTGACTGGGCAGTTTTGCTGGACTTGCTTAGGCTCATACAACTTCAGCTTCTGCCTTCGCTGGCTACTGGGCTTGACTGGGACTGCTGGGCCTGTCTTTCCATCTAGTCTTTTCATCTAAGGCTTCCTCACAGCATGACAATCTTAGGGCAGACAGGGAAGCTGTAAGACCTCTTTTAAGGTAAGGCTTAGCAATTGCATACTGTCACTTCTGCCATATTCTGCTAGTCAAAGCCAGTCCAGATTTATGGGTTGAGGGAAATAGAGTATACCTCTTGATAGAGGAGCTGTAGAGATTTTGTGGCCGTATTTCGTTTTCAACAACAATATAGTTTGATAAATGCTATGGTAGAGGTTATCAAAGGGTGCTATGGAACAGAGGGGATGGAAACCTATCTTAGCTTGGGGGAGGAGTCAGGGAAGGCTTCCTGGAGAGCATAACGCTTTATGTAAGCCTTTACAGAAAACCTTGATGTGATGGTATAGTTCTAAAAAAGGTATTTTTCTTCATAAAATGTTTCAGCAACTCACATCAACATTTGAGTACTTTCCATAAATTCAAAACATGTTGTGTTTTCTCTACTTGACTCCTCTCGTGTAGGAACCTTACACCCTTAGCTCTTAGTCAAAAGATATTTTATACATGTTGGTTGGGGGTATGTTGATGAGCTATTACTTCTTAGGCAGAAAATTCAGTTAGAGAATTTTTTAAGCTTTTTAATCTTCACAGAGTTTTCTTCTTTTTTTTTTTCTGCTTTATCTCCCCAAACCCCCCTGTACACAGTTGTATATCTTAGTTGCAGGTCCTTCTAGTTGTGGGTAGGGTTTTCTTCTTGAAAACTCCAACTGACATTATTTTAGTTGGAAAAAAGTTGCCAAGCTTTATTAAAGTAGTTAGCAAATACGGAAGTCACTCCTGCTCATTCAGTATTGCTTAAAGTAATCTTCTGACTCAGTTTCTGATACTCCTTTTTTTAGAATCAGGTTATCTTCTCTGTAATACAGATGTTTTATTCAGCAAGTAAAGTTACTGAACCTTGAACACAGTTTAATTAAGGGGATCTTGGTGGTGGGGGAGGGAGACATGTAAGTAAATGTCATCATGATAAAATTCATCAAGTGCTAGAATATAAATATGCACAGAATTATATGAGAAGGTAATTGTTGCCTGAAGAAGAAAAAGAGTTTCATAGGGTAGATAACAATTGAGCAAAGCCTTAAAGAATGATTAAGAATTTCTCAAAAAATTTCTCAAAAAAGAGTCTGTGACATGAGCAAAGATCAAGAGGCTTGAAAGGACCTGCAGTCAGGACCACTGTGTATAGTAGAATTGAATGTGCTTGCTTTTCTTTTTCTCAAAGGATTCAAATAACCTTTTTATCCTTTGTTTTCTCTAATTATAAAAGTATGTGTGCTTGATATAGAAAATTCAGACAGTAAGTAAAACCCAGCCATAATCCCATTATTTAGCAAAACAACCATAAATATTTTGGGTCTTTCTTCAGTTGATTTTTTAGGATGAGTTCACAAGGTTCTGTTCTTCCCCTTTCCCTTTTCAAGTTAATGTTAATAATTCCTAATAGTAATTTCAGGTTGTTTCTCTGGTCCTTCCTTCGTACAGTAAGATAAAGAAATGGATAATCAGAACAACTACAGTTTATAAATATGACACAGAGAGACTCAGTGATTTATCAAAGATCACAGAACAAGTATGTGTGTGCATTTGAGATTAGTAACTATACTTTCCAGTATCCAAATTGAACTTCTGGCTCTTTTGTACCTTGCTTCCTGATAAAACTGAGATTTATATACTTGTTTCGAAATGGCTCAGCTTTTACGCTGAAGCTGAGCAAAATTACTCATTTTGAACCCCTTTTGTTTATATTTTCGCTGCAGTATGACACAAGTAGTGAGAACCGTAGATCATCGGGTTTTTCTTTAATTTTCTGATCATCTGTGGGTTTCTCAAGCACACACTGTCGTTTCCTAAGCATGCTTTCTTGAAGACAAAAGATCTTTACTAGAAAAGGGTCCCAAACTGCCTCAAGTAGCTTTCTGTAACTGGCAAATCAAGTGGGACCTAGTTGGTATTGTTGCAGTGAAGGGAAACAGGGCCTATAAAGTTAGAAGCAGAAAATTAAGACAGGAAATGACTCTGGATGTTCCCTTTGGAACATTTTGTCCTTTGGTTCCTTAAATACAGTTTTGCTCTCAAGGAAATAGACTTGTAGCCAATTCTACTATATAAGTTATTACCTTTATTTGATATAATTAGAAAGAACAGATGTTATTCCAGTAATGCTTCTTTTGCACATAAATAGTAGGTGTGTTCTTAGTTTTCTCTGGACCATGGAAAATGGAAGAATTACCTTTTTTTTCTTTTTAATTTTACCTTAATTTTATTTTGTTTTATTTTTTTATCACAATTTTTTAGAACTACTTTTTTTTAAAAGTTATTACTTGCTTTTTGGAACCTCAACTCCGGTAGGTAGATTTTATTTATAAGTAGCTGAAAGTGGGGTAGGGAGATACTAACTGGATGCTTACTAATTGACAACTACTGTGATGTGAGGAATGAGATAATTCCTGTAAAAATCACATGATACGGTGCCTGAAATAGAAACAGTAAGTACCCAATAATGATATTATTGTATCCTTGAACCTGCATTACAATCCTGGAACTTAGATATCAATGTCCTCATTTTAGAGAAGATACAGTTGTGGTTCCCAGAGGTTAATTTGCTCACAGCCAGCAGAGTCTGTCTTTCTCAGTTCTATCTTACTATGGGACCCAAGTAAGACTACTAAGGATGGTTGCATAGGCTGCACTTTCTTCAGTCCCAGGGGAGTGCTGTTCACATACTATAGGATGTGAATTGTGCTCCCTGTAGTTGTGTCACAAGCCAGCTCTTGTCCCAGATTTTTTTTTTACTACCACCCTGCTTTGTAAGCAGAATTGTGATTAAATCATTCACTATGCAGTCTCTGTCCTTGCAAACATTTATGTCTGTGTTTAGAGGAGCTGCTAAGTTGGCTGCTTTCTACTTACTGTTTTTTCTCTCAATTAGGACTGTTTCCTAAAGAACTCTTCCCCTCGTCTTCTTAATGTAGATTATGTGGAGATGAACACAAATCTAAACATGACCCTTAATCGTAATATCCATACATATGTGCTTTGTTATTTTATGTTTATATTTGTGCCAAATTAAGTTAGAAATCTTTGTTGGACTTTAAAAATAAAGTTTATTGTTTGTATTTTGCAGAATGCTATTTGGTCCTGCCAGTATTCTTATTGTAAATGTTAAACCTTAATGGCACTTGCAGAAAAACAGGAAATGATGGTATTTGTTTTTCTTTTTTTCAAGTAGTGAACAAAACTAAAATAAATCATTTAGAATTCATTTTCTATAACCAAAATCTGTAGAGTATCCAATATCCAAATTGGGTAAAATAATACTACTTGGCTTCTATTCTTTGCATTTATAAAATTCAGTTCAGTAAATGTATTGTAGATATACTCTGTACCAGTTGCTACCCAAACCTTTGGAAATATAAAGATAGCAGGAGGGGCCGGCCCCTTGGCGCAGCGGTTAAGTTTGCGTGTTCTGCTTCCGTGGCCTGGGTTTCACTGGTTCGGATCACAGGTGCAGACATGGCACCACTTGGCACGCCATGCTGTGGTAGGCGTCCCACGTATAAAGTGGAGGAAGATGGGCATGGATGTTAGCTCAGGGCCAGTCTTTCTCAGCAAAAAGAGGAGGATTGGCAGCTGTTAGCTCAGGGCTAATCCTCCTCCTCAAAAAAAAATGATAAGAAACATTCTCTGCTATCTAATAATGCCCAGTCTGGTTCAAGGGGCCCACTAAAGAAGTATTGTCTAAAATGAGTAGCAATGCTAGAATAAACATGTATGCTAATATTATGGTAGCATACTCCCTAAGGAGGGAGTGATGAAACCCGTATAGCAGGGTTAAGATCTCCCAGAGGAGGTAACAGACTTTAAGCTTGGTCTTAAAGAATAGAAAAGAGAAGGAGAGGGCGGCTTTCCAGGAAGGAGAACAGTCTGCAAAGTCTAGATGCTTGAGAGTTTGTGATGTGTCCTGGGGAAGTTGGGTAGTTTGATATAATTGATAAGAGATGGAAAGATAACTTGGGCAGAGTTGTGGAAAACATGGAATATATGAATTTGGGTTTTATCTTATGGGCATTGAGGAAACATGGAAGGGTTTAAAAATAAGGCAGTGCTTGATCAGAACTAAGATTAGCGATTATAACTTGAATGGCCACATGAAAGACAGGTCAGAGAGGGGAGGGAAAGAAGGCAGGGAAACTACTACCTTTCCAGTAGGCTTTTGTAAAATGAAAGAGGCTGTCCTATGGTACTAGCTATGCCGAGAGAGAGAAGAAGGAAAAAGTGCACAGCTGAGCAAGGATCAGTACTATTTGTGAGTAGTGTGGGAATGAGAGGAGTGAAGGATGATTGTGGTCCTTTGGCCACTGAGTGGATAGTAGTGCAATTCATTGATTTGAAAAAAAGGATACAGGAGGAGGATTAGTGAGTTAAGTTTTGGCAAAATAATTTTGGAATATCTAGCTGAAGCGGTCTGTCCAGTAGACACTTGAGGAAGGGGTTGTAGGTATATATTAGGAATTGTTTGTCTATCATTGGGAGTAGATGAGATGACACAGGAGCGTCTATAAAATGAGGTTATTGCCAAAAATAGAATCCTGGATAAACACCTTTTGAGGGGCAGAAAGAAAAAAGGAACAGTTGTGTCCTCAAATTTCATGTTCATAGAAAACACATTTTTTCTATTTTTTTTAGACTTTATTTTTTAAAGCAGTTTTAGGTTCACAGCAAAATTGAGAAGAAGGTACAGAGATTTCCCATATATCCCCTGCCCCTACATATGCACAGCTTCCTCCACTATCAATATCCCCTTTCTATTTTAAGTCAAGTTTATTGAGGTAAAATTTACATAGTAAAATGCAGCCCTTTTAGGTATACAGTTCTGTGAGCTTCAATAAATATAAACTCTTATGTAATCACCGCCACTACAATCAAGATAGAGAATATTTTTATTGTTCCAAATATTTTCATCCTTCTAAAAAGTCCCTTTCTGGTTCTTTTTAGTCAGTCCTTTTCCCTGCTTCCTAGCCCTTGGCAAACAATGATCTGATTTATGTCTCTATGGTTTTGCCTTTTCCAAAATGCCATATAAATGGAATCATACAATATGAGTCTTTTGTGTCTTGGTTCTTTTACTTAAAATAATGCTTTTGAGATTCATCCATGTTATTGTGTATATTAGTAATTCATTTCTTTTTATTGCTGAGTACTATTCCATTTTATGGATATATAGCAGTTTGTATATCCATTCACCAGTTGACAAACATTTACTTTGTATTCAGTTTTTGGCAATTATGAATAGTGCTGCTGTAGACATTCACAAACAGGTCTTTGTATAGACATATGTTTTTATTTTTCATGGGTAAATACCTAGAAGTGAGTAATATGGTACATGTATGTTTAACTTTATAAATTCATGAAAAACTGCTAAACTGATTACCATTCTGCCTTCCCACCAGCAATGTATGAGTTTTTTAGTTGCTTCACATCTTTGTCAGCCCTTGGTATTGTCAGGATTGGTTTGTTTTTAATTTTAGCCATTCTTTTATAGGTGTATAGAGGCATCCTGTTGTGGTTTCAATTTCCCTAATGGCTAATGATAGTGAGTTTCTTTCATTTGCTTGCTATCTGTATATCTAATTTGGTGAAATGCCCTTTTTAAAAAAATTGGGTTGTTTGTGTTCTTATTACTGAGTTAGGAGAGTTCTCCATATATTCTGGATATAAATCCTTTATCAGATAAATGATTTGCAAATATTTCCTCGAAATCTGTGGCTTTTCATTCTCTTAACAATGTCTTTTGAGCACACGTTTCTAGCTTTGATAAAGTGCATCTTAACAGTTTTTTCTTTTATGCATATTTTTTGTGTCATAAAAAAAAAATCTGTGTGTCCCAGGATCACAAAGATTTTCTCCTGTTTTCTTCTGTAAGTTTTATAGTTTAAAATTGACATTTAGGTCTGTGATCCATTTTTCATTATTTTTTGTATATGATGTGAAGTATTGGTTGAGATCCACGTTTTGCATGTGTCAAGTTAATTGTTCTAGTATCATTTTATTTCATTACCTTTCTCTATTGAATTACCGTGCCATCTTGGTTGAAACCAATTGGCCATATATGTGTGCGTCTATTTCTGGATTCTCTTGTTCCATTGATCTTTGTATCTGCCCTTTCACTAGTACCACAGTGTCTTGATTACTTTACCTGCAACTACATTTATTTTAGGGATTGTGGTGTCTGTTAGGAATGCTTTTGGCAGCAGGGAAAAGAAAGCTCTATTGATAGTGGGTTTATTTTTCTGTCATAACAAGAAGTCTAGAGATAAGCAGTTGCTGGTTTGTTTAAGCTGTTCATCTATTCTAGGATCAACAAACTACAGCCTCCTGGCCTAATCTGGCCTGCCATCTGTTTTATAAATCACCTGTGGAGGTTCTTAAAAATGCATATACCCCGGCTTTACCTCTGAGGCTGATTTAGTTGTCAGGGTGGGACGTGAGGGGACAGAGAGAGGAACAGGTATTTGAATTTTGACATGCTCTCTAATAAAATTGATAATCATGTTGTGTAGTCATGGTTAAGAACCTTTAATCTAAGGTTGATTCTTAGAGTGCAGTCCCCATTCTAGCAGCATCACCGTCTCTTGGAAACTTTAAAAAAAATGCAGATTTTAGGCCCACCCCAGACTTATTGAATTGGAATTTGGTTAGGGCCCAACAGTTTGTGTTTTAACAAGTTCTCCAGGTAATTCTGATGCATGCGAAAGTTTGAGCACCTTGAAAAGCATTGCTGAACGTTTCCCAGATAGGCCTAGGGAAGATTAATTGACTGTCTTTAAAAAAAAAAAAAAAAAAGCAAAAAACTTAATTGGTTTAAGTATGTAGTTTATAGTGTGACAGATAGTAATTTTGAAATTGGACTGAAGATTCACGAATGATCTAACATGATAATCCTTGAGTATTGTATTGGATGTAATTATCTGAGGCATATGTTAAGTTGCTATTTTTAAGTAGCTTTTAAAAATCAACATTTTTGTGTGTGTACATTACTTTTTCCTAGCCTTTAAGGAAGAGTTAAGGAAGTGGAAGGCAGTTCTTATGTTTATGCACTTTATAAATGAGGGAAGAATTTGAGATAAGCATGTGTAAACACAAAAGACAAACATATAAACATGTTTTCTTTCAAGGTTAGATCTATTTTTGTGATTGGTGAATATATTACAATGTAGGCAACCTATCCAACAGAAAACTTGAGTTTACTTACCCTCTATACCAAAGAACACAACAGCACTTCATAGCTTGGAAAACATGATGTCTTCTCTTTAATTTACCTTGCTCTTTTAATGATGGCCTTCCCAGCTATAATTACTAATTGCTTAAACATGGAGTCTAATATCTTTTCTCCATCTATTTTCAGGAAGCTGTAACTGTCCTATTTATATTATTTCTCCTTCCCCTTGGAAAACAGTTTAGGTTCAGTTAGGCTATCTTTTGTTTACTGCAGGTGATACAGTATTTCTTCAGTTCTGAAAGAATAAGAGGTTAATTGGAGCTAAGCTCTAGTTTGTTTTTTAGGTGCTTTGAAAAAAAATTTTGAAAGCAGAACTTCTGAAAAAAGAAACTTGATTGCACTTCCGGGTGTAGGGTCAGGCATAACAAAGAGTTAAAATTACTTGACCCAGTTGTAGTTCCATTAGCAGTAACTGTAAACATAAAATGAAGTTCACAGAAGCAGACAGTGTCATTGAAGCCGAGAGGCTGAAACACTCTCTGGCCCTTATTTCCAAGGCAAGAGTAACTGACATGTTAGAATTTCCTTGGGAAAATGTCAGCAAGAAAGTCTTGAGACTGTTTCTCAATCTTTATTTCTAGCCAATGGGACATGAAGTTTATAGAGTTATAAAAGATGTTTGAACCCAGATTGTGAATGTTGATTAATTCTGCAAAGGCCAAAAATGTAAATGTACATTTGTTGGGAATTCAGGTTTGGTACTCACCCTCTAACACATTCAGCTCATCTTCTGTTATTTCCCAACAGTTCCTCTCTTATTGGAATTTTGCTTCTTAACTTGTGGGTTAATTTTACTGGGAAGGCCTCATTCAACAATCTCATAGCCCCACTCATTTTAACTTTTCAGTCTTTGGAAAGCCTCCTAAATCAGCCCCCTTCTTTTCATCATGACTTCCTTTTCCTAAATTAATTCTTTTGTTAATTTTTCCTGTATTTGTTGAATAAGCGTTTAATGACAATAGTGGGTTTTGTCACTTGTGGTTTTCCTTATCATTGGGCAGTCTCCACTTGATTTTGCACTTGTTTACTTCCTTGTTGAGCAACTAATAATAAACCATCATGACTCCAGAAAAATACTTGACATTATTGAAATGGAGTGCTTCTCTTCCTCAGGGCCATTTTATACATGCATCCCCTCAGGTTTATTCAAGTGTCTCAGAATTCCGAGAACCTGTTCATATCAGAGAAGTCTCCCTCAGAAATACAAGACACATACTTATAGCAGGAGTGGTAAAATACATGAGAAAATTTATTACCTAATAAGTATGTTTCAATTGATAACTTTTGGAAGCAAACACATGTTCCTTTTCTCTTAAGGATAAGAGAAGCTTCTAAATATATTCCTCTTAACAGCATTATTTCTCACCAGACAAGTAAATTACAAATAGTTTAATTGTTATTTTAGGACGCTGTAGAAAACTTAATAACATTGACAGACAGGCACATACATTTCTGGGTATTAGTCTCAAATTTGCTGTATACTTTTTCATGAAAAACTGAATTGAGAGCAGCTGCAGCTCTTATTTAGTGCAGATCTTGGTTTATTCTATTTTTTTAAAACTTTCAGAAGATATCTGTATATCAAAAGAAATGCTGACTATTTTCTCTAGAATGCAGACCCATTTTAATCAGTACTGGCCTCTGTTTCTCATTTTGCTGATTGCATGTATTTGTGACCCTTAGATTATAGGGAATGGAAGTGAGCAGCAGCTGCAAAAAGAGCTAGCAGATGTGCTGATGGATCCTCCAATGGACGACCAGCCAGGGGACAAGGAGCTTGTGGAAAGGTCACAACTGGATGGCGAAGGAGATGGGCCTATTTCTAGTCAACTCTCAGCTTCATCCACCATTAACCCTGTGCCACTAGTAGGGCTTCAAAAACCAGAGATGAGCCTGCCAGTGAAACCTGGACAAGGAGGTTAGGATTGCTGCATTGCTTGCGTAACTGAAGGTTATTGTTTTTAATATTTGAGTGTCCACCCTATATTAGGTTTGATTCAGAGCAAGCAAAAACCGTTATCTGTTTTCTAGACTCTACATTCTAGATTTAGGGGGATGTGAGGAGTAAATATATGTACCATTCTGATTTCCCTTTAAATGTATGTCATTTATACCAAAAAGGGAGAAACAGTAGTTAAATGACATTGAGGGAGTCTTATTTCAGAACATTTAAAGATTTTTTCCAGGAAAGAAGGAATTTGAGTACAATGTTGGAGAAATGGAGGAATAAAGCTTGGTGAAAAGTTGTTTGCTTCAGGCCTGTGTAGCTCTATGGGAATAGTTGTCAAGTTGAAAAAGGGAGCTGAAAGGCATAGCAGGGAAGGAGGAGAAGAGCAATTATAAAGGCTCGTTGGGAAAAGTAAGGTGTTAAAACTGTAGATGTTTATTGGGAAAGGGCAAGCAAGGGAGTTGAGAGAACATAATAAGGTGGCTAAGATGATGAATGAGAAAAATAATTACAACGGTGCAGATCAGAGAGAAGACAGAGATAAGATTTTTCAGAGTGGTAAAATACTAGATGTATTTTTGCCCTAAATGTAAATTACAAAGTTGAAACAAATTAGAAGAGGCAGAAAGGTAAATCAGATCTGAATCTCAGGTCCTTTTAGATTTGGGAATGACACTGCAGCAATACCTGAATATTTTGGTGTTAGTGACAGATTTCTCGTGTGAGATTTCTGGCTTTAATGGGCATTTCTTCTAGGGCAATGGCATACTATCTCGTTAGTACTTAATTTTCAGAACCTAAAGATAACTTGTAGATTTTTACTTGGTATTCATATCATCAAAATATCAAAATGAAAATAACCATCTCCTTATTGTTTCTTTCAGATTCTGAAGAGTCAAGTCCTTTCACACCAGTGGCTGATGAGGACAGCGTAGTTTTCAGCAAACTAACTTATTTAGGCTGTGCCTCAGTAAATGCTCCCAGGAGTGAAGTGGAAGCCTTAAGGATGATGTCCATCTTAAGAAGCCAGTGTCAGATTTCACTAGATGTAACCCTATCGGTGCCCAATGTATCTGAGGGAACTGTGAGGTAAGAGCAGCTTCTTGAAATGTTTGTAACATTTGATCAGATTTCTGACCTGTAGTTTTAAAAAGAAAGCAGTAGTGATCAAAATACATAATTATTCATGTAATGTTTAATTGATCTGGCACTTACCTTATCATGTCTTCCAAGGGTTGTGACGCTTATGAAAAGTAGTCACTTAGTTGAACAGTTTTTTCTACTCTTCCCCACCCCAATTGTGTGTAGTAGCTTAGGAATTTAAATGTTTTGGGGATAATTGAAATATATTGACCTGAGAGTCTGCCTAACAAATTATATTTTTGTTTTCCCCCAGTACAACTACTAGTTTGACACATTAGTTCAATAGGCTGATTTTGGAAATTACAAAAACCTGTTGGTAAATATTAACTATTCCAGTACAATCCCTTAATTTTTAAGATGAGGAAACTGAGGCCCAGAAAAATCTCTAGAAATGGCTGTTGTTTATACTAACTAGAATAAATCACAACACTTGAAGATAGCCAATCAGATATCTGTATTAACTAGCTAAATACAGAATTCTAAGTAATCAGATGAACACAGCTGAAATAAAATGTTTTCCCTATTACAAAAAAATATATGCTTAGTTCAGAAAAATCAGAGAACATAAACAAGCTAAAATTTGGGAAAATACTCTTAATTCTCTTCTCCCATTCATAAATACGGTTAACGTCTTGGTTTATTAAGATCCTCTTTGTGTATTTTTAAGTGTGTATGTTTGTGTGTGTGTGTATACCTACATATATATGCATGTATAATTATACAACTGTTAGAATCAACATTTTTAACAGCAGTGGAATTATATTATACGTATTATTCTGTAAAATGCTTTTTTCACTTAGTTTTATATCATGAATTTCTTTCCATATCAATAAATACAATTCAGATTTTTAATTTGTGATGGATTATTCAGAAATAACCAATCTCACATGTTAGACATTTTAGTTTCTTTTTTTTAATGAGAAAAGTACTACTAATAATAGCTAATGTTAAGCTTTTATTGTATGGGCATCTAAGTGCTTTACCTGTAATTTCCTTATAAATAGGTATTTTTGAACTAAATTTTTGTATTTTTAAAAATTTCCTTAGGATAAATTCCTAGAAGTAGACTTACTGGGTCAAAAGTTTGCCCATTTTTATTGTTTTTGATACATTGCCAAACAGCTATCTAGAAATATTGATCCAGTTTATATTTTTGTCAGCAGTGTATGAGAATATCTGTTTCTCTACCCTCGGAAGCATTTTGGATTTTCATGGTAATAAAGTTGTAGCTGTATGTAGATAGTTGTAAGTTAATTATTTAATGTTCCAATCATCTGCATATGTAATTCTTCTCTCTACTATTTAAAGAACTGTTTCGCAAAGACTCACAAATCCTAATTTTAATTGTATTTATTGTGAAATTTATAATAAAATTTGTTTAGCGCTCATTTCTATATGATTCTTAGTCAATAGTCATTCCCCAATTAAAGGTATATTTTATTCTAATATATTTTAATTCTATAAAGACATGAGAAAACTAGTTTCTCTTGCTCCCTGTTTTCAGAGTGCCTTTGAACCTGGATTAGATCTCCTTCCTACGTGCTTCCATTATGTGTCCCCTGGGCTTTTTCCATCAATGGCCCTGCCCATTCACTGTTGAAATTGCATAATTTCTGTTCAGTCCTTTCATATTTTGTCTTCAGTGCCCAGAACAGAGCCTGGAATGTTACTAGCATCACAGAAGTATTTGGTGAACGAATACATTTTGAATGAATGACATCTCTTTGATTTTCATTGTATGGCATCCTTTTGATTTTATCTTTTTTTAGGTGTTAACATTTTGTACACTCTCTCACCCCTTATTCGCCATGAATTAAAAGAGCGTGTTTCACTCTGAGAAAGCACATCAGTTTTTTATTTTTTTAAATAATAAAGCAGATTAGGTCATTCTTTTAGGAGAAAATAAAAAGCACAGCTTTAATGATTTCTTTTGGTAGTCTAATTTACCCATTGATCTAGTCTTTATTTAGTTACAGACTGTATAAGAAACTTATTTTTTGTTACTGCCTTCTTGATTGCCTCCCTAAAACAGGATTATTAGTTTTTAGTACCATGGAAATTATGTAATCAGTAACTTCAGGAATCCACATGTGACTTTTTTAATCAAGACTTAAGATTAATATGATTAGCGTACCAGAAGTGGTTTCTGCAATCTTATAGAAATAATGATCTTGAATCATAATATGGATGTAGTGAAAATAGTCTATAATCTCTCTAATCTCTTTACATACATCTTTTTTTCTGAGCAGACTTTTAGATCCTCAGACAAACACTGAAATAGCAAACTATCCTATCTACAAAATTCTCTTCTGTGTCAGAGGGCATGATGGAACTCCTGAGAGCGACTGTTTTGCTTTCACCGAAAGTCATTACAATGCAGAGCTTTTCAGAATACACGTCTTCCGGTGTGAAATACAAGAAGCTGTAAGTCTTTAAAACTGTCTGCAGATGAACTTTCACCTGTACCCTCACTATGTTGATATGATTACAGTACTTATGGTCACTTATAAGCCAGATGGAATTCTCTGCTAGTGTTTTATTTATTCCATCCTTGTGGACTGAAATATAAATAAACTAAAAGTTTGGTTAACCAGAACATTTTTGTTGCTAAGAGTTACGGGAGACCAGTTGGCTGCTTTTTGATTGGGTTAGATAGGCATCTTGGTTCTAGCAGTGACCCGTTTGCAAACTGTTCTTTTAGAGCTAAACTGATAGGATTATTTTTATTGTAATAAATATATTCAGATAGTTTCTAACAATTTAGGAGATAATTTTTCAGTTGGATTTCTAGAGTTTACACCATTTCTTTTTTAAAACCCCTTTGGCCATTTTTACTTTTTTTTGCTTTATAGACCTAACAAATTAGATAATTTACCAACAGAAATCAGTGGGGGAAAGATGAATTACTCTCCTCAACAAAGTAGGTAACCTTCAGCCTTAACAAGAGTATTTTATTTGTTGTCATAACAGCCCATTTCCTAACATATCTGGTTGTAGGTAAGCCGGATACTTTACAGTTTTGCCACTGCCTTCCGCCGTTCTGCCAAGCAGACCCCACTTTCAGCAACTGCTGCACCCCAGACTCCTGAGAGTGACATCTTTACCTTCTCTGTGTCTTTAGAAATAAAAGAAGATGATGGTAAAGGTTATTTTAGGTAGGAGATCTTACTCATTTTCTTTGGGTTTATATTAACATGCTGTATTATCTGTGGTTGGAGGGAAACTCTAGATCAGATTATATAACTGTCATACTATGAAATGATTGCTTTTATAGGTAGAGGTGTTTTTTAACTGTAAGTAATAATGGAAAAGAAATAGGCAAATTTGCAGAGGCAAGATTTGAAGAATTTTAAAACAATAAAAAAGTCCTTTCACGTGGGAAAACATACCACGTTACCATGTTCTTCTAGTCAGTTTCAAAGTAACTGGCCTCATGTGAGATATGACAGAAGCCAAGTCAGCTGAATTTGTAGCTATATTTGTTTTGCTGGGGGTTTTTTGTGTTTTGTTTTGTCTTTGGTTGGTTTTAATAATCTAAAGATCTTAAGGCTGTTGAGATCCGGTTTTACTATTAGAGTTTATCTGAACACATTGGAAGGGGAGAAACGAGGTCTGTGAAGTCTAACCTTGCATATAGGGTCAGAAATAACTGGTTTTGATTTTTAAGTAAAATGATACTTCTTAGAGTAGTGAAAAAAAACCCTGGAATAGAAATAAAAACTTAGATTTCATTTAATTATTGCTACTAATAACAATGTGACCTTTTCCAAGTTTCTTTACATCTCCTGGCAGTACCGCCCTTGTTTATAAAACGAAGTGGCTGGACTCTCAAATCCTTTCTAACTTTAAAATATTATGGTTGCAAGATGATGGACTTTTTTTTTCCCACTCCATAGCCCGTATCACCAAATGGGCACTTTTGGGGATCATATTTGGTTGCATATAGAAGTCTCTTTCCTCCATGACTCCCTCATAAAATGGGTAAAGTGAAATTACATCAAAATATGAATAGTTTCTAATATTTTGCTTTTAAATTAAAAAAGCATAATGACTGGCTCATTTGTTTGGAAAACTGATAACTCTTGATCTCCTTTCAAAGACTTCGGAATTGTCATGCCATCTGGTGGCCAATTTAGTGTACAGTGCAGCTTCCGCTTTGATTCGTGCACTAAAGTATGAGGCATTGTGCTCTGTACTTTCTCATTAGCTATATTTCTTTTCTCACAGCAACACTGTGACATGGTGCTTCCCTGCAGTATGCATTCCTGCCCTGGGAAGTGGAAATTATAATCTATAAAGTTGGTATAAATTTTGTATAACTTTTTTCCTTTTTAAGAAACAAAACAGTTTTTTAAACTGTATTTTTTCCTTTTATTGAAGTTACTTATGTAGATCCTGTTTGTGAATTCCAGTTATGAGTAGGAGATTTCTAAGATCTCTCAGAAGAGAAGCACTAGAATAACTTCTCTTCCTTCTGAGATGAGGCATATTCGGGACAGAATGATTACAATCAAAAACATCCCTGTTCTGTTCACCTTCATACCAAGGACTTGCTGTAGAGAAAATCCCTGGATGGTCAGATTTGCTTTGCATATTTGTTAGGGCTTTGTTCTCTTTTTGTTGCATGGTTTTACTGAATTTGTAACTTATAGTAGAAATTGGTGTTGTGTAACCTTATATAGTGATGAAGTCATTGAAAAGTATGTCTTTTTTGGTCAGATTTGAACTTGTCAAATGCCAATTCCTTTTGTCCAGTGATTTCATAATATGTCTAGGAATTTATCTACAGAGATAATCATTGAGGTGCCCAAAGAATTATCAACATGAGTGTTCCCCTTGACACCATATATAATAGCAAAATTAAAAAGTGGAAATTAAATGTTGACCAGAATCGGATGGTTAAAATATGATGCATTTTGCAATATATGCAAATATTGAATCGTTATGTTGTATACCTGAAACTAATGTTGTACGTCAATTATACCTCAAAAAAAATACAGTAGTATACCCATATGACTTAACCACCTATCCCAGAAATATATGTGTATGTAATTAACCATAGCACAAGATAGATTGTGGTTTTACCGTAACATAAATAACAAACAAAAGTGCCGTGGCAGGAATTAATGCTCTTCTTTTCATTTCTGAAAAAGTGTAATTCTTACATTATTGAAATTAGAAACCTGCCTTTCAATTTTGCCCTTAGGAAGTTGAAGCATTTTCATTTATCCCATTAAAAGCACTTCACTTTTGTCTTAATCTACCAAATAACCCCATTAGATAGGCTGGGTATTTGATATTGTCCTTGTTTTATAGATAAAGAAAGCCAGGGAAATGAAGCCAGGACTTCAGTTTCTTAATTTATACAGTTAGAATTAAATGTAAAATTACTTTGTTGGGTCCCCTGACCCTACTAGAGCCCCTGATATCAAGTGAAGTGAATTTCTCCTGCTTACATTCTCCCCATCTGTTTCCTGTTAATGTATCTTTTCCTTGTCCTTCAGACTCAAGACGCCAGAGACTTTATATCCATTGTTGTTTTAAATACTGCTGAGAGATACTATATTTATTTGTACTTTAGCCTCCACAGCACATAGAGACTAGTGTATCTATTATCACTTGAAAATTGAGACCTGTCCCTATCCTTATAGGTGAAAATTCTGTCAGCCACAAATATTTAACAGTTTGGTATGTAAAAGTTTTTCTTTGCGCCTGTTTGTCATTTCTAGACTCCTTTGCTAAGATTCTTTGATTTTCTAATCTCAGTGTTATAAAATGTTCTTTAATTGGTTACTGTATAAGAGCAGATGGGCTTCAAACTGATTTTATTTCTTCGGAGCCACTTTTTAGTTTGAGTAGGTACTCATAGCTCTCATGTAGCCTTTTGTATAGTATCTTCTAATGGTTCTGTTGCCATTATCTTAAAGTTGTACAGTAATAAAACACACTTTAGATTTGCTGCATATTGGCTGATTGCCATAGGCAGATGTTTGCCTTTGAAAACAAAGGAGCTACAGAAAGTGGTGTGTGGGAGACTAGGGGGTTTTTTTGGTAAAATGTCATTTTAAGAATATTTTGAACTTTTTTCTTAAGCTGATGTTTAACTTTGATGTTTAACATTGCTATTATTTTTATACTTATTACACAGATTTACAATAAAGTTATCACTGCTTACAGGAAGTGTTAGGCAACAGCTGACTTTTGGCCATATCACCCTCATCTGTATTATTTTTTGAAGGCATGTTGTTTTGAAATTCAAAGATCTATGATTAAGTATCTTTTCTTCATTATATATTTAAACTACTAAGGTGATAATAATTTATTTGTAAAAACAAGTGACTGAATAGAAAGGAAAAAAAACCTAACGTTTTTGTGAGCACCTGTGTGCTGATGCCATGCTAGGTGCTTTGCAAATTTTCACAGCAACAAAAAGACAAAACTAAAGCCACAATTTAGGGGGCATAGAGTGGTTTTTCTAGCTTTTATAAATGGTTTAGTGGATTACATACAGTAATGATGATATTTTCACATCAAGAGGCAGATGAGTTTTCAGTTTCTGTTATGATTTGAAACTCAGAATCATAGAAATCAAATCTGTGATTCTTTTCTGTGCCTGGGTGTCAAATCATAACAAAAGTTGTTCTATTGTGTGTCGTAATAAAATACTTTGGAAAATTAATGAAGTATGTTGTTCTACAGTGCAGTTCCTAAAGATAAGGACAGACAGTGCTTTAAACTGCGCCAAGGAATTGATAAGAAGATTGTCATCTATGTGCAACAAACAACTAATAAAGAACTTGCCATTGAAAGGTAAACATTTTTAGTAAGTTTAGCTTAAGTAAAAATTTTAGTTTTTATCAATCTAGTGGAATAGTCATGTACCATGTTCAAAAATGTAATTGTAAAATATTTTGTTCCCTAAGGAATTCTTCTGATTATTAAAGTGAATAGTTCATTCTCTTTGAATTATCTCCCATAAATCTTAAGCTGATATGCTGCCTTCAACTATGTGATAATAAAAGGCAAACATAGAATTTGCTTATCTCAGTTAAAGAAGTAAGGTTTATTTTGGCAATGTTAATTTATTGCTAGTTTTAATATGTCCTTCTTTTCATCAATAAGAATTTTTTTAAGTGTCCTAACTTTAAAACATCTTTTTTGTGTTATCTTTTTTCCAAATTTATGTAGTTCTCTTTTTTTGCAGGTGTTTTGGTCTTCTCCTTAGCCCTGGAAAAGATGTACGAAATAGTGACATGCATTTACTAGATTTGGTAAGGATTTTTTTTTTAAGCTTATTCAGTATTTCCTCAATAAAGATTCTTTCACTTTTGTCTCATCTTAATCTAATGTTCAACATGTTTATGAAGGTGTTCTTGTAAGCGCTAAAACAGTAAACAAAGATAAGGGAATTTCCTTATTTCTGGCCTGGTATTTACTTAGTCTGATCTTAGACCTACTTAGTCCCAGCTTCAGTTTCTTGACTGTGTGATAGTGAATAATTCTTGTTTATCATGTAGGGTTGATGTGGGAAACAAGGGAGAAAATTTGAGAGAGAATTATTTGCAAACTGTCGTGAACTTTATAAAAGCAGGTGGTATTAGTAGTATTGCATATGAAAACCTTTATTTTTCTAACTAAACTGTATGTGGTAATTATTTACTTGATAGAAGAATTCATAGGTTTTGGTAGTAAATTTTCCTAATATTTCTATAATTTAATATGATTTACAAGCATTTTCTTTACATATAACTTTTCAGGAACGATTGCGTAAATAATTGGAACGTTTTTCTCTTTCTTTTTTTGCTACTATCTCTTACCAGTCTTCTCTTCTCTCTTTTTTTAAAAAAATTTTTTCTTCTTCTTCTCCCCAAAGCCCCCCAGTACATAGTTGTATATTCTAGTTATAGGTCCTTTTAGTTGTGCTGTGTCAGACACCACCTCAGCTTGTCCTGATGAGCGGTGCTGTGTCCGCACCCAGGATCTGAACCAGCGAAACCCTGGTCACCAAAGCAGAGCTTGTGAACTTAACCACTCGGCCATGGGGCTGGCCCCTAATTGGCACTTTTTAAAATTTTAACTGTAATCATTCACATACACTTCTACCACATTTTTCTTAAATATCTGATCCTCTTTTATATTGTTTTCTTGGTTTTTTTTGTTTGTTTTTTGAGGAAGATTAGCCCTGAGCTAACATCTATGCCCATCTTCCTCTACTTTATGTGTGGGATGCCTGCTACAGCATGGCTTTATAGGTGGTGTGTAGGTCCGTGGCCAGGATCTGAACCGTCAAACCCTGGGCCACCTAAGTCGACCACACAAACTTAACTGCTATGCTGGGCTGACCCCCTCTTTTATGTTCTTGTAACTCCTGTTTTTTAAAGACAGCAAAGTAGGGGTTAGCTGTTGTTCACTTACTTTGGCACTAATGTTTGGTTTTACTCTTTTCTTTAGGAATCTATGGGCAAAAGTTCAGATGGAAAGTCCTATGTTATTACTGGGAGTTGGAATCCAAAATCCCCACATTTTCAAGTTGTAAATGAAGAAACTCCTAAAGGTGATGGAAATTGCTAACATCATGAACAGAAATTTTAGTCCCAAGAGGAAACTCAAACCTTAGGACCACTCATTTC
Source organism: Equus caballus (assembly GCF_041296265.1). Classification (NCBI taxonomy): domain Eukaryota; kingdom Metazoa; phylum Chordata; class Mammalia; order Perissodactyla; family Equidae; genus Equus; species Equus caballus. The sequence goes on from NC_091708.1 coordinate 35,440,180, forward strand.
AGTGTTTACCTAATTCTGTTGAAACCAAAGAATTTGAATAATTCTCTGAGTTTATTATTAAATTTGACCTGTAAACCAAGTATCGTTTTTCCCCAATTATTTTCCCTCTCTCTCCCCTTCATTTTTCCTTCCTCTCCTTGCCTTTCTATTTATGTACTTATTTATTTACAGATTTGTAAATTTTATTTATTTTTGTGAAGAGATAATGTATGCACATATGGTTAAAAATTCAAAGGATATATAGGGAAAAGTAAAACTCTACCAAGTCTCCAGGGCCTCACCCCAAAGGAGACCACTGTGACCAGTTTCTTGTGTGTTTCAGTTATTCTGTGTATGAACAACCTTTTTCAAGATAGTTCCTACTCTTCCTGAATGTCACTTAAGGGCTCATAATATTCTGTCCTGAAAATGTAACGTTACTTGCTTTTTCACTTTTTTCTCTTTCGTTTATTCATAGCACTATAGATAAATGGGTAAGGGATAATAGATAGTTACTTTTATTAACCAAGGTTTTAAAAGAGAATTCCCAGTGTTGGCAAGAGTGACATAAAGAAGCCATATGCCATTTTTGCAAAATAACCTGAATGTACATTTCATAAGCTTTAAATTGTATACTGCTATCACTTGCTAACTCTGCTTCAAGGAGTCTATCCAAGAAAAGAATTCTCAATACAGAAAAAAGTTTCCCAAACAGCAATTTATCTGATTGTTTTAGATTTTTATTTAATTGATGGATTACCTTAAGATATCTTGAAAGTTTGTATTGAAAGTAATTACTTTTAAATTAGTCACATGAGGAGATATATTTCCATTGTTTTTGTTTCTCCTCTCTCTCTCTAGATAAAGTGTTGTTTATGACCACAGCTGTTGATTTGGTAATAACAGAAGTACAAGAGCCTGTTCGATTTCTCCTGGAGACAAAAGTCCGAGTTTGCTCACCTAATGAGAGATTATTCTGGCCCTTCAGCAAACGTAGTACTACTGAAAATTTCTTTTTAAAACTGAAACAGGTACTGTACTTTTCTGTAAATATGGGAGAGAGGGAAATAAGAAAGGAGAAACCACTTCTGAGGTTGATTTATCATTAATCTAAGCTATCTGTTAGATCCTTAAACAGTCATATATATTTTCCAAATATTAAGAGGAAAAAATGTCTTGTATTTTTACCCACCTATTTATCATTTTTGTTGCTCTTCATTTCTTCCTGTAGAAGCAAGTTTCCATCTGGTCTCACTTGCCTTCAACCTGGAGAACTTTTAGGATTTCCTTTAGTGCAGATCTGCTAAAGACATAACTCTTAGATTTCTTTATCTGAAAATGTTTTATTTCACTTTCATTCCAGCAGGATAGTTTTACTGGCTGTAGAATTCTGGGTTGAAAGTCTTTTTCTGTCCGCACTTTAAAGATATCGTCTCACAGTCTTCTGGCTCCAGTAGTTTTTTATGAGAAGTTAGCATGTGTTTATATTTGTTCCTATGTATGTAATAAGTCATTTTTCTCTGGCTGCCTTTAAGACTATTTTTTATGTTTCATTTTCAGACATTTAACTATGATGTGTCTAGGTGTGGTTTTCTTTCTGTTTGTCTTGCTTGGCATTTGCTGGGTTTTGGGATTTTTAAATTTATGTTTTTCTTTTACCAGTTTTGGGGAAAATCTGGCCCATTATTTCTTTTCTTTTTTTTTTTTTTTTAAAGATTTTATTTTTTCCTTTTTCTCCCCAAAGCCCCCCAGTACATAGTTGTGTATTCTTCGTTGTGGGTTCTTCTAGTTGTGGCATGTGGGACGCTGCCTCAGCGTGGTCTGATGAGCAGTGCCATGTCCGCGCCCAGGATTCGAACTAACGAAACACTGGGCCGCCTGCAGCGGAGCGCGCGAACTTAACCACTCGGCCACGGGGCCAGCCCCTGGCCCATTATTTCTTTCAAGTTTTTTTCCTGCCTCGTCTCTCTTTTCTTTCCTCATGGGATTACAGTTACACATTTTTTAGATCTTTTAATATTATCCCACAGAGCTCTGAGGCTCTACTTATTTTTTCAAATCTTTTTTTCTGTTTTTCCTTCAATTAGAATAGTTTCTGTTGACCTGTCTTCAAGTTCACTTGACTCTTTCTTTTGTCACTTCCAATGTGCTGTTAAGTCCATTCAAGGAATTTTTTCAAAATTCCAGATCTTATATTTTTTATTTCTGAAATGTCTGTTTTGTTCTTTTTTTTTTTTTTTTTTTATAGTTTTTGGGTTTTTTATGATATTTCCTCTTTGTTCTTTTATTTTAAGCAGATTTTCTTTTATATCCTTGAGCATAATTATAATAAAGCTACTTTATAAATCCTTGAGTGTTAATTCTAATGTCTACTGAGTCACGTTTTTCTGTTCCTTTGCCTATCTAGTAATTTTGGAATATATATTAGACATTTTTAATGATAGCTTGTAGAGCCTATGTTATGGTTTTCTGAGAATCAGTTTTTTAAAAGAAATCTGTCAGTTAATTTGGTCAAACTCCATACTCTGTCTTTCCTCTGGTGGGCAACAGATGAAACCTCTGTTCCCTTCTTTTAGCTTTTCTTGGCCCCAGTTGCCCCACTACTTACTGCTCCTTTTTTTGCTTTCCTTTGTATCAAAACTCCTTGAAAGAAATCAAGTTCACAGTGACCTAAATTGCTAAATCCAGTGGTCAATCTGACTCTGCATCTTACTTGCTTTATCAGTAACATTTGATATGGATGATCAGTCCATTCTCTTTAAATACCCCTCTTTCACTTAGCTTTCAGGGCATCTCAAATTTACCATTTCCAAAAAGGTCTCATTATCTCATCCCCCACCTCTAAAATGCTCTATCTACCTGTCTGTACTATCTCAGTTCATGAGCATCTTCTCCTAATAGTTGCTTGGACCAAGAATTTTACTTTGATTTTTCACACCTTTTATGCAGTCTGTCAGGAAATTCTGTTTACTTTCAAAACATATCTAGAATCTGACCACCTGTTACCACCTAGATTACATTAACCTCATCCGAATCATCGTTTTTACCTGGGTTATTGCAGTAGCCTTTTCACTCATCTCCCTGTTTCTGTTTTTGTCCTCTTGTGATATATTCCTAACATGGCAGCCTAAGGTCATGTCATCATTTTTCTGCTCAAAATCCTCTAACCGTATTTTACTCCATAAAAGTCAAAGTCACAGTGGTTTATAAGACCCTATCTGATTTGCTGCCTATTACATCTTAAACTAATTCCTTTCTTACTACTCTTCCTTCTTGCTTGCTTCCTCTGCTCTAACCATGCTCTTTAGGGCTTTTGCTATTAACTGTTTTTTCTACCTGGAATGTTCCTCCCCTGGATCTCACTTGCTATTATTCACCTCCTTCAAGTCCTCATCATCTTCAAGTCTGCTCAGAGTTACTACTTTGGAACTCATGACTACCCCATTTAACACTGCAGTTTGCCTGCTCTTCCGCTAGTACTGCCATCCCCTTTCCCCCAACTGATATATTTTTAATTTTTTTACAAGGCTGTTACCTTCTAGTATACCACATAATATACTTTTTTTTTTTTTTAAGATTTTTATTTTTTTCCCTTTTTCTCCCCAAAGCCCCCCAGTACATAGTTGTGTATTCTTCGCTGTGGGTCCTTCTAGTTGTGGCATGTGGGACACTGCCTCAGCATGGTTTGATGAGCAGCGCCATGTCCGCGCCCAGGATTCGAACCAACGAAACACTGGGCCGCCTGCAGCAGAGTCTGCGAACTTAACCACTGGGCCACGGGGCCAGCCCCTAATATACTTATTTTTGTTTTATCTGTTTTCTATATTAGAGACCTGTCCTAAGGTAGTATTCCTAATCTGTCTTGTTCACTGATTTATCCTTAGCATCTAGAACATAGTTCGCAATAAATATTTGTTGAATTGATTTTATTTACATGTAACTTTGATCTTCCATTATACAAAATTATAGTGTTGTATGTGGATTTACTTGTATATATTTTTCTGTAGCAATAAATATTTTGATTCCAGCGTATCCAAGTTAGCCCTTTTGGTTATAGTTGGAAAAGTGTAGCAAGAAAAATAGGAATAGAGATTTCTTTTCAGTGTTGTCTTAAGAGACAAAGTAAACCTGGGTCCCAGCACTTGTTCTCCCATCTCTATACTGTGGCAGGAGCAGAGGATTAGTGTAGGGTTATCATCTAGAACTTGGCTTTGGAGTCAGAGTACATGGATCTTACCACTGACTAGTTTTATGACTTTGAGCAAGTTCCTTCAACTCTCTGAGCCTCAGTTTACTCAGCTGAAAAATGGCAGTGGTAGAATCTTCCTCATAGTGTTATTGTGCCATTAAGTGAGAAACTATACAGCACACTTGGAATAGTTCCTGGCGTATAGTATATTCTCCATACATTTTAGCTATTGTGATTGAGAGGGACTGTGGAACCTCAGTGGGACAGAGGGAAAATAAAACACTAAGTCATAAAATCAGAACAGCATTGATGATTTCGAGGATCAACCTCAAGGGAAGAATGCTTCCGAAAGAAAACCAATTTACAAGCATCATTTTAAAAGTTTGAGGAGTGAGTGAGAATGATTCCTAATAGTTTATAGAATAAGAGATGATAAGTAAAAATTAATGCCATAATATTTTTGGTATTAATTTGTATGTAAAAAAAAATATTCTCTTTAATTAGAATTCTGTCTCTTTTCTCTTAGTGAACATAAATAAGATTCCCCGATCTTGCTTTTCCCTTGAGGTCTTATGTTATACAACCTTGGATTCAAAGACTGCATGGGTTTATAGGGATATTACTTTTGTGGTTTAGTCTAGAATATTGTATCTAATTAGGCTAACAAATGACTTGGCAAGGTAAACTAGCCAAAAACATATGTATACCTGAGACATAGCTTGAATAGACTACGCTAGACTCACTCTTAAGGTTACGAGCTAAACATAGGCTGAGTTTTCAATATTTTCTTTGCAAAAAGCAGTAGTTTATATGTGGAAGCTGGGAGGAGGGCAGAGAATTCCTGAGAATAATCTTTCATGTTTCTCCTTATTTGGATAAGTCTTATTTTGGGGGGCGTGGGGCACGTGTGTGAGGGGTAGGGAGTGGAAAAGGAGAGAGAGTGAGTGTGAAGAATTTGAACAACTTTTTGCTGTCTTAGAGCACTGTTAATCTCCTCCTTTGTAACCTAAAAAGTAAGTTTATTTATTCCCTCTTTTACATTCATGTCATTAAAAAGTAATAGCAGCTACCAGTAATGGAGGCTCTACTGTGGTCATCATTCTACTAGCTACTTTCACTTTTTCCGTCTTTTGTAATTTTTATAGTAATCCATTGAGGATAGTATTCTCATTTTATAGATCCAGAGATGTAAAATTAGTAGATGGCGTGGAATGTTGTGTGAACAAGATCCATACCTAAGCCTTCTAAGAGTCTCAGCCCTCTGGCTGTTTCTTTCCATAGAAACATTCTCCTTTTGTCTTTCTTTCTGTAAGAGTATTTTTAGGATTTACTTAAATCAAATTAAGCACAATTTAAAATTTTAACCACTATGCAGTTCTCATTAGACAGAAAAGGAAACAATGCTACAGACCAAATTTTTAAAATACAAAATTTATAGTTTCTGTATATGGCCGTCAGTATGGGAAAATGATTATAGAAATGTTTTTAAAAATACACATTTAAAAATTGATTCTTTTCTTTTTTCCCCACTAAAATTATCTGGTGACTCAGTAACTCCTTTTTAGCCTGGAAGCCTTCCCAACTGTGGGGATTGTTATGTTAAGATGGCATGATATAAGAGAAGAAACTTTTAAAATTAGTGAGGAAAGAAAGATTGATTTCTTGGATTTAAATTTTCAGGTATCATTTATTAAAAGAGTAAGAAAATAGTCCAAAAACTATATTTCCAACAGTAACATAAGGTGAATTAAAAAAACCAACTAAGCATTCTTAAAACTAGAGAAGTATAGAATTTTATTGCCAGAGACTATAGGGGACTTAAAAAATCTTTTATAAAATTAGTATTTTATAAATGAAGAAGCAGATGTCTGAAAGAGTATGTGATGTGGTCAATAATAAATAAATAGTAAGTAGACAGTTAAGCAGTATAACCATATTGGAAACCTGGGCCTCTTATTTCTGTTTGCTCTGTGTGTGTGTGTGTGTGTGTGTGTGTGTGTACGTACGTACACAGGCACATGCACACATATGCAGTAAGCTGCTGTACCTCTCAAGATAAAAAATATGAAAATGCGTTCTATACCAGAGTTCTTCAACTGCTAAATCTGGAGGCATATGAGGGTAGATTGTTCCACTATTCCTGGAAAGTGTGATCACTTGGTTAAGGTGGTGACTGCTGGATTTCTCCTTTGTGAAAATAGAGTTTTCTCTTTGCGTTTAGCAAGTAATCTTTTAGGTGGTACTTTGTCAATTTCCTAGTACGTTCCTCCTCAGCAACTTTCTAACTAATGATTTTAGCATCCGTGGATGCTCCTTGCCTGAATCAATTGATTTCATTCACATATTTTGGATAGTAAGTTACCATTACAAGATTTTCTTCTTTTCTTTTGCATTTATATATTTTATAATATTGAATATCTTAATTGCAATAACAGTAATATATTTATTGGCTTTATCCCGTTTTATCAAAGAATTAAAAATAGTATGCAGGAAACACCTTTAATGTGTGATTTTTATTTTATTGCTCCCAGCAAATTTATAGCAAAATCTTTATAAAGCTGTAAAATGTCTTTTGAGAATGGTACTATTATATGAGTTTATGAAATACAGATTTCAATTATTTAAAATTCCAGTGAGGACAAGGTTATATTTTAATACAGTTACTCTTGGGGATAATTAGCAACAATTGATAAACTTGCACCATTTCTCCAATATTATACAGTGCCACACTGCAATTTACATACAACTTATGTTGTATAAGTTTTTTTCTGTTGGAGATGAAACCCATACTTTAATATCAGTATATAAAAGTCAATATGTAAACTTCTAAATGAAGAGATTTCGAAAATATTTAATGTATTATCTCATCTTTTCTATAGATGCTTAAACAAATTTTGGGAGAAACATTTATTCATATAACTGTAATACCTATGTACTTTTGCATGTTTCTTATTCTGCATATATGAAAAATAGATATGTAATATGAAGCGATTCGAATCTGTAAAGTTTTAAATTCTCGTTTGTTGATAGTCATTTAAAAAAATCAGTATTGCAATTAATAATAAAACTATTCAGTGAAGTTTAAGATTTTATGGAACTTTTTTTGTCCTTTGAACATGTTCCAGTAGGATTATAAAATCAGTACTATGTTCAAGTTATTTGCAATATTTTTTTTTCATTGTAGTCATGTTACCATTTGACATATAGTTAGATTCATTTGTTTCCATATTTTCAATTTGGGGGCTTAGGGTATGTCTTTTCCCTTTTAGGTTTATTTTATTTTTTGAATATTTAAAATATTTATATGGTACAAAAGTCAAAATTACGTAAAAATGTATACTTTCATTCATATCTCCCTCCCTTAAACCCCATAGGAAAGCATTATTATTGGCTTCTGTTATCTTTCCAGTGTTTCTTTTTGTGAAAATAATAAAGTACTCCTATATATTTTTAACTTTCTTTTTAAACAAAAACTAACATATGTAACATATACTGTTCTGCACCTTACTTTTTTAACTTAATATATGCGGGAGATCATTCCACATCAGTTCATAGAGATCTTCCTCATTCTTGTTTAATGACAGCGTAGTAGTGTGTTGTTTGGGTGGATATGATCTTTTCAGCTAGTCCTCTATTGATGGATACTTGGTTTTTTTCCCCAGTCATTTGCTGTTCCAAATAATGTTGCAATATAGAACCCTTTGCATGTGTTGTTTTGATTTTATGAAAGTGAAGTTTAGAGTAAGTTCCTCTTAGCATCACTGGCACATGAGTTAATTTTGCTTATGTAATTTTGTTACATTTGCCAAATTCCCCTCTATAACCATAGAGATTAGCCAACTATGAGAGTACCTGTTTCTCTACAGGCTTGTCAAGAGTGTGTTGTAAAACTTAAAGATCTGCTGGTAGTTTTAATTTATTCTCTGATGCAGACAAGCATTTTTTCATATGTTTAAGGGTGATTTTTCTTTTCCTTTTCTGTGAATTGTCTCTTCATATTTTTTCATTTGGGCCTTTTTCTTCTTAATTTTTAGAAGCTGTCTATATACTTGAGAGATTAACACTTAAAGATATAAGATGCAAATACTTCTGGTTTGTCACTTGGCTTTTGACTTAAATTATGAGTCTTCTAGACTTTTTTTCCGTGTAGTTTCTTTTTATATGCTTGAATTTTCAGTTTTTTTCTTTAAAGTGTCTGTATTTGGGGTCATAATTAGAAGTGCTTTCTCCACTCTCAAGTAATAAAAGAATTTACACATTTTCTTTTATTACTTATATGGTTTCGTTTTACTACTTTTAGATCTCTAATTCATTAGTATTTTATTCTGGTGTATAATGTAAAGTTTGGATCTGATTTAATCTTTTCCCGAATGGCCATCCACTTGTCCCAACACCAGTCATTGAAAAGTCTTACTTTTCCTCCAGTAATTTGAGATGCCACCTTTGTCATATATCAAATTTTCATGTGTGTTTGGACCTCTTTCTGGTTTTTATATTCTTTTCCATTGGTTATGTTACTCATGCACCAATATCACACTGGTTTAATTAAGTAGACTTTATAATATGTTTTAATGTCTGGTAGGGCTGCCTTCCTCCCTAGTTGTTGTTCTTTTTGTGAGTTTTGCTGAATATTCATAATGGTTTATTTTCATAGAAACTTTAGATTCAACTTTTGTAGCTCTGGAAAGAAATTATTGGTATTTTTGGGGGGAGAATTGACACCTTTATGATGTTGAGTCATCTTATCTAAGGACATGTGAGTCTTTCCATTTATTTAAGTCTACTTTTTATTTTGTCTTTTAAGAATCCTTTTTAAAAAGCTTTTTATTATAGAAAATTCAAACATACACAAAAATAAAAAGAATAGTGTAATGAACCCCCATGTACTAATACCCGTCTTCAATAATGAGCAACATTGTTAATAGCTGGCGTTCTTGACTTAGAAATGGGGTCTAGTTCTCGACTCTTATGTTTATCTGACTTGAAAAGGCAGTATTGCTCTGGTCACTCGTACAGAAGAATTTCTAGGTGAACTGCAAGGTTTAGCACATGTGTGTAGTCTCAGAAATTTCTTTAAAGATAAAGAGCTATTGTTCATCTTGGAACTGTTGCAGATAGCAATTAACTAATGTTTCAAAGAGTAATTTATAACAAAACAAAAAATGTAAATCCTATTCCCTATCAAACTATAGTATTTAAAAGTTAAAAATCATAATTACAAATTTAGAATGAACGTATGTCAAAGATTTTAATTTAATTCATTAGGTAGTGAGGGAACCAGTAAGATGGTAAAACCAGTGCTAAGTATTTGAGGAACTTAAGTTTATATAGTCCTTCCTTTATATAAAAAAGAAAAAAAAAAAGAATGTTAGAACAAGATTGCTAGGTTAGAACAAAACAAAATTGGTTTATGTCCTATAGGTAACCTTTGGGTTATCTTTTCTATTGGACAGAAATCATTTACATATCTTCTGGACACAAATCTACAAGTTAATATATAACTTCACAGATTCTGGGTCCTTAGTTAATAGTAGGCAGCTAAGTAAAAATCATTTATTCATCTAGAAAATTAAGTAGTCCTTGTGTAGACATGTTAAAACAAAGTGGGCAAACAACAGTCTATGGGTCAAATCTGGCCTGGTGCTTGTTTTCATAAAGTGTTTTTTTTAACACAGCCACACTCATTTACTTACCGTCTGTGGCTACTTTTGCACCATAATGGCAGAGTTGAGTAGTTGGACAGAGACTACTGGCCCACATAGCCTAAAATATTTACTATTTGGCCCTTTACAGAAAAGTTTACCGACTCCTGTATTAAACAGTTCTTCAGGATGATATTGAAAGGACATGTTGCCACTATCTTGGCCTTCCAGGATTGGGGTAATTTTTCTTAAGAACCCAAATGAACATTGAGATGATAAAATCTGCTCTGCCTGGCATTTCTGTACCTAGTGAACCTCTTATTCCCCCCTTTCTCTTTTTTGTATTTTTACTTAATGCTTCTCTCTTTTCCTACAGTTCTGCCTTTCCTCCTGCTCTGTATTTCACTTTTTTCCTCCTCCTCAAACTGCCTGAACTATGGAATGTTAATATGTTTAAATATTTTACTGGTAAAGTTTTATATTCCTTGTTCTTAATTTTTAACTTAGGTCAATTTAAACTGTTACATGTTTCCTCAAAATAAAATCAAACTACAAACCAATTTGAGTTAATAAAATGTTTGTAGATTCTGCTAATCTCTTTTCTGTTAGTCACCTCTACCCCTATCCCTAGTTGTAGCTTTAATTTGAAGAAAAGTTTCCCACGGTATTTCAGTTAAGCTAAAGGAGTGGGGGAAAACATGGAAATAAGAGTACTTTCTTAGTCATAAACTTTGTTTTAGAATATTTTAAAAGAATTTTTTCATGTATAGTTGTATATATGGAAACCTTGAAGAACACCTTAAAGTAACTTGGAAACTACAGAATGGTTAACTTTTTAATTCACGCTTACTAAATATTGGTTGTTGGGTGTCTGATGATATAGTCTGAAGGCAATAAATAAAATTGCAGAACTAGAATCCTGTTCATTAAACACTCTATTTTCCTAAGGGTTTTTAAATTTAAACATACAGTTTCTTATTTAGAAAGGATTACATTTAGTGTAGATATTCACAGTAATACCTTTTTATTCTCAAATCCTCTGTGAAATCAGAAGTAGTGCTCAATTCAGAAATGATTTTACCTCTTGATGTTTTTCATTTTCAAGATAAAGCAAAAAGAGAGAAAGAACAATACTGACACTTTATACGAAGTTGTGTGCTTGGAAAGTGAATCAGAAAGAGAGAGGAGGAAAACTACAGCCAGTCCCTCAATTCGCCTGCCGCAGTCTGGATCTCAGAGTTCCATGATACCTTCTCCTCCAGAAGACGATGAAGAGGAAGGTAAATTGTAGGGAGAGCTTAGCTTCTATTTTGGGGTGGAGGACCATGCAGACTATTATAATTTTATCAGGGAATTGATAATGTGAATAGCATTTGGAATTCTCTCAGTAAATACTTACGAGAGTCTACTGTATGCAAAGGACTCTGGGAGATTGAAAATTGATTAGTGCAAGACCTTCTTTAAGATAATTGTAATCAAGTTGGAAAAAATGAGCTTTATAATTAGTGCTTTTTTAAAGAATAAAGTCTTAACTTAGTGTATTACCACACTTTTAGGGCAAATATGACACAGATTCCACCTAAATAAATGTTCCCATCTCAACTGATTGATTTTACAGGAACAATTTCACTTGCCCAAATGTGCCTTTCACACATGACCTAGTCACAAAATATATATACCTAAATATACACATATATATTTATACATTATTGGATTTTCATACGGATAAACATTAGGAATCAATCAGTACTTTTTTTTTTTCCTACTTTTTCTCCCCAAATCCCCCCAGTACATAGTTGTATATTGTAGTTGTGGGTCCTTCTAGTTGTGGCATGTTGGACGCCGCATCAGCATGGCTTGATGAGGGGTGCCGTGTCCACGCCCAGGATCCAAACCGGCGAAACCCTGGGCCACCAAAGCGGAGCACAAGAACTTAACCACTCAGCCATGGGGCTGGCCCCTCAATCAGTTCTTTTTATTTTTTCCTCCTCTTTTTCATGGTTATATCTGTGAACTAATATTTCAGAGTGTCAGTGTCTGTTAAAAGATACTATATAGAAGTGAGAAGTGGAGGGAAGGCGCACAGGAAAAGTGACAGTTTGGGAGGGATTTTCTAATTCATAATTTTGTACCAGGCTTTAACTTTTAAGGGGGAAAAAAGCTGATTATGGTAGAAGGTCATATGAGGCATGTGTCTATGTGAGGGTCACAGGAAGTGTTCTGGAAATTCATAGAGGAGAATCCATTTTTCATCATGGAGAGTGTGGTGGGGCATCATGAGTAGTCCTTGAGCTGCAACTTTTGAAGTAAAGGAGAATTGAGGGATAAATGGGCTAGTTTGGGTAAAGCCATGGAGGTGGCAGGAATGATTGATTAGGTTAAAAGAAATACATATTCATAATTATATCTACATTTTTCCAAGTTTAGAGCAATATTATGGACACCAATTACTGGATGCTTAATGTGTGGTAGGCAGATACTTTGTTTATAAAGTAAAATAATACTTTGTTTATATAAGCCTCACAAAAATCCTGAAAATTAGAATTTATTTTATCTTTATTTCACACATTAGCAAATAGAATCTCAGAAAAATGAATTTGCCCAAGGATACACAGCTAGAAATTGGCAGGGAGGATTTTAATCTAGGTCTATGAGTTAACAACCTAAGCTCTCTTCTGTCTTCATCTCTGTGCGTTTAGTTCACATAAAGCTTTCTGAAGTGCAGAGAAAGCACATGTGTTGTTTTTGGAGGAGACAGAGACAATTTAGAGTCTCCCTGCAGAGCCAATTTAAGTCATGTGTTAAAGCTGGGAAATGTGGAGTTGTCCCCACTGTTTAAGATTGTCTACTCTAACGGGTAGTCTTGAGACTTGCAGTTTCTCCTCTAGGTCAACACTATTTAAGATGGCAGAGCAAATAAAAGTTTATAGAAAACTCCTGCCTATGAACTCAGCAATCAAAAATGACCAAGAATTGAGAAAGACATTCTATTTATTATGAAACCAGAGAATGCTCAAATCTCCATACTATAGATTTTAAGGATTGTCTACCACCTACAAAGAAATTTGGGCCCAACTAAAGGGTAACATCAGGACTGACATCTAGTTGTAATCTTTAACAGGCATAGATTTTTTAATATAATTGAGGGGATTTAGAAGGCCTTTACTGACAATTCTTAACTAGGGAGAGAGAAGGACTAATGGTAACAGACAGTCCATGGGAGAATCAGGGAACACAAGAACAGAAGGTCTGTAGCAGAAGAGAGTGTGTGCCTTTTGTCCCACTTTGTTTCCCTGCTGTATAACACAATTCCTGGAATGTAACAGGTGCTCAGTAAATACTAGTGGGATAGGAAACCCCCCTGAGATCACCCCCAGGTGAAGAGCTAACGACAGAACTGTGACTGAAGAAGACTGTGCAGCCATGCCATCTTTTAATTCTCTCTAACCCAGTATACAAACCAGGGAAGCTGGTCCTATCATGATCTGTTTGCTCCCTGGAAAGAAATGGCTACAGTCCTCTGGAGAGGCTCCTTACTCATAGGACATTTATGCTCACAGGGCAGGAAGCCAGCAGTTATAAAGGAGAGGTATTTAGAAACAACATTCTGAAACTGAGATTGCCTGCTCACTCCCCATTCATACTCCTACCTTAGGTATATGGAGTTCTAAAGACAGATTTCAAACTACTATCCAGATTTGTTGAAAGCTTCCAAAAGAGTAAAAGATCTTCCTAATCTCTTTGAAGGAATTGTCGTCTTTTCTAAATTTTAGTATTTTTTCTTCTCTCCAAAGCCCCCCAGTACGTAGTTGTATATTCTAGTTGTAGGTCTTTCTGCCTCTGCTTTGTGGGGCACCACCTCAGCATGGCCTGATGAGCAGTGCTAGGTCCACACCTGGATCTAAATAGGCAGTACCCTGGGCCACCAGTGGAACCCTGGGCTGCTGAAGCAGAACCCGCGAACTTAACCACTCGACCATATGGCTGACTCCTTTAGTATGTTTTTTATAGATGCCTTCCCCCAAAGAGTTGTTGTATTGATACACTAGTGAGTAGCGAGTTGAGGTATTAGGAAGTAGGCCCACTTCTGGCAAAATAGTGAAGTAGAGGAAGTTTATCTTAGTGCCCTCAAGCCTTTCTCTTTTCCTTATGCATCCATTTGCAGATGATGTCTCACTTATATTCAGACAGACCTCTTCCCTCTGACCATCAAAACCGATGATAATGTCCAAGACATTATAATGTAAAGAAGTTTAATAATAACTATCATGGATTTCTGAGCCTTAAAAATCAGTGCTACTAGATAATTGCTGTCTCTAGTAGGTTTGCAAATTCATGATGTAGTCATCAGAGGTGTAAAGATCCAAACTTTGTTTAGGTAGGTTAAGCTAAAAAATCAAGAAATAAAATTGGTAAGGACACATGGAAACAAGTACTATTGTACCAACTAGTGGAAATGTAAATTGGTAAAACCATTTTGGAAGGCAGTATGTCAGTAAATTTCAAAATCCTCAAAGGTATGCATTTTTTAACCAAGGAGGTCTACTTCTGACCACATACCCAATGAAAGCAATGAAATATGTTCATCCTGATACTATTCGTAGCAAAAAGTTGAAAACTCCCCCAAGTGTCCAACAAAAGAGGACTGATTAAGTAGATATCTTAGTCCATATTTTTTCCCCTGCTTTCATTGTACTTTTCAATTCCTCTCACATGGCTTTGTCAGTGTCACTTTTTTCACTGTCTTCGTATCTTGTAATCTTTAAATTCTTCTTTGAATTTGCTTTTCCTAATTACTTGAATTGTTTGATTTATTTTGGTCATTTTTAATATTTTTGTGATTTCTATTATAAATTAATGTATGCCATTGTAGAAAATTTAGAAAGTCATAAAAACATAAAAGGAGAGAAAAAAATCAATCATAACTCCATCACTCAGAGGCACTAATTATTAATGTGTTGGCATAGTTCGTTCCAAGACTATCTTCTAAACATAGATTAAATCATAATGAAGCTTTAGCTCTTGATAGTTTTATTTTGTGTGGTATTTTGCCGTATGTAAACAAACGTCAACATGTAATTACATTGTAAACATGTATCATTACTTATCCTACCATTCTCTACTCTCCTATTGTTGGACACTTAGGTGGTTTATAATTTTTTTTAACTGTTGTAAATAAGACTGCTATATATTTTCATGCATAAAGCTGTTTGCTTTGGAAAAGGAAAGAGAACATACCATATTTTGAGTGCTACTATTTTATAATTAAATGGCTGTTTTCTGTAGTTGACATAATATGCCTGTAGGGAAAGCAAAAGAGAATTAAAGAGATTACAGCATTCCACCTAGGACCATTTTAGTTTTCTTTGTATTTACACCTATATACTAAAGGAGAGAAATTCTGACTTTATGCTCCCAGTAAAATCTTTCAAGTTTGACTCTTATGTTTCCATGTCATTCTTCTGGCTAGCGTAGCCACCTCTCTTATCCTTTTTTGTGTGTTTTGTTTATTAAAGATAACGATGAACCTCTCTTGAGTGGATTTGGTGATGTATCCAAAGAATGTGCAGGAAAAATTCTTGAAACCTGGGGAGAACTGCTGTCAAAATGGTAAGTTATAATAGTTCTCCTTTTCAATCTGTAATTCTCATTTTGTGAGTAGGTAATCTTACCTAACTACAATACTTAGTTTTGGAACCAATAATAGAAACCTCATTGGTATGGGGTTTGCATTCTAGATTCTCTGTTTTTAGAAGTTTATAAGGGTAGTAGTGAAGATCTGAAATCAACTTTCAGAGTATCAGAAACCTAATAAATACTTATTGCTGCAGAAAATATTTATTCAAATATGGAATTCATGGAAAGAATAAGGAAAGAGGTCCTTTATATTGAAGAGGTTAGGAACCACTGACTGGTTATGATAATATAGGATAGTTAAGACAATACACAGTAATAAGGGAAGTTGAGAGGATGCTCACACAATGCATAGAGCCACAGTAGAGACCCCAGGTGGTATTTTTCCTTATCTGTGTTATGTACTTAAGGTGACAGAGCAGAATGTAATAAACACGGTATATATTAACTGCTCTACCAATTACTTCTCCTAGTAACACTTGTAAAATTCAGGAATTTCTCCTCAGCTCAAGAGATAGATTGATAACAATGTAAAGAAGCATTATCCTATAGACTAAGAAGAATATACCACCTTCAGCTACTAGTGAAACCAGAGATTCTCTGGTATATCAGATTGGTGAGACATTTATGTACTTTTCTTTTCTCTCTGTAGGATGCCAATATATGCTGAAAAATGCTGATCTTGAAAGTGATCTGAGCACTTGTCTATTTCTGACTTTCTGGTTATTAGAGTTGTCATATAAGCTCCCCATGGGCCTGTTACTTTGGGTTTGATTTTTCACAGAAGTTTTAACAGTTGAAGCCTTTCACTCTATTCTTAGTAAAACTGTGTCTCAACATTTAAAAAAAACATCATGCCCTTAAGAGATAGGACTACAAATGGGCATCATCTGCTTCTAGCACTCTCACAATGCTTTACACTTTTGGTAAAACACTCTCTACAATAGGAAATGTCAAATGTGTACAGGAGGAAAATGCAGACCAAAGCATGGTTTGTCTTTACACAAGTGGTTTTAGTAAATGAACTCTGCAAAAACCCCGCAAGGGAATAGTTCACATTTATTTTTAATATTTCTTCGGCAATCAGGAGACAAACCTGCTGATGCTCTCGTCACAATTATATTTTCAGTTCAGTGAATTTGGAGTGTTTGGACTGCTGCTGGCAGGAATTTCTTCTGTATAAAAAGTTTCTTCTCTAAAATAGAAATGTAATTGAATCTTGACATGGTTACATAATAATATATTTAAAAATCATTTAGATATAACATTTAGACTCTAGATTTTATTAGATGAACTCAGCAGTATTTATACAATTGTTTGGAATTTGTTTTGTTGTCAAGCTTTGTTTATTCATTTTGTTATCATTTAATTAAGTTATTTCCTTCTCCCACTTTCTCAAATAAATTAACTTCGGTTTCCATCTGTCTGAACTGTCTTCAGGGTGTTAAAACTGTTTTTGCTGATTTCAGTCCTGTCTTCAGAAATAATAATATAGCTTCTATTCTTCATTTCATTGTTATTTTTTTCATCATTATTGCATGTTTTGTATAGATAGGAAGCATCGCAATATCATAGAATTTTAGAGCCTAGTAGACCTGGCTTCAAATCCTACCTCTCCTACTTCCAGACTGTATGGTCTTGGGCAAGTCACTTAACTTTTCTGAGTCTGTTTCTTCATTTACAAAATACAAGTCTATAAAATTACCCTTCGGGATTATTGTAGCTTAAAAATAATGGATGTTGTAGTATTAGTAATTGTAGTAAGAACTTATAAATTTGTCATATACCAGGCACTGTGCTAAGTTGTATGCTCTGTTTCAGCTATAACAACCTTATGTACTAGTCTCCATTTTTACAGATGAGGAAACTGGCTCAGAGATTGTCAGCAATTCTGGTTAGTAAATGGCAGACCCAGAATTTTTAACACCGTGAAGTCTTATCCCAAAACTGGTTTATTTAACTCTACATTAGATTTTAGTGGCAGTGTTAGTAATAGTACCTTTGACCTCTTATTCTCCAAGTTCATTTTAATGTGACTCTTAGTGGGTAAGAGAACTAATGTCAGTATAAAATACTATGCTGGGTTGGATAAAGTTAATATTATCCGTGACATAAAATTGTTCTGAAAATAATTTTACCAATATAAATTAAGCTAGGGTTACAAATAAACCCAGAGTTAGGTTTATTTTTTCTGTAAAGGGCCAAATGTAAATATTTTAGGTTTTGCGGCCCAGTAGTCTCTGTTGAAACTACTCAGCTCTGTTGTTGTGGTGCAAAAGCAACCATAGACAATACACAAACAAATAAGAATGGCTGTTTCAATAAAAGTTGATTTACAGAAATAGGTGGTGTGCCAGATTGGCCCATAGGCCATAGTGCAGCAATCCTTGAATTAAGTAACCTTTTTCGTTCTTTCTGCTCCCAGCTCTTCAACTTTCATATAATTTGTTTTTCTAAGCAAGGACAAAACTGTATTAAATTGTCTGTAGCTCTTGCATTAGGGTACTAGCATCATGGAGTTAACCATTTTAAAATGTACTGTGCATTATTCTGCTAGAATTCTGGGAACATTCTGAGAAACATCTCAGACCTTTTTAGATTTTGGTAGTGATCATTTTGTATCAGTAACTTCTGCTTAAATCTGATAGCCACGGGAGCTTCTTCATGTCAGGATTCTGTTTTTATTGACTCGTAATGGTGGCCTTTAAATCACAAAGCAGCTGTCATATAACAGGTAGAGCATTCATTGGTCTTAGAGTTTGAGGACTACCTCAGTCATTTGACAGACTTTCTTGAACAACTTCTCCACCTGTAAAACTGGAGATACTACCACTACCTCAGATGGTTGTTGGGAGGATCCAATCAAATTGTATGCAGAAGCACTTTGTAAATTGATACTAACATTTCAAGATAAGTTTTATTTCCCCCGTTTTATAGATGAGATAAATGAAGCTCAAAGACTTTAGTAACTTGTTTTGATGTTATAATAGTACAGTAGAAACTTTTATTTTTGAGGAAGATTAGCCCTGAACTAACATCCACTGCCAGTCCTCCTCTTTTTGCTGAGGAAGATTGGCCCTGGGTTAACATCTGTGCCCATCTTCCTCTATTTTATATGTGGGATGCCTGCCACAGCATGGCTTGATAAGTGGCGCGTAGGTCTGTGCCCCAGATCCAAAGCGGCAAACTCTGGGCCACCGAAGCAGAGCACGTGAACGTAACCATTGCCACTGGGCCAGCCCCCAGTAGAAACTTTTTTATCTACCATTGTCATTCCAAAAAAATTACTTGAAGCAAGGTATCATAAAAACTGCTGAAAAGCCTTTATTTTTATTTTAACTTAGAGCATATAAATATATAGTTCACTTGTCAGTTTTGATGCAGGGCCAGGCCCTTATCTTTGGCTATGTGTCCACTGGTTGGATCTTTTTTTTTTTTTTTTAAAGATTTTATTTTTTTCTGTCTTCTCCCCAAAGCCCCCCAGTACATAGTTGTATATTCTTCGTTGTGGGTCCTTCTAGTTGTGGCATGTGGGATGCCGCCTCAGCGTGGTTTGATGAGCAGTGCCATGTCCACGCCCAGGATTCGAACCAACGAAACACTGGGCCACCTGCAGCGGAGCGCACGAACTTAACCACTCAGCCACGGGGTCAGCCCCTCCACTGGTTGGATCTTTGCTTTGTTTTTTTTTTTTTTTGATATAAGCCACAACTGTAAACCTATCGTTTCCAGTTTTGCTTTTTATTAAAAAAAAAAACAGTAGGGGCCAGCCCAGTGGCTTAGTGGTTAAGTTCTTGTGTGCCATGTTAGTGGCCTGGGGTTCACTGATTTAGATTCCCAGCACAGACCTACACACTGCTTACCAAGTCGTGCTGTGGCAGGCGTCCCACATGTAAAATAGAGGAAGATGGGCACAGATGTTAACTCAGGGCCAGTCTTCCTCAACAAAAAAAAGGAGGATTGGCAATGGATGTTAAGTGAGGGCTAATCTTCCTCAAGAAAAAATAAAGAAGCAGAGCAATAATTTAAAGATACTTAGGAAGCAGTCTGACTGCAGAATTCTTTCCTCTACCCAATGTTTTATGTTATCTTGGCCACATCTAATTCAGCAACTTTTTTTTCTTTATTAGTATGTTACCTTTATTAAGTCATTGTAAATTATTTAATGTAGTTTTCATAAAAATAGCACTCTTTAGAGGATCTTTCTTTTATGCATTTATGGATATGGCTTTATTTTTAGGCATCTCAATTTGAGTGTGAGACCAAAGCAGTTGTCGTCCTTAGTAAGAAGTGGTGTTCCTGAAGCTCTTCGAGGAGAAGTCTGGCAGCTGCTAGCAGGTTGTCACAACAACGACCACCTGGTAGAAAAATACCGAATTCTCATCACAAAGGTAAGGGGATGATAATTCAGCTTCAGCATTAATCCTTTGCGAAATTTATTATGAAAAATCATTGTGGCTGTTTGATTTCCAAGAAATTTAATAATTCCTTTATCTAATATAAGAATAGAACTTTTATACTTTTAGGGCAAAGTTGGTCCTAGTGTTGGCCGAAGAAGGCATAGATTTTCTTCCTTGGTTGACTTCACCTTAGGGGCACAGGATGTCCTCTCCCCGTTGTGTATCTAAATCCTTTTTGACCATAATTACATTTTTAGTCAGATCATTTGGGCTATACAATGTGAAAATTCTTTCTTTCGTTTATTTTAATTCTTTTTACACTTTACCAAAAGGTGCTTTTTGTAGGTAAGGCCTACTTCTAGTTTCTATGTTTGGAAGAACATGGGTCTGGTATCTTAAACCATATTCTTTTTTAGTTATTCCTCTAAAGTGAAGAATTCTCACTTTTTATAGCATCCCCTTCTCAATTTCATGCATTCCTTAAGATTTTGCAAGTGAAGCAGCAAAAACTGTTCTTTGTACAAGCATACAAGAATTTAAAGTAATTTTCTGGGAGGTTAGGCAATGCTTTGTGCCTTTGCGCCCCTGTTACTGGTTTTAGTTTTTGTTTTTATTTTCTCAAATTCTTGAAGTGTTTATCTTTAGGAAACAGTTTCTCCAATGATATGCAAATCCCAAACCTGGGTTATGAATGAATTACTCAGAACCCTCAATTATGCATGTGAATTTTTTAATATGACAGAAGGGTGAGACTTCTTTTAAAAATGAATATCATCTCTATAAAACTACTATTTAAAAATAAAAACAAAAAACAAAACCTTATCGGGAAAGAACAGCATTTGCACATGAAATTGGACCTTACCTCACCAGAAAATCACTTTTCTTTGCTGAAAATATTATTCCTTCTCATCGTCTTATTTTCAGACAGATGTTTTTTCTGTCAAGAACCAATATTCTGATTCCCTCCATTATATTGATATAATTGTTTAACCAGCATTTATTGAGTGCCTATTATAACCACAATGCTGGAGCTAGGTGATCAAACACAAAAGCACTTAACTGTCATACGGTAGACATATGTCATATCATAGTCTGAAAAAGCACAGTGGGAGCCATTGAAAGGAGTGGTTAATTCAGCCTGGGAGAACAGGAGAGTCTTTATCAGGAATATAACATTTAAGACGGTTCCAGAAAAGAGTTCCCCAGGCCTGGAAGGATGAAAGAGCATTGTACTTGTAGTCTAAATGGAGGTTTTGAAGAATGAAGGTATGTAACATGTATAGCCAGCAAAGGTGAACCTAGTTGATTTTTTTCTTTTGTTGGCAGATCATATTTTGGATATATAATTCTTATTTGTAACTCGATCTTTCTCGTTCCTCTTCTGAAGTCTTTTGAAATGTTTGGCCAAAAACTATTTCTTAAATGTTTTTTGTGTGGCTATTCATACAGATAATTTAAAAACATGAAGTATTCTATTTTCTTGATTCTACCAAAGGGGTGACATCTGTTTCTCGAATAGGAACCTGGTAGTTACATGATGTGTAAAAAATCAGCTGTTAACGAAATCTAATATATTTGATGAATGTTTTATATATGTTGGTGTCATGTTCTGTGTATTTCACATTAAACTTTTATGTGATGTTTATGTGTTCACATTAAACATTATGCAGATGGCTAAAACCTAAAAAGATTTCTAATGAATGTATATTAGTTTAAATTGCTGGTAGGTGATCAGAAAATACAAATTATTTAACCATCATAATGTTGATGAATGCTTTTTTTGTTTTACACTACAGTGTTATCTTATATAAGTTGGTATTGCTTTTCCTTTCTCTCTTCTTGGAAATAATTGTTATTGTTGTATGGTAATGGTAATTGACATTTTTTAATTTGCTCAGAAATTTTTTGCGGGGAGAAACTACTTAAAATTTTTTTTATTTTTATAGTGAGCTGTTATTTACATAGGCTAAAATACGTAACTTTAAAGTATACAGCTCAATGACATTTTACGTACAGATACACTGCTGTGAGCACTTCCAAGAGGAAGAACATATCCATCACCCTGAAAAGTTATTCTTGTCCCCTTCTAGTCGTAACCACTCCTGCTTCACCCGTGAAGAACCATTCCTCTGACTTCTCTCTCCCTAGATTAGTTTTGATTGTTCTTGAACTTTATTTAAATGCAGTCATACAGTCATGCAGCATGTATTTGTTTGTATCCGACTTCTTTTGCTCATCTGTTTTGCAAGTGTATCAGCAACTCAGTTTTTGCTTTTATGTTTTTAATTGCTGAGAGTATTCCATTGTTTGAATAAGCCACACTTTTAGAACATTCTGCTGTTATAGATGTTTGGACCTTCCCCCGCCCCCAGTTTTAGCTATTATGAATAAAGTTGCTGTGAACACTCTTGCATATAGCAGGTGTCATGGTCTGAATGTTTGTGTGCCTTGAAATTCATATGTTGAGACTTAACCTCCAAGGTGATGGTATTAGGAGACGGGGCCTTTGGGAGGTGATTAGGGACCAGCACTGTTACAAAAGAGGATCCAGAAAGATCCCTTGCCACCTTCCACTGTGTGAGGACACAGCAAGAAGTTAGCAATCTGTTACCCAGAAGAGGGTCTTCACTAGAGCCCACCCATGCTGGTACCCTGCTCTTGGACTTCCAGCCTCCCAAACTGAAAGCAGTAAACTTCTGCTGTTTATAAGCCATTTGCTCTGTGGTATTTTGTTATAGCAGCCCAAATGGACTAAGACGGCAGGATTTGTACATATTATTATGTAGATGGTTATTATTATGTACATATACATTTGTAGACGATAATATTTACATATGCATATATATTACTAATTTCTAGAAGCTATTTATTTATTCTGAACGTGGGTTCTTTGCCAGATCCATGCTTTGTGTTCTGGAATTTCACATGTAGTACATTACCTTAGAGATGTCTTTTGCTTAGCGTCTTCAAAGACTAAATTTAAAGCAAGGAAGAGTAACTTGATTTATAGAAAAAAGGCCAAAAAAAATTTAAGTTACAAATAAAACTGATGAATGTCTTTGTCATCATCTTGCTTTGTCAGACCTGTCTTGTAAGGAATTTTTCCATGTGGCTTTTGTAATTCAGGGACAAATGACCTTTCAGCAATATAGAATAGCATAGGGATACAGTCATGCATTGCTTAATGATGAGGACACATTCTGAGAAATGTGTTAGGTGATTTCATCATTGTGCAAACATCGTAGAGTGTACTTACACAAACCTAGATGGTATAGCCTTCTACACACCTAGGCTATGTGGTACTAATCTTATGGGACCACTGTTATATATGCAGTCCATCATTGACCGCAATGTGTGACTGTATAAATGTTTTAAGGTGTTTCTTATTTCAATAAGCAGTGCAGTTCAGAATGTGCTCTTTCTCCTCCCTGTTTTGTTTAAGTGAAAACTTTTTAGATTTTTCATCTCGAGAAAAAATATAATAAATAATAACTGCCCTTTTTTGAGTACGTAATATATGTCAGATGCTGTGCTGAGCACTTTATATCCATTTTCTCAATCATAAGAAAATCCTTGTGAAGTGGTAATTACTATTTCCATTTTAGAAATAAGGAAACAGGTTCAGCAAAGCTTAGTAATTTGCTTATTATAGCTCAGCTAGTAAATAAATGATAGAGGCAAGATTTGAACTCAGGACTGATTCCAAAACTGTTCTTTTCTCTTATCCTCACTATTTGTTTATCCTTGAACTTAAATAAAAATTTCTTTATACAGATATGTCTCATACAGAATTTCATGTAAACACATAAATGTGATTATATATATATATATATTTTTTTTTTTTTTTGAGGAAGATTAACCCTGAGTTAACTGCTGCCAATCCTCCTCTTTTTGCTGAGGAAAACAGGCCCTGATCTAACATCCATGCCCATCTTACTCTACTTTACACGTGGGACGCCTACCACAGCATGGCTTTTGCCAAGCCGTGCCATGTCCGCACCCCAGATCCTAATTGGCAAACCCCAGGCCGCCGAGAAGTGAAACCTGCCAACTTAACAGCTCCGACACTGGGCCGGCCCCTGTTTGTTTGTTTTTGAGGAAGATTAGCCTGGAGCTAACTGCTGCCAATCTCCCTCTTTTTGCTGAGGAAGACTGGCCCTGAGCTAACATCCGTGCCCATCTTCCTCTACTTTATATGGGGGACACCTACCACAGTATAGGTTGTGAAGCGGTGCTGTGTCCGTACCCGGGATCTGAACCGGCGAACCCCGGATCGCCAAAGCTGAACGTGTGCACTCAACTGCTGCGATACCTGGCCTGCCTCCCTTGTTTGTTTTTAAGTGTGGTCTTTTATTCAGCTGTTCTTCTGTTCGTAGATATTTGTTTCCAGTTTTTAGCCTCTAAATAGTGTTTTACTAAACATCCCTGCATATATTCTAAATCTTTTACTTTTATGGAATAGGGTCTCAGGAATGTGATTGCTGAATCAAAGAGTAACATGTTTTTTAAATTGGTTAATTTTCTTTTCCCTTTTTTTGCTGAGAAAGAGTCATCCTAAGCTAATATCTGTTACTGATCTTCCTCTTTTTGCTTGAGCGAGGTTCGCCTTTAGCTAACATCTGTGCCTGTCTTCCTGTTTTGTACGTGGGTTGCCGCTACAGCATGGCTGCCAATGACTGGTGTAGGTCTTGCGCCCAGGGATCAAACCTGGACCGCCAAACTGGAGCCTGCTAAACTTAACCACTAGGCCACGGGGCTGGCCCCTGGTTATTTAATTTTCATATTTAATTTGCTTATATCCAGTTTGCTTCTCTGAAAAGGCCTGGCAGTTCACAGTTCTACCAGCAATGTAGGAAAGTACCTTCTGATCCATATTCCAAACAGAATTAGTTATAACCGTATTTAATTTTTACTATCAATGGCTGTAAGTGATGCCACCATATCTTTAGTTGGCAATTCCCTGCCTACCAGTAAGATTGAGCATTTTGCTCTTCTGTGAATTACCTCTTCATGTTGTTTGTACATTTTTCTTTTAAGTTTTTTTCAGATGTCAATTTCTAAGCATTCTCTATGTATTATATATTAATTTTTTGTCTTCATTATAAATATATTTCTAAAACTTTAATTTTTTTTATTGACTTTGTTTATAGTTTCATGCCATACAAAATGTTTTCATTTTTTATGCAGAAAATTGTGTCTTGGTTAAGGTCTCTCCTCCCTCTAGATTTTGCAAATGTAGTTTCAAGATTTTTATTGTATGTCTTATATTTTTACATCTTTAATCCATCTGGAATTTATTTTTGTACATGGCATATGATAGCAGTCCAATTTTACTTTCTCCCAGATGGATAACCAGTTGTGCTACTCCTATTTTCCTACTGCCTAGAACTACCATCTTTGTTATATCTTAAATTCTCATAAATACTGGGATTGGTTTCTGGATTGTTCTGTTTATTGATCTGTTTGTATATTCCTATACCAACACTGTTTTGGTTAAGGAGAGTCTGAGTTATGGTCCAATATCTGGTAAAGCAAGACTTTTTTTTACTGTTTCTTATTTCATATTTTTCCTATCTATTCTGACGTGTTTAATCTTCCATATAAACCTTAAAAACGTTTTCTCCAATCTTACCACCACTACTATCCTATAGGTTATGTATGGATTCTAATTTGAATTGCATTTAATTTACATATTAATTTAGGGCAAAAGTTACATTGTTACAATACTTTACATCTAAGAATATGGTGTATTTTTCCACTTGTTCAGATCTTACTTTATTATCTGTCTGTTAAAGACTCAGAGTTGCCTTCATTTCTGTGTTGTTCCTCTTTTGTTAAATTTATTCCTAAGAATTATCTTAGAGGGGCGGCCTCGTGGTCAAGTGGTTAAGTTTGCATGCTACACTTCGGTGGCCCAGGGTTTTGCTCGTTCGGATCCTGGGTGTGGACATGACACTGCTCATCAGACCACGGTGAGCTGGCGTCTCACATAGCACAGCCAGAGGCACTCACCACTAAAATATACAGCTGTGTACTGGCGGCTTTGAGGAGGAGGAGAAGAAGAAAAAAAGGAGAAGATTGGCAATAGATGTTAGCTCAGGTGCCAGTCTTTAAAAAAACAAAATTAGCGTGTTCTTGCTATAGCAAATAGAATATTTTTTCTGATTTCCATTTCTAGGTGCTAATTGCTACAATAGAGAATAGACGATTTTTTTAATTCTCAATCTACCTCTTGATATTTTGATTAGTCCTCCTAATTTTATATTAGCATCTTTTGAGATTTTCAGGTAACAGTAGTATCAGCAGCAAAAACCGTTTCCCTTTTTTTCACTGTTTATGCAGGATACTGAATTTTCTTGCTTTTGTTTTTATATTTGGTAGAAGCATCAGATAGAAGACATTGCATTTGCTAGAAGACAGTGTTAAATGATGATGGTGATAACTGGCATCCCTATCAAATTCCTGATTTTAACTAAAATGGTTTTAATTTTTCAGTCTTTCGGAAAGCATGCTGTTCATTTCTTTTTTTGGTAAATAATTTTTATTTTACTTAAGTGATTTTCTTCTACCTCTGGCTTTGAGTTTTTATTAGAAATGTCTAAGGAATTTTATCAAGAGCTTTTTCAGCTGTTAATGAGTACGATTTGTTGATGGAGTAGATAGGTGATCTATCAACATGTGATGGTCTTCTTGATATTGAACTACCCTTGGCTTCATGGAATAAATTTCTACAGACCAAATACTCCTAGATTCTTTGTTTTCTGTTCTATCTGGTCTTTGACCAAGTGCTCCTCAACCCTGGTTTCTAAATAGAACTTGTCAGACACACATGGGGAAGAAACCCTAATAGGTAATCCATAGGGTCTCCATGGCCTTTCTTACTTCCAGTTGTAAGACCTGTAACTGTTTGGGTCTGGTGAATCAGATAAATGGGAGTTGAGAATAGAGGAAAAAGAAGACACTTTCTGGTCTTGAACTTCCAGAATCATTCTCTGGTTCTTCTTTCTTTTGATTATTTTTCACCTTTTATGTCAATGACTTTTTCTGTTCCTTTTATTTATTTTGCTCAGTAGGAAAAATTTACATCAGTACTACTTCCTTAACGGATCCTTTTAATAATGAGAGAATAATGAAATAGCAACATACTCTGTTTCTCTTTCTTCCTGTCCAGTCAGCCTTGTGTTTTCTGAAACCTGCTTGCATTGTTTTCTCTAGTGCTTTTAGTGATAAACTTCAGTGGTAAGAATTTTTTGCCATGAATTTCGAGCTTTTATCCAGAACCTAAAGTAGTAGCAAGCCCGTATAACCAATACTTGCGTGTCTAATTGTTTGTCCCAGGAAGCCCTGGAGGCTCAGCCACATTTTAGCAATCTGGAAAATAATTTAAGTATCTAATTATAATTTTGTTGTTACTCAGATTGTTTTGTTTTTAATTAAAAACTTCTCTCGGTAGATTTGGTAGTAGTCAAGGATTCAATATTTAAGCATAAGAACCTGCTGGTGGATACCAAACCAAAAAGAGGTCAGTTTAGCCGAAAGAGTTCTGACCATGGAGTTAGGAAGCCTGAGTACTACTTTCAGCTCTCTCACTAGCTTATGTGAACTCAAATGGAGTTCTGCGCCTATGACCGTTCATTCCCTCTTCTCTGAAATGAGGTTACTGAAGTAAATGATCTTCCTTTAAGCTTTAACATTCTGGAAAATTAGATAACGTGTTTGAGTCCTGCCCCTCAAAATAACCTGTGATTCTACTGTTTCACAACTGAGTATTCTTGCTATCTGATTCTATAAGAAAATAGACTGTGAGTGGACTTCTGGAACTATATTGTCTGCTCCTCTGTAGCAGTTGCTGTAATAGGTCTGCTACAGACTGAATGTTTCTGTCCCCCCAAAATTTGTATGTTGAAATCCTAATCCCTCCAGTGCAATGGTATTTGGAGGTGGGGCCTCTGGGAGGTGATTAGGTCAAGAGGGCAGAGCCCTTATAAATGGGATTAGTATCCTTATTAAAAAGACCCCAGAGAGGTCCTTTGTCCCTTCCGCCATGTGAGGATACGGCGAAAGACGGCTGTGGGTCCTCACCAAACACCGAATCTGCCAACACCTTGCTCTTGGACTTCCCAGCCTCCAGAACTTTGAGAAATAAATTTCTGTTGTTTATAAGCCATTTAGTCTATGGTCTTTTTGTTATAGTAGCCCAAATGGACTAAGACAAGGTTCCTTCAAATTGTTCTTTGTGAAAATAATTTTAAATCCCCAAATCCCATCTCTGTAAAGTCCTGTCACCTCTAGCGAGTTTCTGTAAGTCATTTCTGTCCAGGGAGAGCTAAAGATTTCCTGAGTTATAAGACTGGAAATGTATTAGGTTTGATCATATTAAAATTGCTAGTACTTGACAATTTTTGGTCGACAAATAGTCAGTTTCATACATATCAACCTAATAATTATAGATGAATCAAACAGGTATCATACTGGGGTTTTACATGAAAGATCTTTCCATCTAAAAGCAGAATTGCCTATTGTTTTATTAGACATTTGTTATTTAGTCAATTAGAATTAGCTTTGAAAGCCTACTTTGTGCCAGCCCTGAGTCTTGTGGATATGTCCATGAATAAAATATACCTGTTCCCTGGTTTGTGGGAGACTACAATCTAATGAGGGAAATAGGCAGTTAATTAACCAATTACAGTAAAGTTACATGACAGTTACAGAAGAGAAAATACATATTGCTGTGTTGTAAATGACGAGAAGTTCTCATCTAAGGTTTCAAAAAGGTCTCTTGTTCAGAAATTATCCAGGAAGGTTATTGGGGTAGGATAGGGTGCTGCATGGTGTGTGTGGTGTTAAAAGTCAGAGGGGAAAACGTACTCAAGGGTAAGAAAGAGCTTGACAATTTCATAGTGTATTAAAGGAGATCAGACCAGAGAAGGTAGGTAGGAACCAAATCTTAGAAAGCTTTAAATAAGGCCTATTTAAGATTTCAGGCTATAGAATGTCATTGAAGCATTTTATGCAGGCAGATTACATATTCAGGTTTAGAAGGCAGTATGCAAAGTGGTTTAGAGTGTCCATCTAAAGGTAGATTGTCTTGGTTCAAATCCTAGTTCTGCTGTATTCAAGCCATTGACATTGGGCAATTTAACGTTAGATTTTTGTCTCCTTATCTATAAAATGGGATAATAGTAGT
This sequence comes from Equus caballus, assembly GCF_041296265.1. NCBI lineage: Eukaryota > Metazoa > Chordata > Mammalia > Perissodactyla > Equidae > Equus > Equus caballus. Next base: position 35,469,211 of record NC_091708.1, read on the forward strand.
ACCTTATTTGTAGAGTTTTTAGAATTAACTTAATTAGTGCATGAAAACACTTAGTACAGTTCATAGCCCATAGTATAAATTACTGCTTAGGTATTGTTATTATTTGTATTATCACTATTAGTTTTTAAAAGACCATTCTGGTTACTTGAGTTAGAATGGAGTAAGATTACTTGCAGGGAAACCTGTTAGTAATTCAGGCAAGAGATAATTGTGACTTGGATTGGAGTAGTGGCAGAAGGGATAGAGAAGGAGATGCTATTTGAGAGAAATTTCAGAGGTAAAATCCTTGACGCTTGGTGATTGAATGAATGTGGGAGGTGAGAGAGAAGGAGGAATAAAAGATGAGTCAAAGTACCTCAGATTGGTTTTGGAATGGCACTGATATAAATATACCCACATTGGCTGCACTGAAATATGTTAATTAAATAAAGCAACATTTAAAGCTCATAAGTGATATAGTGCCCAGAAATGAATCTTATGAATTTGAAGAAGTGAGATTGATCCTTTCTTATTTGTAATAATTAAGCTGCTGAGTAGGTTGGGAGAAGAATAATTTGAATAGTCTTTTCCCTCTTTTGTTTCATGTTTCCTTTCCCTTTCTGCCTTGTTTCCTTTTTAGTTCTGTCATTGATATTTTAATTTTTTAGTATGAGGTTGGACCATATAGAAGTTGCCATTTTTATAGATCAGAAAATATTTAACCAGAAATAAAAAGGTTAAATATTGGCAATTTCATGTGGTTCATCTAGTTTATTCTCATTTTGCAAGAATTTTTAACTGGGGCTCTAAGGGTCCATTTTGAGTTAAATTGAGTACCCCAGTGACTCTGTGAAGGAATATTGCTTTGATGGCATAAGGACAAGTGGAACTGAGTGCGGTGAAGGAGGTGACTTAAACCTGGCCTCATCCATTCGTTCTGGCTCTGGGAGAACATCTTGCAGCCAGGTTTTTTTGTTAGCTTTAACCAAAAGGGGCGTGTTATATAATATAACTCCGTCTGTTTTTTAAAAAATCTGATTATAGAAATAATACACAGAATTGGGAAATTCAGAAAATATGGACAACCAAAAAGAAAAAACGAGCAATTGCTTGTAATCCCACCGTCCAGTGAAAAATAGTTGATTTTTAATATATTTCCTTCCAGTCATATATGTGCAAAAAGTTACTATGTCTTTTAGAAAAAAAACAAATCATGAGGTTGCGTTATTTTAAAAAGGAAATGTTTGTATAGATTTTTGTGAGGACATAGATTTATTGCCACCCGCTCATGTCATTAATAATTTGTCTCTTCTGAAGAAAATGTTTTTCTTTAATCCAAGACAAAACATTTCTCTTGACTGATTTGAATGTAGCCATCAGGCCTTGTTTTTTTTTTAAGTTTCCTATATGAATATTTTGATTATAACTCCAAGAGTGGTTTTACTAAAATAGAAAGGAAGTTGAAAGAACTATTATTGTATTTATGACAGTAATATAACAGCTGGTAGTTTCATTGCGTTTTTATTACATTTTTAATTTTTTCAAGTTATCAGCCAAGGTAATATCTGCTTTTATCAGCATAACTGTCTAGTTTTATACATGAGATACCCGAGATGTATAGAGAATAAGTTACATGCCCAAGTTCACAAGTAGTTGGGAAAGCCTGGGCTCCTGACTTTGCTTAATTTTTTTTTCCATTTATTGAAATATAACTCTTTCAAATCATTCCTTTTTTTATTCAATATTTATTGAGCACTCAAAAAATGGGAGTTCTAAAATAAAGAATAGTGGGTAACCTAGTTTGGCTGGAGGACAAGGTGTTTGGGGGGACGTGGAATAGTGAAATCAGATTGGAAAGGTAATAGGGAGCCATTGAGTCTTCTTGAACGGTAGAGTACCATATTAAAGCTTGTGCTACTGGATATTTCAACAAGGTGGAAATGAATAGATTAGAAAAATGGACAAGACTAGAAGTCTAGATGATATTTAGTGATGGCCTAAAGTAAAGTATTAAAAACTGAAAGGAGGAAATGAATTTGAGAGCTGTTGTAGAAATAGATTCCCAGGACTTGGTGACTAAGAACAGTACATTGAGGGAGAGAGTGATCAAGATGATTCTTAAGTTTCGTTCCCGAGAGCCTGGAAAAACATTGGAAAAAAATGAAAGAGGTTTGTTTGGTGGGAAAAGTGTATTTAATTTTGGATATGCTATGATTGAAGTCTCTACAGGACATCCAAGTGGAAGATGTCTGACTAGCAGGCAAATTGTAGGTGGGAAAGGGAGCTCAAGAGAGTCAGGGCTGGCGACATAGGCAGAGAAATTATTTGTCTAGAGGGAATAATTGATGCCATATCATCATTCCTTCTTTCCAGGTACCTTTAGTGCCTTACATATGGAATAGCCTCAATGTATGTGAGGAATGCATGACAGCAAAGTATGCAAATCACTGTTGTGTGCCTTAGAAGCGGACAGTCACAGTAAGAGAGGGCACTTGAGGATTCAGAGGAACTCAGCCTCAAGCAATGCAACATGATTGGTGGGAAACCACGGGCTATTTAGGAGGGTTATTTTAGTTGTATGAGAAGAAAGTGAGTAAATTTATATACCCACTATGTGCTAAGTATTGGTAATCATTTTGTATGCTGTCTCCTTTATTTCTCAACAACTCCTTGAAATAGAGAGTATTACACCCATTTTATAGATGATGAAACTGAGGCTAAGTCATATTAGAGCAAGAATTTGAACCAGATGAGTGTGTTCAGTGCCATAGGTCTTTTTACTATACCATACTTTGCCATATTTTCCAGTAAGACCTGTCAAATATAGCTGTTAAGTTTATGCTCAATAGGTGTTTGGTTCCTTGCATTTGTGTAATAAGCAGAGTGCTTCAGATCTTAAAATGTAATTAATTGAATTCTGATTATGGGTGGCCATTTGCCTGCAATGAGAAAGCATGTGTGCGAAACAAATGAAAAATGAAAGTTGGATCACATAATGTGTATCTCCACCCAGGTGTGCAGACCTTCTGGGATGCTTACAAATGCCAACATTTGTTTATTTTACTCTACAGGATGTATGGAACTTTATTTAGAAGGATGAATTGACAGTCCAAAGACACCTAAAGGAAAAGATAGCAAAAATATACATTTCTAATTAGCTGAAAATTGTCATCATTTATGGCATTACCATAAGAGCCACAATATAATCCCAATTTGCATTGTTTTAAGTAGGCACAAACAAGATTGTGTATTCTTAGATACAAACGCTAAGTTGTACCGAGAGACTTCCTGTAATTTTCAAGTCTGGGTGGAAATGGATACGTTTGCTTTTTCATCTTTTGTTTGTATATTTGTGTACTGCCCAGCAAGCTGGAAGCAAGAAATGGCATCTCAGAACTATAGCGTAGTGTCAAATACAGGAACGATGTAATTCCTCTTCTATGTCTGTGCTATTTCTGCAGTATTCAGATTGCGTGAGATTTTCTTTATTTTTCTCTTGAAAAACCGAATTTTAAGTTTTCTTGTTATTTTGGTCATCTTAATATTGGCCATTATCTGTTGAATTGTGAGAGAAAATTAATGCTGAATATTTAGGTTTCCAGCTAGAATTTGTGCAGCTGAATTATGATTCCTCAGTTGCCGTGCACTGATAACACACTTTCATTCTTTAACATTGCTCTTTGTTCCTTGGGAAAATGCTACAAGAAAACAGGAATTTCCCCTCAGCATTAGCCCTTTGGCAGTATGTTTCAGTCTAATTCCTGGCTGGCACTCTCTCCGGGTTACTACCACTTCTTACTAGCTGTCTAAATTCTGTTCATCTACAAGAAGGGGGATTCCAGACAGACGAGGAAACAGCTTTCAAACACTGCACTGCAGGCATGTTAAGTTATCCCCCCACTGTGCAGTCTGGAAATCGGGGAGCACCTCTATGGCGATGAATTCTAATAAGCTGCTAAAGATGCCCGAGTATGTGCGCACACAGGCATTTTCTTTCCCCTCCCCCGCTTCTTCCTTTTCCCAAGCCCCCTCTTCTCCCTTTTCCCCTCCTACTCCTTTATCCCCTCCCTCTGTGTCTCAGTGCTGCGGTAAACGGGGCTGAGGCACATTCCTGCTTTACAAGGCTTTCTGTTAAGGATGTTTTGTGGCTTTTGTTTGGATTACAGCTTGCAGAATTACAGGTAACACTCTGAGATTAAGCTAGATAGATAAATTGTGTTGAAATGTTTTCAAAAAGGCAAAATATTACATTGGAATCAATGAAGAAAATAAGTTATCTTAGCTAATTTTATTAGTGGTAATTATAGTAAAATATTTTGAGAAATGCTATCAGCCGATTCCTTTTCTCCCCCAGAAGGCTCAAATGAAAGGAAATGGGGGTAGATTGATCTGCGATTGATTTTGTTTTATGTTGATCATGAAAGCTTGCTGTGGTGTGCCTCCTCTGTAGAGTAAGGACCAGTTATGTGGGGTGCTACTGAGAGTAGCCATGAATAGTTGTACTGGGTGGGGTGGGATGGAGTTGGGGGGAGAGCCTGAGCTAGCCAGGTTCTTTGATTAGGGCATTGGATGCAAATGTAAAATGCTTTCTCCTTTTCTTCTATCAGCTGTTCAGAGGAGCCTCATTACAACTCCTGCTGAAGCTCCTAGTCTTCTTCCCTTCTCTTCTGCCCCTACCCCCTACCCTCATTGGCCTGAAGACATTGTACCCAGAGTTTGCCTTACTCCCCTGGTGCTATGTGTATGGTAAACCTGGTACTATGGCCTCATCTGGGACTGGCCAGATAACTGCTGCTGGCTCTCCCTATTCCAAGGATTTAAAGGGGAATGGCACTGCAGGCAATGCACCAGAGCAGCAGCATCGGGAGCTTGGGGACTAAGGCTCCTCTGGCATTATTACAAACACACAGAGCTGACCGCAATGACAGCAGCTGCTCCTTTGAACTGTTGGCAGCAGTCAAGCGGCAGCATGAAGTGAGAGATCACTCCTGAGCTCAAGATGAACTCCACCTTGGATGGTAATCAGAGCAGCCGCCCTTTTTGCCTCTTGGCATTTGGCTATTTGGAAACTGTCAATTTTTGCCTTTTGGAAGTGTTGATTATTGTCTTTCTAACTGTATTGATTATTTCTGGCAACATCATTGTGATTTTTGTATTTCACTGTGCACCTTTGTTGAACCACCACACTACAAGTTATTTTATTCAGACTATGGCGTATGCTGACCTCTTGGTTGGGGTAAGCTGCCTGGTCCCTTCTTTATCTCTCCTCCACTACCCCCTTCCAGTAGAGGAGTCTTTGACTTGCCAGGTATTTGGTTTTGTAGTATCGGTTCTGAAGAGTGTCTCCATGGCCTCTCTGGCCTGTATCAGCATCGATAGATATATTGCCATCACTAAACCTTTAACCTATAATACTGTGGTTACACCCTGGAGACTACGCCTGTGTATTTTCCTGATTTGGCTGTACTCCACCCTGGTCTTCCTGCCTTCCTTTTTCGACTGGGGCAAACCTGGATATCATGGAGATGTGTTTCACTGGTGTGCGGAGTCCTGGCACACCGACCCCTACTTCACCCTGTTCATCGTGATGATGTTATATGCCCCAGCAGCCCTCATTGTGTGCTTCACCTATTTCAACATCTTCCGAATCTGCCAACAGCACACAAAGGAAATCAGCGAAAGGCAAGCCCGCTTCAGCAGCCAGAGTGGGGAGACTGGGGAGGTGCAGGCCTGTCCTGATAAGCGCTATGCCATGGTTCTGTTCCGAATTACTAGTGTATTTTACATCCTCTGGTTGCCATACATCATCTACTTCTTGTTGGAGAGCTCTACTGGCCGCAGCAACCGCTTCGCATCCTTCTTGACGACCTGGCTTGCGATTAGTAACAGTTTCTGCAACTGTGTCATTTATAGTCTCTCCAACAGCGTCTTCCAAAGGGGACTGAAGCGCCTCTCAGGGGCCATGTGTACTTCTTGTGCAAGTCAGACCATAGCTAAGGACCCTTACACAGTTAGGAACAAAGGCCCCCTTAATGGATGCCATGTCTGAAGTGGTTCAGATATTGGGTCACTGTGTGTGGAGGGTGTGTGTGTGTGTCTTTCCTTTTTATCTCTTTGTATTCTGAGTTCAGTAGGAAATCTGGGACAAAATAATTTGACTCTAAGCAATAGCAAACAAATGATCCATCCAAAATACCTTCTAAGTTTGCAGAAATGATTTTTTAAAAAGTACTTTGAATCAGGACCATGAAGATAAATTGCTGTTGGTTCCAATTTTTGTAATGTCATAGAAAATGACTACAGTTCTCAGATTTAAAATGAATAAAGCCATATCTAACACCTCTCTGCAGCTGGCATGACTGAACCTAGGTGTGAAAAGCGTCAGCATTTTAAAAAGTCATCATTTTCTTCTTGCTTTTCTGGGTTCTTTCCAGCTGTTTGGGCTTCATATGCAATTGATTTCTTTTAACAGGGAGTGTTAAAATACAGTGATGAATTAACAGAGTTTTTAAATTTTATTTTTGTGTGCTGAAGTATGACTATATTGCAGATTGCAGCACTGTCATTTAAAAAGCCAAATGTTTTGTCTTATCTCTTGAGAGAATTCTCAATACAGTGAATAATGTGAACACTTAGACATTAATTTTAGAATTTTGCAGTGAACCATGAAGCAAAAATGCAGTAAATCATGCAATTTATGAAAAACTTGGCTGCTTTTTGTGCCATACTTTACGGAGATCTGAAGAAATGTGTGCATAGGAAGTGATTGTGTTGCAGTATTTTTGCCCATGCCTTTTGCCCACACATGCATGTATTTAGTTAGATTTTTCTTTTATAGCAAAACATGTTTGAGTAAGTTGAAAAATAATTAAATGATAGGCTGTTGGCTGCCATTTTTATGATGAAAATATTTAAAAATATGTCTTGAGTCTTCTCTCTTCTTTTTATCCAGAGACTTCTGAAATATGAGAATATCAGGGAGAAAGTTGCCCTAAGCAACTAAGTCGTGAATTATGCACTTAACTAGCTCGTTTTCAAAATAGAAGGGGGTTAATTGAAATTAAATTTGTGGTTAAATGGAATCAACTAATAAAGTAGCAACTAATTCTTTTTAAAAGTGTTCAGGAACCCACATTTGAATGAGAGAAGGAGAAATTCTGTTTAATCTAATCAGCAGTCTCTCTTACTGCTATTCTCTTTCTGGGAAAAAATCCTTTGGGATACAGTTCTTTCCATACTAATCTTTTTTTAGGCCAAAATACTTGCAAAATCTGTAGCATTTTATTATTGTTATTCTGTAGAATTATTAATTGAGAGTACTCTAATTTGTTCTTAAAAGTGATTAAGAGCAAGAGATTTATTTTTCTGAAAAAAGAGGAGGATTTCCCAGCAGCTCCAGGCATGAGAGTATTTCCTCTACTTTTTTACTGGTTCTAATGTTTTGGAAGTCTTTAGGGGACTTATGTGATCTCTGCCTTTGGCTAGATGTTGTAATCTGAATGCGACAGTGGTGTTCAGTGAGTTGGAAGATGGAAGAAACCCAAGGGACGTGGGTAAAAGTAGATTTTGAATCCAAGAAAGGACATGGATATTTATAAAACAGGCAGACATGCTTTGGTTTTTGGTCATGATATTAGAAAACCTCCTACCCCCTTTTACAATAAAATTCTTAGGATTTTGGGTTTTAGATATCGGTTTGATGTCACCCTCAAATGTGTTCATTTAAACTTCTAAGTAAATAAGTATTATATAAACATTCAAACTTCAGATTCTGAGTTCTTCCCAAAAGCTTGCTTGCTCTTTACATTTGGTGTTAGAAAATTTGATTCTAAGCTGTTTTAAAATTTAGAACTCATATTGAAATTGCAAGTTATGTTAGCAGTGGCTTTGTTAAATTGCCATTTGAAATGGAAAACCTTTTCTGTTGGATTCTGAAAAATAGTTATACATATTTCCCCTTTATGTAAGTGGCACTGATCTAAAAAATCAAAATTTCTTTTCTTTCATGTATATTGGAGAATGTAATCTGTTCACATTTGCAGTTTGCTTGTGAATTTTCAATTTAGCAAATATGGAAATCTTTAAAGACTTAATTTTTATTAAAAAACTGATGTTTAAATCAGTAGATTTTACTTGGGGGCTGAGCCCTTTAAATTTTTCCTCCAATAGGGTTTTATCTTGTAAGAATGGAAAAGAGAAAATATCTGTTTAATTATCTAGAAATGGTTAATCAAGCTGGTCTTTTAGTGACTGGAAAGACAACTCTTTTAATAAGCTTTTGTTAATAGATTTTTAAGTTTTTGTCCTAATACCAAATTTAGATGTTATTATAGGTATTTTTTTCACATGAGAATCTTTATCAGTATCGCAGCGTAAAACTAAAGTAGAAACTAAGTAGATACAATAATTTTAAAGAAAAATAAAGCTCCCACAACTGATACTTGCTTAATATCGGATGTCTTTCCAGTTTAGCTTATCTTCATTGGACCTTATAAACTCTGTTTCTTTCAGGTATCAATTTTATTCTCACATTCATTGTCTCTAGTGCTTTTCTTGTTTTTATTTTCGTGTGTGTGTTGGAGAGAGGGTACACTCTTGGATGCAATCATACAATCTTATGTGGCTAGGGGCAGTTTCTATGTGATACATTTGGAGAGTTTGTATTTAAGTAGCCTTATTATCCTCCCATATTTAATGCAACATTTGATGACGTTTGATTTAAATACCAATCTGACTAGTTCAGAATGAGTAAAAAGTGTATTTTTAGACTCAATTACCTTGGGCTTTGGCAAGACAGCACATTTAACTTTATATGGTATATGACTGATACAAGAGGAAGCACAGCTTTTGGTAATTGTGTTGAAATTATTTCATAGTAAATTTTAAAATAAGACTATTCTAATTGTTATATTTGTGAATTAGTTCTGTGTTCTTATAAAATGATGTCGATGAAGGTGTGTGGTTTTTTTCCTTCTTAGAGTGGAAAAGCAGTTACAAAAGGACAGTGCTCCACTTTAATGAAAGACCAATCTTACACCAGAATGGATATTTGAATTTTTCATGGACCTGTTGACTCTCTCTAAATTCCATTTTGGAAAGGGTTTTCTTTAAGTTTTATTTCTGGATAAGTTCCTTTCTCAGCCTATTATAGTGGCTTTTCCTTTTTACTTGAACAATGGTCTCAGTATTTTAAGGATTGGGAAAACTTGAATTTTTGTACTATAAATGCATTATCCACCTCTTTGAACTTGAAAATGAAGCAACAGGGTTACAGGCTCCCAGACAGTAGAGTGATTTCTGGGAGAGTCAGATTTGATTGAAAAATCTGCACAGTAGCTTTGTAGGAAATGTTTTAATTTCACTGACTGTGTTTTTGTATCATAAAAGATTTGTGAAATAAATTATTGGCAAACCAGAATTTATTGTTATATGATCAGATTTGGGGAAGTTTAAGGATGGGAGAATAGTGGCACCATGAGATTTTTTTAAATTCGTCGTAAGTCATTCCATATGTTCATTTTTGCACAATTTTTCTGTTTCAGGTTGAAGAAAAATTAAATATTCATATTAAATGTACATTTTATTAATATATTTTTCAGACCCTGGGAATATTCTAGACATTTCTTATGACTGTAAACAAGTCGTTTGGCTTTTCTTCAAAGTTTGGGTGACAAAAGGGCATCATGATACGATTAAAATGAACTTTGAAATTAGAATCAAAACATCTATGTTACTGTTACTAATTAACTAGTTTCATAAGGGCAAGTTGCTTCTCTAAGCACTTAATTTCTTCTATAAAAGGAGATAATAATCACTTCATCCCTCATAGGGTTACTTTGAGGATTGAATTAGATTGTGGATGTAAAAGTACTTTGTAAAATGTAAAGTGCTTTGCAAATAAAAATGATTATTGTTATTTGTTTCTGCCATGGTTTTACATCTGAGGAGATTGTGCATGATGATGTGGTGGTCTCCTGTGTTAAGATCTTTGAAGCTCAATGCTTTGTGACTATTCCAGGCTGCTTAGCAATCCCAAATTTGAGAAGAGAGGCATGATAAATCCTCACCTTTCTAAAATGACAGTAGCTTTAAATTCTACATAAAACTGTTTTCATTTACTTCCTGTACTTGTCTGCAAAGTCTCTGAAAGCGGGAACAGTGTCTCTTCATATCTTTATTCCCAAAATCTAATATAGGACCAGGCTCAGAGCAGAAGTTTTAATAAATTTTATAGAATCCGTGAATGACCCTTTCTAATTATTACTTTAGTTGTTATAGAGCAGTGATGTTCAAAAGGTAGTCCAGAGGCCATAAGCAATTTTGCCTTTGGTGAAGGCCATTCTAGACTCTAAATAATAAGTAATATCTCTTAGTACCAAGAAACTAGTGTGGGAATGTGCCTGCTCTATAAGCTAGGTCACTTTGCTCCTGGAAGCCCTGTAGCCTTGTCCCAGGGAACTTCAGGCAGTGCTATCAAACTGCCACTTTCTCACAGCATGGATAAGAAATATGTAGTTGGATCACACCTTCTTGGCTCTGGATCCAGGTAAGGTAGGCTGTAAAAATCAGTCAAAGAGGAGCTGTAGAATAGGTTGGTGAAAGAAACTGTTCTAACTCTATGGTTTTGCTTTGTCTCCCTTTCACTCTTTACCAGTTTTCTAGCTCTGTCTTCCCTTTCCTTTCTCTTCTTAGCACACTATTGGTCATGTATTCAGAGGGAAGTGCTTCAAATGATGCTGCTAAAAGGTGTGGAAAATTGTATTATGCAATAGCGTTGGCCTTTAGGGAAAGTTTCAGAAGCAATCGAGAAGCATTTATGCAGCAAGCTCTGCCTATATGCCAGTAGGATAGCTAGCTGGCCTCAGGATATAAAGAAGGATCACACGATTCCTTTCTTGTAGAACTTTATAGTTTTTAGATGTTTCATGTGGAAAAATTCTGTGATTATCTGTCCTTCAAAAAACCTCACAAAGGGACTTTTTCTGGAGGAATTTACCAAGGCCTACTGGTGGGACAGTTGGCACACCGTGGATCTGTTTCTTGGGGTAAGTTCACATGATGCCCGTGTATAAAATCATAATGTCAGTTTATTAGTTTTAAAAAAAAAAAGAGGTTGGCAGTGAGGAGCAGTCTTTCCATATTGGTAGATCTTCACGGGAAGCCAAACCTTATTCAGAATGGTGCTTGGTGAGGATGGAATCTCAGCATATGGTTCTGTAATGTGAACATTTATTGGTAGCAGACTAAGCCTGATGTCTTGTCTCAGCAATCAGGAAACCTGGTCATTGAGATCGTAATAAAAGTTGGAATCATCTCTGCTTCCAATACTGACCGACATATCTTCTAATTGACATATTATTTCTTTAGTTAACTTCTTTTGTTACTTGTCTTTTAGTAAGGTTCCTTGCAAGTCTTAGTAGTCTTGCAAGCCTGCTATTTATTCTTTCTTTTTGAGGTGGTTTTATGTCACTTGTCTTATCCTTTACCATAATATATGGTTTTATGATTTAATGTTCAGAGGGTGGCCTTATTTATGATAGTTTTGGGGGAGCAACTCATCTTGGCTTTCATGTAGCACCTATATACTGTCTAGTTAGAAAAGCAAGATATATGAAACAACCTATAAAAATTAACAACATAAGGCAGATAATAGGCATTGAAACATTAAGTATATAGAATGTCAGATCATGTCTGGCAACAGAGATGGGGATGGACATTTGAGCTGGAAAAGACCTTAGAGATCATTTGATCTGATTCTCTCTTTTCCAAACAGGAAACCAGTATAGTGGCTACACATCTATGTATGATAATACCCAGACTTCCTACTTGCTAATCCATTGCCCTTTTCTGTTAAACCATGTTACTTTTGCAGTGGAGTTAGAGTTGAGCTTCACTCAGCTGGGCCCTGAATGAATAAGATTTAAATAGGCTGAAATGGGGTGTGTGCGTGTGTGTGTAATTCTAGATATTGGAAGGATTATGGGCAACAATATAAATGTTAATTGAGGCTGCTTATGTTTGAGGAGAATTTTATAAACTTTGTCTGATTTAATCCTCCCAACATGTATGAGCTGGTGACTATTATTAACCCCATTATATAGGTGAGGAAACAGATTTACAGTTGTCAGAGCCATACAGTTAATAAATAGAAGATCTAGCATTCCAACCCAGTTGTTTCTGACTCCAAAGCCTACATTCTTGCCTCATTTAATTCTCACAGAAACATACCAGGTAGTTATTTTTATTATTCCTATTTTACATGTGAGAAAACTTAGAGAGATTAAGAAACTAATCAATATATAAGCTAACTCCTAGACTTGAAAAACATCATAAACTTCCTGCTAAATATAGCAGATTGAATATGGATATTTATTTCTGTTAACTCCACTGAAAAGAATAGCAAAGATATAATACATATGGACGAATAGAAGAGGAGCAGAGACTATAGCAGATGAATGAAGCCAACAAAATTTTGGAATATAGAAATCCAGTGGACAAGTGGTAACTGACTCAGCAGCATTGACAAAGCTGAATCCTAAAGTTAAGTGGGGAGGAGCAAAAAGAAGCAAGCTGATTTGCCCGTAGAACCCAGTAAATACTTGGGAATTAGATTCCTGAGATACCTGTATGAAGCTGAACACCTGAAAACTGAAGAATTGTTAGAAAGTTTATATAAGGAACATTTAGATGCCATCACCACCTGCCTCCTGCACTCCTCCACTCCGCACTGTCTTGATCTCACTCCCAAGCTGGCCCAAGCAGGCAACTGGTTTTTCACCATCCTAGCAGAAGATGGAAGATTTACTCTTTGGAGAGGTTGAACCGCAGACATAACTGGATGCCAGGCATAGCTGAGGATGGGACTAAGATGCCTTGTTGAAAACTGAGTGTCAAGAGAAAGGCCACATGTTAAATAATCAGTCTCCTTGATAATCAGTCTCTTCACTCCCAGAATGCTCTCAGTCAACCTTAAACCTTCTAAGCAGGAGATGAGAGGAATCCACCCTGGGGACTGTATTTGAGGGCTCATGTTCCCACCTCATCAGTCAACAGATTCCACCTATGAATACAGAGCTTCCAATTAGTTTTTTACTCCTTCTCCTTTAATATTAACAGTCAGCCAAAGATCACTGGTCTTTTGAGAAAGTCTTCTCACAAGTAATACAGAGCCCAGAACAAAAGAAATCAGAGGAAACAGAGACAATGCAAGTCACAGAAGAAAAGTTAAAAAAAACCCAACACTGTAACTAATATTTTCAAAGAAGATTTTGCATCCATTAAAGGAGAATAGGATGCCATAAAAAAACAAAAAAAGACTAAGAGCTTTTGAAATTTAAAGTTTAATCTGAATTTTTAAAAATCAGGAAAGTTGGAAGATAAAATTGAAGTAGGCTGAATAGTGAAACAAAAGACAATAAAGTAGATAAAAGCAATACAATTAAAGCCTCAATCAGCGAGGCCCAATTTCTAAATTTTCTGTGATTTTCAGAAACAGAATAGGGAAAAAGAAAGGATGAAGTTCTCAAATATCACAAGAAAAATTTCCAGAACTGAAGAATTTGAGTTTCTATAATGAAAAAGACTAGCTTAATGTAATAAAAAGACTTCATGACAGTAGATCATTATAAAATTTCAGAACACTAGGGATAAAGAAAAATCCTAAAAGCTTCTTGGCCTGGAGTAGGGATGGGAGAGTGGAAACATAGTAAGTACCGAGTTCTGAATAGCATTGGACTTTATGCCTCATTGAAGCAAGAAGATAATGGGAAATCACTCAAAAATTTTGAGAAGTGATTTTTAATCTAGAATTTTATGCCCCGTCAAAAAAAAAATATTTACCCTCTTCAAGTATTAGAGTAAAATAAACCCATTTTGAGATAAGCAGGGTCTCAAAATATTTACCTGCCTTACATACTTGCTCAGGAAGTTATTGAAGGATATGCTTCCCCAGAATGAAGGATGAAATCAAGAAAGGGGAAGATAGAGAACTCAGGAAACAGGAGCTCCAATGCAGCAGAGAAGTGAAAAGAATTCCTGTGGTGATGGGGAAGGAAAACCCTAGGAAGACAGACGTGCAGCAGACCCAGAAAGCACCTAGTTCAAATTGGAGCAGAAGGAAGGAGAGCACTAGTAGGTATATCTTTAGAAAAAAAATAATTGATGGGAATCAACAATTCTGTCAGGTTTGTAGGGGAAGAATTGGTGATAGATACATAGAATACTGAGGGAAAGAAAAAATTAGGCAATTATTAACTTCAGAAAAAATAGGAAATTAAGAAAGGAAATCTAATCGTCATATACTCTGATTCAGTTACAAACAATATGGATTTAACCAAAAATTGTGGCAAAATTATGTTGAGAGTCATGATGAGGGGAATTTAAGTACATGTGGAGGGTGGGTGGGGTTGGGAACTGTAATGAAGCTACAGTATCATCTTCCATGCTAGAAAGTCTGAAAAAAAACCAGAAAATGACAATGTAAGCATTTTGTTCAGAAATATGAAGAAAAATAGCTAAAGAAAAAAAAAGATGAAAATGGTTGCCTTGGGGGAGCAGGGAGCAGAGTGGGGGGAGTGAGCAGTCTGCTGTCTTTCATTGTAAGCTGTGGACTGTTTGACCTTTACAGCTATGTAGGTGTATTATTTTTTATGAAAAGCATAGACCACACTTAGGAAAAGGCAAATAAATTTTAGCAGAAGTGGAGGGAAACCAGGAATCACAGATTTAGAGCATGTTACTAAGTAGAGAGTGAGGGCATGATCACACTGCACAGAGAAGTTTTCTATTCATATCATTTCATCCCCTGGGGACGACAGGCAAAGAGGATATTATCCCTCTTACAATTGTGGAAACTGAGTTTGAGTCTGTAAGACCTTTTTTATTCCTAATCTGCCACATCACTATGCCTCATAGGGATCTGTTTGGATTTTTTAGATTTTTTTAATTTGGGTTTTTACCAAGAGAAGACAGCAGACACTGGAAAACATTTTTCTTTGACATCGTGGGAAAAAAATACATGAAAACAAACAAGTGTGTGTGTGTGTGTGTTTGTGTGTAGTGAGTATGTGTGTACTGGCATACAAGTATCTATAATACAAGACCTGGCATTATGAGATCACGAGAAGAAGGCAAAGTACAGTTTGGTATTCACAGGAAGGAGATGTGTGTTAGATGGTTTTCCTTGCAGGGTAGTATATGAGATAGCCTAGGCCCTGGGTAGAGTAGAATTTCTACAGTCTTCTCTCTCCCTGACCTCTAGAATGAGAGTGACATAAAGTGGCCAGCTGCACAGGATTAAAGGAACCCAAAGAATCAATAGACAAAAAACCCTAATAAAGTGACCTACAATTATCAAACAATAATATGACATAAGAAAGCCCTTTGCAAAGTAAAAAGCATATCATTATGTTAAATTACCATGACTGTAGTCACTTAATGAAAGATTTATTGGCGTGTTACCAAAAGATTTTATTGGTTTTGATCAAAATACAAAAGTAAGAATCTTTTCACAGTAAAACTTTAAATTCTTTGTCAGCTTTCAACAAATACTTGTTGAATTGAACTAAGACAATATTTTGGGGAAGAATGCAAAAGTTATAGCATTAAACAGTATGCTTCATTTCTGAAGTTTCTTCCAGAAAGACTGGGAAACCCCCACTGTAAGCCATTTATTTATAGCTGGACCAAAAAAATTAAAAAGGACATTTGTGTGGCTCTGTCTTCTTTGGACCCTGGGGAGCAGAATCTGACTCAAAAGCCTTTTTCATTTTTAAAAGTTCTCCTTCTTCATGACATGGTATTTGTAGGAATTGAAAACATTGCTACTTAGGTTATGTTATCATGTATTTGTTAACATCGTTGTACTGAGGATGTGCATTGCAGCCTACAGAGCACTGAAATAAAGTTAAAACAAAATTTAGATGCTAGTTCTGGCACTTTATTAGATAATCTTGATCTGAACTTCACAAGGCTAGTCATCTTTAAGTGAAGATGACAACAACATTATAGGAGTTGGTTCAAGCTCAGATGCATGTTACATTAATGGCAAAGCTCTTTACATTGTTACGGCATTACTTTATACTCTTGGACCACTTTTTTTTTTCTTCTGAGATAAAGAGAAAGGTAGTGAAAAGAGTATGGATTTTGGAGTCTCTGGCGCTTGGTTTTCTACTCTGTAAAATGGAATCATACCCCCTCAGAATTATTGTGAAAATTAGATATTATCATGTTTGTGTTTTGTTTTGTTTTTTTGAGGAAGATTTGCCCTGAGCTAACTACTGCCAGTCCTCCCCTTTTTTGCTGAGGAAGCCTGGCCCTGAGCTAGCATCCATGCTCATCTTCCTCTGCTTTATACGTGGGATGCCTACCACAGCATGGCGTGCCAAGCGGTGCCATGTCTGTACCCAGGATCCAAACCAGCGAACCCTGGGCCGCCGACGCGGAATGTGTGAACTTAACCACTGTGCCATCGGGCTGGCCCCTGATACTATCATGTTTTAAAGTATACAGAATTGTGCCTGGTGGCACCATAGAAGCTCTGTCAAAGATAGCTGCTATTATTTGTTTGTTATGTACAGGTCAGAATCTCCCAGTGACTTCCAGGGCCTGCTGCAAATCAGCATATACCTTCAGAGGAAAGGCCCACAGTGAAGGTGGAGCGACTTAGTGGGCTTCCTTCTCTCAGGGATCATAAACCTCTCAAGTCCTGCCTTGATGGTTTGCTCCATCAAGATACTGATGTATTGTGTATTTTGTCTTGCTTTTGTAGTATGTTCTTCAGGAGGATTTGACCTATACAATTCTCAGACATTAAGTTACATATATTTAGATGTACTTCATCAGGGAACAAGTCGTTGGAGCCTATAGTAAGAGCTTTGATAGGTTAAAGGTAGAAAGGAAATTTGGGACTGGAGTGATAAAGAGGTATCACTTTAATTGAGGTTTGTCAACGAGTTGTATTAGGAAAAAAAATTGTGGCAAAGGGTGTTTTAAGCTTCAAAGGCCTGATGAAGAGGGGCTATTCATATACTTAAGGAATAAAGAGACCATGTAATATATAGTGATTAAAAGTATGTGCTTGAGAGGCAGGCAGACCTGGGTATGAATCCTAGTCCTGCTGCTTACTAGCTGTGAAACCTGGGAAAGGTACATAATGAATCCCTCTTAGTCTCTGTAGTCTTAACTGATAGCACTATTTTACCCAAGTATTGTAAGGATTAAACGAGCTGATACACGTGATGCTCTCACCACAGTGCTTGGCACTCAGCAGTCAGTACGTTAGCTGGTGCTGCTATCTTCCTTGTGAATAGGGCAGCATGGATGAACCAGAGCTTTCAAGTTGAGGTGTAATGGAGAGTAAGGTCAGAAATATAAATCGAGGCTACCTGGCCTGGAATAAAGGGCTGAGGGATTTGATTCTAATTAAGAATTGGAGATGGACTTAAGATTTTTGACTAGGTGAATGACGTAAATATAGAATCCTAAAGTGATTGAGCTAGAAGATCCCTTAGAGGTCATAATCTAGACTCTTCCTTTCACATATGGAGAAAAGGAGACCCAGAGTGGTAACACAGTTAATTAGTTGCAGAACTGGGACTAGAATCCAGGCCTTAGACCACCCGTAGACTCAATCCTGCCGCCAAAATAAGTCCAAAGGATTGTTCAGCATTTGGTAAGTGCTTAGAAAATGAGAATTTCCAGCAGGTTTGCAAACAAATATTCAGATTTTGGTTTGTATTAAAATAAATAAAAATAGTCTTTCCATTGGTACTTTTTATTAAACAAGTTGATTTGAACAATCTTAATTAGTTAGAAAGTTCCCTTGATCCTGGCAGTCACCTCAGAAATGTTTGTTAGGGGAAATAGAAATACATGAACTGGATAGTTCTAGAATACCTCCACTGGTATTTATAGTGTTTCTCCTTTAGTGAGGATGGAGGGTGAAGTTTTTGCTTAAGTAAAATTGAAGATCATTGCTTATCCAGTACTTTTAAAGTTGCTGTTTCCTAAGAATTTTAACTAGAAGAACATAAAAATAATTTAATTTCAGGAGGACTCTTACTACCTATGTAGTAAGACATTATTACATAGATGCTAATAGTAGACTTTGGTTGATATTATACCTATGTGCTGATAAGTTTTAAGCTTTTAGATTAATAGAAAAAGGTCCAAGTAATTATAGCTTTATACATTAATGATGAAATAACATAAATATTTAAATATTTGTTTCTTAATAATTGTTTCTTAAAATTAGTTTTTTCATAGAAAAGTTAAAATCTTAAACATGATTTCTCTTATACACTGGGGCTCAAGGAAACATCATTTTTGCCTGAAAACTATATAAAATATAAAATTAAGTGTTGAGACCCAGAACATATACCTGTAGTCGGTGAATATGTATATGAATGCAGACTTGTTACAGAATTCTAAATACAGTTCAGCAGTTCACTGATGGAGATATTTGTGACCAGTGTCATTCAAACATGGATTCTCATTTAATGTTTGTTAACTGTTATAAGAGTAGGGAGCTCTATAGAGTTGTAAAGTCATATTTTAATGTATCTAGCCATTTTACACCTGCTAGGTATTTTTGTTATTCATTAGGCACACTTAGATCTCTGGCTGAAGACTTGTTATTTTCAGAAGAAACTAACTTTTTAAAGTAAAACTGAGTGTTTGTTAAGCATTATGAAACATTCATAAATATTTTCTTAGAAGGCATAATTTGATAGTTGTTTTTTTCTTTTTGAGGAAGATTAGCCCTGAGCTAACATCTGCTGCCAATCCTTCCTCTTCTGAGGAAGACTGGCCCTGAGCTAACGTCCGTGGCTATCTTCCTCCGCTTTTTTATATGTGGGACGCTTGCCCCAGCATGGCTTGCCAAGTGGTGCCATGTCCGCACCCGGGATCTGAACCGACGAACCCTGGGCTGCCGAACTGGAACGTGCGCATTTAACCACTGCGCCACTAGGCCGGCCCCAGAAGTCATAATTTGATTTGGTTATATGAAAATATAGCTTGAGGGATGTGGATCTTGTTCATGTGTGTGTGAGGTGTATTATCAGTGAGTGATTTTGAGAAGATTTTATTCTTAGCATATAATGCTTTATAAAATCTTTAAGCAAGTAGGGGCCAGCCTGATGGTGTAGTGGTTAAATTCGCATGCTCCACTTCTGCAGACTCGAGTTGACAGGTTTGGATCCTGGGTGTGGACCTACACACAGCTCATCAAGCCACGCTGTGGCAGCATCCCACGTACAAAATAGAAGAAGATTGGCACAGATGTTAGCTCAGGGACAGTCTTCTTCAAGCAAAAAGAGGAGGATTGGCAACAGATGTTAGCTCAGGGACAATCTCCCTCACCAAAAGAAAAAAATCTTTAAGCAAATAATATAAGGCAAACAATGCAGTCTGTATTAAGCTATACTAAGAGGGCATTTGATGTGCAGTTTTGCTCAGTAATATAAATAATACAATTAAAATAAATATTTGGAAGTCATCACAGTTATCAGAAATATTTGTTTGGAATATGACTTTGTATATAATAATTTTGTGTCTTCAAGCTTAGCTGACTCATACATTACCTCCCCCACACCTTTTTACTCAAAACGACACTTTTTGTGTTCACTTTTGTCAGGTAACAATTCTTGAGTATTTCCTACTCTTGGGCCATGAAGGATTACCGTGAAGGAGAATCAACAATAGCAGAGCGGGAAAAGGTTGACAGTGCAGTTAGCATTTATGCCTTATCTATACATGATTTGAAACAGTTTTGCCAAGCATTGAATAATTTTCCTGTGGGAAACTTGAGCCCTAAAAGGAAATGAGCGCAGCTAAAAGGCTGCATATCACATGGGACTTAGATTTATTTTTAGAATGGCACTATAATGCCATATTTGGATTGAAACAATGTGATAGCAGTACTTTATTTTATTAAAAGCTATCTTTTCTGAAGAAGTCATCTAATTTTCTATTATATTGTATGCTACAGATTCAACATAGTAAGTATGTAACAATTCAGCTGATATAGTACTAAAGTATATATTAAAAGTTACAGGCGCTTATTTGGCAAACATTTCTGGAGCCTGATTTCTGAGTCTGCTTTTTGTAATAAAGATTCTTTGGCAGTTCATTGATTATAGTACATAGTTGTCAGTTTGAGGTAATTTTCTTTATTGAAAGGGAAAAAGAGTAAGGAAAGATTAGTACCTTGGGGATTGGTGTAGTTATTTGACAGTCTTGAAATGGAAGAGCTCTTTACTAAATGAGGCAGTGATAATAGAGAAACCCAAATGGATTATTGCCTCTGAGAAATGTTTTTTTTTTTTTAAAAAAGATAATCAGCAAAGATACTTCATACTGAGTTCTGCAGTGTTTTAGTTAGCATGGTTCATAGTTTAAAAGAAAACACTTATTGCACCATTTATATTTTATGTCAGTTTTTCTGTGCTTGATTTATCTTCATACTTTGGTTATGATAAATTATGATGTTGGTAATCTACAATGGATTTCTGAATTGCGTACTATCTAAAATTACAGATTCCCCACAGGGCACTAAGTCCCAACCCATAGGAAAATCTGCCAAATACACATTTTGTCCCTTGCCCTCTCTCCCAAGGTTGGAAATATGCCAACATCATAAATCTCAAGTATGATGGGAAAGAACTGCCACTCATGTACAGGCCTTATGCTACCTGCTCTCCATGTAGTATCTCACGTACTTCTCATAAACTCTGCGAGGCAGGGACCGTTGCATAAATTTTAGATAGGGATATTGAGGCTCAGACTAGTTAAGTGACTTGTCCAAGGTCACACAATTAAAGTGGAGGAGGCAGAATTCAGAGAAAGAACTGTCTGACCCTAGAGTTAATGTTCTGTCCATTAATTTTGTGTAACCTAGGTGGAACACCTAAATTCCATCTTCTTCGTTCTTCAAAAGTCCAACCCCCGTCTTCACATTGTTGTGGCCAGATTCTGAAATGCCTTCAGTTATCTCCATGTTTGTGAAAATCTAGTTCCAGTTTGCTCTTGTGTTTGATGTATTGTAGCATGTGTTTGATGTGTTTGGAATGGAAATTTTAACACGTTAATTACTGAATACCTACACAATATTTCATTTATTTAAATATGTTAAAGATCACTTTCTTGTCTTTGGTCCAGCTTTTTTTATTTTTTAGAGGAAGATTAGCCCTGAGCTAACTACTGCCAGTCCTCCTCTCTTTTTGCTGAGGAAGCCTGGCCCTGAGCTAACATCCATGCCCATCTTCCTCTACTTTATATGTGGGATGCCCACCACAACATGGCGTGCCAAGCGGTGCCATGTCCACACCCGGGATAGGAACCGGCAAAGCCCTGGCTGCTGAGAAGTGGAACATGCGCACTTAACCGCTGTGCCACTGGGCCGGCCCCTGTTTTTATTTTTAATTTTTACAATTTTTTTTTGGAAAGAAGATTAGCCCTGAACTAACATCCACTGACAATCCTCCTCTTTTTGCTGAGGAAGACTGGCCCTGAGCTAACATCTGTGCCCATCTTCCTCTACTTTATATGTAGGACGCCTACCACAGCATGACTTGACAAGTGGTGTGTGGGTCCGCACCAGGATCCGAACCAGCGAACCCCAGGCTGCCGAATCGAAACGTATGAATTTAACTGCTGCGCCACGGGGCCGGTCCCTTTGGTCCAGCTTTTGAAGTCTTCTTTTAAGTGTTATTCAGTGACAGTTTTACTGGAATTATGATTTTTGCCTTCAATAGCAAATTACCAGGATAAATATACAAAGCAATATCTGCCCACAGATCTAGTTTCCACTAAAATCCCTGCTATCTCATTGCTGTGGAAGAACAGCACTGCAGGTTGTCAGGAAACTGATGTGAGGAGCAGTGTGTTAGCCACGCAGGGACAAGTCAGAATATGTTTGCCTGGGCATACGTTTTATGTCCTTGAAATCTGAGTTTAAGATAATGTTTTTGCGTTGTCACTGTTAAGTGAGCCCATCGATCAGATATTTACTTATAGAATTCTCGTTGATTGAATTATGAAATGTGCTTGAGGGGCTTTGTTTCATATAAATACATTTTACCTCGTATTACTAATGTAATTGAGAATTATTAGAATTCTTATTATAATTATATTAGAATATTATTAGAATATTTATAATTCAACAAAATAGGAAAATGTAAATAAGAAAGAGATTTGGAAAATAGAGGTAGAACAGGAAGATAATATACAGATACACAGGCCATGAGATCCCGTGTTGTTTAAGATTGGGCTGCAATTTTAGTTCTGAGCTTCCTGGATGCCAAAACAAAAATGGACATTTAATCATTGTCCAGAGGGGAAAAATACCCATATTTCTTTAGGAGAAACAAGATATGTGATAGGGACACTAAGTAATGTGGTAGGAGTTGTCTTCACCACCATGAAATACAAGGTTTCTATAGCAATTTTTGGGGTTCTTTTAATGTTCTCAAAACATGTCACCAGCACAATTTTGTGAAGATGGTTCTTTGAAGATTTTGTGATCTGAAAGTAGGTTCTTTGATTAGGCCACTCCTAATCAAAGAGTAAAACCCAGAATATTTGAAAGATTACTGATTTTTTTTAATCTGAAATATTGGATAAAAACATGTATAACCTACCATAAATGTTGGAGGCCACCTGGCACTTAAGGAAAATGCCTTTTCTTTGAATAACTTATAGAAAGACCGCATGTTGAGATTTTTTTCACTTTGTTTTTATGTTTAAGAGCTTCATATATTTCTCTGTGTACATGTTATTAGGGCCTCAGTTATTTCTGCTTTTTCATAAATGCTGAACACCCTTCATCTAAGGAAGCTTATTCATATGAGTAGAAAGAAAAGGCACATTTTCAAAGTCTGTGTCATGTCAATTTTAGTTAGAAGAGTCGAGAAGACAAAAGCATTTTTTTTTATATAGTAGGAATTAGAAATGCCACTCACTATTGATAAGAGGTTTATTTTACTTTTAAAGTATATTTATTTGGGTTAAGAATGTGGGCTAGAAAGCCAATTGAGTTCCAGTCTCAGCTCCTCAATTTCTAGGCAAGTGATTTAACTTCTTTCCTCATTTGTCAAATGGGGGAAATAATAGAACCCTCTGCAAAGGGTTGTTAAGATAGAGCTGTGTGATCTATCTGTATGTAAGGTGTTTAGAACAGTGACTACGGATCTACCTTATCTCTTGTGAGTGTTGCTTAATTATTTTTGTCTGTAAAAGTGCATTTGTAAATGGGAAATAAATGGCTCTGAGCATTATGTGTGTCATATATCCCCTGAGAATTCATTTATTCAAAAGATATTTATTGAGTGCCTATCATTTGTGAGGCACTCTTCTAGGAGCTGGAGATGCACATGAACAAAAGAGAAATTTCTGCCCTCCTGAAGCATCATGTTCTAGTGAATCTGTTAAAATCCCCAAACACTCTTCTTAGAAAAATACACACAAAACTTTGCATACAGTGTTGGAAAATTAATGGTAGCTATAAGTCTGTGTGTTAAATCTCAGGCTGAGAATACCATCCATACCTCCTTTTTATTTTGTCAGAGTTCCTGTGAGACATTCCTTAAGATGGATACAGTATTTGATTTTAAAGACAAAGCTGTTGTTTGAGACAAAGTAATTGTCCCCATTTTTTTAATCACTTTTTTTGGCTTTATAAAATTAGAAATGCTGTTAGCTTTAACATGACCAATTGAAATAAAATTTCCAGAGTTTGCAGATTTTTGTAGGACCATCGTGGTCTTGCCCAAACACAAGAACATCTGTTTCCATAGGCTTAACAGTCTTATTCTTAATCTTTTCACTTAAGCAGTTCTACAGCTTCCAAAACATAAAATTAAATTACAAATGACAGGAGTTAGATGTAATTAAGAGAGAACGATTTTACCTCAGGGAGGTTTGCAGTCCTCATTTATTTGCTTTTAAGCATAGCACCCTTAATTTTCCTTCTTTTGAGTTTTTATCCCAGGGGATTTTAAAAATGAAGTCATTAAAATCACTTCTGACAAGCTGGCTTTTTAAGAGCAAAATATAACCAAAAGATTATTATATTTCTGTAAAACATATTGTAAAGATAGAATATGATATAATGGATTTCACTGGGTTTTGGTGGTGTTTCTGTTTTATTCTGTTTTCTTAAATATTGCATGATGGCTTTTGACAAAGCATTTATAAACATTCTAGACAATTAAGAAGATCTAACTTTTTCTTTAGGGAACAAGCTACTTTGGAAATAATAATCTTCTCTGTGCTGGTTATTTCTCATGGCAGCCTTCCACTGCATTTTCTTTGTTTGGGTACTTTCTTTTTCTTCCTGCCATTCTTAGCTTTCTATTTTTCAACTTGAGTTTACAAAGGGTGTGTATTCAAAGGGTTTCCGCCAGTTCCCAGTACCGTGTTAATCCTGAGAAGTTACCCAGTGGGCCAATTCTCACAGTAGCGAATAAAAATAGTCGTCCAGAAGAATTACAGAATGTGGTACCACTGTGATTTGAACTAATGGACGACTTTCCAAACCACGATGGGGAGATGAAAACAGCACAAATAATGATCATTTTCTTGGATTTTTGTCTCCCCGGATTACTTTAGAACAGACTTAAAATTTAAGAAAGTAACAAAGCCACACCATTGGTTTCTCATATACAGTAAAAGAGTATAAGAATTGGGGCTAAGAAAAAGATCATCTAGAAATCTGTCATGTGAACAGAGCCTTTCCTCTTGATTCCTATTGAGCTTACACCCACATGTTCATTTTACTGGTTTTATTCCACAAATTCAGTCCAGCATTTTATCAAGTGCCTAATAAGTGCAACTCATTACTGGTCTGTGAACTTGGGTGGCCTCATAAACCTGAATTTCCATATCATATAGTAAGGAGGTAATGCCGTTTTTTTCTTTTAACAAATTTTATTTTTAAGAACAGTTTTAGAATTACAGAAATATTGTGGAAATAGTACAGGGTATTCCCATACACCCTTGCACTATTTCCCCTATTATTAACATCTTATATTGGTATGTACATTTGTTACAATTAATGAGCCAATATTGATACACTGTTATTAACCAAAGTCCATACTTTATTTAGATTTTCTTAGTTTTTACCTAATGTCTTTTTTCTGTTCCAGGTCCCATCCAGGATACTACATTACATTTAGTCCTCATGTCTCCTTAGACTCCTCTTGACTGTAACAATGTCTTAGACTTTCCTTGTTTTTGATGGTTTTGACAGTTTTAAGGAATACTGGTCAGGTATTTTATAGAATATCCCTCAAGTGGAATTTGTCTGATTTTTTTTTCATAAAGTTATGAGTTTTGGAGAAGAACTCATAGGTAAAGTACCATTTTCATCACCTCATATCAAGGGTATGTACTAACAGCTTGACTTATCACTGTTGATGTTGACCATCTGGCTGAGGTCATGTTTGTCAGGTTTCTCCACTAAGTTGCTCTTTTTTCCCCCCTTTCCATACTGTACTCTTCCAAGGGAAGTCACCATGCATAGTCCATCCAGGGGTAGGCTCCATCCATGGGAGCATACGTTATTTGGAATTCTTCTGCATGGAAGATTTGTCTCTTTTCCTCTGTTTGTTTATTTATTCAGTCATTTATATAAGTATAGACTCATGGATATTTATTTTATACTTTAGATTATAATCCAGTACTGCTTAATTTATTTTGTTGCTCCAATTGTTCCAGCTTTGGCCGTTGGGAACTCTTTCTTTTGGATCCTATGTCCCTTATACATGCTCCCATTGTTGTGGGTTTGTTGAAGCACTTCCTTACTTTCTGGCACTTCTAGATGTTCCAGGCTCATTATGTATACTTCTTGTCCCAGTCCTAGCATCAACCGTTTCTCTAAGAGCCCTGGTTCCTTTTATTGGTAAATGGTATTGGAAACCAAGATCCTGGCATTAGGTGTGCTCATTGCTATGTGTGTTATTGCTTCTAGACCCTCTCAACTGACAGAGCAAGGAAATATATGTATGATAGTGCCTTTTTTTATCAGTCAACTTGTGGGTTCAGCAAACAATGCATTGGAATTAGAATGGGATGGAGTCAAACTTAAATGCAGTTCTTTGCAACTTTAGGTACAATTCTTAGTTATATATAGACTAGAAAGAGGGCAGGACAAGTACGTAAATGACTATTCCAAAGCAGCAGAATAATTGCTCTCACGGTGCTACCGATGTGGTGTGCAGATTGACGCAACTCTTCTGGAGGACAAATTGGCAGTATAAGTTAAAATCCAAACCACAAGGCTTACGCTGGATATTTAGGGGAATGAAGTAGTAACCATCTCTCTCCATTAAGAATCACAGCTCTGCTTTACAGACTTGTTTATAGCAAAATAAGTAGAACAGCCTGAATATTCCAAAGTCAGAGATTTGGCATAGTAAATTATGGTATAGCCATGTGATAGGTTACTACTGTACATTAAAAATGCTAGGTTAGGATAAGTGTCAAATAACATGAGGAGATGCTTACATTTTGCAGTTAATAAAAATTAATTTTCAAAACAGTGTTCAACTCATGTTATGAAAATAGTTATGTAAAAAGTTAGGCATATGCCCACCAAACATTAGCTGCAGTTATTCCTGAGTTATGAAATTAGCTTTTTTTCTTACTTTCCCCCAGTATTATTATTAGAAGGAAGCAAAAAAGTTTTGTTAAAATAAGAAAACAAAATTTTTGTCATTGTACTGAGAAAAAAAAAGTTAGATTTTTTCCTTTTAAAATGCAATAAGGTATGTCATTAATTGTGGGCTATTTTTGAGGAACAGTGAATAGTTCCATTTGGCAGGAGTATGGGAAGGGGAAATAAAGAAGATTTGGATTTTAATGTGAGGTATTAGTTCTCAGTATTTGTTCAGTGAATAAATTTTAAAATTTCTGATATTTTAGAGTACAATTTTTAATGAAATTACTTCCAGCAATGTATGTATGTATGCCATTATATGAATATATCATAATTTATCCTTTTTTCTGTTGATAGAAGTTTGGGGTCTCTAGTTTTTGACTATTACAGAAAAAAGTTATTATGAACATTCTTTACTTGTTTTTTTTTCCTATTGAATGTATATCTTCATTTCTCCTGTGTAATACTTAGGAGTGGAATTGCTGAATCTGAGTAGATGTGTATTTAACTTTACAGGAACTGCCATATAGTTCACCAAAGTGGTTGGATCATTTTATACCTCTGTTAGCAACAGTCGAGAGTTCCAGTTGTTTCATATCCTCGCCAGCATTTGATACTGTCTTTTATTTTAGCCAGTCTAATATGTTTCAGTGTGTATGTTTGTAATTTCCGGGCTGTATATACTGTTTGTATTGCTGCTTGAAATGTAGGGGACAATATACCACTACAATTATAGAGTCATTTAAACCTTGACGACATGGCAGATACAGAAGTATACAGACTTTTGTAAAATGTAGTAAACATTTTTAACATTCATTATTAGATGAAAATAAGCATGTGTTTAAAGGGATATACATTTCAAGTTTTTGCAGTTTATTTGTGACAGAATTTCTGCAAGTAAAACATGTATGAAATCAGTCAACAGTAACGTGTCACTGTACAGTCGTATACTGTAATGTTTCGGTCAACAACAGACCGCATATATAGAAGTGATCCAATAAAATTAGTACCATATAATCTGGGTGGGTGGTGTGTAATAGATGTACAGTAGTACACAAACCACCTAGTTTTGTGTAAGTAGACTCTGTGATGTTCGCACATTATGAGATCAACTAATGACACGTTTCTCAGAACGAATCCTTGAAGTTAAGTGGCTCATGAGTGTATTTAACATCATTACAAAAATCTTTTGTCATGTTGTGCATCTCAAATTACTGTGTTGTTGTATATTTAGCACAAGGCTTGGCAAACTGCGCCTGGGGGCCAAATCCAGCGTGTTTCTTGTTTTTGTAAATAAAGTTTTATTGGAATACAGAAATCCTTGTTTGTTTACATATCATCTATGGCTACTTTCACTCTACAAAGGGAGAATTGAGTAATTGTGACACAAACTGGCCTGCAAAGCCAAAAATATTTGCTATCTGGCTCTTAACAGGAAAAGTTCACAAGATGTTAATACTGCATCGTCATATGGCATTTTAGTTTTCTTTTGGATATTCAAGCTGTTTTTCTTGGGATAAATGAAGCAGCCAAAACATAAAACCAGTTGATCAAACAAACCCACTTCTTCCATAACTTTAATAATTTTCAGAATATATCAACTGACAGTAGCTTTGCCATTCCGTGTTCTTTTAAGGTTTACATCTCTGCATGATTGCTGTAAGTACATTTGTAAAAGCTTGCTCTCTGTTAAGCCATTTTACTGACTACAGTCTGGTTGAGAGGATGTATTTCGTTGACTTAGTCATTTTGGCCTTGAATACTGTTATACAATGTTCATTGTGCCAGCAAGTTCCCTATTTCAGCTACATTTATATTTAACTCCTTAGAAATGAAAAGACTATGTATTGTTGTATAAACCTTAATTTTATAAGCGCTTGGATTTGGATGTTTTGTGAAAGCTCTTTGCTGTGTACTCTTAGGAAGGAATCATCCATAATGTTACTGTGATTTATTTTCAAAGTCTTTTCACATTTACTGATGTCCTTATTCTGAGAGGAACTTAATTAAATTCATCATTGTTAGAATTTCTGGATCATTTTGTAGAGCTTGGCCTCTGGCAAGTGAAATGGATTTATTCCGAAGTTCTTCAGCATATTTCCTAAGACCAAATATTTTAACCAAGTGGTTCGCATGGAACTCCTCGACTTATCATTCTTGAAGGCTTCAAAGATTCAGCATGTGAGTTTTCAAATTCACTTTCTCTCAAGGGCATGTTACCCCTTAATTCTCTTCACATGATCAGTGGATGAGAGCAGATTGATGAGAACTGACCACTTACAGAATATTTTCAGTTTTTTGTTATTTTTTCATCCTATGTACTTTTGAATTTCCAAATCAGATATCTCTAATAACTGTGTATCCTTTTTCAAGTTATCTTCATCATCAGTCTGATATGACTGATGTAACTGGCATAAAATATTTTGAATCTTTCCGTATTCCTCTGAGTTCTTAATATAGTTTTCTAATCTTCGAGCTTATCTTGTCACAATCTGTCATTCTTAGCATGTTTCAGAACTTCCATTGTTGTTTTGTAGAATTCGTAGAGTAAATTCATCTGACATTTAAAAAATCAGAGTTCTCTTTAGAAGTAGATGTATGCTTCAAGTGGAGATATAATTCAAGAATAAAATTAACAGTTGTTTTAGAATAATTCCTTATAGTCGCATTCCAAATATAGGTTAATAGTATGTCTAGTCATCATTTCTAGAAAGTTTTGTCAGTGTGAAATTTATCTTAATCATTGTTTTAGTGCTTTAAGTCCCCCTTCTCATTTTTTTTTTTTTGAAGTTCCAAAACCTTTCAGAAAATGCTTAATGCTACTTTGGGTCATCTTCCTTCCATACTTTGAAATTATAATTCTGATCTTCCAAATCCCCATTTGACTGAATTACTCTCTTCAGAGCCTGCCAGGTAATAGCCCTCCTTATTATTACACAAGAAATAATTCTCCTTGGCAGCCGTTTTGGCTGGCTATCCCACTGAGGTTTTAATTGGCCTTTCCTTGGTAACTACCTTTTCATTTCTTCATTTGCATTTTCTTTTGTGAAGCTCAAATTTTTGTTCATTTTATCAGATTGTCTTTTTCTTTGAATTCTGTATAAATTCTGGATACAGCTATTGCAGATATATATATACTGCTTGCCTATTTCTCTTTTCAGAATTTTTTATTTAATGTAATTTAATTCATCAAAAGTTTCCATTACTTGTGCTTCATGTGTTTTGTTTTGTTTTTATTTTTTTAATTAATTTTTTTATTGTAGTAACATTAGATTATAACATTATATAACTTTCAGGTGTACATCATAATATATTTTGAATTCTGTGTAGATTACATCATGTTCACCACCCAAAGACTAATTATAATCCATCACCACACACTCATGCCTAATGATCCCTTTCGCCCTCCTCCCTCCCCCCTGCCCCTCCGGTAACCACCAGTGCAATCTCTGTTGCTATATGTTTGTTTGTTGTAGTTTTTGTCTTCTACTCATGAGTGAGATCATATGGTATTTGACTTTCTCCCTCTGACTTATTTCACTTAGCATAATAGCCTCCAGGTCCGTCCATGTTGTCACAAATGGCTGGATTTCATCATTTCTTATGGCCGAGTTGTATTCCATTGTGTATATATACCACATCTTCTTTATCCTTTTGTCCCTTGATGGGCAGCTAGGTTGCTTCCAAGTCTTGGCTGTTGGGAATAATGCTGTGATAAACATAGGGGTACGTGTATCTTTATGCATTTGTGTTTTCAAGTTCTTTGGCTAAACACCCAGCAGTGGAAGAACTGGATCATATGGTAGATCTATTCTTAATTTTCTGACGAAACTTCATACTGTTTTCCATAATGGCTGCACCAGTTTGCACTCCCACCAGCAGTGTACAAGGGTTCCCTTCTCTCTACATCCTCTCCAACACTTGCTGTTTCCTGTCTTGTTAATTATAGCCATTCTGATGAGAGTGAGTGATATCTCATTGTAGTTTTGATTTGCATTTCCCTGATAGTTAATGATGTTGAACATCTTTTCATATGCCTGTTGGCCATCTGTATATCTTCTTTGGAGAAATCTCTGTTCAGATCTTTTGCCCGTTTTTTAATTGGGTTGTTAGTTTTTTTGTTGTTGAGATGTATGAGTTCTTTGTATTTTGTATATTAGCCCCTTATCTGATGTATGGTTTTGCTTGCCTATTTTTCTTTTTTTTTTTTAAAGATTTTATTTTTTCCTTTTTTCTCCCCAAAGCCCCCAGTACCTAGTTGTATATTTTTAGTTGTGGGTCCTTCTAGTTGTGGCATGTGGGATGCCGCCTCAACGTTGCCTGATGAGTGGTGCCATGTTTGCGCCCCTGGGCTGCCGAAGTGGAGCACCGGAACTTAACCACTCAGCCGCAGGGCTAGCCCCGCTTGCCTATTTCTTAATGGTGTATTTTTTTTTTTTATTAATGTTATGATAGATTACAACCTTGTGAGATTTCAGTTGTACATTTTTGTTAGTCATGTTGTGGGTACACCACTTCCCCCTTTGTGCCCTCCCCCCACCCCCCCTTTTCCCTGGTAACCACCGATCAGATCTCCTTATCAATATACTAACTTCCACCTATGAGTGGAGTCATATAGAGTTCGTCTTTCTCTGACTGGCTTATTTCGCTTAACATAATACCCTCGAGGTCCATCCACGTTGCTGTGAATGGGCCAATTTCGTCTTTTTTTATGGCTGAGTAGTATTCCATTGTGTATATATACCACATCTTCTTTATCCAATCATCAGTTTCTGGGCATGTAGGTTGGTTCCACATCTTGGCTATTGTAAATAATGCTGCGATGAACATAGGGGTGCAACGGACTCTTGAGATTTCTGATATCAGGTTCTTAGGATAGATACCCAGTAATGGGATGGCTGGGTCATAGGGTATTTCTATTTTTAACTTTTTGAGAAATCTCCATACTGTTTTCCATAGTGGCTGTACCAGTTTGCATTCCCACCAACAGTGTATGAGGGTTCCTTTTTCTCCACAACCTCTCCAACATTTGTCGCTCTTGGTTTTGGATGTTTTTGCCAATCTAACGGGTGTAAGGTGATATCTTAGTGTAGTTTTGATTTGCATTTCCCTGATGATTAGCGATGATGAACATCTTTTCATGTGTCTATTGGCCATATTCATATC
Organism: Equus caballus; assembly: GCF_041296265.1. Lineage (NCBI taxonomy): Eukaryota > Metazoa > Chordata > Mammalia > Perissodactyla > Equidae > Equus > Equus caballus. The sequence goes on from NC_091708.1 coordinate 35,501,012, forward strand.
TTCTTTTGAGAAATGTCTGTTCATGTCCTCTGCCCATTTTTTGATCGGGTTGTTTGTTTTTTTGTTGTTAAGCAGTGTGAGTTCTTTGTATATTATGGAGATTAACCCTTTGTCGGATAAGTGGCTTGTAAATATTTTTTCCCAATTAGTGAGCTGTTTTTTTGTTTCAATCCTGTTTTCCCTTGCCTTGAAGAAGCTCTTTAGTCTGATGAAGTCCCATTTGTTTATTCTTTCTATTGTTTCCCTCAACTGAGGAGTTATAGTGTCCGAAAAGATTCTTTTGAAACTGATGTCAAAGAGTGTACTGCCTATATTCTCTTCCAGAAGACTTATTGTTTCAGGCCTAATCTTTAGGTCTTTGATCCATTTTGAGTTTATTTTGGTGTGTGGTGAAAAAGAATGGTCAATTTTTATTCTTTTGCATGTGGCTGTCCAGTTTTCCCAGCACCATTTGTTGAAGAGACTTTCTTTTCTCCATTGTAGGCCCTCTGCTCCTTTGTCGAAGATTAGCTGTCCATAGATGGGTGGTTTTATCTCTGGGCTTTCAATTCTGTTCCATTGATCTGTGGACCTGTTTTTGTACCAGTACCATGCTGTTTTGATCACTGTAGCTTTGTAGTATGTTTTGAAATCGGGGATTGTGATTCTGCCGGCTTTGTTTTTCTTGCTCAGGATTGCTTTAGCAATTCGCGGTCTTTTGTTGCCCCATATGAATTTTAGGATTGTTTGTTCAATATCTGTGATGAATGTTCTTGGGATTCTGATTGGGATAGCATTGAATCTGTAGATTGCTTTAGGTAGTATGGACATTTTAACTATGTTTATTCTTCCAGTCCATGTGCAAGGAATGTCTTTCCATCTCTTTATGTCATCGTCAATTTCTTTCAAGAAAGTCTTGTAGTTTTCATTGTATAGATCCTTCACTTCCTTGGTTAAGTTTATCCCAAGGTTTTTTATTCTTTTCGTTGCGATTGTGAATGGGATTGAGTTCTTTTAATGGCGTATTTTATAAGCAAAAATTTTAATGAAGTCTATTTTATCTTTTTTTTCTCTTGGTGATGCTAGGGGTGAGAGAAGTTTTTATCATGCTGCAGTTTCAAAATTGAACCTGAGACTGTTTATGACCATTATTGGTTGTTTCAACTATTCATAAAATAGAGATTTATTAACAATGAAGATTTCTTAATACCTTAGCAAATAATGTACGCCTGTGGTTCTCTCTGTGTGTTGCTATTTCACATTCTGTATGTTCATTAAAATTAAAACCGAGTTCAGAATTCACATATCCTAGGATGAAAAAAAATCTTTAGCTCACTATAATACAGCATATGTTCCTGACATAGACCCCTTTCCTTGTCATTTCTCTTGATAATTGCAGAATGGTTTGATTTATTTTGCATTTTGAATTAAAAGACTCAAAATCTTTATTCTATTTCTTATGACAATTATTTTTTCTTCCCTGCACTTTATAGACAAGAAGTTATTAATGAGTCAATCTAATGATTGGCCCCTAGAATCATTCTTGTTCTTTTTCAGATATTCAGTTGGAATCTCTTTTAAATTGTTCAATTAATAAGATTCTTTCCTGATTTAGTTTTCTGCCTCATCATGTGGGTCTTGAATTAAACATTAGCATTAGAGATCCTGGTTTGGGTAGGGCTGTTGACCTCATGAGCATTGCCATCACTCAGTCCTAAAGATGTGAGGTATATTTATTAAGCACCGACTGTGCCATGCATTATGCTAGGCTATGTGGAAGTTACAAAACTAAATCACAGTGTCTGCCCCTACATGAAGAGTTTTATAAGGAATATAAGATGTACAAAAATAAAAATAATATATATTCTAGGTAGCATATGTGTATGGTGTTCTGTGTATCGGTGTGTGTGTGTGTGAACGTGTGCATGTGTGTGTTCAGAGGGCAGCCCCAGCTCTCAGCAGTGCTGAAGACTTTGCTTCCTTTCACTGTTATGAAGTGTTTTCTGTATACGTGTCAGACACTGCTAGAAGCTCTTTATATATTTATGTATACATTTAGTGTCACCCTCACTACAACTTTATAAGATAGATGATATTAGCCAGAGAAGATAAGAAACTGACCAAAAGTTGTTTAGCTAGTAACTAGAGACTGAGCCAGCTTTTAAATGCAGATATGTCTGACTTTAAGCTATGTCCCTGGTTTTAAGGCCTTGAAGGAAATATAGATTTGCATCATTTTTATCATTTATCTATATACACCTGAAGTAGTTCTGTGAACAGTTAATCTAAAGGGCTTGGATCATCCTGGGTCTCTTTCTCATTTGTTTGAATTATAAGTCTCAATTAGTTCAAAATTTAAAATATGAATAAATAAAATGACCTTTATTCAGGTGTAATTTATATACAATAAAATTCACCAAATTAAGTGAATGATTCAATATGTTTTAACTAGCACCACAGATGTGATGGGTAATGTTTTCCATCACTTCCAAAAGTCCTCTCCCGTCTCTTAAGAGTCAGTCTTCTTTTTGTGTTGTTGCTGTTGAAGATTAGCCCTGAGCTAACATGCGCTGCCAATCCTCCTCTTTTTGCTGAAGAAGCTTGGCCCTGAGCTAACATCCATGCCCATCTTCCTCTGCTTTATATGTGGGACGCCTGCCATGGCATGGCTTGACAAGCGGTGCGTATGTCCACACCTGGGATCCGCACCGGCAAACCCTGGGCTGCAGAACAGAACTTGTGAACTTAACCGCTGCACCACCAGGCCGCCCCCCACAGCATGGCTTGAAAAGCAGTGCATATGTCTTTGCCCTGGATGCAAACCAGTGAACCCTGGGCTGCTGAAGCAGAGCACACAAACTTAACCACTATGCTTAACCACTATGCCACCAGGCTGGGCCCTAGAATCAGTCTTCTTCTTTTAACCCTGTCCTCTTCCAAGCACTGAGCTGCTTTCTTTAACTTGCAGCTTTGCCTGTTCTCAAATTTCATATGCATGGAATTATAGAAAATGTCTTTTGTGCCTGGCTTCTTTTACTTAGTATAGTTCTTTTGAGATCGATCGATGTTGCATGCGTCAGTAGTTTTTTCCTTTTCTTTTTTTTTTGCCGAGTAGCTCACTTTGTGGACATACCACAATTTATTTATCCATTTATCCATTGGAGCACATTTCTCTTGTTTCCAGTTTGGGGTATTATATATAAAGCTGTGAACATTTGAGTTCTGGTCTTTGCATGTATTCGTATTTTTGTTTCTCTTGGATAAATACCTAGGAGTAGAATTGCTGTATGTGTATGTTTAACTTTTTAAGAAACTTCAGAACTGTTTCCAAAGTATTTGTACCATTCTGAATTCCACCAGTGATGTATGGGAGTTCCAGTTATTTCACACCCTCTGCCAACACTTGGTATCTTGGGCCTTTTTAATTTTAGCATTTAGTGGGTGTGTAGTGGAATCTCATCGTGGTTTGAATTTATATTTCTCTGATGAGTAATGATGTTGAAATTTTTTCATGTGTTTATTTGCCACCTACATATCTTCTTTTGTGAAGTATCTATTCAGTCTTTTACCACCATCCCCCCCTTTTTTAAATCCGTTGTTTGTCTCCTTATTTGTTTTAAGTCACATATTCTGGATACAACTCTATTATCAGATAGATTTTATAGGTATTTCATCCCGGTCATAGCTTACGTTTTCATGTTTTTAACAGTGGCTTTTGAACAATAAATTTTTTAAAATTTTGCTGGCCTAGTTTATCCTTTTTTCTCTCTGCTTCGTGACTCATAGGACCCCTCTAGATAGCTCTGCAGCTCTCTTTCTGTGCAGCTTTTCCTCTCCAGTGCCCTGACCCGCAAATTCTAGCTCTCTTGCCCTCCTCCACTTCTCTCTCCACCTCAGGGAGACGTTGCCCTTCCCCAGCTCTGTTTCAGTTCCCTCGCCACGTGCTGCAGCCTGGAAGTGGCCACCAGGCAATAACTGCTGTAGTCTTGGGTCTCACCTTGGGTTTTGTCCTTTTGGCAGGGATCACCATGATTCTGAGCTGCCTTAACTAGTTAATAATGTGTTAAAAATTAGTAGTAATATATGCCAGTAAAGCTCTTGGAAAGCAGTTTGGCCTTAGCTCTGAAGGTTTAAATACTGGTTAAGAAAGAGTGTATGCTTTAAAGTTAGTTCAGCTCCCTACACTGTGAGATATTTATGGCCCTGGGAGCTTGATTACCTGAAAGGCTAGAGAAATTACTGGACAGGAGAAGAATATCCCTTTCATTTTTCATTTTGAAAGAGGAGTGTCAGGCTCTTGGATGGTGTGCTGAATATGATGTAGTCTCACCAAGGAGAATCAAGACGGTTTTAGCTGTGAAGACAGCGCATTGTTAAAATAGAGAGTCATGTTTCTGTGCTCCAGTTCTTTAGCACGCGAGCAAATGAAATTTTACAAGGGGAAGATATTAGAACTTGCTGGATGCTTAGTACGTTTTATGAAGGATTGCTGACATTATTGACATATGTTCAGTTTTAGTTAGCTCATTATAGAAGAGGAAACAGTTTTTCTCCATTGGCAAAGCAAAGGCTATTTTCCCAGAGCCTGTTTGAATCCCTTGGTATTTAGTGAACTAGTTTCGTATTGAGTAGGCTGCTGTGTGCATTTTTATGCCATTTGCCCCTAGGATATGTCCCAATTAAAGGACTTTTCTTTTCCATATGAGAACCTGGCATATGAGCTTCATAGCAAAGGATCAATTAAAGCAGCAATTTTTATACTCAGTTTTTCTAACGGGAGCACTTTACCTTCTTCTTTTGAGATTAGGTTATTTTCCTATGGGAAATCCATTTTGAATAGCACATTTTCCCTGTTCCAATAGAAAGGTCACCAGCTGTACTTCACTGCGTCAGGGATGGAGTATTCATGAGGTGTAATAGGTTGCTTTCTTCCATCTTTTTTTTCCCCTTAATATTTGGTTTTGCTTTTGCTTGAGTGGTTGGTCCCTGAAGATGGAGTAACTCTGGTCATGCATATGTGTATGTATGTCCCTGAAGCATTTTAAAACATGCAAATAAGAAGACCTTATTGTATAAACTTTAAAAAGTACATACATGATTGACTGCTAAACCTTCTCTTTCCTTATGTTTCCACAGGAGTCTCCCCAGGACAGTGCTATCACCCGGGATATTAACCGGACATTCCCAGCGCATGACTACTTTAAGGATACAGGAGGAGATGGACAAGATTCCTTATATAAAATATGCAAGGTATTTCATGTCAAAGACTCAGGTTTGAATGGTCATTCTGGTTCTTTGAAATTATGCAAAAGATACCTCTAAAGTGTAATTTGTATTTGATATTCCAGAAGGTAAAGACTGTAAAATCAAAGGTTACAGCACAATTTTAGACTCATAATGAACAGGAAATACTTAGAAATATATGGTAGAGTTTTTTTTACTCTTTTTTTTTCCCCCTGAGGAAGATTTGCCCTGAGCTAACATCTGTTGCCAACCCTCCTCTTTTTTATTGAGGAAGATTAGCCCTGAGCCAACATCTGTGCCAGTCTTCCTTCACTTTATATGCAGGTTGCCACCACAGCATGGCTGACAGTGGTGCAAGTCCACACCCGGGATTGGAACGTGCGAACCCAGGGCCCTGAAGCAGAGTGTGCAGAGCTCGACCACTATGCTATGGGCTGGCCCCGTTTCTTTCACTCTAATCAAGACTTTCAGATGACAGTCTTCTGGCTCCACATTTAAACTTTCAAAAGTTGATTTTGTTGAGCCCTCCCTGATGGCCTAGTGGTTAAAGTTCAGTGCACTCTGCTTCAGCAACCTGGGTTCACTTCCCAGGCATGGAACCACACTACTCGTCTGTCAGTAGCCATGCTGTGGCAGCAGCTCACGGAGAAGAACTAGAAAAATTTACAACTATACACAACTACGTACTGGGCCTTTGCCAGGGATAAAGGAAGAAAAAGGAGGAAGGTTGGCAACAGATGTTAGCTTAGGGTGAATCTTCCCTTGCAAAAGAAAAAAAAATTGGTTTTATGTTAAGAGCTCTGAGTCCTATAACACTACAAACTTCTTTTCAATATTCACATTATAAGTGATGAACTTGGCACCTAGGACACATCCAACAGTGGGAAGTGCTAATGCCCATCCCAGTGGACTTTTAGTGCTACAGCATAGTAAATGGTGGGAAATACTGATGTCTGTCAATAGGTCTATACCTGAAAGCTATAAAGGAAATGATAGCCTTTTCAATTTCAGTAATCCATATTCCAGTAGATTTTGGTATTTCAGAGCCATGGGGCTAAAAGGAGAATTTGGGACCAGAATTCTTCAACCTTCTTCTCTTCTCAGAATTAGTCTTTAATCTTTTCCCCAAAAAACAAATCAAGAACCTATTTAGCATCTACTATATGAGAGTAGAGGCAAGGCACAAGACATATTCTTAAGGAACTTACATATTATGATTGAGAAGGCAAAACTAACAACTAGTTTTAGGACAGACCAGCAATATAGGACAGGTTCTCCAATGATAAACTAGATGCTTAAAACTATGAGAGCAGTTAGAATTTATAGAAATGTTTCTTGGGTTTAATTTTAATTTCCTCAGAGGACACACAAAGTCATGGTCTTCTTCTCTGGTCATCCTTTTTTAGCCCCATCTCAGTTGTGCGCCCCAGTTAAGCAGCCAATTCAGCTATCCCTCACCCTACTGCAGAATTTCCCAGAAAGAAACCTGGGGCTCACTGCTTCTGATCCCTTCCTCCTGACCCCCCTGCACTCTAGTTTCTCTCCCATGATGCTCTTCCTTACAGCTCTCTCTGCTCTTGACTTCTCACCTTCCTGCACGTACTCTCACTTGTGTCTCAACTTCACTGAGTGCCTCGTCATTTCCTCTCTCTCCACCTGCCCCTAAAACAGTGGCCTTCCCCTAGGTGCTAATTCAGTTGTTCTGTAGCTCAACACTGTCTCTTGTGGGCGACCTTTTCCACCCCCAAAACTTCAGCTGTCACCACTGCACAGATGTCCCCAAATCGACATTACCTCAAAGCCCAAATTTCCAGCTGCCAGTGGTCTCCATGTAAAAGTCTGTCAAGTACATCAAACAAAACAGGTCTAAAAATAGAATTCATTTAAAAACACATTTTATGGGCCAGCCCTGGTGGCCTACTGGTTAAGTTCAGTGCACTCTGCTTCAGCGGCCCAGCTTCAGTTCCTGGGCCTGGACCTATTCTGCTCTATTAGCAGCCGTGCTGTGCTGGGACCCCACATATTTGTAAATAGAGGACGATTGGCACAGATTGTAGCTTAGGGCATATCTTCCTCAGGAAAAAAAAAAGAAAGAAAGAAAGAAAGAAAATTTTCAAACGTACATAAAAGTCAAATAGTATAATGAATTTGTATATATCCCTCACCCAGATTTAATGTTTATCAACATATTGCCACAACTGTTTCATCTTTCCCTTTTTACATTTTTCCTGAAGTACTTTAAAGCAAATCTCAGACATCATGATCCTGAATTCTCCAGTATACATCTCTAAAAAATAAGATTATTATCCATCTATAGCATCTATCATTGTCCATCAATACCATTCATTCTATGTCTGAATCTCCATATTCAGATCTCCCTAAATGTCTTTATACATTTAGTTGGAATCAGGATTCAACAATATCCATATTATGTTTAGTTGTTATATCTCTTTTAATTAAAAACAGTCCTCCTTTTTCCCCCAATACCGTTGTCTTGCTGAAGATACAGTCATTTCTCTGTTAGCTTTCAGTTCCTTCCTTTGGCCACATTGAGTTTGATATGATTGAGGTATCTTATAGCCATACTACCCTCTCTAATCACTGCCGTGGTAAAGACCTCTGTCTTGCGTTGCTGGCACTTTTGCAAAAGCTGCCTTCCATCAGTCTCCCTGCCTTTGGTTTCTGGCTTATTTATTATTTTCTCCATATTGACCCCCAAACTGGATCATTTCAGTGGCCTCCACTGAAACCTTTAGTGCTTCCCTATAGCCACAGAATGAAATCAAAATTCCTTAGTTCTTTTCCTGGTCCTAGATTCCTTAGCTTAGCATATAAGGCATTTTGTAGTATATCCTGGCTTATTCCCTAAATATTTTATACTTCAGCCACATTGAAATTCTTACTGTACACTGGTTGATGTACTTGTCAGACCTCTCAACTGAGCTGTGAAGTCCTCAAGGGCAGGAATCATTTTCTATGTATGTTAGCAATGTAGCACTTGGCACATCGTAGGTGCTCATCCAAAGTTGGTAAACTAATGAAATGCCTTTTTTTCTCCCTGCTCATTATAGCCCGAATAGGCCTTGTGTTCCAAACATTCCCCAGATATATCTCGTACTTTTCAAGTCTTAATGCATTCCTCACGCTTTTCCATGAGCCTGAAGAATATGCTCCCCTCCATTCTCTACCTATACAAATTCAGTACATTTTCTTCCTAGTATATAATTGATTAAGCCATGTGCTGAGCACTTTACATAAGAGGACTATATGATATCAATACTATGATCATTCTCTTCTTACAGATAAGGAATGTAAATAACAGGCCTAAGATCCAGACCTAGACATAGCAATTGAGGGATTTCAGCCCAACTCTGACTAACTGAAGCCTCTGTTCTTTCTTGAATAATCAACTGTTGATTGACACCTTCACAGACATTTTCATACTGTATTCCACAGCGCTGTGTTGGTATATATTACTAAGAGTTTTTAACACAATCTTAACAGCATTAGTATTAACATGTTACTTTTTACTAATTTGGTAACTGCAAAGTGATGCCTCATTGCGTTACAGTCATGCACTATGTGCCAATGTTTTGGCCGACGATGCATCACATCTACAGCAGTGGTCCCGTAAGATTAGTACCTTATAGCTTAGGTGTGTAGTAGGCTCTATACAATCTAGGTTTGTGTGAGTACACTCTACGATGTTTGCACAAGGACGAAATCGCCTAACAATGTATTTCTCAGAACATATCCCCATCATTAAGCAACGCATGACTGTATAAAAAGATCATTTCTAAAGCCCTCTGCATACCTTTGAGGAAGTATGTGTGTTTCTCATTCTGTAGTCCTCTCATCAGATAAGCTTTGATGAAATGGGGGACATAATGAGATTATATTTGAATTCTACCTGAATTTATGAAAGCATGATTATGGTATGTATATACATATTTAAAAGTTATAGTTTCACCAAAAGCTAGTGATAAAATCCGTGTATATATTAACTTCTCATCTAATAAGCATTGGCATGACATTTTGCAAAGTGATCTGAATTCTAAACATACCCAATTCTAAATTGCTTTCTTAGGACACAGAGGCACCTTGGCACAGAAAATAAGTGAAGAATAAAGGGAGTTTCATTAGAAAAAAATTTGTCAAATCTGACCATCTTGAATCTTTAGATATCCCCCTTTCTCCCACAGCTTACATGAAAACTATAGATATTAATCATAAAAACAAGACTCTGAAAAACAATTAAAGAACTAAAGAGTAAAACCACAAGGAATGTTGGATGTCAATATTCTGTTAAAGATAATGCTCAGAGGAGATGGGTAGTAATCGTCTGCCGCCAAGAAAAATATAAAATAAGAATTCCAGAGGAACCCACAAATGGTTTCAGAGAAATCCCTCTTATCTGAAAAGTTATTACTGGCATTGTGGAAAGAATTATATTTTGGTTTCTTTGCCAAAAGACTTTTTCCCAGAAAGAAAAATGAATAACATTAACAGTGTTTAGTGAGTGCCTGCTATGTGTGAGGTGCTGGCTAGGTTAAATAAGACATCACCGCAGCCCCTAAGAAGCTAACAATCCAGCAGAGAAGATGGACACTTAAAATGCAGTGTGGTAAATACTGTAATAACCGTACATGTATAGCAAGTACCATAGAAGTGCAGAGAAGAGAGGGAATTCTGGGGGAATGGAATATGTTTGTAGCCTGAAGGAAGAGCACATTTTTCAGACAAAAAAAAAAAAAAAAGAAAAAAACATGAGCAGGGACAGAGATAAGACAACCTTTTTTTAGTGTTGAAGTGGTTTCTGCTTAACCTTCCCCACTCCTTGGCTAAAGGAAGTGGTGTGGTGACGGTTCTATTTATGGTGAAGAAAAAGTTGGGACTGGGGAGAAATGTTTGCATCATTCTTTGACCATCAAAATGCCACAGTGGAGTGTGGGTAGCATCTTTGAGGTTCCTCTCTTCAAGAAACTATGGCCAAGTGACTACATTCATTTACACCTCCTGTGCTTTTTTTTCCAGGCTTATTCTGTGTATGATGAAGAGATTGGCTATTGCCAGGGCCAGTCATTTCTCGCTGCCGTTCTGCTTCTCCATGTGAGTAATTAGGTCTCTGTTATGACTTAGACATGGCCTCCTTCAGCTTATACAGGCCTTAGACTTGAGCATGATTTTATATTGGCTTTGGCCAGACTCTAGGACATGACTTTTAACTCCTATATCTGGAAACCTTATCCTTAATTTAATGTCATCATGGAAGGAAAACATGGTGAGGATAAATGACAGTGTTGAAAACTAGTACAAGGGTACACTTCATTTTTATTACTAGGATGATTGGATAGACTTCAGTCTTGGTTGGACCCTTGGGGACATTTTATCTTCTCTAAAGTAGCCACTGTCATTAGTATTTGTTTTGGGATTTATGTATTGTGGTGGGAGGGAGGCAGAGAAATTGGCTTGCTTTAGTGCCATTTTATTCATTCATTCATTCAGCAAAGACCTTTACCCTCCAACTTATTGATACTCTTTCAGATCCACAGCAAAACTGAAAAAGTCTTAAGGTGAACATCTGTATACTCCGCCTCATTTACCAATTAATATTTTCTTCACACTGCTTTCTCTGTCTCTCTCTGCTCTCTCTCTCTCTCTGTTCCTCTTTTTTACGCATTCATTTTATTTTTTTCTAGAAAAAGCTTTTGAAATTATTTTTGGAAAGTAAGTAGCAAACATCAAGATTCTTGACTCCTAAATACTTGAACATGTATCTCCTAAGGACATAACCATAAGACCACAATCACATCCAAGAAATTCCACACTGATTCAGTAACACACAGTCCACATTCAATTTTCTCCAATTGTTTGCTCAGTAAAGTCCCGTATAGCTTTTTTTTTCCTTAACCAAGATCAATGAAGATTCAGTCATTGCGTTTGGTTGTCACTTCTCTTTATTCTTTTTACTAAACTACCCCCTTACCTCTTTTGTGTGTTTCATGCCATTGACAATTTTGAAAAATTTAGGCAAATTGTCTTGTAAAACATCCCACATTCTTGATTTGTCTGGTCATTTCCTCATGATTCAAGTTAAAATGCTTGGCAAAAATTCCGCACAGGTGATGTTTAGCAGAAAGTTTTGAGCACCTGTTATGTTCTGTACTGTGCTCGAGATCAGGAGTGAATAAGATAGGCATGGTCCCAATCCTCGTGGAGACAGAGCTGGTGAAGCTGACTAGCTTTAAGCAAAAATCACACAGGTATATCATTCTTAATTTCAATGGCACTATGAAAGTATTGTAAAAAGTTTGATGCAAGATTAAAACAAGGGAGCCTTATTTAGATTACAGGCTTCTCTGGGGAAGTAACCTTTAAGGTGAACGCTGAAAAATGAGAAGAGGTACCCATTATCTTTCGTCCTTTTTGTTATCATTTAACTTTTTTTTAACATTGTTATAAAAATAAACTATTTTGAAAGCAAGAGAGTGGAGAGTAGAGTATTCCAGAAAAGAGAAGAACACGGTATGTATAGAAGCACTGAAATGAGGAAAACTTGGCATATGCAAGGAAGTGAAAGAAGGGCAGTGTGGCTGGAGCATGATGAGTGATGGAGAGTATGGGAGGGAGCTGGAGAGGTTAACAAGACCAACGTAGGGAGTGCCATGGGGGCAGGACAAAAAGTCTGCATTTTGTTTCTCTATGCAAGGGGAAGCTTTTGAAGAGTTTTAAGCAATTTTTGTATAGGTTGTAATAAAAGGAAAACAAAAACCACTTTGTATCTTCTAACTGTGAACCTAGCTTGTTGGTATCGGTGGGCATGTAAAAATATGATAAAGCTATAACATTAATAAAGACGTCAAGTTTTTTCCCCAGCTTTATTGAGATATAATTGACACATAAAAATTGTATATATATAAGGTGCATAACGTGGTGATTTGATATACATATACTTTGTGAAATGATTTGCCAAAATCAAGCTAGTTAACGTATTCGTCAAGAGGTCAGGTTTTTCAGTTTTGTTTGGTTTGGTTTTTTAATCAGACTTTCTATCTCAGAGTCTCACAAGCCTGTGTGGTTTGTCTTTGTTCTCAACTCCACTATGAGGGCATTTATCCCCATTAAGTATCGCAACCCCTTTAAAATGGGTTTCCCAATCAAAGCCACAATGTCTTGACTTGAACTCTATGCTGCTTGCCCTGGTGTTGACATAAACGTTTGGTTCATAGTGAGGCCAGATGTGCTGCCTAATATCAGAAATGCCAGTCTGGGTCAGACCAAGTTTCCTGTAGTGTATGGAAGAGTAAAATCGCCTTGCATGACAAAGACCTCAAAGGTCTGGTCCTTTGCCCCAAATACTGTTTCATTTCCAATAATAATTTGCTATGCTATTCTCACTTATTACTTAGTCTGATTTGCTCTCTAGCTCTGCTTTATTCCCATGATTTCTGTGTTCAGCCCACCTCCATCATCTTCCACAGAGGCTCGCCCACATTATTGACATTTTGAAGGCTTCCTACAGTCACACCAAGCCTTAAATAACATTTCCAGTGATTTTTTTCTATTTTGAAAACTAGACGTTTGCCAGGCTCTCAGGGAAATATTTTTCCATAAAGCTGTAGAAGATGTAGATATTATTATAAATGAGAAACATCTGTAAATAGAAGTGAAGTAGGATTTTTGCAGTATTTTAAGTATTATTGTGTTACTGTAGTACCTTAAGCATTGCTGTAAGCCTTAGAATATGTAAGCTTCTTCTGTAACTAACCATGTTTTTAACAACGCTGAGGAAGAAAAACATTTTTAGGTGAAATAGCAGCTCAGGAGGTAAAATGATTTAACAAGGTCTCATGATCTGGGGACAGTGAAACCTGCACTTGTGTATCAGCCTATTACTACTTAGTTTAAATCCTATCCTCTTTGCAAAGCCTCTTCCTGGCTCCCTCAGGCAGACTCAGCCTTTCTTGTTCCTGTGTTCCCACTGATGTTTCTACCTAATTCACATTACAGTCATTGTATACTCGTTGTATGGGAGGCGTTTTGAGGACAGGAACAGAGTGTGACAGAGTAGGCATCATTAAATATTTCTTGGTTGAGCAAATGAATGTTATGAAACACAGCTACAGGCCTAAGTTACTGCATACCTCTAAATTCCTGGTGTCCAGATAAGAAGGTGGAAGGATGGATTTGATATACTGAGAAAACTTCTCTGTATGTTTTGTGATTTTTTTTTCCCTTCCCCGTTTCTTATCTGTTACAGATGCCTGAAGAGCAGGCATTCAGTGTTCTGGTCAAGATCATGTTTGCCTATGGTCTCAGGGAACTTTTTAAGCAAAACTTTGAAGATTTGCATTGCAAATTTTACCAGTTGGAGCGCCTCATGCAGGTAAAAGAAAAAAAAACAACAGCTTGCATTCGCCAGTAAGAGTGCAGGAGGCGGGAGAGCTGGATTGACGAAATGGTGCCAAGGAGCAGTGGTGGCTGCCTTCGCCATCCAGGGTTAAAGACGGGTTTTATTATTTTCAATTCTCACTATGTGGTGAGGATGCCAAGATTAATAAGGTGTAAACCTCATGGGTGTGAGCTGGGTTTTCAATCTCGTAAGCACTCAAAAGATGAGAGCACTTTAACGCGGCAAACTCAGTCAAGAAATATTTGCCAAGGCTCTGACGCTGACTGGATAGGAATCCCATAACAAAAGTGAAACAGACTTTCCCAAACATTTCATAACTTGGAAAGAAAAACTGCCCTTCCAAATATTTGTCACCATTTTGGGGATTCCTCTTTGGAGCTAGTTTGTGGACTGGAAAAGAGGGCTGAGTGCCAGTTTAATACCAGATGATAAGTGTTCTTCTGAGCACTTTGGAGGATTAAGAAAAACACAAGTATGTGACTTTTTTGGACTCTTCCTGTCAGGTTTATGAGCCTTCTGAGTGGGAGTTGAACAGCTGCATATGTGCCTAAAACTAATTAGTTTGCTATTTCAGGAATACATTCCTGACCTGTATAACCACTTCCTGGATATAAGCCTTGAAGCACACATGTATGCCTCCCAGTGGTTTCTTACGCTTTTCACTGCAAAATTCCCTCTCTACATGGTCTTCCATATCATCGACCTGCTTTTATGCGAGGTATGTATCAGAGGTCACATCACTTTCGCTTTTGTTTACAGTGGCCTCCCTTTGTCAGCGCTGTCAAAACAGAATTTGTTCTTCTCAGTTATTTTATTTCAGTGCTGGAAAATCCAGGTTTAAGTGACTCTTCCTTGGGCCAAAGCTAACGATCATGTTTTCTTGAAGGTGCTTTCTGCCCAAAAAAACACATGTTAGATGTTTGTATTAGTTAGTATTAGGCTTGGCTGCATTTATTGAAGAAACCCAAAATAACAGTGACTAAATAAAGTAGAGGTTTATTTCTCTCTCTTGTAAAAGATTGCCAGTAACCTGCCTTCCCAGAGCGTGACTCTCATCCTTATGGCTGATTAGAGCTCCAGCCACCGTACCTATATTTAAGCTAGGAGGGTTAGGGGACGGGGGAGGGTGCATGCCCTCTTTTTGAAAGAGAATTCCTGGAAGTTCACCTGCTTTTCCACTTACCTCTTATTGGCCAGAACTTAGGTACATGACCACACCTAGCTGCAGGAGAGACGTTTATTTTAAGGTGGATAAGAATTTGCTAAAAACTGAGGGGTCTGTTTCTAAAAGAAAATAGATATTAAGTAACTGTCTTTGCCACATCATAGTTTGGGGTTTTGGGTGTGTGTGCATAAGAAAAAAAATAACTAATTTCAAAAACAATGTATGTTATTATAGAAACTGTAGAAAATAGAAGGGAAAAGATTTTAAAATACTTCTAGTCTATTGTCTGGAGGTAACTACTTTTACTATTATGGTGTACTATACTCTTTCAGCATTTTTTGTGTTCATATATGCATGTGTATGATTTCTGTGGAATAGTTTTTCTTCATTTGGAATATTATGTAATAATGTATACTATGGTTCTATATTTATATATTTAAAAATATGGTTGTGCTATATGTACTATTTGGTAACCTCTTTTTTCATTTCATATACTTGAACATCTTTAGACAAGTTCACATCTGTATCATCCTTTTTGTTTAATTTTGCCGTATTCAAAACATACAGAAATCCATTAAAGAATTTGTACCTTCTGCCAAGCTTGAAACATTGTAAGGAACATTATAAGAAAATAACACATATCATTATTCTATACCACAACTATACCATTATTCTTACTTGCTGCCAAGTATCCCATTATTTGGATATACCATACTTCATGTAACCAATTCCTAATCTCAAATCTGTAAGTTGTCTAGTTTTTCACTATTATAAACAACCATTTGTTAAGTAGTTGTAGAGGGCCCAGTGGCTTGCTAAGTAATTTACGTAAACTTCAACTAATTAGCTGAGAAAACCCTGGGAGAATAATAATTATGAAAACCAAGGCCCGGAAACTTAGTTTAACTTGATCAACAGATGTTGATGCCTCTCCTCATCTTTGGTTTGCCCCCATCACTCCCAGAATGGTTATGAAGACAGGCAGGTTGGAGGGAACCCTGAGAAGATTCAGTTCTGGGATGTGGGGCTCACAGACAGAGTGATTGCTGTACTTGGAGGGGGCAGCGCAAAATAAAGGAAAAGTCCACCAGGTGTTATTTCCTGATAGATCACAATTTTATGAGTCTAATGTTTTGGTTTGGAAGCATAGAATACTTTGGAAAAGTGTT
Source organism: Equus caballus (assembly GCF_041296265.1). Classification (NCBI taxonomy): domain Eukaryota; kingdom Metazoa; phylum Chordata; class Mammalia; order Perissodactyla; family Equidae; genus Equus; species Equus caballus. The sequence goes on from NC_091708.1 coordinate 35,516,982, forward strand.
CTTTCTTGTTGATTGTGAGAGCAGGGCTAGAAAAGCTCTCAGGAAAATGGGAGACTGGGTCTACTTTCAGTGGTTTTTTAGGGGTGGCTGTGCAATTTTTATTTTCTAAGACATTCCATTTTTAATTTAATTAAATTTTTCCAATTTCTCTAAAATTGTGGGGTATTCTGAGGACAAACAGATATAAACACTGTTTATAATCCACATATAAACACTGAAAATGTTCTTTTGTGTTTTCTCTTTTAGGGAATAAGTGTTATTTTTAATGTCGCCCTTGGATTACTAAAGGTACACATTTATTCATAAGCCGAGTTATCTGGCATTTTCTGTTCAGCACTTGCAATATCTTGGTCTTAATCTCATTCTGAGCAGCCCGTATGCTCTGGCATTGTCCCTGACAGTGGATATGTGCAAGTGGTTCTGGCAAAGGCTAAGAAGCATCTCCTGGGGATTATAAAGGTGCTGGGATTATAAACTCTTCTTGTGCATCTTCATAGTAAAGAATTTTTTCTGTACATGGTTGTATTTTCTTCTTTCTTCAAGACTTCCAAGGATGACTTACTCCTGACAGACTTTGAAGGTGCCTTGAAGTTCTTCAGGGTTCAGCTTCCTAAGAGATATCGCTCAGAAGAAAATGCAAAAAAATTAATGGAATTAGCTTGCAACATGAAGGTAAAATACTTTAGATTATTTTATTCAGTTAATGTCTCACTATTCCTAATTCCTAAATATCAGCATTTATAATACATAAATAATAATTTTTCTTTTGTATTGGATAATTTTTTTCAACTATTTTCATATATATTATATCCTATGCATTAAATCTCATTGCCTCCCGGAGCCTTTGAACTCTAGGAAAGGTCTTATTATCCCTATTTTGAAGACAAACCAAAACACAAAGAGGCTGTAGCCCCCTGGAGTCATACAACTAGTTAGTGGCAGAACTCAGATTTCATTATTTCTACTCTGCTGTCCTATAGTTTTCAATATTTGTTGTTGAGGTGAGAAATTCCCTAAAATGAAACTAATAATATGTAAAGGAAACCCATTCAGTTTTATCACTTCCAATGGCATTTATGATTTGTACGATGTTTTAAGGTAACAAAATACAGAATCTTCTTGTGTTCACGTTATAATAAAATTTTGTTTTTTAAAGAAGAAAAGTAATTGAGGAAGTTTAGTTTGGAATTTGGGGGTCGAGGCAAATGGAGGATAGAATAAATAGTTGTATTCAGATTCTTATAGGATACATAAAAGACTGTCACATTTACTTTATGTGACTCCAGAGGGTAGAGCTGAGATGAGTGTGTCAGGGCAGATGTGGCGGAGGAGAAGCTTCACTGTCTGCTGAGTAGAGCACAGACTTGGAATCAAAGAAATCTGAACTCAGATTTGCTTCGCCTATTTAAGGTGCAATTTCCTCATCTGTAAAATAATGTTGGACTCTGGTTCTGGTTACATGTCAGACTGAGCTGACTCAGGCTACTCTTCTTTAAACAGTTGGAGATGCTAAATGAAATATAATCCAAGAAATGTTTAAATACCTGTGTGAACTTGAAAGCAAAAAGAGAAATGTCCAGGTACCTAAAACAAAATAGCTCAAAGCTAGTGTGTGTGAAATGATAAAACAACATCCCAAGAAAATATGGAATCATAGGTAGGTATTAGGGTTTTAATGCTCACATAGACATATGGTATGACTTTGGGCCTTCAGGAGGCAGCTGAAATTGAAATCTCTGCATAAAGTTAGGATGTAGGAATGGCTGCTGTGTTTGTGAAAGGGGGGATACAAAACTACCAGTTAGCCCAAGAAACAATAGAAATTATACCATAAAATGAATGAGAGATTTGGGAAAAAAAAGGAAATAGGTCTTCTGGAAATTAAAATAATCATTAAGGTTATTCAGATTAGAATGTTATATACTTCACAAGTGTTACGGATAATATTTAATGATATTTTACCGTATGCCAGTAACTACAATCAAGTGCTTTTGTGTGTGAGGATTACCTGTAGTGTTTGTACAGTGCTTATCATAGTGCCTGGTGATTAATAAGAGCTTGAGAAATGATGGCTATGACTATGATTATTTCCTCTCTGGTTTTTCAAGCAGATAGCAAACACTTTTCAGTACCATTTTCACAGATGATGGGTTGGTGCACAGGGCACAGAATCAAGTCAGCTTGAGGTTCTTTGGGTCACTGTTTCCACCTCAGCTTGGCTCAGCACACAAGAGGATGCTGCCTCTTATTTGCATATGATTTCTTCCCCTCCAGAACCTGCTCCTGTTTTCTCGGTGTCCCATCTCAGTTTGTGGTACCTGGTTGCTCAGGCCAGAACCCTTGCTATCATCCTCAACTTCTCTTTCTCTCAGACTCCACATCTTCGTACTCCACATCCAAGCCCTTTTGTTAAAATCTATCCTGAATCTGATCACTTCCTGCCCTCTTCATCACTAATACTTCTCTTCTGGAATATTATGGTAGACTCCTTGGTCTTCCTGTTTTCACAGTGGTTTCCTCTCAGGCTTTTCTTTTCTTTTTTTGGTGAGGAAGATTCGCCCTGAGCCAACATCTGTGCCAGTCTTCCTCTCTTTTCTTTATGGGCTGCCTCCACAGGGTGGCCGATTAGTGGAGTTAGGTCCATGCCTGGGTTCTGAACCCATGAACCTGGATCCCTGAAGCAGAGCGCATGCAACCTTAACGACTCGGCCACGGGGCCAGCCCCCTCCCAAGCTTTTCTTGATCTCATCCCTCCCTTGCTTAAAACTCTCTAATGGCTTCTTTTTTTTTTTTTTTTTTAAGATTTTATTTTTCCTTTTTCTCCCAATGCCCCCCAGTACATAGTTGTGTATTTTTTAGTTGTGGGTCCTTCTAGTTGTGGCATGTGGGATGCTGCCTCAGTATGACTTGATGAGCAGTGCCATGTCCGCGCTTAGGATTTGAACCGGTGAAACCCTGGGCTCCTGAAGCAGAGCTCACTTAACCGCTCGGCCACGGGGCCAGCCCCTCTAATGGCTTCCTTTTTTTTTTTTTTTTTTAAAGATTTTATTTTTTCCTTTTTCTCCCCAAAGCCCCCCAGTACATAGTTGTATATTCTTTGTTGTGGGTCCTTCTAGTTGTGGCATGTGGGACGCTGCCTCAGTGTGGTTTAATGAGCAGTGCCATGTCCGCGCCCAGGATTCGAACCAACGAAACACTGGGCCGCCTGCAGCGGAGCGCGCGAACTTAACCACTCGGCCACGGGGCCAGCCCCTCTAATGGCTTCTTATCGCAGAATAAAACTCAAGAGTTCTTTCCTTGGCCTACAAGGCTTGGCACCATCTGACCTTTGGCCATCTCTGTGATTTCATTTCCCACTACTTTTCCACCTTACTCTTCCCACTTCAGACACCCTGGTCTCCTTGCTGTACTCACACATGCCAAGCATGTTTACTCCTCAGACCTTTGCACTGGCTGCTCTGTCTACCTGCAGTGCCCTTCTCCTCTGTCTCCACATGGCTTCACTGTTGGGTCCTTCGGTCTTAGGCTCAAATATCATGCCATTAGAGAGCCCTTCTCTAATTACAGTGTCTAAAATAGCAACTTCTTCCAGCCTTTTACACCCTTATCTCCTTACCCTAGCTTATTTTCCTCATATCATGTATTGCTACTTAATGTTATTTTATTTCATTATCTCTGCCCACCCAACCCCCCCCCCCAAACCCCACTGGAATTAAGCCTGCAATGGATGGGACTTTATCTCTTTTGTTTACTGCTGAATCCCCAGCACAAGCAGAGGACATGGCATATAAATATTGGTTGAATGAATGATTAAATGAATATGTTGTTGAGTTTCTACCAACTGTTTTACAAAGAAGAGTTAACATAGAATTAGACAAGGCTTAAAAATAGCTTCTGAAGGTTTTACGTTCTGGGTTTTCATTAGCTTGAAACACTTGAATAATATATGAATCCTTTATTTCCATAGTCTACATGGGAGGTGTCTAATGTCTTTTTATTTGCCTGTACTTTCAAGGAGTTAAGGCAGTCAAGACTGCACAGCACACACATTTTGTGCTTTAGATATATAATTCCTTCTGGGCCTGGAGAACTCTGCCTGGCCGGGGGTATACTTTGGATGGTTCTCCTCTTTATTTGCTCATGGTTTCGAGTGAGAAAGATAGGAATTTTTCTTGAAAGTGACTCACAGAATGGAAAGCCTACAGATTCACCAAGACGTTAGAGAATGAGATTTTTCTGCTAAAAGGTGGGATATGCTGTGCATGATTTAGTTATGATGATTAGTTGTACTCTGGTAGCTATACTTAATACCAAAAAATCTTAAAGGGGATATAGGCAATAGCTGAGCCAATTACCAGCAGAGAACCTCAGTCACAGTGATAATTTGCCAGCTCAAAAATGAGAAAACTCATTGGCAACCTCAGGCTTGAGTCCTGCGTCATGTGGACCACAACAGTAAGTGCTACAGTCAGCACAGAGAATGTGTGTGATCATCAGAGCTTTGGAGCCTCCTCTAGACGTGGAAAAGGGGATTCTTGCTATGTGAGCGGTGTGGAAACTAGCTTTTGAACTTTTTGGTATAGAATTTAGAACAGAAACATTGGCTCTGTAACTCAATGAAATCCCATTCCATTATTATTTAATTTGTTTTTTAAATTGTGGCTCAGTTTTCTCAGTTGCATTTCCTGATTAAAGTGGGGATTGGGAATACTTTACCTCACATGCCAGTCCAGGAAACAAATACCTGCTTTTGTTGTTGTTATTGTTGTGTTTTAACAATTATGGTGATGTAATTTCCAGTATTTGTATAGTTTGTATAAGCATCTCATTTCTTCCTCACACTACCCTGTGAGGTTTGTTGGGCAAATCAGGTGTGGAAATTGAGGCTTCGAGAAGTCAAGTGACTTACCCAGCTGGTCCTGGCTGGGCAGTGACAGGAGCCCTGGTGGCACTCAGGCCATCTGACTCCACATTTCCAATGCCTTCCACTCCGTTGCACTGCCTCTTCTCATTGCAACAGAAATTGTTTGGTGTGGCAGTATCTGAAATGGCCACAAGATGGGTGTGTTGCTCAGAACCGTCTGTATTCCTCTGTGCCTGTGTCTTTCTTTTCTCTATAAATCTTTCTCTGTGTCTGTCTGTACTTGCCTCTCTTTACCTTTCTCTCTTTTCGGCTGTTTTACTTCTTACCTTCTCCCTCTTTCTCCTTAGTTTATTATGAGACTGAGATATGTTATTTCATGAGGAGTTTCAGATCCCCTGCTCTTAACCTAAAACCTAACAACATACATCAAAACTCATTTAGCTGTCCGTTGAATTTCTCCCGTTTTATGGGTCAGACTTGAGATAGGAAAATTGTTTCCATTTCTAATATAAGATCTGAAAGGAATTTCACTTTAAATAGACTGTTCCAGGAGATCACGGATGGTCCTAGGAGCTCCACAACCCTTTCATACTCATAGCTGTGCTATGCATTGTCTTTAGAGGGGGAAAATGGAAAGAAATTAATTCTTAGCCTTTTAAATTTTTTTTTTGTTTTTTTTTTTGAGGAAGATTAGCCCTCAGCTAACTACTGCCAGTCCTCCTCTTTTTGCTGAGGAAGCCTGGCTCTGAGCTAACATCCCTGCCCATCTTCCTCTAGTTTATACGTGGGACGCCTAGCACAGCATGGCTGCCAAGCGGTGCCATGTCCGCACCCGGGATCCGAACCAGCGAACGCCGGGCCGCCGAGAAGCGGAACGTGCGAACTTAACCGCTGCGCCACCGGGCCGGCCCCCCAGCCTTTTAAATTTTTGATTCAAGAAATATGTGAGAGCAACTGTTTCTTCATGTCTGTACGATGATTTTAGAGAACAAGTCAAATTTATGAGGCTAGTTTAGAAGAAGCAGGAACCATGCTAAAAGAGAAGGCTTAGTGGGTTTTTTAGATCAAACCTGAAGACTTGTCCTTTTTGCTGTAGAATCCTGCCTAAGGTGAAATGGCATTTCTGAACCATTGCTTTGTTGAAAATTGTTATTTCAGACATTAAGTGAATGTCCTAAATTTTAAATTACCTGTAAGAAAAGATATTATTATAAAAACCAAATAGCAATATCTCCAAATTAATGTAATCCTAACCATTTGCTATTTGGAGAAACAGAAAGCTCTTTGGCATTTGGGAATATTTTCCCTCGGGATATTTTTAATCATGAGCTAAAAGCAACACTAGTTTGAACTTCATTCCTTGCTCAGATTACTTTTGTAGTTGGTGTGTGTTAGGATTTTAAGCTTTATGATTGCGGTGACTTCATCAGGCTTGTTTCTTGATGTTTTCACAGAATCTTGCGTAGTGTCTCCACACAGTGAATTAATCCTTACAGTGACCGTATGAGGTCATTTTACAGATGTGAATACTGAAGCTTAGAGAATTGAAGAAAACTCCCAAAGGATATGAAGTTAGTAAGTGATGGGGTTGGGATTAGATCCCAGGAATTTCAGACTCTAAAGTCAATTCTTTTCATCATTGTGCTTTACTGGAATTGAGGGATTGAATAAAAGAGCCAGTGTATTGATCCATTTTTGGTAATCTTTGTCATGTAATGATGAGTAACTCAGTCTCCATGTCAGTGTTGAAACTTACTCTCTGTATGCTGTGATTGAGTTCAGTTTTCCTTATAGCTAAATCAGTGTATAGTTTTACCTCTTTGCTTGTTCCTGCCTTTTAGAATTGCGTTTCATGAGGACGCTTTTGAGTGGGTGCTCTCTTTCTGTACAATGAACTCTAAATTTTGCCAGTTATGCAAGGGTAGCGATGGTCACTACCTTCTTATTTTATTTTAATAAGGTGGTCTCCCTCGGTCCTTATATGTGTTTGGGTCCTCTGCTATTTGTTTCTTGTGTTTTAGAAAAATACTCTGATGGTAGAACCAGAATACCTAATTCTATTTAGCAATCTTTGAAGGAGTTTGAGTCTAACTATTTAAACAAATTAAATATAATGGCTCAGAAATTAAATAGAATGTTGATTTGTTTCTAGTGGTGTTGAATGCAGACCTTGGAGTCCCATGGACCTTGGCTTTCATCCTGGCTCTGCCGCTGCTGTGTGACCCAGGGAGGGTAGTAGGTGTAAAAGTAAAAGTATCTTATTATCTTGAAAGTCCTATGTAAATCTCAGGTTCTTTTAATCAGTAACTGAAAAGCAAAGTCCTTGTCCCAAGCATTCTAAAAAAGGAAGGTGGACTTGTGTCAGATTTCTTTTTTAGCAATGAGGACTTTAGAATCAGGATCTCCTTAATGTACTAGACCTCTTTCTACCCACCTACCCACCCACAAAACATACTTCAAGCCTGCCATCCAGAGCTACTAACATTCAACCTCTCACCTTCACTGGATTCCCTGTGACTCCAGTCCAGCAGGGATTCTGACCTTTGCAACAGTTTCTTAAGCCAAACTTGGAAATCAGTCCCTATTATCTATCAGCAGCCTATTTCTTTCTCTTCTGTATTAAATGGACTTTGTTTAAATGGCTCATTATTTGCAGCACTTGTTCAGAGGATAACTCATCTCTGATTCAGGACAAGAATGCAGATGATAGTAATAATAAGTAACAGCTACCCTTTATTAAAAAGACCTCACTGTGGGGCTGGCCCCGTGGCCAAGTGGTTAATTTTGTGTGCTCCGCTTCAGCTGCCCAGGGTTTCTACAGTTCAGATCCTGGGTACGGACATGGCACCGCTCATCAAGCCATGCTGAGGCGGTGTCTCACATGCCACAACTAGAAGGACCCACAACTAAAATATACAACTGTGTATTGGGGGGATTTGGGGAGAAAAAGGAAAAATAAAAAAATCTTTTAAAAAAAAGACCTCACTGTACACCAGGCACTCTTCTGAGCTCTTTATATGTTTTATGTCATGTGGTCCTCATAATAAAAGTCCTCATAAGGACTGTTGGAATTTTCACAGATGAGGAACCTCAGGCTGAGAAAAGGCTGCTTGCCCTCAGTCATACAGTAAGTCATCCGCAGAGCCAAGACTCGAGCCTTGATCTGTCCACCTGCAAAACCCAAGCTCTTAGTGGCAAGTGTACCACCTCACTCCCACCCAAGTCAGCAGCCACTCTCGCTCTTCCTCCATCTCTGTGGGCCTTGACATCTCTGCCTGTCCCAGAGGCTGATCAGAGACCAGCTTTCCCAGGGCAAGTAGCACATGTTTTTAAGAGAGAGCATTATTCAATACCTGTGACAAATTAATGACAAGTGAATGACAAAGGGAGAGGTGTTTTGGACTAAATTTATACTTCTACCGAAATATCAAACTGGCATGTTCCAAGTTTCTGCCTTCTCTCTAATTCAGGGTTTCTTAAGTTGGGACTATGAATGGGCCTCAAGGAGCCCATGAGTCCTCTGAAATGGTATGTAGACTATTTTATTGCCAGGGTGTGGGGGGTGTTGGCTTCTGTGTTTTTGGGGGGACAGTGCTTTTTATGGGAACCTAGGCTCTCAGGAGACTTTCAAAGTGGTACTGTTCCTAACAGTGTTAAGAACCACATACTAGTTGCATTGGGGTATAAAATTGGTTTTACCTAAATTACAAGCTCACTCTTATCCCAAGAAATTATTAGAGTTTTTTTCCCCCCTGAAAGTACGTTTCAACAAAACAAATTTCAAATTTAATCTTCTTTGAGGGCAAAAATACATCTGTGTATGAAGCTGTGATTGCCACAGCCTTGTGATAGGAGTCAGCCAACAGTGGGTGTGATTCAGAGCTCTGGGGCTAATTCCATAGCTTCCCTGCTTCCTGAATTCAATTAAAATGTTATTGGTATAAGTAAGAGACAAAATGAACCTTGGACTGTTAAGAGTGAGGACTGTATCTCTATTCATTCATTATTTTCATGCTTCTTATGTGCCAAGCATTAGGATTTTCACAATGAATAAGAGTTCTTGCCCTTGTGGAGTTGGCATATTGTGATCTGTATACATCTTTGTGTCACTAATGCCCAGCAAAGAACACTGTACAGAGTAGTGCTCAACTACTGGACAAATAAATGTCCCTGCATCCTTAAGAGGTTAAAAGGAAGACTATTGGTTTTGATTTGTTCACCATGTGATTAGAGTACCAATTATGTTCCAAGCATCGAGCTAGGTACTGAGATAGGATGGTAAGCAAAACAGATGTGACCTGCTTCCTAGTGGGAAGACAGACAATCAAGTAAGCACTATTTATTTAAAGCAAGCATTATTTATTTAAAATAATTGTGAACTTGGACAGGTGCCATGGAGGAATTGACTTAATGCAATGAGAATATATAACAAAAGACCAGGCCTGATAGGGGAAAGAGACTGTCAGGGAAAGGTTGACTAAAGAAGTGATGTTGGAGCTCTGATGTGAAAGGTGAGTGGGAGTGAACTAGGTGTGAGGTTGTCCAGGCAGAGGGACCAAGCTTGCAGTGTATGTTCAGTTTGGCTGTCATTTCCATTCAGAAGAAAGGTCGATGCAAAGAAGAGGGAGTCCTTTCTCATTAATTTAGCGGTCATTTCTGGGCACTCTCTATGTGCATGGACAGGAGACAACAATGAGTGAGACACAGTTCTGACCTGGAGAAGCATTGATAATGGGACAGGCTGGCTGAGGGTTGCTGGTTTCTCCTGGGTGCAGCCTCTTAAGGACGCTTGAATTGCTGCTTTTGCTGTTGCTACCTCTTGTTTTCCCATTCAAGAATCAGGCATCAGTCTTTTTCATGGAGTCTGTGCCTCAGAGACAGCCTGAACTAGTTGGCTCTGGTATGCAGTCAACTGTGCTCCAAAAGTCAGGATCAGCTGTAAACCCATTATAAGCAGGGTTGTTTTTGTTGTTGTTGTTTGCGGTGGGGGTGGAGAGTAAGGCATTTCAGGGATGGAGGGTGAGAGAACCAGAACCAAGAACAAGGGAGGCTGAGAAATGGGAAGGCCAGCCTGAGCTGATAAAGAAGGCAGAACTCTGTACCAACAAGCTTTGCAGAAGACAGCAGAACTTGGTGTCCAGTCCTGAGGACTGATTCGGAAGCACAGCGGAGACCATCATCTAGAGAAACTAGCAGAGCACTGTCTTAGAGATGCCAACAGTAATTATGAGAATTATTTTAAACAGGATTTATTTTGTTTCCTTAGCTGTAAAAATAGTTCATGCTTAATGAGGGAAACAGGAGACACATAAAGAAATGCCCATATTCTGTCACACAAACGTAAGAACCAGATGAGATAACGTGTAAAAAGGCTCTAGTATTTGTCAGGTGCTCATTATACATTAACTGCTGTTACAAGGCTGAGGGAGAATCAACCTTTTTGCTCTGAGAATGAGGTATTTATAATAAGTGATAATGAAATGCAGAAGAAATAATTTGTAATTACCTTTTAAAATGTATGTTAATGGGGAAAAGATGTTAAATCTTCCTTACCCCGGCATGAGAATGAACAGCTGAAGAGTCCTGAAGATTTGTGGGAATGTTTTGTAGGATTTGGTGCAGTTCTTCTTTTTGTAAAGCACTGGGGGACCTCACTGCCCTCCCTTGTCGTTGACCCAGAATGACAGCAGAGAGCACTGGGAGGAAGCGTTTGCTGCCCACAAGCCTCATTTATTTTCTGTTCCTTTACTATTGATCTGTTAGGATTGTTTATAAATTTACTAATCACACAGATGTTTTATTTAGGTGCTTCTTTGTGAATCACTTACGTACACAATAAATGTTTACCCCAGCACTGGCCTTAAACCGCAGAAGATCTGGGTTTAAAGATGTCACTCTCCAGCTTGTGGCCTCACCTCAAGTGTTTAATGGGCATCTTTCTATAGACTGCAGCCAGGGCATAGTGGTATGTTCCTGGCTGCCTCCCCTTGGGCAGCAGCCAAACTCCAGAAAGAATCTCTGATTGAGGCAGACCTGCAAACATTCCGACACGGGCAGGTGTCCACAGAGTCAGTGGGAGAGGAACACCAGGCAGGTCAAGTTAGACAGAAAGGAAATAATGGAACAGGGAATTAGAGGTGCTGACACCAGCATGCTGCAAACTTGGGCCTGTCCTCTCCCTGTTCTGGGTCTCAGTTTCTTCATCTGTAAAATAAGGACGTTTGACTAGACTAGCTCTGAGATTCCTAGTTACCTGGAACTGGGGACTAAAAGAGTTGTGAGTCAGCAGTATAGTACTGATTATTGAAGCTTTGAGAAGGGATGAGCATTAACTTTGTCATCATTCTTTAAGTTGCACATATCTGTTTTATCACTTTTCTATTTCTTATATTTTGTAATTTCTAAAAATGTAATTTAAGAAACACCAAAGGGTTGGAGCTGGCCCAGTGGCGTAGTGGTTAAGTTCGTGTGCTCTGCTTTGGCAGCCCTGGGTTCGCTGGTTCAGATCCCAGGCGTGGACATATGCACCACTTATTAAGCCATGCTGTGGCAGGCATCGCACATATAAAGTAGAGGAAGATGGGCACAGCTGTTAGCTCAGGGCCAATCTTCCTCAAAAAAAAAAAAGAAAGAAACACCAAAGGGAAAAGATTAGCAGTTTAGAGGAAGGAATCAAACAAAAGACTAAGTTGCATCTTGAAAGGATGCCCTTGGTTATGGTTTAGATAAGAATAAAGAGAAGGGGCTAACCAGTCAAAAGAGGAGAAAAACCTGTTAGGTAGAAGGAAAGCCAAGAGAATAAAGGGAGAAAAGATTTCCTAGAGGGAAGAGGAGTGAATTGGTCATGTTTAAAGCATGAAAGTAAAGGAATTTTGAAGTCTAGTTGGAGAGAGGTAAGACCCACTGGATATAGTAAAAAAGAAACCACTAGTGACTTTCAGGAGGGTACTTTCTGTAGAATAATCAGAGCAAAAGCTTGATTTAGAGAGATTAAAGAGAGAGAGGCCGTGAAACAGTGGAAGTGGAAGTATAGACCTGTGGTTTGAAATGGTTGGTAAGAAAAGGCTTGAGAGAAAGATGACAATAGCTTGATGGGGCCAAAGGGCAGCAAAGCAGACTGACCAGCAGAACTGTGTTTTTAAGCGCAGAGAGAAAGCACAGAAGGAGCTTGTAGAGAGGAAAGGTGACAGGTGTAGGATAGTGAGGTAGCTACAGCTTGGATTTTGGATGGAGTCTAGCTGCCTGGGCTCAAATCCCAGATCTGCCAGTCCCTAACTGAGTGACCTTGATCAAGTTACATAACCTCCTTGTACCTCAGTTAACTTCCCTATAAAATGAGGATGATAATACCATACCTTGTAGAGGTGTCACGGGGTCACAAATTTAAAGCACCTCACAGCAGTGCTGGCTGCGTGCTAAATAAAATGGTGGATGATGATGGTGATTAGGAACAATAGGACCCAGGACCCTACCAGACTCAGGTAGGAAGGGCTATCTGTAAGGTGTTCATTCTAACAGTAAAAACCTGAGGAACCAATTATCCCCAACAGAACCCTGGACACAGTAGTCATTGAGTAAGAATTTTGTGGCCTGGGCTTGTGCCCCATTCTGGTGATTTCCCTCCAAAAATAGGAAACACCACTTCATAATGACTGGGGATGGCCAGGTCAGCAGAGGTCTTGGTCTATAGTGCAGGCCCTGAAGCGTCCATCACTTTCTGATACTTTTTAATTTGTGCTATGGTTTATCCTACAGATTAGTCAAAAGAAGCTGAAAAAATATGAAAAAGAGTATCACACCATGAGGGAACAGCAGGCCCAACAAGAAGACCCCATTGAGCGATTTGAGGTTTGTTTGCTTTATGGCCTAGGTGACGTGAAGAGCCGTCAGCCTTTCACCTAATTCTGCCTGCAACCAGCTTTACTGAGTTCTTTTTAAAATTCAGTTTCACTGTTTCTGCGTTCAAGTTTCATTGTGAGTTTGCAAATGAAAAAGCCAGATCTGTTTGCTTAAACCAGCTGCCTCGTTTGTTCCAGTTCAGTGGTCTTTCGTCACAGTTAATAAGTAGTAGCTGCTTGACAAGGCCACTTGAATCAGTGAAGTATTTCTCCGTGGAGATAGGAAGTAAGAAATTGTTGATTGGTGGCACGTTAAGACCAGCCACATCGCCCATGTTTTCCATAGGACTCAGAAATTAGTTTTGAGGGGTAGCCCGGAGAAATTGTCATTTCCATCTAACTGGTTTCTTTCTACCCTTCAGCGGGAGAATAGGCGTCTACAAGAAGCTAATATGAGGTTGGAACAGGAAAATGATGACTTAGCCCATGAGCTGGTGACCAGCAAGATAGCGCTGCGAAAGGACCTGGATAATGTAAGTGTAACTCCTCTGAAGGGGTGGATTCCACTGAAACACTTGACTTCTCTCTTAAGTGAAATCCTTGATTTTAGTGTCTGTTGTTCTAGTTAGTTATCCACACAGTTTCCCTCTCATGATACAACTTGCTCCATCAGTATTACTTCCCTCCTTTCCTTCAGAGAGTGTTGATTATCTCGTTAAACTCTCCTTACCACGTTCTTCTCTCGTTATACATGCAGTCCTTGAACTCATTTCCAAATATTGTTTGATTGAGAGACCTTTGGATTAATTTTTATGCTATCACAATTGGCAGTAGCATTTAATCCTTATAATTTCCTTAACTTCCCCTAAGGCTAAGAAGAGATTTGGTTATCCTGCATGTTATGTGCCTCTTGAATAAGCATTGCCAATTGTGATAAAGCTCATTGCCTCAGCAGTTTGCAATTTCATCAGTAATTTCTGTTGGCAGATGTTCTGTTTTCCCTTGCTTCTCCTAATCTTAAAAAGTTTGAGATGATGGCTTTCCTGGCAGGGTGTTTGTCAATTTTCTGTACTACCAGCTTCCCTTAGAAGAAGTGCAGTCTGTCATTCATGCTTTAGGTCAGAGCTTGGCAAACTTTTCTGTAAAGGGATAGATAGTAAATATTTTAGGCTTTGTGGGCCATATGGTCTCCGTTGCAACTATTTAATTCTGCCATTGGTGCGGAAGTAGCCATAGACAGTAAGTCAACGAATGAGCCTGGCTGTGTTCCGGTAAAACTTTATTTACAACATAGGTGGCAGGCTGGATTTGGTGCATGGACTGTCATTTGCCGACACCTGACTTAGATTTCCCCGTCAGGCTCCCAAGATTACGTTTCTACCCATCATTTTCCTGAGGTTCTCGAGATAGGCACAGGCTTTTGAGGATTTACAGGGGATTTACATGATATAGTAAACCCCATAGGGTGTATGAACTTTACAAGGTCCTTGGCATCCACCAAAGGTATGTGAAAATATTGTGTACTATATTCTTTAGAAGTCTGTGCTTTCATTAGATTCTCAAAGTGGTTCACATGTTAGATGAAGAGAGAGAGATGGCAGTATCTACTGGTTCTTATTACTTCTCTTTAGAAATAGAATAATGGAGTAAAAAATTTTTAACAGACCTGGATTCTAATACGAGCTACTCTACTTTCAAGGAGAGTAAAATGTGGGGAGGTGGAATAATAGCTGTGTCCTAGGGTAAAGTGAGAATTACGTGATGTGGTGTATATAAAAAACACCACCAAAAAAAAGAACAGGCACAGGCAGTGTTAGTTCCTCCTGTATGTCTGATTGTCAGCTCCAGATAGCTGCATGTAACTGGGAAGGCTCCTTTTTCCAGTTTCTGAGGGAGGGTGTTTCAAGGTCATTAGCCCTCAGTAACCGGAACCTGGAGATCTCACTGCTTGTTCGGTTTGCCACAGTCTGCCCATCAGGTTTGAGTTTCCTCCCTGTGGTGCAGATTCCCAGCATACCCTCTGTTCTTCTTTGTAGAAGGCCTGTATGAATCGTTCGCTCATTGTTCAGGCATTTCTGCTGAGTGAGTGGAGGGAGGCAGGTGGACATTGAGCAAGGGCCCCTAAAGCAGAGCTACAGTGTGCACTTAAGATGGCTCTCATAGCAGCTGTAGATCATGCAGAAGGGAGATGGAGAAGAAAAGAAAACGCATCCTGGACAGCAGCTTTGTGTTCTACGATGAAATTATATGAAGAGGCACCTTAAGCTAAAATTCCAATTGGATTTTTAGTTTGAGCTCTAGCATTCTCCAGTCTGACAGGCCCAGTGATAGCATTGATGTTCCACTAGTTTAAGGTGGATCGTAGACTTCTTAGGTTGTTGAAGCCTGCCCCTAATCAATATAAACCTTTTTTCTAGTTGTCGTATCCTGACACAGTAGTCAAAGAACTAGTTTACATTCCTGATACAGAAGTGAGACATAGTAAAAATTATGTGAATTCCCATTTACTGATGGTCAGTGTGACAGGCATTATGATAAGCACTTTGCTAAACTCTAATATCTCTTATCCTTAGCTCAGCTTTGTAAGGACAATAACATGAGCCCCATTTATGGATGAGGATTTTTTTTTTTTTTTTAACAATCATGAAGCTTGAGACTCAGAGAGATCAAGGCATCCAGGAAGAAGCAGAGCCAGGAAGCTAACGCAGGCCCATCTAAATGGAATGCCCAGGCTGTTTCTACAGTGCTACACTGTCTCCAAAATAAATATGGAACAAGAAGCTAGGATTTGACGTCATAACTACACCAAACCATGAGTTGAGGAGGACCAGTGATACTGACACATACTAGTGACCATTTCCTGAGCATTTCCCGAGTACTAGGCACTGCTCTAAGTGCTTTGTATTTATTATCTTATCAAACTCTCAAAACAACCCATACTGCATAGGGATATAGTTATGATCCCCATTTTACTGATGAAGAAACTGAAACAAAAAGAGGTTGAAGATCCTACACAGGTCACACTGCTAGTCAGGGGCAGAGCCGTCAGATTGAAACCCACGTGGCCTGACACCAGAGCTCACAGTCCTAACTTGGCTCAGAGGAGCAAGGTGCCTGCTGTCTTTAGGGCGCAGGAATATCAAACTGGGGTCCCATCCTCCAGCCATCGACAGTGCTGAGAATATAGACCTTTCCCTCAGTAAACTTTGAATCCCTTTCTGAGTTAGTCTTCTCTTGTTTCTATTGAATCGTGACTGAAAATCAACTAGGTTCTTAAGTGAGGGATGTGGGGTCCTCTCACCTTTTTCTGACTTCAGGGACTTGGTCAGGTTTTTGAAAGAACTTCATTCCTTTCGGCTGTTCCCTTTCTTCATCCCAGAGAAAAGCACTCATTTGTGGCTTATAGGATTTCCAGAACCCTCTGTATTTCCAGTTGATTTTACATCACTTTTGTTATTCCTTACCTGTCACTTTTGTTACTCATTACACGGCAGCTGTGAAGAAATTCTTGGTCAGCCACTGAGTCCCTAGGTGACCCTAACCAAGTTTTTTCTCTGTGAAACGGCAGTAATGCCCAGACCTGACATTCGTGCTGAAGGCTGAGAGGGAACCTATGCAAGGCACCTAGCACAGGGCTCACAGGACCATACCTGAGTCCCCTCTGGCATGCTTGCTCCCTACATTAAGGCAATGTAATGCGAGAGTGAAGGGAACAGACTCAGGAGCCCACGGCTGGGATTGAAGGTGTGGCTCCACCGCACACTGGTTCTGTGACCTTGAGCAGGATTGTTGCTGAACTTTCCCCCGTTGGATTGCTTTGGCCTCTTTATCAAAAATCAGTTGATTGTATATGTGTGGATCTCCTCGATTCTGTATCTGCTCCACTGATCTTTATGTCTCTCCTATGTCTTAGTTACTGTAGCTTTTCAATCTTAAAATCAGATCACGTGAGTGCTCCAACTTTGTTGTTCTTTTTAAAGTCATTTGCATTTCTATATAAATACTAGAATCAGTTTGTTAACTTCTAGAAATAAAAGCCTTCTGAGATTTTGAGTGGAGTTGCAGTGACTCCATAAATCAACTTGGGGAGAATTAACATCTAAACGATAATTGAACCTTCCAATCCATGAATTTCCATTTACTTAGGTCTTTTTCAATTTTCAGCATTGTGTTTTAATTTTCAGTTTATAAAACTTGCACGTATTTTAATCTATTATAAAGAGTATCGTTTTCTTAATTGCATTTTCCAATTGTTTATTGCTAGTCTCTAGAAAAATAATTGATTATATGACTTTGTATCCTGTGGCCTTGCTATTCACTTATGATTCCAGTAGCTTTTTTGTTTACTTTTTAGGATTTTCCACATACACAATTATATCATCTCTGAATAAAGACAGTTTTACTTCCTTTCAAGTCTTTATGCCTTTTCTTTTTCGTCCTTCCCGCACTGACCACCTTCACAGCAGTGTTGAAGCAATGTTGAATGTTGAGAGTTGACCTTCACTGCCTTTCTAGATGTTAGCTGTAGGTTTTTCACAGATCAGTTGAGGAAGTTGTCCTTTCTTCCTCTTCGCTGAGAGTTTTTGTCATGAATGGGTGTTGAATTTTTTCAAATGCTCTTTCTGCATCTGTTGAGGTGATTATTTGTTATTTCTCCTAATTCTGTTAATATGGTGAGATAAATTGATTTTTCAATGTAAACCAACCTTGCATTCCGAAGGAAACTTGGAGTTTCTATTTTTTATTACAGATTTTTATTTGTATTAAAGATTTTTGTGTGTTCATGAGGAATATTTGTCTGGAGTTTCTTTAATGTTTTTGTCTGGTTTTGATATCAGGATAATGCTGGCCTTCTAAAATGAACTATGAAGTGTTCCCTCCTATTTTCTTTTTTTTTTTTTTAAAGATTGGCACCTGGGCTAACAACTGTTGCCAACCTTCCTTTTTTTTATTTTTTCTGCTTTATCTCCCCCAACTCCCCCTGTACACAGTTGTGTATCTTAGTTGCAGGTCCTTCTAGTTGTGGGATGTGGGACGCCGCCTCAGCGTGGCCTGACAAGCGGTGCCATGTCCGCACCCAGGATCCGAACCCTGGGCCAACGCAGCGGAGTGTGCAAACTTAACCACTCGGCCACAGAGCCGGCCCCTATTTTCTTAAGGACTTTGTGTAGGATTATTTCTTAATTAAACTTTTGATTTAATACCCTATATAAGCCACATGGGCCTGGAATTTTCTCAGCAGGAAGTTATTTAATTATGAATTCAATTTATTTCCAAATATGGAGCTGTTCAAATTTCTAATTCTTTGTGTGTCCATTTTTATAATTTCTGTCTTTCAAATAATTTATCCATTTCATCTTATTTCTCAAATGTATTGACATAAAGTCATTGATTTTTCCTTATTCTTTTGATGTTTATAAGATCTGTCAAGATGTCTTCTTTCATTTTTGATCTGGGTGATTTATGTCTTTTTTCCTTTTTCCCTTAATCAGTCTAACTTTGGTTGATATTTTGTTTTGGCTTTTTGATATTTTGGCTTTTGGTTTCATTGATTTTTTTTTTTTCTCTGTTTTGTTTCATTGATTTCTGATTTTTATTATTTCCTTCTGCTTTTCTTTCAGTTTAATTAGCTCTTTTTCTAGCTTCTTAAAGAGGGAGCTTAATCATTGATTTTGGACTTTTCTTCTTTTCTAAAATAAGCATTTAAAGTTATAAATCTCCCTGAAGCATTATTTCAGCCGCATCCCACGCATCCTGGTATGTTGTGTTTCTGTTTGCACTCAGTTCTGGTGATTTCTTCTTTGACTATGAGTTAATTAATTACTAGTGGGTGTTTAATTTTCAACTATTAGGGATTTTTCCCAGAAATTTTTCTGTTGTTAATTTCTAATTTAATTCAGTTGTGATCAGAGTATGTGTCCTTTCTGATTTTAATCCTTTTAAAATATATTTCTGCTTATTTTAGGGCCTACCATGTGGTCTGTTGGGTGAATGTCCCACATGCACTTGGAAAGCAGACATGCGCTGTTGTGGGGGGAGCTCTGTCCATGTCAGTTTGTCAGTCAGTTGAGTGTTGTTCAGATCTTCCACAGACTTAATGGTTTTTTCTCTACTTGTTTTGTCACTTACTGAAAGAGCAGTGTGGAAGTCTCTAACTCTAATTGTGCATTTATCTATTTCTCCTTTCAGTTATGTCAGCTTTTGTTTCCTATAATTTGAATTTAGGCATACATTTCAGATTATTATGCCTTCTTAATGGAGTGACTCTTTTATTGTTGTGAAATGTCCCTCTTTGTCCCTGGTAATACTCTTTGTTCTGAAATCTACTTCATCTGATATTAATATAGCCACTCCCAACTTTCATGGTTTTGCATGGTATATATCTTTTTCTGTCCTTTTACTTTGAACATATCTGTGTCTTTATATTTAAAATGGGTTTTTGTAGCCAGCATATAGTTGAGTCTTGCTTTTTTATTCAGTGTTACAATCTTCTTTTAATTGAACTGTTTAGACCAGTTACATTTAATATAATTATTTGTTGAATTTAAGTCTACCACGTTGCTATTTGTTCTCTGTTTGTTGTATTTGCTTTTTCTTTCTTCTTTTTTCTCATTTTCTGCCTTCTTTGGTTTAACTGGGCATTTTCATGATTTCATTTTATCTCCTCTATTGCCTTTTTAGCTGTTCTGGAACTCTCTCATCTTCAGAGCTCTGCTCCATAGCTTCCAGCCACCTCAGCATCTCTGACTCCCTAACTCTGCGAAGCATGCTCTGTTTGGAACCCCTCACCTGCTCCTTGGTCCAGAATGTACCTTTAGGCAGAAACCCAGGGTGATAGTAGGACTCACCTTGTTTGGTGTTTTTCTCCCAGGAACCACAGTTCTGCATTTATTGTTTTCAATGTCTTTTAAAACAGTAGTTTTATGTATTTTGTTGAGTTTTTTGTTTACAGTGGGAGGGTAAATTTGGTCCCTGTTAGTCCCTCATGACCAGAACTGGAAGTCTGTTATTACCAGCAGATGTTCTCTCCTCGTATGCTTATGTAAATAGAGTGACTGTGCAGTGAGGATGGTGCCATTAGAGGACCCTAGTTTGGTTAGTCCAGTAGCCTCTCTGCACCTTCCTGTTGGCACAGCATTGAGAGTCTGCTCTTGCAGCGATGGCACAAATGCTGGGCTTAATGTCAAACAACTTGGTTTCACATTCAAGCTCTGCTACATGCATTGTGAGAGCTTGGGGCAATCACTTTCCCACCCAGCTTTTTTATGAGTTGGGGAATCAGGGTGGCCAGGGAAGATTCTTGAGTTAGAAGACCCAGTTCATGAGCTGGCTGTCCCATACTTTTTAGAATCAGTCCTGGTATGAATTATTATTGACCATGGCAGTGATAATGAGTAAATGAGAGAACAAATACATGCCACAGGCTCCAAAGGACTGCTTCGAAGATGTAAACCAAGTCCACAGGAGAGAAGGGGGCGGTGCAGGCATACCTCCAAGATTTTGCGGGTGCAGTTCCAGACCACCACAGTAAAATGAATACCGCGTGACGCAAATGCCACCAATAAAGCAAGTCACACGAATTTTTTGGTTTCCTAGTGCATGTAAAAGTTACATTTATGCCATCATGTAGTTTGTTAAATGTGCGATAGCATTATGTCTAAAAAACAATATACATACCTTAATTAAAAAATACTTTTTATTACAAAAAAATGGTAACCATCCTCTGAGCCTTCAGTGAATCATAATCGTTTTGCCGGTGGAGGGTCTTGTTAAAAAACCGCAATATCTGCAAAGCGCAATAAAGCGAAGTGCAATAAAGCAAGGTACATAAAACAAAATTGTTAACAGGACTTCATTCCCCTTACTAATTATTTCCTCTGATTCTCATTTCCCTTTTGATTGCTTCTTGGGTTTGAGCTAGAGAAGGAGATGATTAGCCACTCCCCAGAAAGGACAGGCCTAACTCTAGGATCCCATTTAATTGCATGCATGTGCAGTTTCCCAGTAATTGATGGCCTTTTGAGTTTGCATATGATGCCATTCTGAGTTCTCCGGTTAGGGCCTCAGTCCTCTGCAACCTCTTCCTCTCAAAGAAGAGAGACGTCAGAGGAAGTGCACTGTAGTGGAAATCGCAGGGGCTCAGTCACACGACTTTAGCTGACATCAGAAATGTCGTTTAGTTTCAGGGAAACCACCGTCCGTTGTCAAAGACGCTCTATATCTAGTGCTCTGTCACTAGGAGTTTCTGCCCCGTTTCCTAGACTGCCCTCTAACATGCTACAGTCACTCATTCTTCAGTTATCCTTGCAATGTCCAGTGTTAGGAACTCTTACATCAGGCACAGGTGTATCATTCTCATTGGGATCCACAGATGTGCCTACACGACCTTTGCATGCTTTAGAAAAAAAACTAGGGTAGAGGATAGCCATTTCAGGTAATAAAAAGAGAATGCCAGGAAAGGGGTGGCCTCCTTTATCAGGTATCAGTGAGAACAAAATGCAGAACTTGTTGATGAAGCAGAGAACTACAGAGAATTTGGAGGAAGAAAACCAGAATAAATTATTTCTATTAATGATAATGACAGCTACCTTTTACTGAGTGTTTACTATATGCTAGGCAATGTGCTGAATCCTTTCCATGCCTTGTCCCCCCAGATGAAGAGCCTGAAGCTCAGAGAGGTTCTTAATGATTTGTCCAAGAGGCACATGGTCAGGGAACAATGGGAGGTGAGCCCTGGCTGTCTGATGCTGAAGGCTGAGCTCCTAACCACTGCCCTGCACTTCCTCTGGGCCAGACACTTCTGCATGAGTCTAGTCTCAGTGTGACCTTGGGCATATCCTTTCACCTCTCTGGATCAGTTTCCCCATTATCTTAAAGTGGGATTTTGCTGGGTAATTCAAGCCCCTTCCACTTCCCAATTCTTGTTCTGTAACAGCATCTTTTAAATGTTTCAGGCTGAGGAGAAGGCAGATGCACTGAATAAGGAGCTGCTTATGACCAAACAGAAGTTGATTGATGCAGAAGAAGAGAAGAGACGGCTGGAAGAAGAGTCGGCTCAGGTGAGGGGAGCTTCGCCCCTCCCACATTCTTCTGTGTCTTGCAAATGCTTGAGAGTTGCGAGTTCAGCTGCTAGCTTCCTGTTGGCACTGGAGAACCAGGAGCCAGCTGGCTTCAGTTTCTCTCCAAAGGCCTTTTTTATTTTGTGTGTAATTACCTTTATGTGTAAAGCATAATGGTTCTTAATAATTAAAGCGTAGGAGGAGACAGTAGGCAAAGCTCATCCTTCATTGGAACAGGAGAAATTCCCATGTGTCAGCATCTGAGCGTGACAGAGAAAAGGCGTAGCATTTCTGCAGAAGGAAAGCAGACGTCCTATTAATGGCTGGCTCTTTCCCCACCTGCCCAGTGCTATCTCCCCACTGGGCAGACTCTGGAAGGCTTGTCCTGAGCCAGCTGTCCACAGTCACTGGGAGCACAGGCCTGCAGCCGTCAGAAGAGCTTTGGGTGTTCCCTGCCCTGGAGCAAGCCCCCTCCTCTGCTACTGTTCTCCTAACAGTAACGCCCTCCAGTCTCAGTCACAACTGCCTGAGGGGAGAGCTGCATAAACCCTGAGGTCCTGGAGAAGTGGCAGCCTCTGGTTAGCTCTTCTGCATTCGGTCAGCTCAGGTTCACAGGTTGGGCTGCGCTGGCGGGGAGGGACTTCAGCAGAAGCTCCAGTCTGAAATGGGGTTGATGTGTTTGGAAGTTTCGACTGTTCTCTCCCTCTCCTGGCATCAAAAATGGGGCTTTAGTACTGCGGAGGGTGAAGGAAGAAGGAAGGTGAATTAGGGCCCTTCTAGAGTTAGGTCAGGCACTTTTTGGAAAGCCCAGCAGGAAGCAGTTAGTGCCAGAGCTTCCTTTATATTTCTCTTAAAAATTCACTTTGGCTTTTTTTAATGTATGCAGTTAAAAGAAATGTGTCGTCGGGAACTCGACAAGGCAGAATCTGAGATTAAAAAAAACAGTTCTATCATCGGCGACTATAAGCAGGTGGGTCCATGCATCCTGGAACTGGGCCATGTACTCTGGAAGCCCTGCTTGCCTGGTTGAAATATGTCCACTCCACACCCGAGTGCTTCCCAGCTCTGCCACTGCACTGACTGCTTACTTCCCTTCACTCCACACTTTGCCTCACTGGTTCTCAACTGTAAAATAAGGGAAATAATCACTCTCCCGGGGAACCCTTGTGAGGATTCCATGAGGTCATGTTTGTCGAGCACCTGGCGCAGTGCCCATCATATAAAGAGGTGTTTAATAAGTGAAGGTCACACTATGTTCTTGGGAGCATTTCAGATTCAGAATCATGGCCTTCTGTTCGTGTATGGTCATGTGACGTGGAACCAGTTCCCGCCCTGGCTGGTTGAGTTTTAAGAACATAACTGAATTAGTCTTGTTCCTTCCTACACTAGGATCTCATGCTGACTTACAAGTCTGGCAAGTGTTCGTAAACCATTGGCCATCGAGTTTGTCACTCGTGTGTCCCTGCAAGCCCTAGGCTGATGGATGCAGAGGTGGCACAGCCAGAGGAGCCTCTGCCCATCCATCAATTCACACCCCCTCCCGCGCAGTAGCAGCCTGTTTGGTACTGTCTTAATTCCTCTTAGCATAGTCCAGCTTCCACTATAGAATTCATCCTGAGCCCAAATTATTCAGATGATGACATTGCCCAAGAGATTATCATTTTATATTATGTTTGTTTCTTTAGATTTGTTCTCAGTTGAGTGAAAGATTAGAGAAACAGCAGACAGCTAATAAAGTGGAAATTGAGAAAATTCGGGTAAGTCTTCCTTTACCAAAGAGATTTTATACCACCTAGTTGATTTTGTGGCTATATTGAGCACAACAGATTTCGGAAGGGGGTAGTTTACTTTGATTGCAAAAGTGAGAAGCTGACAAGCACCTGATAAGGCACCTGTCATGGCCTGGCTCAGTAAATGACGGCTGATATTACGCCTTTTTCCTCTGGAATGGACTACAGATGAAACCAAAAGGGCTCCGGCATTAATTCTCAAAATACCAGCGCCCGTTTTCCTTATAAATTTGTGTAACATCCTCCTTGGGATAACTTGACTACAAAAAAAAAATGCAGATGCCCCAAGATTTCTGAATGTTGTCAGTATGGTAGGTGAAGGAGTCCTGCAAGTGATAGATTTTGCTTGAGGGGGGATGCAGAGGTCAAGACCACGTGGTCTGATTTGTTCTGTAGAACTGGGGACACTCCCCTCTGAGCTCAGTGCCTTCTCTATAACGATCCAAATACAAGGAGGACTTGAATTTTTTAATGTTTTGGTGCCAATTTGGAGGCTTTTGTAACTTGATGCTTTGTTTCTTTAAGCTGTACCTGTATTAGAGTACTTACCAAATTTTACTAAGATGAGTAATTTGCTGAAAGATGCTTTACTAACATATTTATAAATCAGTGGACAGGAATGTGGAAGAGTTCTGTGCTCACGGCCATGTTTGTACAAAACAGCGTTTTACCTGGAGCAAGATGGCACCGGCCTCCATCATAAGTAGTGTCTAACCAGCAGCTGCCTACTCTTTAAATATAATTTATTTTCTGATTCTAAAACTAATAATGCTCATTGCAGAAAATTGTTAAAACAAGAGTAAGGAAAAAAAACTTATAATCCTACTACCCACAGATAGCGTCACCATCGTTAACACTTTGGTGTATATTCTTTTCAGTCTTTATTCTGTGTTTACTTTAACATACAAAATTTCGTTCATCCTAAGGTACACATTTTTTCACATTTACATCTCTGAAATTGGGACATGTTTTATAACTGATGGCTTTCTGTGGTTTAGTTGGCAGAATATTTTCTTAGAGGAAAATAAACCGTTTCTCACAGTCACTGGCATCTTCTTTTGATGAAATATGGTATATATTTTTAACCATCCTTTATATACATTTTTGTGTCCTAGTTCACCCAGCATTTAACCATTTTACCACGTTATGAAGAATTCCTCAAAAACTTTTTGGAGACTGCATACTTCCTTGTATAAAGACAGCATAGCGTATTTAATTTCTCCCAGTCGTTGGAGAATTTACCCCCTCCCCCTTTTTCTCTAATTCTGCACTGAAAATCCTTGTATATAAATCTTCATCTTGTCATAGTTTCTTCATTTTTTTTATCCGAAGTTCCTAGCAGTGAGGTTATTGGAGCAAGACAAGAATATTTTTATTGCTTTTGGTATATAATACCAGGTAGCTTTTCCAATAGGCTGTCGGTCAGTTTACAGAGAGAACATAGTCTTTCAGAAGCTGTAATGTTCAACCAAGACGCCATGTCTTGCCTTCCCAGAAAGGGGATGATCATATGCTTCTAAAGGGCCAGTTTCTCTTCTTTGCTTCTTCACATCTGATATTCAATTTCAGCAAAAAGTGGATGACTGTGAGCGCTGCCGGGAATTTTTCAACAAAGAAGGGCGCATCAAGGGCATCAGCTCAGCTAAGGAAGTCTTAGATGAAGACACCGATGAAGAGAAAGAGACACTCAACAACCAGCTGAGAGAGATGGAACTCGAACTGGCACAGACGAAGCTGCAGTTGGTGGAAGCTGAGTGTAAGATACAGGTAACAGCCTGGGCCCCACCGCAATGAGCAGCATGCCGCCTCTTGCCTTGGTGCGGTGGGA
This sequence comes from Equus caballus, assembly GCF_041296265.1. Lineage (NCBI taxonomy): Eukaryota > Metazoa > Chordata > Mammalia > Perissodactyla > Equidae > Equus > Equus caballus. The sequence goes on from NC_091708.1 coordinate 35,542,361, forward strand.
CTCGGACCTGCATGCAGGCTGGATCTCTGGGTATGGGCTGGAAACCCCAGAAAGGATCTTTATGGTTTGGAGTTTTTTCCCCCTTTAAACTTTGACCATAATCCTCATGGGGAAAAGCCCATTACTTGTTATTTACCAGTGGATGTTTAATTAGTGATTGTCCTGTCCTAAGGATTGGACTTTCTCATAATGAGGATCATCATCGAGCTTGGAATCTTTTTGTTGGAGTGGAGAACACATACTTTGAAATCATAGCTGCACCACCAAACTCCTTGACCTTGGGTTAGTTAGCAACCTCTTTACGCCTCAGGTTCCGCATATGCGGTTGGAGATGATGAGGGTCTTTATCTAATAGTTTGCCTTAAGGACTAAATAAGATAATGTTACAAAAAGGCTCAGCACAGTGTCTGAGGGCTTCATAAATGTGAGCTTTTGTGTCCCAACTCTCATCACTTAACTAGCTTTGTGACTTTGAGCATGTGACCTCATTTATCTGAGCCTCTGTTCCTGATTTGGTCGTCTTTATCCTGCATGGCTAGTTCCACCAGCACCCAATACTGAGCACAAGGTAGGCACGAAGCACTGTTTGTGGAAGGAACCAAGTTCAGGACTAAAGCTTAGGGTCTGGTCTCCTGCATCGTACACATTCACTGGGCATCTGCTCTTTGCCAGGCCCTGTTCTGGGTGCTGGGCTGCAGAACAAAGACATGGCTTGTGTGACTGTCCAGGACAATCAGGAAAGGCATCACCAAGGCAGCAGTATCTGAGCTATGATCAAAGAGTGAACAGGGGTTGCAGCTGCAGAGGAGAAAGTGAGAAAGTGGTGGAGTGAGTGGCATGTTCGGCAGCACAGAGGGAGGAGGCGGCCTGCCCAGTAAGGAGCTTCAGGAAACAGTTGGGGGGTGCGGTGGGGTGGGTGCTAAGCTGGAAGAGAATCTGTGGACCCAGATTGTGAAGCATCCCAAATGCCTTGCTAGGGAGTCTAGACTTTAAAGATTCTTGCTGGGAATTAATGCTACAGTCTTAGCTGGAGCGTTAGTTCTGCCTGCCTGGTTGCAGTGGGTGGACAGGGGAGTGAGAAGCTCAACTAGGGGGCTATTTTAATAAATAGACTAAGCAAGAAATTAGGAGGTCTCAACTAGGAAAGAGCACAAAGCATTAGGCATGCCAAATCTTTCTATGCCAGTTTGAGACTGGGGGAATTTCTAGAGGTCTCTCAAGAGTAAATAGATTGAATTCTTGTCTTGGCTCAGCTCTGGGCAGGCATTGTCATTGACACTGGAGCCCACCATCGTCATGTACACTGTTCCTCTTGCAGGACTTGGAGCACCATTTAGGCCTTGCGCTAAACGAGGTCCAGGCAGCCAAGAAGACATGGTTTAACCGAACGCTGAGCTCCATCAAGACGGCAACTGGGGTTCAAGGGAAAGAGACTTGTTGAGAGCAGCTGCTGCTTCCAGACACCTTCAGAAAACACGACACCTTTTGTTGCCTTCTTTGGCCAGATGTGTGATTCTGTGACATGTCCCAGGACCAGAATGTACTTAAGTCAGATCCATAGAAGCATGTTGGTAGGTCAGTGGACAGAGCTCACGAAGCAGGCAGCCTCTGGGGTGAGGCTCTCAAAACTACTGATACTAACCGGCCTGCTAGCTCAACTGACGCTCTGGATGCACTCTAGAAAATCACTCCTCCGGGTGACTCTAGGCCTCTTCCCACTGTCGGTCAACACCTCACCCAGCTCAGAGGCTGAGTTGACATTATCAGAGTTTGGGGATCCTTTAGGCTGTTGGTTTTTTCCTAAACCTTTAATCTTTTTTTTGTTTTTAATATACGTATTATATATATATTGGGCGGGGGGGGAGGGGTGCGGGCAGGAAGCCAGGGGATCAGTGACTCAAATAACTCATGTCTGCTTCAGTGCCAGCAGAGGGTCCTCCAGGTAGACACAGAGAAGCACTTTGTTTTAAACAGGAGGGTTTCATTCTTGTAGCTGAAGCCACCTAGTTTTGTTAAAACTATGCGATGCACAGGTTTTTGGTTTGGCATCATTCATGTTTCTATCAATTCTATGCAACTCACATAGTTCCTGTTGTTTTGTAGTGTTAGCTGCCAAAATGACTTCACAGGGCTGGGGTGGGCGACTTGACCGACTGAGACTGGGTTAATCATAACATGGAGAAATCTTATTTTGTTTAATGTGTCATGTGTGTGTACATACATACATATATATATATATATATATATATATAAAAATATCTTTTCCCAATGCGCCCAATCGACAGTGTTTAAACCCCAGACTAGGACTGATGAACACAACTTAATCATGTGGCTACTTGGGCACTTAATTTCACTCAAGGTTGGCTGGGCACTGCTCTCCCCACTGCTGTTAGGAGAGCTGTGAAGAGCTCCCTCACTTCATGGTTCGTATGTTTTTGCACAACAGGTTGTACAAATGAGAGAGACACTGAGCTGTGTGTGTGTGTTTGTGTGAATGTGAGTATGTACAGGACGCACGTGCCGAGAGGCCCCCATCCGACTGGCCTGTGTCCCTCCCTGCCTGCTTGGGCCCCAGGCTCTCCCCAGAGGTGGCTGGATGTGAACCTCACTGTTCTGATGGGCTGCAAGTTCTCACTTCAAAACTATGGAAGCGAGGTTTTCGCACCTTTTTTAAAAAAAAATAACTTGGATTTTTAATTTATATGGTGATATGCTGACAGGCTGTCTCACAGATGATTTTGTCGTCTTCTCCGCATGTGGTGTGGAGGTGGCTGGTTACAAGAAGCACTGGTTTGTATATAAAGACCCTTGGGTTGTTTTGTATCTTTTCCTGTTGGCTGTACTAACACTTGCTGAGGTCATCTGTGATAAGGGAGGTAACAAGTGGCAACCCCCTACCCCCCAAACTGGGATCCCCTCCACCGCTTTCTGTGTCTTGTTCAGTTACCAAAACAGGTGTTAGCCCATCTAAACTAGGTGCGTGGCCATTGTGCTAGGGTAGTTTCCGTGTGTCAACTTTATGAACTGAAACATAAACCAGTAAAATTGTATTACTGTTTCTTTTGTTGGTTTTATTTTAACAGCATATTCATTAAATATTTTGGTACAAACAACATTGCTTTGTAAAAACCAGTTTTATCATTATGTGTTCCTGCCTCCCCTCCCCCAGGCAGTCAGAGAAGACCACCCTCTGTGCGGTCAGATAGGCGTGAGCATCGGGCAGCGCCTCCCCATGCATCCGTTCAGACACTGAGCAGCTGCGTGCCAGGCCGTGTGCGGGGAGAGGAGACACGGGCTCGACCTCTGGGAGGCTGACGCCTGTGCCTTCTTCGTCCCCTCTCTGAGAACTCAAGTGCCGCGGGAACGGGTGAGACACTGTGGGTGTGAGGTTTAGGGAAGTCTTACAGGACGTGAAGGTGTAGTTAGGCCTTGAAAGACAAAAGCATTTCACTAGGCAGAGGGAGAGGGAATTCCAGGCCCAAACGTGAATGTGCAGGGGAGATAGCTACAGAGTAGAAGGGCAGTACTTGGGCTCTAGTCATACTCCCCTAAAATTTTCAGGAAAAGTGGTGGCGTGGACAGATGCATCTTTGAGAAATGGTGGTCCTCCCACACTCCTGCACCATAAGGATGAGGCTCCCAGACCCTCTGCTGTCCTCTTCACCACCTCACCCCACTTCTCTGCAGCAGGAAGAGCAATGCTTTCCCAACCCTAGGGTTCCCCTCCCTGCTTGACCTGCCCTCCAGGAGCCCACCTACACCCAGCCTTTGGATGCAGGCAGACTGAGCTGTGGGCCGTGAAGGAGGGGAGGTGGTGAGTGAGCCCCTGCCCTGTCTTCTCTCCACTGCACTGAACCTGGGCCTAGCAAGGGGCCTGGGCCATGGCAAGGGCTCCAGAGCATAGTTGGGATCCCTTTGCCGTTCAAAGACTGGAAGACATACTTCTGGGATCCACGTTCCTCGCCAACAAGGGAAGAGTCCAGAATCGCCAGCCTGCTGTAGGCTTTTCTAGTTCCAAGGGTCCCAGTATTCAGGAGTGTAGGGACTCGGCAGAAATCCTCATCCCTCAGCTGTGCCCTGGCCCGGAGAAAGGAGGCCATATACCAGTCAGCCTCGGCATACAGGCCTAAATTAGTGACTCAGATGGGGTCCCTGCCCTCAAGAAGGTCCCCTAGTTATTGTTGAGACCCAGACTGAGAAGAAGAATTGCAGTGCTGTACGCCGAGAGCTGTACGCCGAGAGCTGTACCAGGTGTTTGGAATCCTGTGAGAACAGGGAGCAAATGTGTAATTGCAAGGGAAGCGAAGTGGCAGTGACTGTTTTCTGCAGTGACAAGGGGATTTGCTGGATGGAGGAGCAAGACAACAACATTTAGGTGGAAGAAACAGCACTGTAGTCTGAGGCGGGGTGATCGAGATGACACGGGATCATTAGGTTGAGGCCATCCAGGCCAAGAAGTCTGGCGGTGAAGGGGAGCCACTGGAGGGTTTTAAGCCACTTGCTAAGAAACACTTTGGGAAGTTCCGTGTCAGTCCTTTAAGGAAGAAAGATTGGGAGGAAGAAAAATTGAGTCTGAAGGGAGGTGATAGAATAGGGAGGCCAGATTTAAAAAAAATTCCTGGAGAGTCAACAAAACTTGGTGAGAGAAAGGGGAGGACACAAGAGGAAGATAAAGTCAGCTTTCAGTTTATGCATTTGACATAGTCTGGGAAATGTAGGTTGCAGATGTCCAGAATCTGCGCTCGGCAGTTGTGTGGGCATCTCTACCATAGGGTTTCTGAACCTCAACACTATTGCTAATTCTTTGTTGTGGGGGGCTGTCCCGTGCAGTAGAGCTGTTGAGCAGCATCCCTGGCCTCCAGCCGCTAGATGCCCCCCACACACACACCAACTGTCATAACCAAAAATATCTCCACGTATTGCCAGATGCTCCCTAGGGGAGAAAATCACCCCTGGTTGAGAACCCCTGCTCTGTGGCATGTAAGCTGAAGCTAGGAGAGTGGGTAAGACTGCCCAGGGAATGTACTTAAGCAAGGGCTAGATGGAGGCCCAGAACTGCCATTCAAGGATGAAGAGAGAGGGTATGGAGCAGGGAGCAAGGCTGTGGACATCCTGAGACAATGAGCAAGCTCTTCCTGGGAGTGAGTGCGGCACCGGAAAAGGCTCACTGGATTTGGTGACTGGGAAGTTGCTGGCGCCTGGGTGGGAGCAGACTCAGAGGTGAGTGGGCAGCAGAGGGGCCAGACTGTGGTGGGTGAGGGGTGGGAGGGGAGGAAGCAGAGACAAGCAAGCGTCGATTTTAAGAAGCCGGGAAGTGGGGCAAAAAGGTGGGTGGTGGGAGGGAACTGTGGTAGGAAGAGCAAAAAGCATGAGGCTTCATGATGGAAAACTCAGATCCTGGTTCTGACCATGGCCAGTTTCTTCCCTGACTGCGCTCAGGGCTGCTCGCAAGGTCAGTGAAGATACACAAGAGGCTGAGTGGACTGACTAGCAGATCCTGTCGAACCGAAGCTGATCTCCAGAGCTTTGTTATTAACTCTCAGGAAGAAGGAGGTAGCTCAGAGCGAAAGGCAAGTGACATCTGCCTCAAAGTCTCCCAGGAGTGCTGTCACCCAGTCTGTTCTGAATTCCAAGTCGCAGTGGCAGGAGTGAGCAATGAAGGGAGTAAAGGAAAGAAAAATCCACAGGAACTAAAAATAAGCCCAGAACACCACTTGCAGCTCTGAACTGACGCAACAGTTGTGAGAACCAGAGTCAACACAGAGGGGATTAAGTAGGTGACATGGGCCCCTTGTGGCCTGGGAGAGTCAGCTGGCTTCTCAGAGCCTATATCCTCATCTGTCTGATGGATGTTTCACTTGCTCAGAGATGCGCCTAATTCTGACACTGGGATTCAAATCTCTAAGATTTATCGCGGGGTGATGAGAATCAGGGAAGCAGACAGACATGAGGACTAGGATCACACAGAATGACTGGGGCCCTCGCTCCCAGAACAAGAGGACTGAGCACTAACTTCTCTACCCTTCCCCCATTTTATAGGGGAAGAAATTGAGCCCATGGAGAGGTTCCTGGCTTAGGCCACACAGCTAGGATGTTAATGCTCATCTCTAACTCCCCATGACAAGCAGGGTGGCTGCTTTAAGATGACCGTGGGGGCAGCAGGTGGGTATAAACTCTCACAGCACTTCACTACAAGCAGCACACCTGGACTCTTGGGGCCAAAACGCTGGGTTCAAGGCCAGGCCATGACCTTGGATGCACACCTTACCAGGGAAAGTTTCTTAACCTTTCCAAGCTTTTATCTGTGCCGTGGCTTCGAGGCCTACCTCATAGGGGTTGCTGAGCTTCTCTTAGGCTCTTGACCTTTCTCTTGTGTTCTCCCTCCAGTTGTCAGACACCTCTGGGAGTTAAGCGATGTTGCCCCCAGATTTGAAAGTAAAGGTGAAAGGCGTGGCTGTGATCACAAGAGCTGGGATTTCAAGCTTTTTTACCAGTACCACCACCTCCACCTTCTCTTCCAGGACCCAAGAGTAAGAGAAAGAATGCTCCCTCCACTCCCCAGTGTCAACTTAACAGGCTGTTCCCTGTGCCAATCATGGGCAAGAAAGCCTGGCTCTTCCTCAAGCCCAGAAAGGTAAACCTGGCCATGATGATGGAAGCAGAGCCCCTGGGCAGGGGAGCAGCAGTGGGCCTGGCCCAGTCAGCCCTTCTTTCAGTCAGTTCTAGTGTGGTGGTAAATCCAAACTGACAGTGTACAGGGAAAGGTGGGCCCTGAGTTATAAAGTGAAGCAAAAACATCCAGTGCCTTCGTCCACGCAGCTCTCCACTTACCTGGAGGGCAGCAGCAGGCCCTGGGCTGACCACCCCTTCTTTGTTCTCATTCCTCTGTGGGCTGAGCCTCACTGTGGTCTTGGGCTCCAAGTGACTGGGGCAGGTGAACTGCAGGAACCTCACACGGGGAGCAGCAGTAGGAAGAGCTCTGGCTCTGGATTCAAATTGCTACTGCTATTTAGAAGCTTTACGTTCTTGGGCAAGTCCCTTTACCTCTGAGCCTTACTGTCCTGATCTGTAATGTCTGGGTAACACCAAACCTGGGCAACAGGTGTGAGGATTGAGAGTCAGGTGTGTGAAAGGCGCCTGGTAAATTCTCAGGTTTAGGATTCAGGACTCACTCAGCATCGATCCCTCACCACTCGCTGTGCCGGGGTACTGGGTGAGTTTCAGGCTGAGTAAACTTGTTGCACCATTAGCAGAGAAGCAGAGGGTTTTAAGGACCATAACAGGAATCAGGCCTTGTCCCCTCGTCCCCTCATCCCTTTGCATGAAGGAAAGATCCTGCCACATGTACTGACCAGGAAAGTCATAAGGGCCAGGAAGTGGTCCTGCACTTGACCCTTTCATCAAAGTCAGAGCCTTCGTTTGACCAGAGTAGGTCCTGCATAGAACAGTTCAGCCCATTGCTGTTTAAGACAGAAGCTTTTATTTTTAATCATCCAAATGGGGAAAATGCAACATGTCAGGGCATGACAGACAAACTGCAGCAGCCAGACAAGAGGGTCAGTCTATGGCAGAGTCCAACACAGTCAGTGCGAAGGAGCCACAGTGTGGGTGCTGCCGTGGGAGTCGAGGTGGCAGAGAGTCCCTTTGGATGAAGGCCAGGCATCTCTGGGCGAGGCACTGGTGACAGTCCACACATGCAGGCTGCTGCTTCAACCACGCCGAAGGTTTATAAAGTTCAGAGTCCTACATGTAATCATTGCCCCAGAGGGGAAGGACAATCCACGGTGGTCACGTTTTCCAATGTTTTTTAAACATAATATACAACATAAAGTTATTGCCAAGGACTTTGCACTGCAAATTATACTATTTACACTTGCGTATTCAGAAAAAACACAGTAAATAGATACAGATAGATATTTTAAATAGATTTCTAAAAACTACCGTGGCCATCACCAGACCAGAGTGAGTGAGCTACAGCCAGGAGGCCAACGTCGTGTGCGTAACCGTGCAGGAGGGCGAGGTTTTCTACCCACAACTACACTCAGCCTTCTCCATACCTCCTGAACCCCCGGGGCGGAGGAAGGGCTAAGGCCGAGCAGAGCCACCTCACTCCTCTGTGAGGGAAGCCCCTTCTTGAAGAGCCGGGGGCTTCAGGTCTAGACTGGCCGCCTCCTTCCCAGACAATGAGTTCTGCCTCGAGTGGGTGAGAAGCCAGCCTCACAGACCCCTCTCCAGGAATGCTACACAGCAGGCAGACCTGAATGCATGGGCTTGGGCTACAGGGCTAACAGGCTGAGCAGGCCCTCCCCTGTCCATCTTGTCAAGAGCACCCTTGGGACCAGGCCCATCAGCCTCACTGGTCCTGGAAGTGCCCTCGCCCTAATTAGGGCTACCTTAGGAGACCTGTCTTCTCCTGAAGATGTGGCTAGACCAAAGGTTCAGCACAACAGGCCAGCAGATGGGTCCCTGGTGAAAGGCCTGAGTTCAAAGATACTTTGGGGAAAACAGGATAAACAAACACTACTAACGGCCGAAGTAAATGAAGTCTGCCCAAGGAAGGTGGCTCATGACTCAGTAGAAGATGAGAGGACCAAGGCAGAGCATTCCCACCTCAACCCAGCATTCACTTGGCCTCCTCAAACCCTTGGAAAGGAAGTCCGTCTGGAGGTTAGAGAGAGTTCACAAGACGGCCAGGGCCACCCTCAATTCCTGAGAGATGCAGAAAGTGAGGGCCCTGGTTAGGGCCTTGAGGATGCCTGCAATTTGCCTCCCCAGTTGAGCTACTAAAAAGAAACCTTCATCTCCAGGAAAGGTAGTAATAAATGGTAGCCTAGCCACCTCCCACACAGCCATGAAAAGTCCCACTGTTGAGAGGCCACCATGTTAAGTGAACAGGGGAAAAGTGGTGCCCAGTGTCCCCTCTATGAAGTAGGAGTGCAGTGTGAACCGCAGAGGGCTAGTCTGAGCATGAGATGCCATCATGGTCAGGGAAAGGGATGCAGCAGCTAATGGCAGCACTTCCGGCATGTCAGGCGAGGGAAGAGGTATTTGGGGAACTAGGGCTTTCCTGGCTAAACTCCAAATCATACCTCGTGTGGGCCGTCATCACCATCTCAGGGGCCAGGGCCGCAGCCTGAGGGAGCCAGTGAGATGATGGACTCAAGGAGGCTTAGAGAGTGACACGAAGGTATCAAGGAATCCAATGTCTCTTGATCAATGTGTCTTGCCACTGACCCACCAAACCAAAACTCCTTAAACCCAAGGGGTGTTTGTGAGCAGCAGGAACCCAGTTCTCAGGGAGGAGAGGAGCTGTGCTCAGTCTGGAGAGTGGAGAGCTCGAGCTGCCTGGGAGAGGGGGAAAGAGGCTGCACACTTAAAATGCAGCTTCCTAAATTACAAGTGGAGAAGGGACTTCTCAAAGATAGTCTTAGCTATCTAAAACTCCTGTCTCTCTCCTTAATTCATTTCCATGAACAAAAAGGAAAAAATCTGACTTTCCAGAACAGCAGAAGTATTTAGGTTAGAGTCAAAAAAAAGGACTCTCTGACCGTCACCTGTTTCCCTAAGCAGGAAAATGAGACATGGCATCAAGCCTGACCATGGGCTGGGCCAGGGCAAGGAGCTGGGCCAGGCTTGAGCTCCAGAAGTGACTACGGTGCCTAATTGCAAGAGTCTTCCCATGAGGCCGGAGGACTAAGCTGCCTGATAAAAGGCCACATCTGGGATCACAGCCAGGGACAGACCACACCATCTACCACAGCCAGGCCCAACCTCCCTCTGTCCATTCCCTTCCATGAGCCCAGAAATGCCCCTAGAAAACTCAAGGAGGGCTCCTTCTTAGAGATGAAAAGTAATACAACTACAGTCAGAGCCTGAGAGCAACACCCCCATGTCCCCAAAAGAGACAAAACCAGGCAGCAAAATGGGAGAGGCAAGTTCCCCACAGAGACAAGCCCAGCAACAGCAGCCAGCGTTCTCCATGACTTCTTTCCATAACCCTCACCTGATTCTTAGTGATGACGAGACACAACTTCACCCAGAGCAGGCAGCACCCAGAACCCTAAGTTTTCAGTGCTTTCCTACCTAGGCACCCCACCATCCTCCCAAGTCCCCTTCCACCCAGGGCTTGTCTCCCCCAGGGCCCACCTGCCTGAGTGCTCCGGGCAGCGCCAAGCTCCTCACCTCCTAACTTGGTCCCCAGAGGACCAGACTGTCTCCAAGCCACATGGAAGCCAGTTCACAGAACAGTGCTGCCAGAGCTGTGTTGGGAGAGCCCCGCGTGGAGCTAGTGCCCCCGCCCCCAGCTGTGGGGCCTTGGGCAAGTGCTTTCCCTTCCCTGAGCAGCAGGTGATCCTCACCTCCTCCCACAGGCCTGCTGGGCTTCAATGAAACAGCATCTGTGCAGGCACTCATATTAGGTCGTCTTCCTCCAGTCCCTGCTGGCGCTTCCATGGCAGCTCCTGTCACTCAGTGCACATGCAGCACACACCCCCTCTGACTTCTGTTCACATTAAAGGAGAATGCTGGCTCACGTCTCTGGCACCTCATGATGCTCAGTAAACAGTAGCTCCCTTCACCTGCCTAGAAACCTCTCTGAGGGAAAGCACTTTGGAAAGGAGAGTGCTCTGTATACATTTACGGGTTTTGCTCGTTGCGCCAACTACACTGAGCACCTTGGGCAGGCAGCAAAAGTGCTTCATCTCAATCTCGCCTGCACCCAACCCAGGCCCGTGGCCGGCCTGGAGCAGCTGTGATGCACCTGAGCAGGATCTGCTGTGACCTGTTAGACATGTGCGTCCTGCCTCAAGTTCGCCTCAAGGTTTCCTGAGGGCACAGACCATCGTCTCTCTAAAGTCCTGCCCTGTGTGTTGGCTGCAGGCCTGGCCACGTGCAAAGAGGAAGTGAATCTGCTCCATAAAGCTTCTCCTGCCACGTGACCCAATTCTGAAGCAAGGGGGAGCCCATCCCTAGCG